>NC_089683.1:4022135-4647760 GCF_031753505.1 Anomalospiza imberbis
CTAATACCTCCAAGGATGAGGTTTTCATTCTGTTCTTTATCCAAAACCACTGGACAGACATTTTGGCTTTGGTGTCTCTGGGCATATTTTTAAATCATCATCTCCTGGTCAGGAGGGAATCCTCTATCCAGTGTTGTTCAACCTTGTGCCCTCTGCTCAGTGCAGGTAAAGAATCCACATCCCAGCTGTGGCCATGAAGATCCTTCACATGCTCCTGGTTGTCCTCTTCCTGATGCTCCAAGGAGCTGCAGGTAAGGAGTGAGGGGAGTAAAGAAGAAGACTGTATTTTCTTTTGATCACTTTCACGGTAAATGACTCTTCTCTTTGTGCTGTGCAGGACAAGTGTTTCCTAGGCTAGACAATTCTTGTTTGAACCAAAACGGATTCTGCTTCCCAGGGATTTGTCGTCGCCCGTATTACTGGATTGGAACTTGTAGCAATGGATATTCTTGCTGCAGAAGGTGAGCAGAAATACAGGGCTCTCTATGGGAATGGCTCATATTCTCATGATCTTTTCTCCAGAGCAACATCTTAGAGGCACAGCTCCTGCCACCTGCCTCACTTCTCTGGTGCCAAACCTGCTGGCATAGAGGGGGAATTCACATCCCATGGCAGCCTCTGCTCTGATGTCATGAGATAAGGAGAACATCTCTGCAGAAAACCTACAGGTAGGTAGCCTGAGACTCTCTCTTCTTCATGCAGGGGGTGGCATAGCTGAAAAGTCCCTGGATTCACCTTGGAAATCCTTCCTGCTTCTACTGAATGGCTCCTGGGAATCACCCTGATCCCATCGCTCCTGGTGGCACCAGTTCATGCTGCAATGAAAAGCTGTCACAGTCTTCCCTTGTAGTGAAGCAAACACCACAAACATGAACCAGACAGCACTGTGGAAACTATTTCTTTCCTCTCCTTTAATAAAATCAGTTATGGTGGCATTCATGTGGTTGAACCTCTGCTGATTCTTTGTAGGAAAAGAGGGAAACATTTTCCTTGTGAGGGTAGTGAGGTCCTGGCACAGGTTCCCCAGAGAAGCTGTGGCTGCCCCATCCCTGAGAGTGTCCAAGGCCAGGCTAGACAGGGCTTGGAGCAACCTGGGATAGTGGAAGATGTCCTTGCTCTTGGGTTGAGATGATTTTTAAGGTCACTTCCAACCCAAATCATCCTGCAATTCAACAAATAAGGAGCCCCCAGTACCAAAAGGAGCAGTCATTGCAGTTTCAAAGAGAACCTTCCTTTCTCATTGCAAGAAACAAAATATGGGCTGGAATGTGTGCTTCTATCTCTTTCCTTGCCCTCATGGCCTAGCAGTGTAGATAAAGCCAAGATTCCTCCAGATGTTTCCTTCAGAGGGCCTGGAAGCATCGGAGAAAATTTCTGAGTAGACCTTATGCAAAGGAAAATTGGGAACATTTGGAATCATATCAGCAACACAAAACAGGGGGAAAAAAAGTAAAAAAAAGGGGAAGAGTAAAAAAAATATATTCCCAAGAATCATAGGTGTTCAACGTAGTGATTTGGTTGTTATCTCTTTAAAAGCAGTTGCTGAACAGCCACAACAGTGCTCAATGAAATAAGCTACCAAACTCAGATGGTTTGGACTCCTAATGACTTTCTGGGTGGGTTTGGACAGCTGACAACATATGTTAAAAAACCATCTGAAGAGCAAATTCTGGCTCTGTGAGAGACACAGCTGCCACTTATGTTGTTCTGCAGAATTAGTGCCTGTGGCTCTTATTGCAAAACACCTCCTCCTGCAACGTTTCTGGATTTCTTCTATCCCTACTGTTACTTCTATGTTTTCTTTCTAACAATCTTATTGCAAATGTCTATTAAAAGTCTGTAGAACAGTCTCTCTCCATTATCCATAGAGGAAGAGCAGTGAAAATAGTTTGTACTTCGGTATTTCCTTTTAGGATATCTGAAATTTGGTGAGATTACTCCTGCCAGTTTTCTCTAGAAAATTTGATTAGGTTTACAAAGGTTCTTTGAATTTTAGAAACTTTGGGTACCTGGCCTGTTTCAAGGATCTTTGATCACTCACACATCACTGCCAGTCACATTGTGGTTCTCAAAAAAGAGAGGGGACTCTGCCCTTGTACCCCAGTACCTTTAATTAGCTATCAGGTCAAAAGATGGAGCCAGAATTGTTCATGCAGATGTTAATATCATCATCTACTCAAGATAACTGCATAACCAATAAAGTATTGAGCTTGATTAAATACATTTTGTATACATTTTGAAGCACTTTAATTAGTGGTAACACTAGTGAAAGGCTTCCCAAATATTTCCTTTTTTATTTTCAAGAGAAAACTACGAGGAGCAGAGTTTGCGGTTCTCATTTTTGCTCCTAATTGCCTCATCTTCTGTGCTAGATACAAACTCCTAAGGTGCAGATAAGATCCTCCTTCTTCTCTGGAAGGTCACCTTGGTAAAATTACTCAAACATCGTGATTTTAAAAGGGTGAAAGACTTTTCTGCTCCAGACACTTTGCAGGCTCCTTTGAGGACATTTCCCTTTGGAGTATACCCCACCTGCATCAGTCACAGCAGCTCCTCAGCACTGTATTATTGCACAAAATGCTGACCCCACTATAATAATTGAAAGTGTTTGGTTGTCTTTTGCTCAGAAGAACAGGAGCTGCAGATGGGGATGGAAAGATTGTCCACCCTAAGAGCCACAACCCAAAAAATCTTGCTGAGTTCTGCCAAAGGTGCTCTACCCCTCCTCTGCTTCTCCCTTCCCCTTGTCCAGGCAGAGGTTTTCTGATGGCCTGGATGGGACTGTGACATGTGAAATTTACATTAAACAGGGCCAAGGATGCCCAGTGGTAAAGCTTAGCCCTTGACAATACTTGCACATAAGATCTTACAGACAATAAAAATTAGCAATGTTTCCTTGAGGAATGGTGTTGGGTAAGAGTAACAGTTGGCAAATTAGCCAACACTTGGCAAGAGGTGAAGCAACTGCAACTTTTGCAATTTTATTCCCCCTATTTTTCAGTTTTATGGCCACACATTGGTAGACACACCAGAAATCCAATTACCATTTTCTCCTATTGCAGAAACAATTCACATACAAAATTATCTAGAGAATAAAAAGATGTGTCAGGGTATGCTTGTAAGGGAAATGCTTTGTAGTCATGTTTTCACATGCATATAGGTAATTTCTGTACACTCCTGTGCACCTGTTTAATTGGACAGGGCTCTGAGCTAGGTCTGGGCTGACCTGATCTAGTTGAAGGTGCCCCTGCTCATCACAGAGGACTTGGACTTATTCAAAAGTCCCTTCCAATTCAGACTATTCTATGGTTCTACTTAAGAACTTCATATCAAAGTAATGAAAAAATTACATGACTAGGAGGTAAACTGCCAGTCAGCAATGGAAATAGTTTAATTTTGATGTTACCTTTAGACACTACAGTACAGTAGTGTCTGTAAGACATGGTGTCATTTGCAGAGGTCTTGGTTAATTAGAAACACCAATCATTCAAATCAGCAAATGTATCATTACCTATTATGATGTAATTCATATATCATGTTAAAATACTGCATGAACCATATTTTTTTGATCACTGAAGGGAAGTTTAAAGTAAAATATGATCTAAGAAAGCATTTCATATCTTAGAATAATAGAAGCATAGCATGTTTTGGATTCTAAGGCACCTGAAAGACCATTTCATTCCAACCTCCCCAATGTAGACAGAGACACCTTCCACCATCTCAGGTTGCTCCAAGCTCCATCCAACCTGGTTTTGAACACTTCCAGGGATGGGGAAGCCACAGCTTCTCTGGGAAACCTGTGCCAGACCCTCACCACCCTCACAGGGAAGAATTTCTTCTTAACATCTAATGCAAACCTGCCCTTTGTCAGTTTAAAACCATTTCCCCTTGTCTTGGCACCATCTGCCCATATAAAAAGTCCATCTCCCCCTTTTTCATAACATCCCTTTAGATGCTAAGATGGAGTCTAAGGTCACTCTGGAGCCTTCTCTTTCCCAGGCTGAAAACCCCCAGCTCTCTCCATCTCTTTACAGGAGAGGTGCTCCATCCATGCAGAAGCTGGGTGCTACTTCCCATGGCAGAAGCAGAGGTCAACAGCTGGCAGACAGAGAGCAGATAACCAAAAACTGAACGCTTACCTAAGGCATAATCTGGTTTTGGAATGATCAACTGAAGGCCCTGTGGAAGACAGAATGTATCAAAAAATCAGCCAGAGTCCTGGGAAAAAAGCTCAAGCAGGAGCTTTGGGGCCTGAGGTCCCAAAGACATCCTTTGGCACTGGATTTGCCTAAATGTATGTACATCAGCTGGAAGGGGTCCAGGGACATAACCGTGATGTATTCACTTTATCTGGGTACATCTTGCTTCACTCTGGCATCTTCAGTGGCCACTGGCCAGAAAGCCAATGGACATTTGTTTTAGTTCCATATATCCAATCTGTGTTCTTACATTCTGTATTTATGGAACAGAAAATTAACTGGGATTGCAGGGAACACGCAGATGCTTTGTCTTGCAAGGTTTCAAGTTGCTCCTAGGCATTTCAACCTATGTCCCAAGATGTTTGACACATACCATGGTGGGTTAACGTATCTTACACAAAATGGAGTGTCACAAGAGGTATTTCACGAAAAAACATGGCATTTTCCAGGAAAAAAGCTTAAACAGGTTTGGAGAGAAACATCTGTTTTATCATTGGGAAATGAAAAGCATCTGGTTTCTGGTTGGATTAGATACCACCAGAAAAAAAAGAGCAATTTTTGGATTGGTTCAATGAATGGCTGAGAAGAGAAAGTACTTGTCAGTCTTTTTTGTCAGTCTCGCCTTATAAAAGAGCATCCCAGTCCCAGAGCCAAAGCCTTCAGGAGGGAAGGGACCAAGAGCAAGTCTTGTTTGGCTTCACAGCTCACCTGATACCTGGTAATGTCTCAGTTCTTTTCTTTCAAAGTCAGCTTTTGTTTTTTCCACAAAAATCCAACTCCCAAACCTCTGTGTTATTAACTTTAATTTGTATGTAACTAAAATGATAAACCTAAGATTTTGGAAAATTGAACATGTTGAATAAGTAGTTCAAATATATGCTAATACCTAGAATGCTTTAATAATTTTTTCTGCTCCCTAAGTCCTAGGAAAAATAAATGTTTGATTGGTTCAGGTTACTTTAGAGAGGTCTTTGGCCCAGAGAAATTGGTGACCTCTCAGTGGAAATCTGCATGTCTATATCTATATATTTCCATTAAATATACAGCCTTTGAATATAAACATATTATAAATAGTTATACAATATTTTTGTAGTGCATAATAAGCATATAATGATGTTTATATATTTATATATTTTAATATAGTATATAATACATATTTTATATCTAGTATTTTATATTTATGTCTCTACATTAAAACCCTTATTTCCTTTTCAGAATTGTTCACTTCATCTCCTTATTTCTCCTGATGTTTTCAAATATATAAAAACTTGTGTAAAGTTCTAATACTAATTTTGAAACAGTTTTGGGTCACCCTCTATCAGTTCTGTTCTCAGCAATAGAACATTTCAGCACAATCTCATTTCCATTCCTTGCTTGAGAGACCATAATTTGTGGCAGATCAGAACATCCCTAATGCCAGGATATCAAACATTAACTCCCACTTTTTTATCCATAAGCACTCTGCTAGACTATCTTATCCTATAAAGTTAATCCTAATATTAGTTGAAAATCTTCCAATGAAGGTATCATATGTTTGCTTTTTAAATTTTCTTTTTAAATGGGAATTGATTTGATTGTACCATTCTAGAATTGCTGCCTGTAGACCAAGACTGGACATGTTGAGCAAATTGATCTCTTGATAAATTTAAACATTACAAATGAAATTTTTTCTTTCCCCTGAAGTTGGTAATTTTTACAGTATTATCACCTAATTTTGCTTTATGCTGTTTATTTACTAGATAAAGTCATTTAGCTAAAAATAAAGTTATGGAGGTACTTAAGACCAGGTTGGATGGGACTTTGAACAACCTGGTCTAGTGGAAGGTGTTTCAGCCCTGGGGGTTGGAACAAGATGAGTTTCAAGGTTCCTTCCAATCCAAACCATTTTGGGATTCCATGATTCTGTTCTGGCTAAGGACTATTTGCGAAATGGAAAAGAAATCTGAGCTACCAAACTATTAAATAACTTAATGATCACATGTCCTGAAAACATTTTGCACCACACCATAGTCAGGGTTTTACTGATTATTTTTGAAAGATTGAAGATAAAATTTATGTAAATGTAATTGTTATTTACACAGTGTCTAGCTCAGGAGACTGCATATCCCAGGGACTGTCTCTTACATCTTGGTCCTTTTCCCAACAGTGCCACAGCACATCCTCAGCCATGAAGATCCTTTACCTGCTCTTTTCTCTCCTCTTCTTGGCACTCCAGGTTTCTCCAGGTAAGATGGGAAAGAGATGCAAGAAAGAGATTTTTGTGCACCTGAAGAAAAATTCCCAGCTCATTTTAACCACTTCTCTTTCAAATTGCTAGAAGCCAGTCAGGAATTAATCAATCAGCCCAGTGCTTTTGCTAGACCTGCTTTGTAACCTCACTGCCCACACGGCCTTTCAAAACAGCCAAGGCTGTGACAAAGACAGCTGAAGGAATGAGAAACCCTTCCACTGCAATTCCCTGCCCTGCAGAGCAAGGGGAAAGGAATTATTTTGTTCTTGTTGCAGGTTTGTCTTCACCCCGGAGGGAAATGCTTTTCTGTAGAGGAGGGAGCTGTCACTTTGGAGGATGTCCCTTCCACCTGGTTAAAGTTGGAAGTTGCTTTGGGTTCCGCTCCTGCTGCAAACCGTGAGTTCAGCATTCATCAAGGCTCATCTGCAGGATGAGCAGAGAAATAGTAAATATTTTGCCTCCCTCCTAAAACCCCAAGGTATTCCTGAATATTTAAATTAGGTATAAGGAAAAAAACTCTTATGCCATGAGGATAGTCAAGTGTTCCGTGTTGAGTCAAGTGTTACATGTTGCCCAAGAAGTATTTGGAAAATGCTCTTAGGCACAGGGTGAGGTTTTTGTTGTATTAAATTATCGTATGAAAAAAGTCTTCTATTTTCACTCAGGAATGAATGCACTCACCCCAGAATCTAGGGATATCAATTTAATTCCCTGCCTTTCCTAAACAATAGGGCAACAGTCTCCTTAGTCACAGGTGTGATTGCATTGAGCTGTCTCAACATGACTACAAATGACATGAACTATTTTGGGAAGAATTTGTGTCCAGGAGGAAAAAAAGCATGGGCTGAGAGTGAGTAAGAAGGGAACATAAGCAGAAAGAAAATCTGATTTTTTTTCCTTTGTGCAGGCCATGGAACGTAAGAGATGTTGATGAGCCATTCATTGAAGAGTAATGAAAATTTCTTCTAAGCCTACAAATTTGCTTGGAATCTCCTTACTCCTAAACCCGCTGGATCCTGCTGCAAAGCCTCACACTCCTTCCATTGCCAAAGCAAAAGGCTTTATGATGTACAGTAAATCCAAATGTGTTCTGCATTGCTTTCCCTCCTTCTAAATAAATTGTTGTTGCTTAGCATTGGTCACTGAAACATGCACTGAAACTGTGGTCATGATCCTGCCTGGGCTTTGACACACAAACCCCAGAGGAGAACAATTTCTGGTGCAAACTGCTCCTTGAGTTTTTCTGAGCTATACAGCTCTCAAGGTCTACACAGCCCTTAACCTACAGTGCCAAGAGAAAGGCTGGTTAAAGAACTCAGCTTCCCATTGTCGGAATGTGTTCAGATGCCAAAGTCCCTTATTTCTTACTATGCAGAAATCTTTTCTTGGGAAAACAGTAATAGTTAAAACCCCACATTCCCCACCTGTAGGCCTTGGGCCCAGTGTAACCCTCCTTGCCTGAGATCCTGCTGGGAGATTTGCTGCTCCATATCCCATCCTACCACATGGCAGCGAGGGACTGCCTTGCCCTCATGAGCACTTGGGATGATCCCGTGGGGACACCTCAAGGAGACCTTTATGGACCTTAGAGGGAAATAGATTTCCCAAGGGAGCTGTCCAGGTGACATCACAAAGGGGTCCTCTGGATCAGATGGGTAACCAGCCCTGCAGGGTGGGATCTGGGGGTCTTCTCCTCTCCATCCACCTGAACACAACTTGAAGTTAGAATGTCTTTCCTCTGCTAAGGCTGTCCTCACCCTCTGTGAAAAAAGCATCCATGATCATGATCCACGAACATGTGTGTTCATAACGAGTGTCTCTGGTTCTGCTGAAAAAGATTTCTCTATCCAAGGATGCCGCCCTGGCCAATTCCAAATTTCCAGCTGGGTATGAAGCACTTGGCAGAGATGCCAGGCTGTTGCTTATTGTCATTTGCTTCCATCCTGTTTCATTAGATAACTTCATCCTCTCACTTCCTACGAAGATGCCTCTATCCTACAACTGTTTTTCCCCAAAACACATGACATCCTTAATGAAATATTGCAGATTTGTCTCAGGACGATGGCTTGGCAGCAGAACGTGGCCCAGGGATGGAGTTATGGAGCAGAAGGCTCAAAAGAGTTTTTCACTTTCAACCTTACTCAAAAAGTAGGCCCATACATACCAAAACATAAACCATAGAGATTGAGTTATCTTAGAGTGTCCAACCTGGAGAAGAGAATGGGTTGGGGAGACCTTGTAGCCCTATCCAGTGCCTCAATAAGATGCAAAAGAGCTGGAGAAGGACTTTGGGCCAGGGCCTGGAGAGAAAGAACAAGGGAGAATGGCTTCAAAGGCCAAAGAGGACAGGGTTACATGGGATACTGGGAAGAAATTCTTGGTTCTAAGGGTTGTGAGGCCCTGGCACAGGTTGCCCACAGAAGCTGTGGTTACTCCATCACTGGTAGTGTTCAAGGCCAGGTAACACAGGGCTTGGAGCACCCTGGGATAGTGGAAGGTGTCCCTGTCCATGGCAGAGGGTGGAAAGAGATGATCTTTCAGGTCTCTTCCAACATAAACCACTCCAGAGGTGAATCTGCGAAAGAAGAAATCTGCTCCCCCAGGACTGAACTGGTGCTGGTGCATTCACCCACCAGTTCCTGTGCCCATCCCAAAGATTTCCCTGCTGGCCCCACAGACCGTTGCCGCTGTGCCGCGGGTGTCACAAGAGGTGTTGCGTGGGGACAACGGTGACATTGATTGCAACAGCCCCAGGAGGCACCTCAGCCTCTGCCCCTGCAGCAGGGAGGGACCAGGGGCAGCCCCAGCACCCCCACAGCCATGGGGCACTCCCGGGTTGGCCCAGGGCACTTGTGCCATCAGCCACAATTGACTTTTGTCCCACCCCCTGGAAACAGGGCAAAACCGGCCTGATTGGGGCACAGGGATACTCCCCGATCTGGACTCTTCCCACAGGTGATTCCAGCTTGGTTTGTTACAGATCATTTCTGCCTTGCTGTGCTCTGAGCCTACATCTTTCTCAGGTAGGTCACTGGAGAGTCACTTCTGGGCCACCAAGACACTTCCTTGCCCCATTGATTCCTCCTGGGTCACTGCTGCACAGGGATGGGGAGTGGGCTGGCTGGGAATCCTGGGAATAATCTGGAGTTGAGGATGGATACTTGCCTCCTGTGCTGGGAAGACTTTCCTGCCTTCAGGGGATTGTGCGGGGTGTTTGGGCAGCAAGCTTTGGGCTGTCTGGTGGGGTGAAGTGCATTGGAGAAGATTTCATTTAGCTTGGCCTCTCCAGGCACAAAGACTTCCCTAAATCCTTGACCCTGCTTTGGTTCTGGTGTGTTCCCTCTACAGCCCCGAGAAGACCCAGGACAGGCATCAGCCATGAGGATCCTCTACCTGCTCTTCCCCTTGCTCCTCCTGCTGGTCCACAGTGCTGCAGGTGAGAGGGACAGAGGGGAGATGGCTGAGGTGTGAACCCCCATCAGAGGGGTTTTCCAGGTCCTGGTAAGAGACCACAATTCTCAGGTATTTATGACATTTGTGAGGGATTTGCTGTGAGGAAGGTCTGGGCTGCTGAGGATCCAGCACAGCAACTCCTCTAGCTCCTGCTGGTCTTTCCCTCTGTCTTTCCCCACATGCACACATTGCTGTAGAAAAAATGAACTCTGACTGGAGAGTTTAAGATGTTGGGTTTGGTGCCCAGTTCCCATAAAAGACTGGGACTCAGAGCCAGCAGCAGCTGCTCTGGAACCCAACACATTTTGGACACTTATGCCACACTCACTTTGCACTCCTTCTTTTTGTGCAGGATCCTCCTTGGGTCCAACAAACAGGAAACAATGTCAGCGAGAAAAAGGATACTGCTCACTTTTTAATTGCTCATTCCCCTACATCATTGCGGGAAAATGTTCCAGGTTTTACTTTTGCTGCAAAAAGTAAGTTTTGGAACTTCAAAAGCTGCTGTCATGGCAGAAGGTGTTTAAAGGCCCCTCAAAAGCTGCTGTCATGCTAGAAGGTGTTTAAAGGCCCCTGAGTTGCTAAAGGCTCAGTGTCCATGAGGATTCAAGGCAGAGTAGAGGGGAGGGAAGCGAAGGTGCTCGGATCTGCCCTGAGTGGGGCTGCAGCAGCCCCAGGTCAGCCAGGGCCTCCTCAGTCTCCTTCAGTCCCAGGGGGCTCATTCAGACTCTGCAGAGGAGTCACCAAAGCCACCAAAGAGGGAAACATTCCTGGTCCTTAAACAGCACCGGGGACATGATCCAGGTCTTGCTGCATCTGCACAGACCTGGAGCCAGGGCTGCCAGCACTGAGATACCCCAGGTCCAGCCTGTCTGCACTAAGGACTGCACCTCACCTCCCCTCAGCCTGACTGCTGCAAATCACCTTGGGCATTGCAGGGCAGCAGAGAGAGTGGCAGGGAAATGTTACAGCAGGTGATGTACTAGGATATTTTTTTTCTGCAGAATCTGGGGATGAGACACTGAAATTCCCAAGAAGGACATGACCCTCGCTTCTGGCTGCTGGACCCATCTGCTGATGTCCCCTCCCCTCCCTGCCTGTGCCGTGCCCTGCTGGGCTGACAGCAGCAGTGGCAGCTGCTCCTGCTGGGTGCTGCTGGGCTGGAGCCCTGTGGTGCCAGCCCCGGTGTCTTTGGGGCAGGGATGCTTTTCCCGGCTTGAATAAAGATGAGCCATTTGGCATTGCAGGGCTGGGCCATGTGTGCGTGTCCTGCTGCTGGAGGGCTGCTGTGCCTGCTGCCCCTGGGGCTGGCACTGCCTTGGTAGCAGCAGAAGGCCCTGGGGATGGTGCTGGGGCTGAGCAGCGCGTGTGTCCCTGGGGATGCTCCTGCCTGGCCATGCCTTGGGCATGCTGAGCCTGGCAGTGCCTGCTGGGCCAGCCTGGGTGGGGTGTCTGTGGTGGAGCTGTCCTGCAGATGCTCCCTCTGGAGGAGCAGGTTCCTTATCCTGGTGTTTATAGGCCCAGATACCATTCTTTTCTCCTAACCCTACTCCCATGCCAGAAGGATTAGGACTGGGAACTGTGGACATAGTGGCAAAGCCTCCTCCCTAAAATAGCCTCAGCTTTGTTACACTGACCCAGCTCCAGTCCCAGCTGCAAAAGCTGCAGCAGGAGCCATTCCTTAAAGGGATGTGGTGTGGGGGATGTCATGGAGGACAGCCTAGACATACAGAGAGCTTACAGGTGATTCTTGAGATTCATAGGGATAAAATAATTGCCTGAACCAAAAGGTTTGCTGTGCTTTCTTTCATTTGCATTCTGTCTATATGCAATACTCAGTATCCACAGCACAGCTTCCTGCAGCATCACTTATACACTCCATCTTTCTATACATTCCACTCATTACTACCTTGTCTGCTGCTGCCTGCAGCACAGGGAGGGAGAGAGCACAGAGGCCAGGCTGGAGGCACGGGTAGCCCAAAAGTTCCTTTTCCTGTTTCTCCCCCTGCACCACAGAAAATGAGGCTTTGGTTTCCTCTTCTGACACCTCTGAGAAGGATTCCCAACCCAGGGCCTTGTGTCATCCTGCCTTGTATAAAGACCCTGCAGTGCTGTGGTTTGCCAGACACATCCAGGGACACAGGGATACATCCAGGGACAAAAGGACACAGACCCTGCTCCCTGAAAACCATCCCTGACCTGCTGCTCTGGCACAGATTGGAACCTTTTCTGATTCCATCCAAAAAACCCTCCCAGTGAACCCACCATCAGTGGTGTGTGCAGGTGGTGCCTCTATTTCTGCTGAGCATCCAGAATCATTCTCCCACATTTTTTATGATTGTCACCTTGTCACTGTGACTT
The DNA here is from genome assembly GCF_031753505.1 of Anomalospiza imberbis. NCBI lineage: Eukaryota > Metazoa > Chordata > Aves > Passeriformes > Viduidae > Anomalospiza > Anomalospiza imberbis. Next base: position 4,034,379 of record NC_089683.1, read on the forward strand.
CACATCTCTGAGTTGTGAAGCAGAAAAAAATTGAGGTGCCAGGTTCCACTGCCAAATCCCCAGCAGCTCAGCACAGTTTGGAGGGACCAGATGGCTCTGCCAAACACCTGGAGAGGAAGCTGCCAAACTGGGCACATGGCACAGACCCTCCTGCCTGGCAAGGACTGTCACTTCTCCCAGTGGCAGGGCTGGCATCAAACTCACTGGATTCACAAGTGATGGCTGCATCCAGCTTGTATTTCTTCACCTTGGTTGGCATTAGAAGGAGGTGCAGTTTTGTTGCATCACCTGGTTGACAGAATTTGTCATCTATCCTGGTGTTGCCAGGGGAGCCACTAGAGAGAACCCTGATCATCCCCCTGACATGGCAGCTGCACAGACCTCTTGTCTAATAAGATGTTCTTGCAGTGTCTAAAACTGTTTTCCATATTCTGTGAGTTTATGCACATCCCACACCAATTGATTTGTCAATCAGAGGAGAAGAGACATAGGAAAAGGACAGGAGAAGAGGGAATGGTTTCAATCAGACAAGGGGCAGGGTGAGATGGGATATTGGGAAGAAATTCTTCCCTGTGAGAGTGGAGAGGCCCTGGCACAGGTTGCACAGAGAAGCTGTGGCTGCAGCATCCCTGCAACTGTCCAAGGCCAGGTTGGACGGGACTTGGAGCAACCTGGGATAGTGGAAGGTGTCCCTGTCCATGGCAGGGGGGGAAAGAGATGACCTTTCAGGTCCCTTCCAACACAAACCACTCCAGAGGTGATTCTGTGAAAGAAGAATTCTGTTCCCACTGGACTGCACGAGTAACTGTGCCCACATCCACCAGTTCCTGTGCCCATCCCAAAGATTTCCCTGCTGGCCCCACAGCCCGTTGCCACTGTGCCGCGGGTGTCACAAGAGGTGTTGCGTGGGGACAACGGTGGCATTGATTGCAACAGCCCCAGGAGGCACCTCAGCCTCTGCCCCTGCAGCAGGGAGGGACCAGGGGCAGCCCCAGCACCCCCACAGCCATGGGGCACTCCCGGGTTGGCCCAGGGCACTTGTGCCAGCAGCAACTGGGGCCTGTCCCACCCACCAGAGCACTGCTATAAACCCAGCGCGTTTGGGGCACAGCAGCATTCCCTGGCCCCAAGGGTATCTGGACACAGCCATTCCTCTTGGGTTTGCTGCTGCCTGAACACCAAAGCCTTTGTCAGGGAGGTGAGTGAGGGGGTCTCTCTCTGGATTTCTGCCCACTCAGGGTCCCAGCTCAAAGCCCAGCAGAGCAGCATCTCCTAAAGCACAAACTGCTGGAAGCACCTAGGGATAGTAAAATTTGGCCATCAGAGTTGTTTGTTGGTTTTTTTTTTTTTTTTTTTTTTTTGGGAAAGACAACAAAATTCTTCCTGGGAAAGGCCAGAACATGTGGCAGGTGAAACTGAGTTTTCCCAAGGACAGGATAGTCTGGAAAAGTGCCTTGATGCTGCAGGAGGAACCCAGGATCTTCTTTGCTGGGGGGATGAGGGTTCTCCCTTGGAAAGTAAAGAGAGTCTTTTCCTACAGCAGTACAGAGATTTCCCATCATTTCAGGCTTTCAGTAGCTGCAAAGGTTGATTTCTGTTCCCATTTCTGGGCACCAAGACAGTCCCCTGCCCTCTGGCAGTTCCCTGGGTTGGTGCTGCCCAGGGCAGAGGCAGCAAGTGTGGGGCTGGGGAATGTCCTTGCCAGGAATGCTGTGAATGCTCTGGAATTGGGGATGTGCCCTGCCAAGCTGATCTGGGAGAACATTCTTGATGCCAGGGAAGCAGATTTGGGTGGGCAGGGTGTTTGGGGCATGTGTTTGACACATGAAACCCGAAGGAGTGAAAGAGCTCTTGTCCCATAACATTCAGTAGCAATTTTACCTCTCTTATCCCCCAGATTTCACTGGCCATGCATTTTCAATGGATTGGGAAAAATTGGTCCCAGGTCTGATGCCCATTTTCTGGGGAAGACCTTAAAGGAAATTAATTCAAAAAATCAATTGAGGTAATCTATTTCCACAAGACAGAGGCACGAAACACTCCCAAAGATTGGAGAGTGGCATAAAACTTCCCTGGCATAAAATTGTTTTTAAAGAGAAAGGCAGAAGAAATATCATCTGCTGTGGTTGGGAAGCAGCCCCTCTGCAGTTTGGTGAACCACAGAGCCCAGGCTGAGGTCCTGCTTGTACCCATTGCCTTGGTGTTCCCTCTGCAGCTCTGTGAATACCTGGGAGAGGCAGCAGCCATGAAGATCCTGTTCCTGCTCTTCCCACTGATCCTCCTGCTGGTCCAGGGTGCTGCAGGTGAGAAGGGAAGAGGGGAGATGGGGGAAAGTGAGAGCCTGCACCAGTGGGAATTCAGTGTCCCTGGAAGTGACCGTGTTTGTGGGAATGATGAGAACGTAACAGAGGACTGAGGTCAAAGGTGTTTCTCCAATGCACTTCCAACTCAACAACGATTTAGAGGGGAGAAATCCCATGGAGACAGAATCCTGCCTTGTTCTGTAGGTCAGGAATGTTTCAGGCTCCAAGCCTGCACCCAGCTATTCCTGTTTGGGAGTCTCTTGATCTGCACAGGGATGGCAGAGAGCCCCAGAGGGATGGAGGATGGTTTGGATGGAAGCATTTCCTGGGGCACAAAGGTGACACTTCTTATCCATCAGCTGAGTGGATTATGATTATGATTCCTATTATGACTACTATTATTGCTGTAATTGGTTTGTGTGTGCTTTTGTCTGTGGGAACAGGAAATGTACTTGCATGCAGGCGCAGAGGGGGACACTGCACCTTTGGGTCTTGCCGCTACCCTGCAAGACCTGTCGGAAGATGCTCATCATTCCAAGTGTGCTGCAAGAGGTAAGGACCATATCTCTGCCTGAAGGAAGAGTTTCCTCCATTTTCCGCTGAGGGATCTATTACAAATTTCAATCTCGCCAACATATGATAAAATCTCTCCTGCTTTTATAATCAGTCTAAGAGACCAAAAAGAGAAGGGAAAAGCCTTTGTGGGTTTTGGGGCATGCCCGAGAGGGGCAGCAGGAGACCCAGGTCAGCCAGGGCCCCCCACGCACCAAAGCCACCAAAGAAGGAAACATTCCCTGTCCTTAAACAGCACCGGGGACATGATCCAGGTCTTGCTGCATCTGCACAGACCTGAAGCCAGGGCTGCCAGCACTGAGATACCCCAGGTCCAACCTGTCTGCACTAAGGACTGCACCTCACCTCCCCTGAGCCTGACTCTGCTGCACCTCACCCTGGGCACTGCAGGGCAGCGGAGAGAGTGGCAGGGAAATGTTACAGCTGGTGATGTGCTTGTCTGTTTTCTTCTTGCAGTATGTGGGGTTAAAACCCTGAAATTCCCAAGCAGGACATGTCCCTCGCTTCTGGCTGCTGGACCCATCTGCTGATGTTGCCTCCCGTCCCTGCCTGTGCCGTGCCCAGCTGGGCTGACAGCAGCAGTGGCAGCTGCTCCTGCTGGGTGCTGCTGGGCTGGAGCCCTGTGGTGCCAGCCCCAGTGTCTTTGGGGCAGGGGCTGCTTTTCCTAGCTTGAATAAAGACGAGCCCTTTGGCATTGCAGGGCTGGGCCATGTGTGCGTGTCCTGCTGCTGGAGGGCTGCTGTGCCGGCTGCCCCTGGGGCTGGCACTGCCTTGGTGGCAGCAGAAGGCCCTGGGGATGGTGCTGGGGCTGAGCAGCACGTGTGTCCCTGGGGATGTTCCTGCCTGGTCATGCCTTGGGGATGCTGAGCCTGGCAGTGCCGGCTGGGCCAGCCTGGGTGGGGTGCCTGTGGTGGAGCTGTCCTGCAGATGCTCCCTCTGGGGAAGCAGGTTCCTTATCCTGGTGTTTATAGGCCCAGATACCATTCTTTTCTCCTGACCCTACTCCCATGCCAGAAGGATTAGGACTGGGAACTGTGGACATAGTGGCAAAGCCTCCTCCCTAAAATAGCCTCAGCTTTGTTACACTGACCCAGCTCCAGTCCCAGCTGCAAAAGCTGCAGCAGGAGCCATTCCTTAAAGGGATGTGGTGTGGGGGATGTCATGGAGGACAGCCTAGACATACAGAGAGCTTACAGGTGATTCTGAGATTCATAGGGATAAAATAATTGCCTGAACAAAAAGGTTTGCTGTGCTTTCTTTCATTTGCATTCTGTCTATATGCAATACTCAGTATCCACAGCACAGCTTCCTGCAGCATCACTTATGCACTCCATCTTTCTATACATTCCACTCATTACTACCTTGTCTGCTGCTGCCTGCAGCATAGGGAGGCCAGGCTGGAGGCACGGGTAGCCCAAAAGTTCCTTTTCCTGTTTCTCCCCCTGCACCACAGAAAATGAGGCTTTGGTTTCCTCTTCTGACACCTCTGAGAAGGATTCCCAACCCAGGGCCTTGTGTCATCCTGCCTTGTATAAAGACCCTGCAGTGCTGTGGTTTGCCAGACACATCCAGGGACACAGGGACACATCCAGGGACACAAGGACACAGACCCTGCTCCCTGGAAACCATCCCTGACCTGCTGCTCTGGCACAGATTGGAACCTTTTCTGATTCCATTCAAAAAACCCTCCCAGTGAACCCACCATCAGTGGTGTGTGCAGGTGGTGCCTCTGTTTCTGCTGAGCATCCAGAATCACTCTCCCACATTTTTTATGATTGTCACCTTGTCACTGTGACTTCACATCTCTGAGTTGTGAAGCAGAAAAAATTGAGGTGCCAGGTTCCACTGCCAAATCCCCAGCAGCTCAGCACAGTTTGGAGGGACCAGGTGGCTCTGCCAAACACCTGGAGAGGAAGCTGCCAAACTGGGCACATGGCACAGACCCTCCTGCCTGGCAAGGACTGTCACTTCTCCCAGTGGCAGGGCTGGCATCAAACTCACTGGATTCACAAGTGATGGCTGCATCCAGCTTGTATTTCTTCACCTTGGTTGGCATTAGAAGGAGGTGCAGTTTTGTTGCATCACCTGGTTGACAGAATTTGTCATCTATCCTGGTGTTGCTCTCATTTTATCAGAAACCCACTAGAGAGAACCCTGATCATCCCCCTGACATGGCAGCTGCACAGACCTCTTGTCTAATAAGATGTTCTTGCAGTGTCTAAAACTGTTTTCCATATTCTGTGAGTTTATGCACATCCCACACCAATTGATTTGTCAATCAGAGGAGAAGAGACATAGGAAAAGGACAGGAGAAGAGGGAATGGTTTCAATCAGACAAGGGGCAGGGTGAGATGGGATATTGGGAAGAAATTTTTCCCTGTGAGAGTGGAGAGGCCCTGGCACAGGTTGCACAGAGAAGCTGTGGCTGCGGCATCCCTGCAACTGTCCAAGGCCAGGTTGGACAGGACTTGGAGCAACCTGGGATAGTGGAAGGTGTCCCTGTCCATGGCAGGGGGGGAAAGAGATGACCTTTCAGGTCCCTTCCAACACAAACCACTCCAGAGGTGATTCTGTGAAAGAAGAATTCTGTTCCCACCAGACTTCAATGGTGCCTGTGCCCGCACCCACCAGTTCCTGTGCCCATCCCAAAGATTTCCCTGCTGGCCCCACAGCCCGTTGCCACTGTGCCGCGGGTGTCACAAGAGGTGTTGCGTGGGGACAACGGTGACATTGATTGCAACAGCCCCAGGAGGCACCTCAGCCTCTGCCCCTGCAGCAGGGAGGGACCAGGGGCAGCCCCAGCACCCCTACAGCCATGGGGCACTCCCGGGTTGGCCCAGGGCACTTGTGCCAGCAGCAACTGGGGCCTGTCCCACCCACCAGAGCACTGCTATAAACCCAGCGCGTTTGGGGCACAGCAGCATTCCCTGGCCCCAAGGGTATCTGGACACAGCCATTCCTCTTGGGTTTGCTGCTGCCTGAACACCAAAGCCTTTGTCAGGGAGGTGAGTGAGGGGGTCTCTCTCTGGATTTCTGCCCACTCAGGGTCCCAGCTCAAAGCCCAGCAGAGCAGCATCTCCTAAAGCACAAACTGCTGGAAGCACCTAGGGATAGTAAAATTTGGCCATCAGAGTTGTTTGTTGTTTTTTTTTTTTTTTTTTTTTTTTTTGGGAAAGACAACAAAATTCTTCATGGGAAAGGCCAGAACATGTGGCAGGTGAAACTGAGTTTTCCCAAGGACAGGATAGTCTGGAAAAGTGCCTTGATGCTGCAGGAGGAACCCAGGATCTTCTTTGCTGGGGGGATGAGGGTTCTCCCTTGGAAAGTAAAGAGAGTCTTTTCCTACAGCAGTACAGAGATTTCCCATCATTTCAGGCTTTCAGTAGCTGCAAAGGTTGATTTCTGTTCCCATTTCTGGGCACCAAGACAGTCCCCTGCCCTCTGGCAGTTCCCTGGGTTGGTGCTGCCCAGGGCAGAGGCAGCAAGTGTGGGGCTGGGGAATGTCCTTGCCAGGAATGCTGTGAATGCTCTGGAATTGGGGATGTGCCCTGCCAAGCTGATCTGGGAGAACATTCTTGATGCCAGGGAAGCAGATTTGGGTGGGCAGGGTGTTTGGGGCATGTGTTTGACACATGAAACCCGAAGGAGTGAAAGAGCTCTTGTCCCATAACATTCAGTAGCAATTTTACCTCTCTTATCCCCCAGATTTCACTGGCCATGCATTTTCAATGGATTGGGAAAAATTGGTCCCAGGTCTGATGCCCATTTTCTGGGGAAGACCTTAAAGGAAATTAATTCAAAAAATCAATTGAGGTAATCTATTTCCACAAGACAGAGGCACGAAACACTCCCAAAGATTGGAGAGTGGCATAAAACTTCCCTGGCATAAAATTGTTTTTAAAGAGAAAGGCAGAAGAAATATCATCTGCTGTGGTTGGGAAGCAGCCCCTCTGCAGTTTGGTGAACCACAGAGCCCAGGCTGAGGTCCTGCTTGTACCCATTGCCTTGGTGTTCCCTCTGCAGCTCTGTGAATACCTGGGAGAGGCAGCAGCCATGAAGATCCTGTTCCTGCTCTTCCCACTGATCCTCCTGCTGGTCCAGGGTGCTGCAGGTGAGAAGGGAAGAGGGGAGATGGGGGAAAGTGAGAGCCTGCACCAGTGGGAATTCAGTGTCCCTGGAAGTGACCGTGTTTGTGGGAATGATGAGAACGTAACAGAGGACTGAGGTCAAAGGTGTTTCTCCAATGCACTTCCAACTCAACAACGATTTAGAGGGGAGAAATCCCATGGAGACAGAATCCTGCCTTGTTCTGTAGGTCAGGAATGTTTCAGGCTCCAAGCCTGCACCCAGCTATTCCTGTTTGGGAGTCTCTTGATCTGCACAGGGATGGCAGAGAGCCCCAGGGGGATGGAGGATGGTTTGGATGGAAGCATTTCCTGGGGCATAAAGGTGACACTTCTTATCCATCAGCTGAGTGGATTATGATTACTATTATGACTACTATTATTGCTGTAATTGGTTTGTGTGTGCTTTTGTCCTTGGGAACAGGAAATCTAAGTACATGCAAGCGCAGAGGGGGATACTGCACTGTTGGGCTCTGCCGCCAACCCGCAAGACCTGTTGGAAGATGTTCATCATACCATGTGTGCTGCCTTAGGTAAGGACTATATCTCTGCCTGAAGGAAGAGTTCCCTCCTTTTTCCACTGAGGGATGTGTTACAAATTTCAATCTCGCCAACATATGATAAAATCTCTCCTGCTTTTATAATCAGTCTAAGAGACCAAAAAGAGAAGGGAATAGCCCTTGTGGGTTTGGGGCTTCCCTGAGTGGGGCAGCAGGAGACCCAGGTCAGCCAGGGTCTCTCCACTCACCAAAGCCACCAAAGAAGGAAACATTCCCTGTCCTTAAACAGCAACGGGACATGATCCAGGTCTTGCTGCATCTGCACAGACCTGGAGCCAGGGCTGCCAGCACTGAGATACCCCAGGTCCAACCTGTCTGCACTAAGGACTGCACCTCACCTCCCCTCAGCCTGCCTCTGCTGCACCTCACCCTGGGCACTGCAGAGCAGCGGAGAGAGTGGCAGGGAAATGTTACACCTGTTGATGTGCTTTTATACTTTCTTTCTGTAGAATCTGAGGTTAAGACCTGGAAATTCCTGAGAAGGACATGTGTAGAAGAATTTCTGAGGGAAAGAGGACAAGATTTGTATGTTTAGAGTGAAGGTTGAGCTACCCCAGCCTAAGCCCCAGATATGGGCCTCGGTCAGGCCTTGAAGCCTATGGCGCAGTTAGAAATAAGCCTGTGGTGCAATTCGAAATTATGTTAAGGTGTAACACAGTATAATGAGCTATCGGGGTGTGAATTAGTATAGGTCTGCATTGTGAAACTTTAACCTCCTTAAGACAAAGACAAACAATGTTTGCTTGCCAATGAGAGTGTGCTCACGGTTGTAAACTATCTTGAAGTGTATATGAACTGCCATCGTATAAACAATAAACAGAGAACCTATGATTAACCACATTGCTTCGGATATGCGTTCGTTCCTGTCCAGCACCCTCTTTTTATAAGTCTCTCTTCAGACATGCCACTCACATCTGGCTGCTGGACCCATCTGCTGATGTTGCCTCCCGTCCCTGCCTGTGCTGTGCCCAGCTGGGCTGACAGCAGCAGTGGCAGCTGCTCCTGCTGGGTGCTGCTGGGCTGGAGTCCTGTGGTGCCAGCCCCGGTGTCTTTGGGGCAGGGGCTGCTTTTCCCGGCTTGAATAAAGATGAGCCCCTTGGCATTGCAGGGCTGGGCCGTGTGTGCGTGTCCTGCTGCTGGAGGGCTGCTGTGCCTGCTGCCCCTGGGGCTGGCACTGCCTTGGTGGCAGTGGGGATGGTGCCACCAAGAAGGCCCTGGGGATGGTGCTGGGGCTGAGCAGCGCGTGTGTCCCTGGGGATGCTCCTGCCTGGCCGTGCTTTGGGCATGCTGAGCCTGGCAGTGCTGGCTGGGCCAGCCTGGGTGGGGTGCCTTTGGTGGGGCTGCCCTGCAGATGCTCCCTCTGGGGGAACTGGGATCCCTGTGCTGGTCCTGCCAGTCCCTGATGTCCCTTACCCTCAACAGCCATGGCCTCATGTGCAGAGCTGTGCCAGGGGCTGTGTCCCTTGAGTGCACATGGCCGGGGTGACCCACAGGAGCTGTCCCTGCTGCTCCTCCTTGTCCTGTTCCAGCACCACAGCCCTCCCTGCTGTGGCTGTGCTGCTCCACACCCCATCCCAGCAGCCATGAGCAGGAGGAGGACACTGTGCAGCTCCCAGTCTGGGAGACGTGAAATTACTCCAATGGATCATGGCCTGCAAATATCTGAATTTGTTCCCCCACAGAGAAGAAACAGGTTCTCTGCTGCTCTCTGCTCATCCAAGGCAGTCTGGAGTGACAATGCTCTGCTCCATCAAACGCAGGGGCCTCTCCCTATGTGCACAGCAAACATCAGGCATTTGATTCCCTGAGTGGTTCAATACCTGTGTGTGTCCTGGTGCTCCTGTGTATGGTAGCAACAGGGGGGCCTGCCTGTTTCACTGAAGGTTTTCTCTTCAAATACCAAAGAATCACACAGTCCTTAATGTTGGGAAAGTCCTCTAAGACTATCAAGACCAGTCATTCCCCCAGCACTGCCAAGGCCAACACTAATCCATGTCCCCGAGTGCCACATCTACGTGGCTTTTAAATCCCTCCAGGGATGGTGACTCCATCACTGTCCTAGGCAGCCTGTGCCAGTGCCTGAGTGCCTTTTCAGTGAAGAAGTCGATTCCAATTTCCAATCTCACCCTTCCTGGGTACAATCAAGACTATTTCCTCTGGTCCTGTCAATTGTTACCAGGGAGAAGAGACAAACTCCAGAAAGCTTCCCCTGCCATTGCTTTCCAGATATGGACAACTTGGTGGGCAATGTTCAGATCATTCCTGCCTTCCGTGGACTCTCCTTCCCCTCTGTTAACCCTGAATCTTATTTTATCCATCTTCTGTACAAACTCCCCAGAGAACGCTTTTGAGATTAAATGAGAGGCAATCAAGGTTTCCTCTCACCATACAAAGCTAAGCACGATCGAAATATTCAGTCTGATCTTCCACATTCCAACCTGAGTATTTATAGAACTGATAAAAGCAGAGGACACAAAGAAGGAAATATTTTCCTCATTTCTCCTCTTCCCTGTTGGGGAAGATGATATAGGAAAACCTTATAAATATGATTGCCTGGCAAAAGATTTGGAAAATACAGACATTGAGATGAGAACTAGATTTGAAATAGCAAACCTTGACTACTGAATAACTAGAAAACAATAGTATAGCCAGGCTGAAAGCAATCCCCCTTTCTGATTAAACAATGCCCTTTACCTGCAGATAGGTCCAAGGGTAAAATGGAATGCTCTGTCTCCCCCCACAATGTATGGTTCATCCCACACCTGTGACCCTCCCCTGAAGTATCAGGTATCTGTGACCCCATTGGCCCAAGTCCTGTTCCAGCCCACCTTGAAGCCCCCTGATAAGGTGTGCCCGAGGGACCGGACGCGCTCTTGGACCTTCCCTTGGGATCCTCACCTGGAACCCTCGCTCCCTCTCTCTCCCTCTCCCTCTCCCCCTGGGCCTGCCACGAGTTGCGCCTGGCAACTCCAAGCAGGGCCTTTCCCCCTTTTAATAAACCACATTTTCTAAGACCTGACTTCAGAGATCTCTCATCCATCCAAACCGTCCTGGAGACCCGATCTCGCTACATTCCCAGCATGAGTGACTCTGCCTTGTCCATCCCATCCCTCTCCTGCCCAGCCTGTTGCTGCTGTGCCGCGGGTGTCACAAGAGGTGTTGCGTGGGGACAACGGTGACATTGATTGCGACAGCTCCAGGAGGCACCTCAGCCTCTGCCCCTGCAGCAGGGAGGGACCAGCGGCAGCCCCAGCACCCCCACAGCTTTGGGGCACTCCCGGGTTGGCCCAGGGCACTTGTGCCAGCAGCAATTGGGGCCTGTCCCACCCACCAGCACTGCTATAAACCCAGCGCGTTTGGGGCACAGCAGCATTCCCTGGCCCCAAGGGTATCTGGACACAGCCATTCCTCTTGGGTTTGCTGCTGCCTGAACACCAAAGCCTTTGTCAGGGAGGTGAGTGAGGGGGTCTCTCTCTGGATTTCTGCCCACTCAGGGTCCCAGCTCAAAGCCCAGCAGAGCAGCATCTCCTAAAGCACAAACTGCTGGAAGCACCTAGGGATAGTAAAATTTGGCCATCAGAGACTTTTTTGGGAAAGGCAACAAAAGCCTTCATGTGAGACTAAGAACATGTGGCAGGTGAAAGTGAGGTTTCCCAAGGACAGGATAGTCTGGAAAAGTGCCTCGATGCTGCAGGTAACCCAGGATCTTCTTTGCTGGGTCAATGGGCACTTCCAATAATAAAGTAAGAAGATTCTTTTCCCTCAGCAGTACAGAGATTTCCCATCATTTCAGGCTCTCAGTAATTTCACACATTGATTTCTGTTCCCATTTCTGGGCACCAAGACATTTGCCTGCCCTCTTGCTGCTCTCTGGGTCAGTGCTGGGGAATGTCATTGTTGGTCATCCTGGGAGTGCTCTGGAGGGTGAGGATGGGTACTGCCAAGCTGAACTGGAGGGTATTTTCCTGATCCCATGGCAGCAGAGGGGATTGGTCAGGGTGTTTGGGGCATGTATTTAATTTTGAAGCCAAAGAGTGTAAAAGAGCTTTAGTTGAGTAACTTTCAATGACAATCTTTTTCTCTGATTTTCCCAAATTTCACTCCCTGTTGTTTTGGTTTAATTGGCAACACTTGCCCCTTGGTCTGCAGTCTGTTTTGAGGGGAAGGTCTATGGAAGACATAATAGACCAGAGAAAATAATTTAAAAGCATCTACTTGTGTAATTGCTTTCCAAAGGAGTGAGGCACTCTAAAATGCTCCCAGGGTTGGCAGGATGGCACAAACCATAGAGTTCTTTTTAAGAAGAAAGTAGAAGAAACATCATAAGCTGTGGTTAGAAAGCAGCCCCTCTGAAGTTTGGTGAACCACAGGGCCCAGGCTCCTGCCCCACTCCGGGTCCTGCTTGTACCCATTGCTGTGGTGTTCCCTCTGCAGCTCTGTGAAGACCCAGGAGGAGCAGCAGCCATGAAGATCCTGTTCCTGCTCTTCCCACTGATCCTCCTGCTGGTCCAGGGTGCTGCAGGTGAGAAGGGATGAGGGGAGATGGTGGCAAGTGTGAGCCTGCACCAGTGGGAATTCAGTGTCCCTGGAAGTGACCATGTCTATGGGAATTTTGAGAAGGTATCAGGGGTCAGCAGGGTTTCTCAAGTGAGTTTCCAACTGGACACCATTTTGGGATGGAGAGATCCCAAGGAAATAGACAAGGATGTGGGATGTGAGGAGTCCCTGCTTGCCAGCAGGACTGCAAGCACATCCTGCTCTCCTAGATTATTGTTGTAATAGCTGTGTATGCTTTTGTCCATGGAAACAGGAAGTTCAGATCGATGAAGACGCCGAGGAGGATTCTGCAGCTTTGACGGCTGCAGCTCCCACTCAAAACTTATTGGAAGATGTTCAGCAGTCAGCATGTGCTGCAAAAGGTAAAGACCAGATCCTTGTCGGAAGAAATACCTCCTTCCTTTTTTTTTTCCAGAGGGATCTCTTAAAAATTTCATTCTAACATAGAATTGGTGAAAGTTAACTAAAAGTGAAGGTACAAGCTCTTGACAGGTTTAGAGCTGCCCTGAGTGGAGCTGCTGCAGCCCCAGGCCAGCCAGGACCTCCCTACAGACCAAAGCCACCAAAAAGGGAAACATTCCCTGTCCTTAAACAGCACCGGGGACATGATCCAGGTCTTGCTTCATCTGCACAGACCTGGAGCCAGGGCTGCCAGCACTGAGATACCCCAGGTCCAGCCTGTCTGCACTAAGGACTGCACCTCACCTCCCCTGAGCCTGACTCTGCTGCACCTCACCCTGGGCACTGCAGGGCAGCAGAGAGAGTGGCAGGGAAAGTTAGAGCAGGTAATGTGCTTCTCTGCTTTATTTTTACAGTCGCTGGGTTTGAAACCCTGAAATTCCTAAGAAGGACATGTCCCTCGCTTCTGGCTGCTGGACCCATCTGCTGATGTCCCCTCCCATCCCTGCCTGTGCCGTGCCCAGCTGGGCTGACAGCAGCAGTGGCAGCTGCTCCTGCTGGGTGCTGCTGGGCTGGAGCCCTGTGGTGCCAGCCCCGGTGTCTTTGGGGCAGGGGCTGCTTTTCCCGGCTTGAATAAAGACGAGCACTTTGGCATTGCAGGGCTGGGCCGTGTGTGCGTGTCCTGCTGCTGGAGGGCTGCTGTGCCTGATGCCCCTGGGGCTGGCACTGCCTTGGTGGCAGCAGAAGGCCCTGGGGATGGTGCTGGGGCTGAGCAGCACGTGTGTCCCTGGGGATGCTCCTGCCTGGCCGTGCTTTGGGGACACTGAGCCTGGCAGTGCCTGGCTGGGCCAGCCTGGGTGGGGTGCCTGTGGTGGAGCTACCCTGCAGATGCTCCCTCTGGGGAACTGGGTTCCCTGTGCTGGTCCTGCCAGTCCCTGATGTCCCTTGTCCCCAACAGCCATGGCCTCATGTGCAGAGCTGTGCTGGGGGCTGTGCCCCTTGAGTGGCCACGGCCGTGGTGACCACAGGAGCTGTCCCTGCTGCTCCTCCTTGTCCTGCTCCAGCACCACAGCCCTCCCTGCTGTGGCTGTGCTGCTCCACACCCCATCCCAGCAGACAGGAGGAGGAGGAAAGCATGCAAGTCCTCGTCGGGGTGAAATGCGGAAAAGGTCCCATTTTGCTGTACAATGATCCAACTTTGTTTACCCGCATGGAATCAGCAGAATGGCCCGGTGTCTCTGCCCATCTCAGGTGGTCTGGAGTGACAATACTTTGCTCCGTCAAAGGCAGGGGTCTCTCCCTGTGTGCAAAGCAAACCTCAGGCATTTGATTCCCTGCCTGGTTCAATACCTGTTGAGGTTGTCCATCTCCACAGTTGTTTGGGAGCATCTGGGGACCCTGCCTGGTTCACTGGAGACTTTCCTCCCAAGAATCATACCCATAAAATTATTGATGTTGGAAAAGACTTCTAAGAATATCGAGTCCAACCATTCCCCCTGGACTGCCAACCCCAACACTAAACCATGAGCACAAGTGTCACATCCACACAGCTTTTAAATTCCCTGCAGGATTGGTGACTCCACCACTGCCCTGGGCAGCATGTCCCAAAGAACCATTACCCTTTCTGCAAAGAAATGATTCCTAATACCCAGTCTAATCCTTCCCTGGGCTATTTGAGACCATTTCCTCTGCTCCTGTCGATTGTTACCTATGAGAAGAGACTGACCCCAAAAATGTCTGCACTGCCATTGCTTCCCAAAATTGCACGATTTGGTGAGGGATGTTCAGACCATCCCTAGCTACCTTGGCATTTCCTTCATCTGCGGTCACCTGTCCTGGCACTGACTCTGGGGCTGTTACCTCAAGCCCCCTTTACCTCTGCAGTGAAGTGCTGTTCCCCCAACCCAGGGGCTCCCTGGCCCACAACATCTGGAGCCAGACTGATGGAGGTGTGGAAAACGAGCTCAGGAGTTACCAAGGGCACACGGGGGGAAGTAAAGGGCAAGAGGGAATGCAGGAAATTTTCTTTCCTCCAGCTCATTTCCAAACTCCCCAACAGAGCTGTGGAAGTGAAATGAGTGACAAACCTTTCCTCTCACTGTGCAAAGCTGGGCACGATTGCAATGTTCAGTCAGATCATGACTTGACATCCCACATTGAGTATAGAACAGATAAAATGAGAGATCACAAGGAGGGAAAGCATTTCCTCATTTCTACTCTTCCCAACACCAACTGGCCTCTCTTGTCCGTCCCAGCCCTCTGCTGCCCAGCCCATTGCCGCTGTGCCGCGGGTGTCACAAGAGGTGTTGCGTGGGGACAACGGTGACATTGATTGCAACAGCCCCAGGAGGCACCTCAGCCTCTGCCCCTGCAGCAGGGAGGGACCAGGGGCAGCCCCAGCACCCCCACAGCCATGGGGCACTCCCGGGTTGGCCCAGGGCACTTGTGCCAGCAGCAACTGGGGCCTGTCCCACCCACCAGCACTGCTATAAACCCAGCGCATTTGGGGCACAGCAGCATTCCCTGGCCCCAAGGGCATCTGGACACAGCCATTCCTCTTGGGTTTGCTGCTGCCTGAACACCAAAGCCTTTGTCAGGGAGGTGAGTGTGGGGTCTCTCTCTGGAATCCTGCCCACTCAGGGTCCTGCCTGTCCCCATTGCCTTGGTGTTCCCTCTGCAGCTCTGTGAATACCTGGGAGAGGCAGCAGCCATGAAGATCCTGTTCCTGCTCCTCCCCCTGATCCTCCTGCTGGTCCCAGGTGCTGCAGGTGAGAAGGGAAGAGGGGAGATGGGGTAAAGTGTGAGCCTGCACCTGTGGGAATTCAGTGTCCCTGGAAGTGACCGTGTTTGTGGGAATGATGAGACAGTAAGAGGGGATGGAGGTGAAAGGGTTTTCTTGAGTGATTTTCCAGTGGGACCCAGATTTGGGGTGGAGGGAACTCATGGAAACAGAATCCTGGCTTCTTCTGTGGGTCAGGGATGTGGAAAGTGACGAATCCCTGCCTGTCAGCTGTGCTGGTCCAGGCAGACATAGGAATGAAGCCGGGAGGCTTTTTCTCAACTTCATGCTGGTCCTTTCTAATCTCTGCTCTGGTGTGCCTCCAGTTCAGGGGAACAGGGATTTTCCAGGTGAGCCATGTTTAATTGGAGATGTGGCTGTGGGGGGATTGGATCTGATCATTTCTCTTGGCCTGAAATGCACCAGCACAGGGGACCATAACCCAGTCTATAACCACAATCTGACCTCTCAGATTAATAATTTTATTATCCTGTGTGCGTCTTTCTCCATGGACACAGGCAGTGCAGTTGTCTGCAGCAGACTACGGGGATTCTGCTCGAGGCATTTTTGCCCCCGCGGTACACGTTTTGTGGGAAGATGTGCGCGAGAATTTGTGTGCTGCAGAAGGTAAGGCCCAGATGCTTGGCTGAAGAAAGATTTTCCTCCTTTTTCCTCAGAAAAAAACACTACCAACTTCTTTCTTGACAACACATGATAAATACTGTCCTGCATTTATGCTTTGAGAGAGAGGCTCAAGAAGGGAGAGAATAGTCCTTGAGGGTTTGATCTCCCCTCACTGGGGCTGCAGGAACTCCAGGTGAATCAGGGCCTCCCCACTCTCCCCCTTCCCAGGAGGCTCTGCAGAGGAGTCACCAAAGCCACCAAAGAGGGAAACATTCCCTGTCCTTAAACAGCAACGGGGACATGATCCAGGTCTTGCTGCATCTGCACAGACCTGGAGCCAGGGCTGCCAGCACTGAGATACCCCAGGTCCAACCTGTCTGCACTAAGGACTGCACCTCACCTCCCCTGAGCCTGACTCTGCTGCACCTCACCCTGGGCACTGCAGGGCAGCAGAGAGAGTGGCAGGGAAATGTTACAGCCAATAAAATGTGTCTTTTTTCTTCTTACAGTGTCAGGGGCTGAAACCCTGAACTTCCTGAGAAGGACATGTCCCTCGCTTCTGGCTGCTGGACCCATCTGCTGATGTCCCCTCCCCTCCCTGCCTGTGCCGTGCCCAGCTGGGTTGACAGCAGCAGTGGCAGCTGCTCCTGCTGGGTGCTGCTGGGCTGGAGCCCTGTGGTGCCAGCCCCGGTGTCTTTGGGGCAGGGGCTGCTTTTCCCGGCTTGAATAAAGACGAGCCCTTTGGCATTGCAGGGCTGGGCCGTGTGTGCGTGTCCTGCTGCTGGAGGGCTGCTGTGCCTGATGCCCCTGGGGCTGGCACTGCCTTGGTGGCAGCAGAAGGCCCTGGGGATGGTGCTGGGGCTGAGCAGCACGTGTGTCCCTGGGGATGTTCCTGCCTGGCCGTGCTTTGGGGACGCTGAGCCTGGCAGTGCCAGCCAGGCTAAGCCTTGGTGGGGTATCTATGGTGGAGCTGCCCTGCAGATGCTCCCTCTGAGGGAATTAAGATTTTATCCTGGTGTTTATAGGCCCAGATACCATTCTTTTCTCCTGACCCTACTCCCATGCCAGAAGAACATGGACTGGGAACTGTGGACATAGTGGCAAAGCCTCCTCCCTAAAATAGCCTCAGCTTTGTTACACTGACCCAGCTCCAGTCCCAGCTGCAAAAGCTGCAGCAGGAGCCATTCCTTAAAGGAATGGCAGTGAAGAACCTCAGGGAGCATGGCACTGCCACCAGGAGAGCTCCCATGTGACTCAGGAGCTTGATAGGGATAAAATGAACACCTGAACCTAAAGGTTTGCTGTGCTTTCTTTCATTTGCATTCTGTCTATATGCAATACTCAGTAACCACAGCACAGCTTCCTGCAGCATCACTTATACACTCCATCTTTCTATACATTCCACTCATTACTACCTTGTCTGCTGCTGCCTGCAGCATAGGGAGGCCAGGCTGGAGGCACTGGTAGCCCAGAAGTTCCTTTTCCTGTTTCTCCCCCTGCACCACAGAAAATGAGGCTTTGGTTTCCTCTTCTGACACCTCTGAGAAGGATTCCCAACCCAGGGCCTTGTGTCATCCTGCCTTGTATAGCGACCCTGCAGTGCTGTGGCTTGTTGGACACATCCAGGGACACTGGGACACATCCAGGGACACAAGAACACAGACCCTGCTCCCTGGAAACCATCCCTGACCTGCTGCTCTGGCACAGATTGGAACCTTTTCTGATTCCATTCAAAAAACCCTCCCAGTGAACCCACCATCAGTGGTGTGTGCATGTGGTGCCTCTGCTGAGCATCCAGAATCTTTCTCCCAAATTTTTTTGATTGACACCGTGTCACTGTGACTTCACATCTCTGAGTTGTGAAGCAGAAGAGGCCAAGATGTTCCATTTGCCAAAACCCCAGCACTTCGCCCCTTGTAGTTAGGGGGGACCAGATGGCTCTGCCAAACACCCGGAGAGGAAGCTGCCAAACTGGGCACATGGCACAGACCCTCCTGCCTGGCAAGGACTGTCACTTCTCCCAGTGGCATGGCTGGCATCAAACTCACTGGATTCACAAGTGATGGCTGCATCCAGCTTGTATTTCTTCACCTTGGTTGGCATTAGAAGGAGGCGCAGTTTTGTTGCATCACCTGGTTGACAGAATTTGTCATCTATCCTGGTGTTGCTCTCATTTTGTCAGAAACCCACTAGAGGGTACCCTGATTATGCCCCTGACATGGCAGCTGCACAGACCTCTTGTCTAATAAGATGTTCTTGCAGTGTCTAAAGTTGTTTTCCATATTCTCTTTTTGCACATCCCACACCAAGGGATTCTTCATTTCATAGGAAAAGGATAGGAGAAGAGGGAATGGTTTCAATCAGACAAGGGGCAGGATGAGATGGGATATTGGGAAGAAATTCTTCCCTGTGAGAGTGGAGAGGCCTTGGCACAGGTTGCACATAGAAGCTGTGGCTGCGGCATCCCTGCAACTGTCCAAGGCCAGGTTGGACGGGACTTGGAGCAACCTGGGATAGCAGAAGGTGTCCCTGTCCATGGCAGAGGGTGAAAAGAGATGATCTTTCAGGTCCCTTCAAACGAAAACCATCACAGAGTTGATCTTGTGAGCCTATGCAAGAAGGATTCTGCTTCCCTGGTACTGGACTGGTGCCTGTGCCCGCACCCACCAATTCCTGTGCCCATCCCAAAGATTTTCCTGCTGGCCCCACAGCCCGTTGCCGCTGTGCCACGGGTGTCACAAGAGGTGTTGCATGGGGACAACGGTGACATTGATTGCAACAGCCCCAGGAGGCACCTCAGCCTCTGCCCCTGCAGCAGGGAGGGACCAGGGGCAGCCCCAGCACCCCCACAGCCATGGGGCACTCCCGGGTTGGCCCAGGGCACTTGTGCCATCAGCCACAATTGCCTTTTGTCCCGCCCCCTGGAAACAGGGCAAAACTGGCCTGATTGGGGCACAGGGATACTCCCCGATCTGGACTCTTCCCACAGGTGATTCCAGCTTGGTTTGTTACAGATCATTTCTGCCTTGCTGTGCTCTGAACTTACACCTTTCTCAGGTAGGTCACTGGAGAGTCACTTCTGGGCCACCAAGACACTTCCTTGCCCCCTTGATTCCTCCTGGGTCACTGCTGCACAGGGATGGGGAGTGGGCTGGCTGGGAATCCTGGGAATAATCTGGAGTTGAGGATGGATACTTGCCTCCTGTGCTGGGAAGACTTTCCTGCCTTCAGGGGATTGTGCAGGGTGTTTGGGCAGCAAGCTTTGGGCTGTCTGGTGGGGTGAAGTGCATTGGAGAAGATTTCATTTAGCTTGGCCTCTCCAGGCACAAAGATTCCCCTAAATCCTTGACCCTGCTTTGGTTCTGGTGTGTTCCCTCTGCAGCCCCGAGAAGACCCAGGACAGGCATCAGCCATGAGGATCCTCTACCTGCTCTTCCCCTTGCTCCTCCTGCTGGTCCACAGTGCTGCAGGTGAGAGGGACAGAGGGGAGATGGCTGAGGTGTGAACCCCCATCAGAGGGGTTTTCCAGGTCCTGGTAAGAGACCACAATTCTCAGGTATTTATGACATTTGCGAGGGATTTGCTGTGAGGAAGGTCTGGGCTGCTGAGGATCCAGCACAGCAAC
Organism: Anomalospiza imberbis; assembly: GCF_031753505.1. Classification (NCBI taxonomy): domain Eukaryota; kingdom Metazoa; phylum Chordata; class Aves; order Passeriformes; family Viduidae; genus Anomalospiza; species Anomalospiza imberbis. The sequence goes on from NC_089683.1 coordinate 4,053,923, forward strand.
TCCTCTAGCTCCTGCTGGTCTTTCCCTCTGTCTTTCCCCACATGCACACATTGCTGTAGAAAAAATGAACTCTGACTGGAGAGTCTAAGATGTTGGGTTTGGTGCTCAGTTCCCATAAAAGACTGGGACTCAGAGCCAGCAGCAGCTGCCCTGGAACCCAACACATTTTGGACACTTATGTCACACTCACTTTGAACTCATTCACTGCACAGGGTCCTCCTTGGAGCCAACAAACAAGGAACAATGTCAGCGAGAAAATGGGTACTGTGGATTTTTGAAGTGCAAGTTCCCCTTTGTCATCAAAGGAAGATGTTCCAAGTTCTTCTTTTGCTGTAAAAAGTAAGTTTTGGAACTTCAAAAGCTGCTGTCATGGCAGAAGGTGTTTAAAGGCCCCTGAGTTGCTAAAGGCTCAGTGTCCATGAGGATTCAAGGCAGAGTAGAGGGGAGGGAAGCGAAGGTGCTCGGATCTGCCCTGAGTGGGGCTGCAGCAGCCCCAGGTCAGCCAGGGCCTCCTCAGTCTCCTTCAGTCCCAGGGGGCTCATTCAGACTCTGCAGAGGAGTCACCAAAGCCACCAAAGAGGGAAACATTCCTGGTCCTTGAACAGCACCGGGGACATGATCCAGGTCTTGCTGCATCTGCACAGACCTGGAGCCAGGGCTGCCAGCACTGAGATACCCCAGGTCCAACCTGTCTGCACTAAGGACTGCACCTCACCTCCCCTGAGCCTGACTCTGCTGCACCTCACCCTGGGCACTGCAGGGCAGGGCAGAGAGTGGCAGGGAAATGTTATACCTAGTGATGTGCTTGTCTGTTTTCTTCTTACAGTCTCTGGGGATGAGACCGTGACATTCATAAGCAGGACATGTCCCTCGCTTCTGGCTGCTGGACCCATCTGCTGATGTCCCCTCCCCTCCCTGCCTGTGCCGTGCCCAGCTGGGCTGACAGCAGCAGTGGCAGCTGCTCCTGCTGGGTGCTGCTGGGCTGGAGCCCTGTGGTGCCAGCCCCGGTGTCTTTGGGGCAGGGGCTGCTTTTCCCGGCTTGAATAAAGATGAGCACTTTGGCATTGCAGGGCTGGGCTGTGTGTGCATGTCCTGCTGCTGGAGGGCTGCTGTGCCGGCTGCCCCTGGGGCTGGCACTGCCTTGGTGGCAGCAGAAGGCCCTGGGGATGGTGCTGGGGCTGAGCAGCGCGTGTGTCCCTGGGGATGCTCCTGCCTGGCCGTGCTTTGGGCATGCTGAGCTTGGCAGTGCCTGGCTGGGCCAGCCTGGGTGGGGTGCATGTGGTGGGGCTGCCCTGCAGATGCTCCCTCTGGGGAACTGGGATCCCTGTGCTGGTCCTGCCAGCCCCAGATGTCCCTTGTCCCCAACAGCCATGGCCTCATGTGCAGAGCTGTGCTGGAGGCTGTGCCCCTTGAGTGGCCACGGCCGTGGTGACCACAGGAGCTGTCCCTGCTGCTCCTCCTTGTCCTGCTCCAGCACCACAGCCCTCCCTGCTGTGGCTGTGCTGCTCCACACCCCATCCCAGCAGACAGGAGGAGGAGGAAAGCATGCAAGTCCTCGTTGGGGTGACATGCGGAAAAGGTCCCATTTTGCTGTACAATGATCCAACTTTGTTTACCCGCATGGAATCAGCAGAATGGCCCGGTGTCTCTGCCCATCTCAGGTGGTCTGGAGTGACAATGCTTTGCTCCGTCAAAGGCAGAGGTCTCTCCCTGTGTGCAAAGCAAACCTCAGGCATTTGATTCCCTGCCTGGTTCAATACCTGTTGAGGCTGTCCATCTCCACGGTTGTTTGGGAGCAGCTGGGGACCCTGCCTGGTTCACTGGAGACTTTCCTCCCAAGAATCATACCCATAAAATTATTGATGTTGGGAAAGACCTCTAAGAATATCGAGTCCAACCATTCCCCCTGGACTGCCAACCCCAACACTAAACCATGAGCACAAGTGTCACATCCACACAGCTTTTAAATTCCCTGCAGGATTGGTGACTCCACCACTGCCCTGGGCAGCATGTCCCAAAGAACCATTACCCTTTCTGCAAAGAAATGATTCCTAATACCCAGTCTAATCCTTCTCTGGGCTATTTGAGACCATTTCCTCTGCTCCTGTCGATTGTTACCTATGAGAAGAGACTGACCCCAAAAATGTCTGCACTGCCATTGCTTCCCAAAATTGCATGATTTGGTGAGGGATGTTCAGACCATCCCTAGCTACCTTGGCATTTCCTTCATCTGCGGTCACCTGTCCTGGCACTGACTCTGGGGCTGTTACCTCAAGCCCCCTTTACCTCTGCAGTGAAGTGCTGTTCCCCCAACCCAGGGGCTCCCTGGCCCACAACATCTGGAGCCAGACTGATGGAGGTGTGGAAAACGAGCTCAGGAGTTACCAAGGGCACACGGGGGGAAGTAAAGGGCAAGAGGGAATGCAGGAAATTTTCTTTCCTCCATCTCATTTCCAAACTCCCCAACAGAGCTGTGGAAGTGAAATGAGTGACAAACCTTTCCTCTCACTGTGCAAAGCTGGGCACAATTGCAATGTTCAGTCAGATCATGACTTGACATCCCACATTGAGTATAGAACAGATAAAATGAGAGATCACAAGGAGGGAAAACATTTCCTCGTTTCTACTCTTCCCAACACCAACTGGTCTCTCTTGTCCGTCCCATCCCTCTGCTGCCCAGCCCGTTGCCGCTGTGCCGCGGGTGTCACAAGAGGTGTTGCGTGGGGACAACGGTGACATTGATTGCAACAGCCCCAGGAGGCACCTCAGCCTCTGCCCCTGCAGCAGGGAGGGACCAGGGGCAGCCCCAGCACGCCCACAGCTTTGGGGCACTCCCGGGTTGGCCCAGGGCACTTGTGCCAGCAGCAACTGGGGCCTGTCCCACCCACCAGCACTGCTATAAACCCAGCGCGTTTGGGGCACAGCAGCATTCCCTGGCCCCAAGGGCATCTGGACACAGCCATTCCTCTTGGGTTTGCTGCTGCCTGAACACCAAAGCCTTTGTCAGGGAGGTGAGTGTGGGGTCTCTCTCTGGAATCCTGCCCACTCAGGGTCCTGCCTGTCCCCATTGCCTTGGTGTTCCCTCTGCAGCTCTGTGAATACCTGGGAGAGGCAGCAGCCATGAAGATCCTGTTCCTGCTCCTCCCCCTGATCCTCCTGCTGGTCCCAGGTGCTGCAGGTGAGAAGGGAAGAGGGGAGATGGGGTAAAGTGTGAGCCTGCACCTGTGGGAATTCAGTGTCCCTGGAAGTGACTGTGTTTGTGGGAATGATGAGACAGTAAGAGGGGATGGAGGTGAAAGGGTTTTCTTGAGTGATTTTCCAGTGGGACCCAGATTTGGGGTGGAGGGAACTCATGGAAACAGAATCCTGGCTTCTTCTGTGGGTCAGGGATGTGGAAAGTGACGAATCCCTGCCTGTCAGCTGTGCTGGTCCAGGCAGACATAGGAATGAGGCCGGGAGGCTTTTTCTCAACTTCATGCTGGTCCTTTCTACTCTCTGCTCTGGTGTGACTTCAGTTTAGGGGAACAGGGACTTTCCAGGTGAGCTATGCTTTAATTGGAGATGTGGCTGTGGGGGGATTGGATCTGATCACTTCCCTTGGCCTGAAACACACGAGCAGCAGGGACCATCAGCCAGTCTATAACCACAATCTGACCTCTCATATTATTACTTGAATTGTCCCGTGTGTGTCTTTCCCCATGGGAACAGGCAATGCAGATCAATGCAGGCGACAACGGGGATTCTGCATGAGGCATTCTTGTTTTCATGGTACATTTGCCATCGGAAGATGTGCACCAGGCATTGTGTGCTGCAGAAGGTAAGGCCCAGATGCTTGGCTGAAGAAAGATTTTCCTCCTTTTTCCTCAGAAAAAAACACTACCAACTTCTTTCTTGACAACACATGATAAATACTGTCCTGCATTTATGCTTTGAGAGAGAGGCTCAAGAAGGGAGAGAATAGTCTTTGAGGGTTTGATCTCCCCTCACTGGGGCTGCAGCCACCCCAGGTCAGCTGAGACCTCACCAGTCTCGTCTGGTCCCAGGGGGCTCATTCAGACTCTGCAGAGGACTCACCAAAGCCACCAAAGAGGGAAAAATTCCCTGTCCTTGGGCAGCATCGGGGACATGATCCAGGTCTTGCTGCATCTGCACAGACCTGGAGCCAGGGCTGCCAGCACTGAGATACCCCAGGTCCAACCTGTCTGCACTAAGGACTGCACCTCACCTCCCCTGAGCCTGACTGCTGCACCTCACCCTGGGCACTGCAGGGCAAGGCAGAGAGTGGCAGGGAAATGTTATACCTGGTGATGTGCTTGTCTGTTTTCTTCTTACAGTGTTTGGGGTTGAAACCCTGAAATTCCTGAGAAGGACATTCCATTCACATCTGGCTCCTTAAAATCACCTCCTGATGTCCCCTCCCATCCCTGCCTGTGCCGTGCCCAGCTGGGCTGACAGCAGCAGTGGCAGCTGCTCCTGCTGGGTGCTGCTGGGCTGGAGCCCTGTGGTGCCAGCCCCGGTGTCTTTGGGGCAGGGGCTGCTTTTCCCGGCTTGAATAAAGATGAGCACTTTGGCATTGCAGGGCTGGGCTGTGTGTGCGTGTCCTGCTGCTGGAGGGCTGCTGTTCCTGCTGCCCCTGGGGCTGGCACTGCCTTGGTGGCAGCAGAAGGCCCTGGGGATGGTGCTGGGGCTGAGCAGCGCGTGTGTCCCTGGGGATGCTCCTGCCTGGCCGTGCTTTGGGCATGCTGAGCCTGGCAGTGCCGTCTGGGCCAGGCTGGGTGCGGTGCCTGTGGTGGAGCTGCTCTGCAGATGCTCCCTCCTGTGAAGCATAAACCATATCCTGCTTTTTATAGTCTCAGCAGTCTTTATTTTCTCAGTTCCCTACTTCCGTGTCACTCACTTTGAGGTGGGCCATGGTCCTTTCTTGGGGGAGCTGCTCAGCACAAGTGAGGATGAGCTCAAGGGAGGCACCATCCAGCTGCTGGCTGGAAAAGAGCTCACTGGGTTTTCTGCAGGCATGTTCCATATGCCCACATGGAACAGGACGTGGCTGTGACTGGGATTCTCAAGCTCCACATCTGTGTTTGTGTATTCATTGTGCACACCCTGGGAATCCCCTCTGTTGTCTGGACACACCTGAGACTGGCCAGAGCCCAGGCAGGGCCTTGCCCTCAGTTCCGAGTCCACCTGGGCTCTGCAGAGCTCTGGGAGCTGCTGGAGTGTCCCTGCAGCCCCAGCAGTGACTCTGGGCTGGGCAGGGCAGTAGATCCAGCCCAGGGTTGTCCCCATGTCCCTGGGCTGCCAATTGTCCCATCTCCAACATCCAAGGGAAGTTTCCCAGTGGAAGCTGGGTGATGTTTATGACACTTGATTGGGACACACTCAGGACCTCCCCTCAGCAGCCTTCAGCAGAGATTGTCCAACATATCTGACGCCTCCATCCCTGCACAAGGCAGGACTCTGAGGGTGAAGCAGGATTTCCCTTCCTCCCTTTTCCTCCTCCTCTCCACTGGGACTGCTGTGCACAGTGCTGTGGACCTGGAAAGATATGGGATAGAAACCATGGTGATAGGGGCAAAACCTCATCTCTAAAAGAGCCACAGCTTTGTTACAAGGTCCCAGCTCCATTCCCAGGTATGAAACCTGCAGCAGAAGTCATTCCCTAAAGGTATGGGGCAGTGAGGAACCTCTCAGTAGCACAGCAGGAGAACTCACATGTGATTCATGATCTCAGTAGAGGCAAAAAAAAAAATACCTGTACCAAAAGGCTTGGCTTCTTTCTTTTTTCGTCTTCATTCTCTTTATAGGAAAATTCAACATCCACAGTACAGTTTCACTGTAGCATCACTTAAATCCTCTATTTTTTCATCCATTTAATTAATTACTGTGGTACCTGCTGCTCCCTGGAACATATGGAAGAGGAGAGCACATAGGACAGGCTGGAGCCACTTGAGTACTCAAGATGTCCAGCCCAAAAGTTCCTTTCTCTGTTTCCCCTCTGCACAGAGAAAACGAGGTTTTGGTTTCCTCTTCTGACACCTCTGAGAAGGATTCCCAACCCAAGGTCTTGTGTCATCCTGCCTTGTGAAAAATCTCCTTATGGAGCTGTGGCTTGCTGGACACAACCAGGGACACAGACACAGACACCGTTCACTGGAAACCAGCACCAACTTTCTGTTCTGGCAGACAGCGGAACCTTTTCCACTTGTCTTCAGAAAACCTTCCCAGTAAACCATCAATAATCTTACAGCTGGGCCCTCTGTTTCTGCTGAGCATGCAGAATCCATTTCCTGTGTTTTTCTTAATTGACACCTTGTCACTGTGACTTCATATCTCAGGGTTGTGCAGGGAAAAATGATGAGGCACCAGGTTCCACTGCCAAATCCTCAGAAACTCAGACTCTGCAATTTGGGGACAATCAGATTTCTCTGCCAACCACCTGCAGAGGGAGATGCTAACTTGGGCACATGGCACAGACCCTTCCTGCCCAGCAAGGACTCTCATCAGAACTGGGCTGCTGCTGGTGCTTGCATCCACCAGTTCCCGTGCCCATCCCAAAGATTTCCCTGCTGGCCCCACAGCCCGTTGCTGCTGTGCCACGGGTGTCACAAGAGGTGTTGCGTGGGGACAACGGTGACATTGATTGCAACAGCCCCAGGAGGCACCTTAGCCTCTGCCCTTGCAGCAGGGAGGGATCAGGGGCAGCCCCAAAACCTATGAATTGACTCTGCAGGGCTGGGTCTGCACTCTCAGGAATGCTGAGACTACTGGCCTTTGGAAGAGAAGAACGTAGTAACACAAATTTGTCTTAGCTGCCAGAGAGAAGACACCCAGCTTTTGCCCTGTTGGGAGATATCTATGGACATGTTCAGGTTGTAGCCCAAGGGACCACTTGGAGAGAACACCTCTGGGAGGAGGTGTACAGCCAGCCTGGGAGACCTTTTTCCGTGGAAGGCATGCTGAGGTTTCCTGGGTCTGCAGGATCAGGCTCCTCCAGAAGGGATGTGGAAAGGACAAAGGCTGTGGGCTGGTAGAGTAGTGCTGTGGGCCGGAACAGGAATGGAACTACAGGCCTCAGCTCAAGGGCAGATGAGGAAGATGTAGATCAAAGTCCACAGTGTGGTGAGAACTCCATGACATCTGGGATGGGATGGGTGAGAAGAAAGGCTGGGCCCAGCATGGAGCCCCCAGCACAGCCATGCACACAAAACTGTGGCTGCTGGGGACAAGGGACACCAATAACCAGCAGGACCAGGATAAGGAAGCTGCTCCCCAGAGGGAGCATCTGCAGGGCAGCTCCACCAGAGACAACCCACCCAGGCTGGCCCAGCCAGCACTGCCAGGCTCAGCATGCCCAAAGCACGGCCAGGCAGGAGCACTCCAGGGATCCACACGCTGCTCAGCCCCAGCACCATCCCCAGGGCCTTCTGCTGCCACCAAGGCAGTGCCAGCCCCAGGGGCAGCAGGCACAGCAGCCCTCCAGCAGCAGGACACGCACACACAGCCCAGCCCTGCAATGCCAAAGGGCTCGTCTTTATTCAAGCCGGGAAAAGCAGCCCCTGCCCCAAAGACACCGGGGCTGGCACCACAGGGCTCCAGCCCAGCAGCACCCAGCAGGAGCAGCTGCCACTGCTGCTGTCAGCCCAGCTGGGCACGGCACAGGCAGGGAAGGGAGGGGACATCAGCAGATGGGGACATCAGCAGATTGGCCCATCAGGCAGAAGCGAGGGACATGTCCTGCTTATGAATGTCAGGGTTTCAACCCCAAACACTGTAAGAAGAAAACAGACAAGCACATCACCAGCTGTAACATTTCCCTACCACTCTCTCTGCTGCCCTGCAATGCCCAGGGTGAGGTGCAGCAGAGTCAGGCTCAGGGGAGGTGAGGTGCAGTCCTTAGTGCAGACAGGTTGGACCTGGGATATCTCAGTGCTGGCAGCCCTGGCTCCAGGTCTGTGCAGATGAAGCAAGACCTGGATCATGTCCCCGGTGCTGCCCAAGGACAGGGAATGTTTCCCTCTTTGGTGGCTTTGGTGAGTCCTCTGCAGAGCCTGAATGAGCCCCCTGGGACCGGACGAGACTGGGGAGGTCCTGGCTGACCTGGGGTGGCTGCAGCCCCAGTGAGGGGAGATCAAACCCTCAAGGACTATTCTCTCTCTTCTTGAGCCTCTCTCTCAAAGCATAAATGCAGGACAGTATTTATCATGTGTTGTCAAGAAAGAAGTTGGTAGTGGTTTTTTCTGAGGAAAAAGGAGGAAAATCTTTCTTCAGCCAAGCATCTGGGCCTTACCTTCTGCAGCACAACATGCCTGGTGCACATCTTCCCGCAACAAGTGTACCGCGAGGGCAAGACAGCCTCGAGCAGAATCCCCGTTGTCGCCAGCATGTAACTGCACTACCTGTTCCCATGGGGAAAGACACACACGGGACAATTCAAGTAATAATATGAGAGGTCAGATTGTGGTTATAGACTGGCTGATGGTCCCTGCTGCTCGTGTGTTTCAGGCCAAGGGAAGTGATCAGATCCAATCCCCCCACAGCCACATCTCCAATTAAACATGGCTCACCTGGAAAATCCCTGTTCCCCTGAACTGGAGGCACACCAGAGCAGAGATTAGAAAGGACCAGCATGAAGTTGAGAAAAAGCCTCCCGGCTTCATTCCTATGTCTGCCTGGACCAGCACAGCTGGCAGGCAGGGATTCGTCACATTCCACATCCCTGACCCACAGAAGAAGCCAGGATTCTGTTTCCATGAGTTCCCTCCACCCCAAATCTGGGTCCCACTGGAAAATCACTCAAGAAAACCCTTTCACCTCCATCCCCTCTTACTGTCTCATCATTCCCACAAACACAGTCACTTCCAGGGACACTGAATTCCCACAGGTGCAGGCTCACACTTTACCCCATCTCCCCTCTTCCCTTCTCACCTGCAGCACCTGGGACCAGCAGGAGGATCAGGGGGAGGAGCAGGAACAGGATCTTCATGGCTGCTGCCTCTCCCAGGTATTCACAGAGCTGCAGAGGGAACACCAAGGCAATGGGGACAGGCAGGACCCTGAGTGGGCAGGATTCCAGAGAGAGACCCCACACTCACCTCCCTGACAAAGGCTTTGGTGTTCAGGCAGCAGCAAACCCAAGAGGAATGGCTGTGTCCAGATGCCCTTGGGGCCAGGGAATGCTGCTGTGCCCCAAACGCGCTGGGTTTATAGCAGTGCTGGTGGGTGGGACAGGCCCCAGTTGCTGCTGGCACAAGTGCCCTGGGCCAACCCGGGAGTGCCCCAAAGCTGTGGGCGTGCTGGGGCTGCCCCTGGTCCCTCCCTGCTACAGGGGCAGAGGCTGAGGTGCCTCCTGGGGCTGTTGCAATCAATGTCACCGTTGTCCCCACGCAACACATCTTGTGACACCCGCGGCACAGCGGCAACGGGCTGGGCAGCAGAGGGCTGGGACGGACAAGAGAGGCCGGTTGGTGTTGGGAAGAGTAGAAACGAGGAAATGTTTTCCCTCCTTGTGATCTCTCATTTTATCTGTTCTATACTCAATGTGGGATGTCAAGTCATGATCTGACTGAACATTGCAATCGTGCCCAGCTTTGCACAGTGAGAGGAAAGGTTTGTCACTCATTTCACTTCCACAGCTCTGTTGGGGAGTTTGGAAATGAGATGGAGGAAAGAAAATTTCCTGCACTCCCTCTTGCCCTTTACTTCCCCCCGTGTGCCCTTGGTAACTCCTGAGCTCATTTTCCACACCTCCATCAGTCTGGCTCCAGATGTTGTGGGCCAGGGAGCCCCTGGGTTGGGGGAACAGCACTTCACTGCAGAGGTAAAGGGGGCTTTAGGTAACAGCCCCAGAGTCAGTGCCAGGACAGGTGACCGCAGATGAAGGAAATGCCAAGGTAGCTAGGGATGGTCTGAACATCCCTCACCAAATCATGCAATTTTGGGAAGCAATGGCAGTGCAGACATTTTTGGGGTCAGTCTCTTCTCATAGGTAACAATTGACAGGAGCAGAGGAAATGGTCTCAAATAGCCCAGAGAAGGATTAGACTGGGTATTAGGAATCATTTCTTTGCAGAAAGGGTAATGGTTCTTTGGGACATGCTGCCCAGGGCAGTGGTGGAGTCACCAATCCTGCAGGGAATTTAAAAGCTGTGTGGATGTGACACTTGTGCTCATGGTTTAGTGTTGGGGTTGGCAGTCCAGGGGGAATGGTTGGACTCGATATTCTTAGAGGTCTTTCCCAACATCAATAATTTTATGGGTATGATTCTTGGGAGGAAAGTCTCCAGTGAACCAGGCAGGGTCCCCAGCTGCTCCCAAACAACCGTGGAGATGGACAACCTCAACAGGTATTGAACCAGGCAGGGAATCAAATGCCTGAGGTTTGCTTTGCACACAGGGAGAGACCTCTGCCTTTGACGGAGCAAAGCATTGTCACTCCAGACCACCTGAGATGGGCAGAGACACCGGGCCATTCTGCTGATTCCATGCGGGTAAACAAAGTTGGATCATTGTACAGCAAAATGGGACCTTTTCCGCATGTCACCCCAACGAGGACTTGCATGCTTTCCTCCTCCTCCTGTCTGCTGGGATGGGGTGTGGAGCAGCACAGCCACAGCAGGGAGGGCTGTGGTGCTGGAGCAGGACAAGGAGGAGCAGCAGGGACAGCTCCTGTGGTCACCACGGCCGTGGCCACTCAAGGGGCACAGCCTCCAGCACAGCTCTGCACATGAGGCCATGGCTGTTGGGGACAAGGAGCATCTGGGGCTGGCAGGACCAGCACAGGGATCCCAGTTCCCCAGAGGGAGCATCTGCAGAGCAGCTCCACCACAGGCACCCAACCCAGGCTGGCCCAGCCAGGCACTGCCAGGCTCAGCATGCCCAAAGCACGGCCAGGCAGGAGCATCCCCAGGGACACACGCGCTGCTCATCCCCAGCACCATCCCCAGGGTCTTCTGCTGCCACCAAGGCAGTGCCAGCCCCAGGGGCAGCCGGCACAGCAGCTCTCCAGCAGCAGGACATGCACACACGGCCCAGACCTGCAATGCCAAAGGGCTCGTCTTTATTCAAGCCGGGAAAAGCAGCCCCTGCCCCAAAGACACCGGGGCTGGCACCACAGGGCTCCAGCCCAGCAGCACCCAGCAGGAGCAGCTGCCACTGCTGCTGTCAGCCCAGCTGGGCACGGCACAGGCAGGGAGGGGAGGGGACGTCAGCAGATGGGGAAATCAGCAGATGGGTCCAGGAACCAGAAGCGAGGGGATGTGCTGCTTGGGAATTTCAGGGTTTCAACCCCAGATACTGTAAAAAGAGAGGAAACAAACCTATTGCCTGTGTAACTTTTCTTATCCCTCTTTCTCCTTTTCCCCTGCAATGAAAACAAGCTCAGGGAGATAACACTCTGCCTTCAGAGGCCAACTTCAGCTGTTATAGATATCAGGATGGGGATCCCATGCCTCACACTATTCCAGGAACAGCCTTCTCTTTTGGGCCACAGAGCTGAGCTCTCTGCATTGACAATGAGTAAACCTTGAAGGGCTAAAGGAGTGTACCTGCAACTTGTTCACCTGGGGCTACTTCAGTCCTACGCAGGGCACGTCCAAACCCAAAAGGACTTTTCCTTTCTTTCCCTGGCTTTTGCCTCTGAGTGTGAAGGTGTGAAGGTGTAAAGTAGGAGCTGGCTTGAAAGACAATAATAACTTGATCCATGACCAGGAGCAAACCATTTCCAGAACTTACAGTTTGCAGCAGTGACTCAGTGCTGAACAAACTCCCACGTATTTATAGGGGAAACGACAGCCCCCCACAGCACAGAATCCTCCTCGTCGGATGCACTTGTCATGTTTTCCTTCTGCCATGGAAAATCACGCACAGGGAGAGTTAAAACAATAGTCTGGGAGAGGAGTGTGTGACTGCACTTTTCCCTCTTCCCCTCTTACCTGCAGCACTGTGGACCAGCAGGAGGAACAGGGGAAAGAGCAGGAACAGGATCCTCATGGCTGATGCTCCCCCAGGACTTCACAGAGTTGCAGAGTGGACACACCAAAGATCCTGGACACTACAGCACACAGTAATGTGCTAAATTGCAGAGGGACTGTCACAAATGGCCCATTCCAAACTATGGATCTCAGGTGTGTACCTTTAGGATTTCCTGGGACCCGCTGGGGAAGTGCTGGCCTGTGGGGCAATTCCCATCATCTTATTCTCTATGAATTCTCTTAAGGGACATGTGGGACAAGTAATGCCTGATTCTTGTACTAGTAGCCAAATAAGAATTCAAAGACTTGTGGAAAAAAAGCAGAATATTAACCCTTGGAAGCTGTGCTCCCTCAGGCCTTTTGCATCTAACACTTCTGTCTTGAGGAGAAATACATGTTTCTGCTGAGATAGAGCCACAGGAGGAACAAGAAAGATTTTCAAATGCAGTTACCAGATGAAACATGTTGCTTCTTCTTTTATTCACACACTTCTGCCTTTCCTTCCCCAAGAGACAAAGAAGAGTTTGCCAGTCAAGAGGTGCTTGTGTCAGCACTCAACACAAAGCCACTATTCAAACAAGAATTGGGAACTGACCTGGGTAGGGAGTTGAGGGAAATTCATGTCCCTGGAGCTGCCCAGCACTTGGTGAAGGAGGTTCCTGATTACCACTATGGTCAGTAGAACCAAAGAATGATTTAGGATGAAGGGACCTCTTACAGCTACTTTAGTTACAACCCCCTTTAAAATGAGCAGGTTCAGCTACATCAAAGAATCATAGTTTGGCTGTGGACAAAAAGTCCTTCCATGTTAATAGAAGCTGTAAGAATGCAAAATCTCTGTACTGCAGCTTGAATAGCACCACACTATTTTATCCAGCACAGACTCCAGGTACCCCAGAGGAGGAAGCCTCAGGGACCTCACTCCAGCCTCCAGACACATTTCCAGTCCCAGATGAAGGCAGGAAAACCAGGTTCACTACCAGCATACTGTGGGCTCTGAAAATCACTCAACTGAGAGAAAATTAGTGCGCTTTCTTAAAAAGCTCGAATGGTCTTTAATTCCACATGGAAGCTTCTAACAATTTGTAAATAACAAAGGCTCAGGAGCTGAAGAGAGACGTATAATGGTCTGCTGTCCTCAAGAGATCCCACAGCCACTTACCTGATGAGGATCTCAGTGCTCAGGCTGTAACAGGAATGGCTGTGTCCAGATGCCCTTGGGGCCAGGGAATGCTGCTGTGCCCCAAACACGCTGGGTTTATAGCAGTGCTGGTGGGTGGGACAAGCCCCAATTGCTGCTGGCACAAGTGCCCTGGGCCAACCCGAAAGTGCCCCATGGCTGTGGGGGTGCTGGGGCTGCTGCTGGTCCCTCCCTGCTACAGGGGCAGAGGCTGAGGTGCCTCCTGGGGCTGTGGCAATCAATGTCACCGTTGTCCCCATGCAACACCTCTTGTGACACCCGCGGCACAGCAGCAACGGTCTGTGGGGCCAGCAGGGAAATCCTGGGCACAGGAACTGGTGGGTGCAGGCACGAGGGACATCTGGGACTGGCAGGACAAGCACAGGGATCCCAGTTCCCCAGAGGGAGCATCTGCAGGGCAGCCCCACCACAGGCACCCCACCCAGGCTGGCCCAGCCAGCACTGCCAGGCTCAGCGTGCCCAAAGCACGGCCAGGCAGGAGCATCCCCAGGGACACACGCGCTGCTCAGCCCCAGCACCATCCCCAGGGCCTTCTGCTGCCACCAAGGCAGTGCCAGCCCCAGGGGCAGCAGGCACAGCAGCCCTCCAGCAGCAGGACACGCACACACAGCCCAGCCCTGCAATGCCAAAGGGCTCGTCTTTATTCAAGCCGGGAAAAGCAGCCCCTGCCCCAAAGACACCGGGGCTGGCACCACAGGGCTCCAGCCCAGCAGCACCCAGCAGGAGCAGCTGCCACTGCTGCTGTCAGCCCAGCTGGGCACGGCACAGGCAGGGAGGGGAGGGGACATCAGCAGATGGGGACGTCAGCACATGGGGACATCAGCAGATGGGTCCAGCAGCCAGAAGCGAGGGACATGTCCTGCTTATGAATGTCAGGGTCTCATCCCCAGAGACTGTAAGAAGAAAACAGACAAGCACATCACCAGGTATAACATTTCCCTGCCACTCTCTCTGCTGCCCTGCAGTGCCCAGGGTGAGGTGCAGCAGAGTCAGGCTCAGGGGAGGTGAGGTGCAGTCCTTAGTGCAGACAGGTTGGACCTGGGGTATCTCAGTGCTGGCAGCCCTGGCTCCAGGTCTCTGCAGATGCAGCAAGACCTGGATCATGTCCCCGGTGCTGTTTAAGGACCAGGAATGTTTCCCTCTTTGGTGGCTTTGGTGACTCCTCTGCAGAGTCTGAATGAGCCCCCTGGGACTGAAGGAGACTGAGGAGGCCCTGGCTGACCTGGGGCTGCTGCAGCCCCACTCAGGGCAGATCCGAGCACCTTCGCTTCCCTCCCCTCTACTCTGCCTTGAATCCTCATGGACACTGAGCCTTTAGCAACTCAGGGGCCTTTAAACACCTTCTGCCATGACAGCAGCTTTTGAAGTACCAAAACTTACTTTTTACAGCAAAAGAAGAACTTGGAACATCTTCCTTTGATGACAAAGGGGAACTTGCACTTCAAAAATCCACAGTACCCATTTTCTCGCTGACATTGTTCCTTGTTTGTTGGCTCCAAGGAGGACCCTGTGCAGTGAATGAGTTCAAAGTGAGTGTGACATAAGTGTCCAAAATGTGTTGGGTTCCAGGGCAGCTGCTGCTGGCTCTGAGTCCCAGTCTTTTATGGGAACTGAGCACCAAACCCAACATCTTAAACTCTCCAGTCAGAGTTCATTTTTTCTACAGCAATGTGTGCATGTGGGGAAAGACAGAGGGAAAGACCAGCAGGAGCTAGAGGAGTTGCTGTGCTGGATCCTCAGCAGCCCAGACCTTCCTCACAGCAAATCCCTCGCAAATGTCATAAATACCTGAGAATTGTGGTCTCTTACCAGGACCTGGAAAACCCCTCTGATGGGGGTTCACACCTCAGCCATCTCCCCTCTGTCCCTCTCACCTGCAGCACTGTGGACCAGCAGGAGGAGCAAGGGGAAGAGCAGGTAGAGGATCCTCATGGCTGATGCCTGTCCTGGGTCTTCTCGGGGCTGCAGAGGGAACACACCAGAACCAAAGCAGGGTCAAGGATTTAGGGAAGTCTTTGTGCCTGGAGAGGCCAAGCTAAATGAAATCTTCTCCAATGCACTTCACCCCACCAGACAGCCCAAAGCTTGCTGCCCAAACACCCTGCACAATCCCCTGAAGGCAGGAAAGTCTTCCCAGCACAGGAGGCAAGTATCCATCCTCAACTCCAGATTATTCCCAGGATTCTCAGCCAGCCCACTCCCCATCCCTGTGCAGCAGTGACCCAGGAGGAATCAAGGGGGTAAGGAAGTGTCTTGGTGGCCCAGAAGTGACTCTCCAGTGACCTACCTGAGAAAGGTGTAAGTTCAGAGCACACCAAGGCAGAAATGATCTGTAACAAACCAAGCTGGAATCACCTGTGGGAAGAGTCCAGATCGGGGAGTATCCCTGTGCCCCAATCAGGCCGGTTTTGCCCTGTTTCCAGGGGGTGGGACAAAAGTCAATTGTGGCTGACACAAGTGCCCTGGGCCAACCCGGGAGTGCCCCATGGCTGTGGGGGTGCGGGGGCTGCCCCTGGTCCCTCCCTGCTGCAGGGGCAGAGGCTGAGGTGCCTCCTGGGGCTGTTGCAATCAATGTCACCGTTGTCCCCACGCAACACCTCTTGTGACACCCGCAGCACAGCGGCAATGGGCTGTGGGGCCAGCAGGAAAATCTTTGGGATGGGCACAGAAACAGATGGGTGCGGACACAGGAACTGGTGGGTGCGGGCACAGGCACCAGTCCAGTACCAGGGAAGCAGAATCCTTCTTGCATAGGCTCACAGGATCAATTCTGTGATGGTTTTCGTTTGAAGGGACCTGAAAGATCATCTCTTTCCCCCCCTGCCATGGACAGGGACACCTTCCGCTATCCCAGGTTGCTCCAAGTCCCGTCCAACCTGGCCTTGGACAGTTGCAGAGATGCCGCAGCCACAGCTTCTCTGTGCAACCTGTGCCAGGGCCTCTCCATTCTCACAGGGAAAAATTTCTTCCCAATATCCCATCTCACCCTGTCCCTTGTCTGATTGAAACCATTCCCTCTTCTCCTGTCCTTTTCCTATGAAATGAAGAATCCCTTGGTGTGGGATGTGCAAAAAGAGAATATGGAAAACAGTTTTAGACACTGCAAGAACATCTTATTAGACAAGAGGTCTGTGCAGCTGCCATGTCAGGGGGATGAGCAGGGTTCTCTCTAGTGGCTCTCCTGGCAACACCAGGATAGATGACAAATTCTGTCAACCAGGTGATGCAACAAAACTGCACCTCCTTCTAATGCCAACCAAGGTGAAGAAATACAAGCTGGATGCAGCCATCACTTGTGAATCCAGTGAGTTTGATGCCAGCCATGCCACTGGGAGAAGTGACAGTCCTTGCCAGTCAGGAGGGTCTGTGCCATGTGCCCAGTTTGGCAGCTTCCTCTCCAGGTGTTTGGCAGAGCCATCTGGTCCCTCCAAACTGAGCTGAGCTGCTGGGGATTTGGCAGTGGAACCTGGCATCTCAATTTTTTCTGCTTCACAACTCAGAGATGTGAAGTCACAGTGACAAGGTGTCAATCATAAAAAATGTGGGAGAGTGATTCTGGATGCTCAGCAGAAACAGAGGCACTACCTGCACATACCACTGATGGTGGGTTCACTGGGAAGGTTTTTTGAATGGAATCAGAAAAGGTTCCAATCTGTGCCAGAGCAGCAGGTCAGGGATGGTTTTCAGGGAGCAGGGTCTGTGTTCTTGTGTCCCTGGATGTGTCCCTGTGTCCCTGGATGTGTCCGGCAAACCACAGCACTGCAGGGTCTTTATACAAGGCAGGATGACACAAGGCCCTGGGTTGGGAATCCTTCTCAGAGGTGTCAGAAGAGGAAACCAAAGCCTCATTTTCTGTGGTGCAGGGGGAGAAACAGGAAAAGGAACTTTTGGGCTACCAGTGCCTCCAGCCTGGCCTCTGTGCTCTCTCCCTCCCTATGCTGCAGGCAGCAGCAGACAAGGTAGTAATGAGTGGAATGTATAGAAAGATGGAGTGTATAAGTGATGCTGCAGGAAGCTGTGCTGTGGTTACTGAGTATTGCATATAGACAGAATGCAAATGAAAGAATAAAGCAGGGACTAATAAATGAAAGTGAGCTGGACAGGAACAAACGCAGATCTGAACCAATGTGGTTAATCATACGTTCTTCGTTTATTGTTTATAAGACAGCAGATTATATTCACTTCAAGATAGTTTGCAATCATGAGCACACTCTTATTGGCAAGCAAACATTGTTTGTCTTTGTCTTAAGGTGGCCAAATTTTCACACTGCAGACCTATACTGATTCACACCTAGATAGCTCATTATGTGTGTTACACCTTAACACAATTTCTAACTGCACCACAACCTTATTCCTAATTGTGCCATAGGTTTCAAGGCCTCACTGAGGCCCATATCTGAGGCCTAGGCTGGGGTAGCTCAACCTTCACTCTAAACATACAGATTGTGAACATACAGATCGTGACCTCTTTCTCTCAGAAATTCTTCTACAAAAGAAAGCACAGCAAACCTTTAGGTTCAGGTGTTCATTTTATCCCTATCAAGCTCCTGAGTCACATGGGAGCTCTCCTGGTGGCAGTGCCATGCTCCCTGAGGTTCTTCACTGCCATTCCTTTAAGGAATGGCTCCTGCTGCAGCTTTTGCAGCTGGGACTGGAGCTGGGTCAGTGTAACAAAGCTGAGGCTATTTTAGGGAGGTGGCATTACCACTATGTCCACAGTTCCCAGTCCATGTCCTTCTGGCATGGGAGTAGGGTCAGGAGAAAAGAATGATATCTGGGCCTATAAACACCAGGATAAAGATCCTGCTCCCCCAGAGGGAGCATCTGCAGGGTAGCTCCACCACAGGCACCCCACCCAGGCTGGCCCAGCCAGGCACTGCCAGGCTCAGCGTGCCCAAAGCACAGCCAGGCAGGAGCGTCCCCAGGGACACACGCGCTGCTCAGCCCCAGCACCATCCCCAGGGCCTTCTGCTGCCACCAAGGCAGTGCCAGCCCCAGGGGCATCAGGCACAGCAGCCCTCCAGCAGCAGGACACGCACACACGGCCCAGCCCTGCAATGCCAAAGGGCTCGTCTTTATTCAAGCCGGGAAAAGCAGCCCCTGCCCCAAAGACACCGGGGCTGGCACCACAGGGCTCCAGCCCAGCAGCACCCAGCAGGAGCAGCTGCCACTGCTGCTGTCAGCCCAGCTGGGCACGGCACAGGCAGGGAGGGGAGGGGACATCAGCAGATGGGTCCAGCAGCCAGAAGCGAGGGACATGTCCTGCTTGGGAATTTCAGTGTCTCATCCCCAGAGACTGCAAGAAGAAAACAGACAAGCACATCACCTGCTGTAACATTTCCCTGCCACTCTCTCCGCTGCTCTGCAGTGCCCAGGGTGAGGTGCAGCAGAGTCAGGCTCAGGGGAGGTGAGGTGCAGTCCTTAGTGCAGACAGGTTGGACCTGGGGTATCTCAGTGCTGGCAGCCCTGGCTCCAGGTCTGTGCAGATGCAGCAAGACCTGGATCATGTCCCCGGTGCTGTTTAAGGACCAGGAATGTTTCCCTCTTTGGTGGCTTTGGTGAGTGGAGAGACCCTCGCTGACCTGGGCCATTCAGGCTCACTCAGGGCCACTCCACACCCCTCAGGGACTTTTCCCTATTTTTTTTTTGGTATCTTTCATAAAGCATAAATGCAGGAGAGTATTTTCAGCTGTTGGCAAGAATGAAATTTGTAACAGATCTTTCTAGGGAATAAGAAGGAAAGTTTCCCCATCCAGGATTCCAGAGCTTACCCTCTGCAGCAGACAGTTCGTGCTGTACATCTACCAATAGGTATTGCAGGGGGAACACATCTCCCAAAACTACAGTATCCTCTTCGTTGTTTGCATTGAAGTTCACTTCCTATTTCCATGAGGAAAGGCACACATGCAACAATTAAAGCAAGAATCAGTGAGAGCAGTGTTGGTATAGAAGGCTGATGCTTTGCATGCATTTCAGGCCAAGGGCTCAGCTCCAACCCCCCACAGTCACATCTCCAACTGCAACGTGTCTCACCTGGAAGGTCCCTGTGCCCCTAAACTGGAGGCACGCTGGAACAGAGAGTGAAAAGGACCCGTGTGAGGTTGAGGAAGAACCATGCTGTCTCCCAGCTGCTTTCCCACCTATTCCTGGACCAGCACAGCTGGCAGGAAGGGACTCCTCACATTCCATGTCTCTGTCCTGGCTCTGCCATCATTTGTGTGACCTCTGATGAAAAGTCCTTCTCCAACCCTTGCAGGGATCATCCACTGGGGCAATGAAGTTTTGGGACACTCAGTGGATGAATGTCTGAGTAAGAAGAGTCACCTCTGTGCCCCACGAAACCCCCCCATCCAAGCAACCCATGGGGCCCTCTGCCATCCCTGTGCAGAGCAAGAGAACATCCAGAGCCCCAAACAGGAACAGCTGGTTGCAGGCTTGGAGCCTCAAACCAACCCCCTTCTCAGCGCACAGAACCAGCCAGGATTCTGTCTCCATGGGCTCTCTCCAACCCAAACTGGTGTCTAGCTGGAAACTCACTTGAAAAACCCCTTTGACCTCAATCCCTTGTTACCTTCTCATCACCCCCACAAACATGGTCACTTCCAGGGACATTGAATTACCCCAGTGGGGCTCACACCCAATTTCCCTCCCTCCCCTCTCACCTGCAGCACCCTGGACCAATAGGAGGAGCAGGGGGAAGAGCAGGAACAGGATCTTCATGGCTGCTGCCTATCCCAGGTCTTCACAGAGCTGCAGAGGGGACACCAAGGCAATGGGGACATGCAAGACTCCAGGTGGGGCAAGAGACTGTGTTGCAGGGCTCTGTGGATAAGCAAAGTGCAGAGGGGCTGCTTCCAGCCACATCTAATCATGTTTCCTTTACCTTTCTCTAGAAACAATTCTCAGGCATGTGCCTGCCTTCAAACCTTGGGAGTATTCCAATGTCTCAGTCTCTGGGATCATCAATAATCTATGCTGATTCTATGACCTTCCTCATAGGTCTTCTAAAACATTTTGCCAGAGCATAGACTGCAGATCTGGGACTCGCTGTTGTTGTTTTTGATGAAATCAAAATAAATGGCCTGTGAAATTTGAGAAATGCAGAGATAAAATTGCCATTGAAAGTTATGGCACTACAGGGTGTTTTCTTCTTTGGGTTTCAGGTATCAAACACATGCCCCAAACACCCTGACCAATTCCCTCTGCTTCCCTGGAATCCAAAAGTCCTCCCAGCTCAGGTTGGCAGGGCACATCCCCAACTCCAGAGCATTCTCAGGATTCCCAGCAAGGACATTCCCCAGACCCACACTTGCTGCCCTGCCCTGGGCATCACTGACCAGGGAGCAGCCAGAGGGCAGGGAAGTGCCCAGAAATGGAAACAGAAATCAACCTTTGCAGTAATTGAAATGATGGGAAATCTCCATACTGATTTGGAAAAAGTGCCTTCCCTATTTTGCTAAGGAAGTCCCCATTCTCCCCACAGTCATCTCATCTCCATCTTGCAGCAAAGGCTCCAATCAAGTCTCTCCTGCACTTAGGAAACCAAAATTTAATTTTCCGCATGTTCTGGACTCATAAACTTGTATTAAGGCTTTTATTCTCTTTCCCAGGCATCTCTGATGGCCAAATTTTACACCTGGATATTTCCAGCAGTTTGTACATTAGGAGACACTGCTCTGCTGGGCTTTGAGCTGAGACCCTGAGTGGGCAGAAATCCAGAGAGAGACCCCACACTCACCTGCCTGGAGAAGGTCGGGATGTGCAGGGAGCAACAAACCCAAGAGGAATGGCTGTGTCCAGATGCCCTTGGGGCCAGGGAATGCTGCTGTGCCCCAAACGCGCTGGGTTTATAGCAGTGCTGGTGGGTGGGACAGGCCCCAGTTGCTGCTGGCACAAGTGCCCTGGGCCAACCCAGGAGTGCCCCATGACTGTGGGGGTGCTGGGGCTGCCCCTGGTCCCTCCCTGCTACAGGGGCAGAGGCTGAGGTGCCTCCTGGGGCTGTTGCAATCAATGTCACCGTTGTCCCCACGCAACACCTCTTGTGACACCCGCGGCACAGCGGCAACGGGCTGGGCAGGAGAGGGATGGGATGGGGAAACAGATCTGTGCTGCAGAGGTGAGGGGAGCTTGTGGTGACAGCTGCAGGGTCAGTGCCAGGACAAGTGAGCACGGGGGAGGAAGGGCCATGGCAGGCAGAGATGGTCTGAACATCCCTCACCAAAATGTCCCATGCTGCAAAGCAATGGCAGTGGAAGCCTTTTGGGGGTTAGCGTCTTCTCTAAGGTCACAGCTGAAACCATCAGAGGAAATGGCCTCAAGTAGAACTAGGGAAGGTCTAGACTGGATATTAGAAACAATTTATTGGAAAAAAGTGAGATCAAACATTGCATCAGGCTGCCCAGGGCACTGAGGGAGTAATCATTGCTGGTAGGATTTAGCAGCCATGTAGATGTGGCACTTGGGGACATGTGTTAGTGCTGAGCTCGGCAGTGCTGGGGGAATGATGGGACCCGATGATCTCAAAGGGCTTTCCAAACATTAGTAATAAAAAAACATTATAATACATGACATTACATTAAAATACATTACATTAAAAAACATTATTATAAAAACATTAGTAGTAAAAAATTCTCCGAGTCTATGACTCTTGGGAGGGAAAGTCTTCACTGCAACAGGCAAGGTCATAAGTTGCTTCCATAAGCATGTGGACATGGACACACAGGTATTGAGCCACAGAAATCCTAATGCCTGAGGTTTGCTTTGCATATATGGACAAGTCACTGCTTTTGAAGGAGAATTGTTGTCACCTCAGACTGCCTGAAACGGGCAAAGAAAAGACAATACATTTATTACCTGTGAGTAACATTTTGGACATTTCCTGGCCATGCTCTATTTGGAGACATCTCACTGCTCACCCAAAGCAGGAGCTACATGATCTCCTCCCCTTCCTGTCTGCTGGGATGGGGTGTGGAGCAGCACAGCCACAGCAGGGAGGGGTGTGGTGCTGGAACAGGACAAGGAGGAACAGCAGGGACAGCTCCTGTGGGTCACCACGGCCGTGGCCACTCAAGGTACACAGCCCCCGGCACAGCTCTGCACATGAGGCCATGGCTGTTGAGGGTAAGGGACATCAGGGACTGGCAGGACCAGCACAGGGATCCCAGTTCCCCCAGAGGGAGCATCTGCAGGGCAGCTCCACCAAAGGCACCCCACCCATCCTGGCCCGGCCGGCACTGCCAGGCTCAGCGTGCCCAAAGCACGGCCAGGCAGGAGCATCCCCAGGGACACACGCGCTGCTCAGCCCCAGCACCATCCCCAGGGCCTTCTGCTGCCACCAAGGCAGTGCCAGCCCCAGGGGCAGCAGGCACAGCAGCCCTCCAGCAGCAGGACACGCACACACAGCCCAGCCCTGCAATGCCAAAGGGCTTGTCTTTATTCAAGCCGGGAAAAGCAGCCCCTGCCCCAAAGACACCGGGGCTGGCACCACAGGGCTCCAGCCCAGCAGCACCCAGCAGGAGCAGCTGCCACTGCTGCTGTCAGCCCAGCTGGGCACGGCACAGGCAGGGACGGGAGGGGACATCAGCAGATGGGTCCAGCAGCCAGAAGCGAGGGACATGTCCTTCTCAGGAAGTTCAGGGTTTCAGCCCCGAACACTGTAAGAAGAAAACAGACAAGCACATCACCTGCTGTAACATTTCCTGCCACTCTCTGCCCTGCCCTGCAGTGCCCAGGGTGAGGTGCAGCAGAGTCAGGCTCAGGGGAGGTGAGGTGCAGTCCTTAGTGCAGACAGGCTGGACCTGGGGTATCTCAGTGCTGGCAGCCCTGGCTCCAGGTCTGTGCAGATGCAGCAAGACCTGGATCATGTCCTCGGTGCTGTTTAAGGACCGGGAATGTTTCCCTCTTTGATGACTTTGGTGACTCCTCTGCAGAGTCTGAATGAGCCCCCTGGGACTGGAGGACAGTGTGGAGGCCCTGGCTGACCTGGGGCTGTTGCAGCCCCACTCTCACGGCAGCTCCAAAACCCACAAGGGCTTTTCCCTCCCTTTTTGGGCATCTCTCCCACAAGGAATAGATAAGCAGATTACGTAGCAGTCATTCACTGGAAATAAATTTGCTACATATTTCATTTTGGACAAAAGAGGGAACTCTGTCCTCAGGCAGGATTCCAGACCTTATCTCTTGCAGCACACACTGTACAGTGTGCACCTTCCAATGGGTCTCGCAGGGAAGTTGCATCTCCCATAAGTGCAGTATCCCCCTCTTTGCCTGCATCCAGCTGCATTTCGGGTTTCCATGGGGAAAGAAACATACAGAACAATTAAAGCAATCATCTGTGAGAGCAGTGTGTGGTTACAAAAGACTGATGGTGTTTTTGCATTTCTGGCCAGTGGATGGATTCAGCTCCAACCTCCCCACAGCAAAGATCTCACATAGGGCAAAAGAACATTCAGAGACACCTAAAGAGGAACATCTGGGTGCAGGGTGGAAGCCTGAAACCAAACCCCTTCCTGACCCACCAAAGAAGCCAGGATTCTATTTCCATGGTCTTTTTCCACCCCAAATCTGTGTCCTATAGTACTATCACTGGAGAAACATCTTTCTCTTCAATCCCCCCTTACCTTTGCATCACTCCCACTAAAGTGATCACTTTCCAGGACATGGAAAATGCCAGTAATAGAGGATCACATCTCTCCCCATCTCCCCACTTTGCCTCTCACCTGCAGCACCCTGGACCAACAGAAGGAGCAGGGGGAAGAGCAGGAACAGGATCTTCATAGCTGCTGCCTCTCCTGGGTCTTCACAGAGCTGCAGAGGGAACACCAAGGCAATAGGGACAGGCAGGACCCCAGGTGGGGCAGGAGCCTGGGCTCTGTGGTTCACCAAACTGCAGAGGGGCTGCTTCCAGCCACAGGAGATCATGTGTCCTCTACTTTCTTTTTAAAAACAATTCTGTGGTTTGTGCCACCCTGCCTACCTCAGGAGCATTTGATGATGTTTCAGTCTCTGGGAAATCCATTACCTCATCTGATCCTTCTCCAGGAGACCCCACAGTCACCTACCTGATGAAAGTCTGGATGTTCAGGCAGCAACAAACCCAACAAGAATCACTGTGTCCAGCAGTCCTTGCGTTCAAGGAGCACTTTTTTGGCCAAAACACTCTGATTTTATATTGTTGCAAGCCGTGGGGACATTCACTGATTTTTGCTGACACATCTCCCCTTGGCCAATCAGAAGTCACCCATCCGTGTGGGGGTGCTGGGGCTTCTCCTTATCCCTCTCTGATGCAACAGCAGAGGCTGAGGTACCTCCTGGGGCTGTTGCAATCAATGTCACCGTTGTCCCCATGCAACACCTCTTGTGACACCCACGGCACAGAGGCACCCCGGCTGTGGTGGCCTGGCATGAACTGCCTGGGATTGACAAAACAGGCTGGTGGGCGCAGGCAGAAGTAGGAACCTGTCCCAACCAATCTCTCCTATGAGGGTAGTGAGGCCCTGGCACAAGTTGCCCAGTGGTTGCTGCCTCATCTCTGGAAGTGTGCAAGGTCAGGTTGGATGGGGCTTGGAGCAACCTGGGATAATGGAAGGTGTCCCTGATCATGGTGGGTTTGGAACTGGATGACCTTAAAAGCCCCTTCTTGCCCAAACCATTCCGAGATTCCTTCATAAAATATCTGTCTCTTCCTGTTCTGTCAGTTTGCTTAGGGAGCTGGTGCTGTGTGACACAAAAAAACATTAAAAAAATTTTGGTTTCCTTCTCTTTTAGTATCACAAGAACAGCTTCATCCTTGCCAAGATGACTTGCATTCCACCTGCCAGGTGGTGATAAGCCTAAGGATGCCTTTCTGATGTCTACTCAAATATTCAAGCTCTGCAAAGAGGAAATGCAGTCAGGGAAGACCAAACCTCACCTCATTCTGTCTGAATCCCTTGCTTCTGAAACTGCCCTACTTGGTACAAAATCCACAAATATGGTTCAACAGCAGCAAAATGCTGTATAAAAATGTGCAATCTATGGGAGATTAGTGAAGGAAGGTGAGTAGGGCCTTACTAGGCCTTAGAGGTGTGGACTTGATCAGAAGAGTTTTTGGATTTATAGTAATCCTGTAGTGTTTCAGAAAGATAAAGATCAAGATGGCTCATGGAGGAAAGATGATGAGAGATAAAGAAGCAATGTATCCATGGCTGCTTCCTGGCCACGCCCTACATCATGTTATTACCTGTCCTACCTTCCTAGTAGACTTTATTTGTAACCCTTTTTTGTACAAACTGCCTGTGCTGTGTCTCCAGGGTGCTGGTCCATTGCTCAGAAAAACCAAAGCTCTTGGAACTGGAACCTGGAGAGAAGAATGGGAATTGAGGCTGGATACATCAGGGACACAGGGTCTGGTGTCATCTCTCAGAGAGATGCATGGAGTCATGGAATGGTTTGGTTCTGAAGGAACTTTAGAATTCATCTCATTCCAAGCTCTGCCATAGGCAGGGACACCTTCCATTATTCCAGGATGTTCCAAGACCCATCCAAGCTGGCCTTAATGCATGATTGGGACCTCCCTCAAGCATCAGTTTGTAGAAGTAGGATTGGATGTCCATTGCTGAGTCCTTGGAATTTCCTCGCTCCTGTAGGTTTGGAAGCAGACCCAGGACAAGCCCAGAGCCAGAGCAGCCAGGAATTGCTGCTTATGGTATGGAAATGACTTCTACAATCCCCACTTCAGGGAAGCCATGGCTGGGGCCAGCCCTGCCCTGGGAAGCTGCTCTGACCTGGGAATCTTGTGCTTGACCCCATCAAAGCTGCAGCATGGCCTTGCTGATCCAGACCCAGACTCGGACCCCCAGCTGGAACCCTGATCTGACTTTCCCTGTACCCACAGGAATGCCCAATACCCCTGGAGAGGCTGCCCTGCTCCATGGAGGGAAGCAGTGGGTGTCCCCTGTCCCAGCATCCCCATGGTCACTGACCCATGGCAGTGCAGGGGCCACCCCCATGGCACCCCTGAGCTGAACATCCTGGATCTGCCACACCAATCATCCACAATGACCCACCTGGGCTCCCAACTGAGCCCCCAGCCCCAGGCCTTGAAACCCCCCCAGTACTGACCCCCAACTCAATCCCAAGCTCCTGAGAAGCCCCATGGCACAGCCATCAGTCCCTATTTCCTCTGGAGCAGAATGACTTATTCTACCCTCCAGATATCCCTGGACCCCACAACACCCCCTGGTGCCCCACACCCAGGCCCCACAGCTGGGGATGGACCCAAGGACACCAAGGCAGTGTGTGTCCCATGGAACAGCCCCATGAGGACTCCTGACCCACCCTGGGAGCCAGTGGACAACCAGCAGGTCTCCACTGAAATTAGGGTAGCCATAGCCATCCCTCCATACCTGTGTAAGAGGTGCTGGGATCTCCTTGTGAGCCAAAAGGCTGGCATTGGGGTCCCTGTGAGTGTCACCTGTGTCCCCCCTCCCACCATCGGTGGAGATGCTGGTGTGGCTGAGGCCAGCATGGAGAGGGTGGATGGTGGGACAGTGTTTGTGTGTCCGTGTCTGTCAGGAATTCACCCCATCCTCTCTGCCCTTCCCTACGCGCAGAGGAAAGAGATGCACACCCAGGATACACATCTCGGCAGCGGGAATGACCACCACCTTGTATTGGGGACACTGCGGGATGGGATTCCCATGGGATCCAGGTCTGGCTGTGCGGGGTGGCTGCTGCCCCTGGCAGTGCTTGGTGCCTCCGGGCAGCACCGTCCCGACCACGCAGCGAAGGCACGGGCTGGTGTCCTGCTCGGGGATCCAGGAGCCCATCAGGGATACCAGCGCCTGCGGGAGGAAAGATCTGGCAGTGCCTGTCCCAGCCGGGGCAGCAGTGAGGGTCAGCAATGTCCCTGCACCCTTGGGCTGCACAGTTCCCGTTTTTTCCCCAACAGGCAGCCCTGAACTCACATCCGACAGCAGAATTCCTGCTCGGAGCAGAGGCCGATGCGGCCGATCCCCGGCGGGCAGGAGCGGTGGGAGCAGAATCCCCCGCGGCGCTCGCAGTCCTGGGCTGATGCTCGAACCGGGGACAGCCCTGCAGGGCACGGAGAGAGGAGACTTTCAGCCCAGATGCTGAGCACAGCCCCTGCTCCCTGCGCGGCCAGCGTTAGCCCAGCCCTGCTTGTCCCCAGCCACAACTGCTGAGCAGGTGCCTGCAGCAGAAATCCAGGTGAGTTTATGGCACTTGGCTGGGAGACAGTCAATACACCCCTAAGCAGGCTCTGGGAGAGATCACCATCATGCCTGCTGCCTCCTTCCTGGAACAAGGGAGGACTCCAAGGGTAGAAGTAGGATTTCCCTTCCTCCCCGCTTCTCCTCCTCCTCCTCTCCAGCAGGGCTGCTGTGCCCAGTGCTGCTGACTCAGAAATGCAAGGGTCAGGAGGCATGGAGAGGGGTCAAATCCCAGTTTTGAAGTGATGAGAGCTTTAATACAATGCCCCAGCTCTGGTCCCAACAGCAGAACCTGCAGCTGGAGTCTTTCCTTAAAGGTGTGGGGTCAGAGGGACCCCTGCGGGGATGGCACAGCCACCAGGAGAACTCACACGTGACTCACCAGCTCAGGCGACAAATCCTCCCTAAAAAACACCGACAGAGGACAAACCCTCCACATTTCTTACCTGTCACTCCCTGGAGCATCAGGAGGAGCAGAGCACAGAGGACAGGCAGGATACGCATGCCTGGGAGTCGCAGGCGGAGTCGCAGGCAGAGTCGCAGCTCTGGGAAGAAGAGAAAGGAGGCCGAGGTGAGTGGGAGGGTCCCTTCCTGCAGGTCATGCAGCACCTGCATGGGGACAGAACCGAGGAGAGGGGATGTGACCAGTCACTGGTGGGAGGATGCACTCGGCAGCCCGGGAGTCGGAGCTTCCTTGCACCAGCAGCAGGAGTTGGGTCTCTCCACGTGGCACAATATCCCTTGGGATGGCTGAGTCCTCAAAATGTCCAGCCCCTAAGCTCCTTTTTCTGTTCCTTCCCTCGACAGAGAACAACAAGCAGAGCTTTCCTCATCTGACACCTGAGAAGGATTCCCAGGCGTCCAGCCCAGGGTCTTGTGCCATCCTGCCTTGCGTAAGGGCTGCTCGGTGCTGTGGTTTGCTGGACACCTCCGGGTACACACACACAGCATCCCTGTTCGTTAGGCCTTGGCAAACACTCAGCTTTCACCACACAAAGGAGCTCTGTCCTCCTCCCCCCGCGGGAAGCGCGCTCTCTATGCTTCGCTTGAAAATAACTGGGAAGACGCCACTTGGGATGACATCCCCGTCCAACCGGCAACCCTAGGAAGGACAAGCTTTAATTGTGGCTTTGTTTGGTGGAGTTTGCTGTGTGTAACCCTTTGCTGTTTGATGGAGCATCTTCATAAACGTTTTCAGCCTTACTGCAGTTTCATCAAGCGTTACATGTGTGGGGATGGATGTTAAAAACACACTCGTGCCTGGTGTGTGCTCACTGAGGATGAATCATGATTCATCATCATTCAAGAATGATGCATGAATCGTGGAACCACACAGTGAATTGCTTTGGAAGGGACCAGGAGTTTCCAGCCAGCTGCCATGGACAGGGACGCCTTCCAGTAGGTGCTCCAAGCCCCATCCAACCTGTCTTTGAACGCCTCCAGGGATGGGGCAGCCACAGCTCCTCTGGGAAATACATGAATATGCCTTTGATCCAAACAACTCACCATATTTCATTGTTTTGTCTCTCCCCAGTGAGGGACATTGTACAAACTGCAGATCTGTACCCAGGGGGATCACTACTACTCTGCCATGGTAGTCAGAGCACTCAGGACAGCTTCTTATTTCCTTCACCACTGAAGGGAATCCTGATCCTACAGCTACATCCAGAAAAAGGGAAAAAGCCATTTTTTTTTAAATATCTGCTGAGTTGTCTTGGCATCAAAAGCCTATGAGGCAAAGGAGTGGGAGCAGCTATGTCCAGTAGTCAGGTTCCTTACAGGGCTTCATTAAGGGGGCAATTAACTGCATCTCTGTGCTGTTGCTCTTTAGCACATCCATCAGCTTAATCCATGGAAGTGTCCAAGGCCAGGCTGGACAGGGCTTGGAGAAATCTGGGATGGTGGAAGGTGTCCTTGATCATGGTGGGGGGGTTGGATCTATATGATTTTAAGGTCCCTTGCAACCATTTTATGATTCTCTGATTCTATGAATTTGAACTTTCAGAGTGCTGGGGAGGTGGGATTGGGATGAGAAGCAGGGAGGAGATGTGCAGCATGGATCCTAGGGGGTTTCGGCCTGTTTCACTCTAAACTGGCTCATGAAGCCGTTCCCCAGCCATAAAGGCAAGGACAGCTCTTTGTGGTGGTGAGCTAAAAGCATGATGGGATTCTGCATGATGCTGGCTACAGGCAGATTAATCTAAAATTACAGGGGCTGAACCCTCCCTGAAAAGTCCTCAGTCCTTGAGCAAAAATCTTGTGCCATTCCAGTTTGTGAAACTTTCACCTAGCGTGGATTGTGCAAAAATCTCTTAGGACATCAACTGTAAATTGCTGGTTTGGCTCCACTTGGCAACTTCCTCAGGTTTTCATCCAGGGAGATCCCTTGGAGGAGGCTGTTGGCCCAGCTTCCTGCCCTGAAAGAGTCTGTGGTTTCAATGGTGGCAGAGTCATCTGGAGAAACTTCTGCTTTGAACGGGCCTGAGAGTGAGGGAGCTGGGCCTATTTAGTCTGGAGAACACTGAGAGGGGATCTCAACAATCCATATAAACATCTCCAAAGAGTGTCAGAGGATGGTGAGTGACTCTCTTCAGTGGTGCCCAGCCACAGGATGAGGAGCAATGGCCAAAAACTGAAACACAAGAAATTCCACCTCTACTTGAGGAGGAACTTCTTTATGCTGAGGATGGCAGAACATTCAACAGCGGCCCACGGAGGGTGTGGAGTTTCCTCTCTGGAGACATTCCAAACCCACCTGGACATATTCCTGTGTCACATGCTCCAGGTGACCCTTCCTTGGCAGGGGTGTTGGACTGGATGATCTCCAGAGGTGCCTTCCAACTCTAAAAATTCTGTGGTTCTGTGGTTCTGTGAGGGTGTGTGGCAAGCACATTTCTCTCTCTCTCAGGATTTTTATAAAGGTGCACAGAGAGAAGTGAAAGAGAAAACAATTTCTATTTCTGCTCCTTGTTTTTCTCTTGTGGAATGTGTTTAGAGAATTGTTTACCTAGAACAAATGCCTGGTTAGATCACGGTGGATTGTTTGGGCCTGATGGCCAATCAGATCCACCTGTGTCTGGACTCTGGAGAAAAGGGTCACGAGTTGTGGGGTAGTTAGATATGATAGTTAGAGAGAGTAGCATGTAGTTTTTAGTATCCTCTTTTATATAGTAGATTAATGTATCATAGCATAATTATAATAAAGAAATCATTCAACCTTCTGAAATAAGTCAGACATCATCATTCTTCCCATTGGGTTTGCCGACATCTACAACAAGGGTGGGCAAATGCTTTGCAATAAATGGGCAGCTCAGGGCTTTGAGTCAGTCCTTTGTACTTGGGTTGGTTCCTGCTCCTCCCTCCATAGAATCACAGAATAGTTTGGATTGGAAGGGACCTTAAAGATCATCTCATTCCAACTCCCTTCCATGGACAGAGACATCTCCCACTATCTCAGGTTGCTCCAAGCCCATCCAACCTGGCCTTGGACACTTCCAGGGATGGGGCAGCCACAGCTTCTCTGGGCACCAAGGATTTTTTGTCAGCACAAGGATGCTCCTGACTGTGCAGGAGCAGCTGCAGA
This sequence comes from Anomalospiza imberbis, assembly GCF_031753505.1. NCBI lineage: Eukaryota > Metazoa > Chordata > Aves > Passeriformes > Viduidae > Anomalospiza > Anomalospiza imberbis. The sequence goes on from NC_089683.1 coordinate 4,084,886, forward strand.
GACAGGAGCTCTATGAGCAGCCTGCACCTTCTAGGTTTTCTGTTGTGGTCCAGGGCAGGACAGGCTGAATCTCTTAGAAGAGAAGTGATCAGAGGCACAGTGGGGTTGGCCTCTTGCACATGTTTCTATAATTGCCTCAAGCAATGTCACAGGTCTAACTCTGATCTCCTGATTTGCAACTGCAGCTGATATAAATTTTAGATTCATTCCAAATTTATAGCAGACAGAAATGGCAAGTGTAAAATCAGACTTCAGATTACCAATCTGTCCTGCTCACTGTGACTTTAATTCCCATAATAAAACAATATGCTGTTTGCAGGTCTGAAAGCTCTGGATCAGATGGGAACACAAAGTTTTCAGAGCAGAGGTGCTGTGAAGCATCACGCTGGAGATTTTTGTGCTCCCAGTGGAAATGGCGATTGATCTCAGTCATGACAGAGAATTCCCTAGCAGGTATGTGTGGAGAATTTGCCAGCACTCACTCAATCAGCAGCCCAAGAGGGATAAATATTTTGGTGAACTACACATTCCTGGCAAGTTTAGATTCATTTTGGAATTCTTGTTTAAAATTCGTAATGAAATAAAACTTGGGAAATGAATTACTTTTGGAAATTAATGACAACACCACACAGGGCAGCCATGCAACCTCCCCAGATCTTGCTTTTATTGAAAGGAGAATGACAAATCCTTGGTGGCTGCTACAACTATTCCTTGAATCCAGCGATGTCAAAAGCTGTCCTGGAGATTCTCCACAGTTAGTCACACTACAACCTACACAAAGGAAAGGATTTTCAGAATTATGATTATGAGGAAAATCCTGCTGCTTGGGATTCAAATGATAATTTGGGAAGTCATATTTGCCCCAGACAAATCCTAAACTTACCACCTACAGCAATTGTACCCAGAACGACACGACCCCAGGTAATCGTTGCCACGAGGGCATTTCCCCCTGTGGCAGAAGGTCCCACGATACCCACACTCCATGTAAGGTCTCCTGGGTCTTGCCAAGCTTCTACCTTAAAAAAGAGCAAATAAGCCAATAAATAAACAAAAATGGGAGGGATGGGAAATCCATTTTATTTCTGGCAGGGATTTGCATTTTGCTTAATCCCTGTGAGTTGACAAGGATGTGACAGTTCAGTCCTCAGAGGAGGAGGTCTGTGGGCACAACGACCAAGCAAACCCTCTAATTCCTTCTTCCCTGCTAAAATAGGGCACCCACATTCAAGCTGCCTTTTGGGAACAGACACCAGCCTGTGCTATTCTCATAACAGGTTTTATCCATGAAGATGCTAATTGTCAGGGATCAAAACAACCCCAGGGAGCAGACCAGCAATTAGGCAGGAGGTTGCCTGGCCCTGTTTGGTCGATTAATAAAGAAGCAGCCTGGCAGCTGAACTGTTCTGGATGCACCTGAGTGCTCAGGAACCAATTAATTCCGGTTTTCAGCACATCCATGGAACATTGCAAAGTCCAGCGTATTCAGAGAGAGGGGAGCTTGTTCCAGCAAACAGGGAATGGTTATTAAATATGGACAGTGCATCCAGCACATCCCTGGTGGGCTGGATTCCCAGCATGTGAGTAGAGTGATATATACACACCCAGAATATACCAGGGAGGAATAAAGGAGTGTTTTAAAGGGTGAATAAAACACTCCTGGTCTCAAACTAGCAGTCTGTGGGGCACGGCAGAGATGGCTGTGAGCAGTCTGAGCTCTCAGGAACACTTTTCTTCCCAGATACAGATACATTTCTGGCTTTAATATACCCAGAAGGTCCTACTGAAAACAGGCCAAACATCCCCTGTGTGTTGATAAGGACATAAAACAGACCAAAGGAACTCTTTGCCCAGTGTACTGCCTCTGAGAACTGGCACAGGCAGAGGCCCAGGTGAGAATAACACCAGACAACCGCATAAAATCATAGAATCACAGACTCCTTAAAGGAAAAGACCTTTAAGATCATCAAGTCCAATGGTTAACCCAGCTCTGCCAAGCCCACCACTAATCCATGTCCCCAGGTGCCACATCCAGATAGTTTTTAAATCCCTCCAGGGATATATATATGACACTTTTCCCACATTTATGGTCTGCTGCAATTCATCACAGTCTTTTCCCATCCTTACTTCCCCAGAGCACAGTTTCCACCCTGCTCCCACAGAGATCAAAACTCCACCAGCCCTTGCTTGTGCACAGAGCACCCTGCAAATGTAGCTGTGCCATTTCCAGGGCTGATATTAAAATACAATCTCCTTTTCTGGACAATAGAGTTGGTTTGGGGTTCCAGACTCCTTTGCACCCCCCAATCAGGCATCATGATTTTGTGCTTCTCCACCTTATGTCCCAGCTCCTAAAGCAAAGGATATTTGAAGAACGTGGGGCCAGATTCCTTTTTCTTTTTTTCTGTGTGGTTTAAGAATACTTGATCATGATTTAATTTCTTTGTTGGGTGACTCAGAGGCAAAGTGATTTAAGTAGAAGCCTGCAGGGTTTAATGGGGAAAACATTGGTGCTAAATGGTAATTTTGGTGCTGCCCCTTTCAAAGTGATGCTTGGAGTATTTGCCTGCTAATTTCATTTCTCATCTGTAATCTCCAATGAGTTTTGATGATTTATGTGAGGATTCTTTGCAGGAGGCAGCTTGGTCACATCCCAAAGGGGACAGGAGACCTCTGCTAGAAACCAACATCTTCTCTTGAGTCCCTCACCTTACCTGCAGCTCCGTGAAATGCCACCAAGAAAAGAACAAGGAGAAAAGGAAGGATTTTCATGGCAGAGGGTGGGTTGGGATCTTGGGTCACTGCAGAGAAAGGAGACCAGGGCATTGGTTAGAGCCTTGTCCCTTCATAGTCCCAGAAGTGATAGAAAGCAATGTAAAATTGCTGGAAATTACCTAAAAGAGGTTATTACACATTTTTGTCATGATCATGTCTATTGTCCTAAGATTTTTCTGGAGCACACATAGCATCATAGCATAGGAAAGAATTTCCATGCAAAAAAATTATTTTTATATCCCTTTTAAGTAATGCATCAAGGGACCAGCAATTTATTGTGGATTTCTCGATGACTTGTGATGCATTGCTATAAATTTGATTTGCCTTATGGAAGGTAAAGCTGTTCATTCAAAAAATAAGACAATTTTTGCTACATTTATACAAAACAACCCCATGGGTTTTCTCAAGCTTTTCTACTTAAAAAAAAATCAGAAAAAGCAATTTTCTTCCCAATTAATTCAAAAGCCAGCTTCTCCTTATTCTTGCTTGGAGGCTGCTGTTTAGTCTTCCCCTCAAGAATTACATTATTTCCACGATACATTTTTGAGTATTTGCATTTCCTGCAGCCAACAAAAACTCCACTCCCTTATCAACATTTGACACCTCTAGAACTGTCTCATGACAGACTGGTGTCACTGCACAGTTAAGGCTATAAAACAAAATGCAGATAAACATGAAAGATATGAAGTTTCCAGCCCATTTAAGAAGGACAAAACCTTTTGTGAGAGGCTGAATAATGAGAATATTTCGGTTGTTACCAGGTAGGAGGAGCTCTAGGCGGGAAAAGTCCCAGGATCAATGTCAGCCACCCAGACGAAGATGAAGGAGCAGAGTGTGAGTTTGTGCTGTTTCTGGAAGGTGGTGAGGGATGTTTGACCTCCACAGCCTTCTGGTGGCCAATGAGGCTTTGGGGAGCTCTGGGGACACCCAATGAATCCTCTTTGCTGCTGTCCTAAGAGGAACCAAGGTCTGGTTTTCAAACCATTGCGGCATTGCCTTGGGAAATGTGTTGAGATGAGAAAAACCACCCTGGGCCTCCTCCCTTTGAGCAACCCTTTGGCCACAGCAGCTCACTCAAGGTCTCTGTTTCCATCTGTTTTCAGAGTTTTATATTTCCTTACAAACATGAACAATATATCATCATAAAGGTAAAATAATCATCAGTTGGAATGTTAAAATAAAACCCACCAAAGCTATGTGAAATGGGAGGTTAGTTCTTCTTTGCAAATTCAGGAAGAGGGTTAATGGGCTGTCATTAATTCTGCATCATTACTGCTGTTGGAAGGGAAAATCTGGTCAATTAAGAATGTGGAAAAGATCTGCAGTAGGGAATGGTAGGGGGAAAAGTGAGAGTGGAAAAGAGAAATCTAAGAATTAAGAAAAAAAAAGGAAAAAGTGGTTTGGTTTTTTTTCAAAATTTTGCACCAAAATATTTTCCTTACTAGGTTACCTGCATGACACATAAGATATTTTATGCCATATCTATTTATGGAAATTATTACAGCCCATGCCCAGCAATTTTAATTTTATTATTATCTTTACTCTCTTGCCATGGACAGAAGACTTCTCTGAGCACAGCATCCTCCTTTCTCGTCAAGGGTTCCTCCAATGGCTTTCTGCATTTTACAGAAAATTCATGTGCCTGTTGCAAAGGGATCTTCACTTTTCTTTTATCCCTCTTTCCTACTTGAATCCGGCCGGCCCCATTCCGTGGGAGTTGCCGTTCTCCTCCGGCAGCTGCTGGAGCAGGGCTGAGCTCATCCCTTCGAGAGCCTCCCTGGGCTCGCCCTTCGTGCCCTGCAGGGATTTTTCTTAGATCTCTTTGTTTTCTTTCTCAATCAAAGCAACTATTTCGCTGAGGCTTCCAGCACAGCCTTTTCAGCAGCTTTCAGGCTGCCCGCAGGTTCTTTTTTTTCTCTGAGCTGCTCCTTTAGGTGCTTTTCTTTCCTCACTTTTGCTTTTTTTTGAGATCAAATACTCGCATGTTGAACGTACCCACAACGTGGTTACACATAATTGTGCTGCGGTCACTTTTACAGAGCAGCTCCCACAAACAGCTTTGGAATCGGGTCTTTTGCACCTAATCCAGAAAGGCAAATGTACTCGTGGATGCCAGGACCAGCTGTTCTAAGAATCACCATTGTACAGCAAGAAAAATGTACATTTTACAGAGGAAAAACCTAATGTTTGCATTGCCTGGCATCATCCACAGTCACCTGTCAGATCTGCTCTGCTGCATCACCTCAGGCAAGGGAAGGACCTGCCCTGATCCCCTGGTCCTTTAGGGCAGGGCTGTTGCTGAAACCCTTCCCTGAGGTATTGTGAGCTGTTTGCAGGCAGATGTGCAGCCAAACATCTGGGCTGAAAAATGGCTCAGCACGTGAGGAACAGCTGGGTCTGTGTGACGTTACCTGTGGACAGCTCACCTGGAGCACCGAGTCCAGATCTTGGGGTCCCCAACACAAGAAAGACTTGGAGCTGCTGGAGAGTCCAGAGGAGGCCATGGAGATGCTCCAGGGGCTGGAGGCATGGCCAGGGACAGCTTCCACCACATCAGATTGCTCCAAGCCCAGTCCAACCTGGCCTTGGACACTTCCAGGGATCCAGAGACAGCCACAGCTTCTCTGGGCACCCTGTGCCAGGGCTTCCCCACCTTCAGAGGGAAAAATTCCTTCCCAAATTCCCATCTATTCCTGCCCTCGGCCAGTGGGAAGGCATTCCCTGTGTCCTGTCCCTCTATCCCTTGTCCTATATCCTTCTCCAGCTCTCCCTTTAGGCCCTGGAAGAGGCTCTGAGGTCTCCCTGGATCCTTCTTTTCTCCAGGATGTCACTTTATTGGAGACATGAGGAGTTTTTTAGCAAAAGAGGCTTCTGGGTGCTGAAATCCAGCAGAGAAAAGTGCAGCCAAACCGGTGGCTGGGAGGCAGCCAGAGCAACTGGGAGCTGGCAGAGAAACTGGGAAGGGTGGCTGGCTCTGGGAATATCTTCTGGAATGCCTTCTGGCTTTCTCCTTCTCTGCCTGGCAAAGTTCCGGGGTGATGATGGCACAGGATTTATTCCTGGCTTGGAACACAGGAGGAGAGACTGAGGAAAGACAGCTGAGATTCCTCAGGGTGGGAATGATGGTGGTGGAGGGCAGGGGGATGAGATGATGAGGTTCACGTCTTCTGTGGGTGACAAGAAGGATCCCGTTGTGCCTGCATGGACCCTGGCAGCATCCTCACTACTGAAGTTGCAAATATGGTTATTCCCCATCCCACTCTCAGGTCTGGAAGAGGCTTTGGTGCCCATTAGAGGCTGAGTTGTGCTTTGTACGCTGAAAATTGGGTTTTCTAGGAATGGGCCACGTGGTATTTGCTGCTGTGGAGGACAAAGGCAGCCAAGGCTGAGCTTCACTTGGCTCCAGAGCCCTAATTACACCCCTGACTTTATTAAAATGCTTCGCTGGGGCTGGGCCCAGCAGCTCAACATCATTAATTAATGAAACACAAATACGGGCAGGGCAGTGGGACAGGAGGAAAAGTGGGCTGTCCTTTACACCCAAAGGGCTCCCGAACCAAATCAGATGGATTTGAGGCTGCAAAGATGCCAAGTTCCTGGTAAAAAGCAGTGCTGGAGACCCACAGAGAGCCTGGGGATGCTCCCACAAAGTATGGAAACCAGGCAAGGACATTTCTAAGCAGTTTGGTGGCTACTGCTACACAGCAGAGCCTGGGCTTTATTGCCAGAACGGCAAAAAAAATTTCAATAAAATTAAAAAAAACCCCAACAATAAATGTGTGAAAGTCCCGGAACACAGGTACATCCAACAGCCCAGCTGATGTACAAACTTTTGGGAGCTTCCTACAGCATATTGCAAAAACCACCAAAACCAGAGGTGATATTTTGCCTTAATTAAACTCCCCTTCTTGGCTTTTCCTGTAGCGACCTGCTGGGAATTTATTTTCTAGAAGGTATGAGCGCTGGAGGCTGCAGGGCTGGAAATTGGGATAAAAAGCAAATGCACACAAGAGGGCCCCTGCAACCTGCGATGCTTGGGATCCCATTTCACAACGGTTTCATCTCTGTGGTAAAGCGGGAAAACAGCGGGAGTAATTTATGGCTCTGTGCACACCATGTCCCAGCTGCCACCTAGTGCTCATCCCCGCGACACAGCGACATCGCGGGCATCTCACGGGGGACATCGGGGTGGGCGTGCCGCGGTGCACAACAATTTGGGGCACATCAGGGTGGGCTTGTGCCAGCGCACAACAGCACTGGGAGCAACGGGATGGGCTTGAGCCAGTGCTGAAGAACCCAGGGGACATCAGGGTGGGCTTGTGCCACTGCACAAGAGCCCGGGGGACATCGGGGCGGGCTTGTGCCGGTGCACAGCAATCTGGGGGATACGGGATGGGCTTGCGGCAGTGCACAGCACCTCCGAGGGTCTCGGGCTGGCGAAGCCGCGGTCGGTCTCTGTGTCCACAAGCCCCCGGGGGTGACGCAAGCACCGTGATGTCACACTGCCCGGGGAGGGGACACTGGGGGAGGTGCCCGGTGAGGGGCGGGCGGAGCGGGACCGGCCACGGCGGCTCCTTCTTCCTCCCCCTCCTCCTCCTCCTCCTCCTCCTCCTCCTCCTCCCTTTCTTCCCACCTCCTCCTCCTCCTCCCCGTTCTGCTCGCAGGATGCGCGGGGCCGTCCCCAGGCTCAGCTTGACGCTGCTGGCGGCGGAGAGCGGCGCCCGTGAGTGAGCGCGCAGGATGCGCGGGGGCGTGCGGGGCTGCGCTCCGGCGGAGGGGAGGGCGAAGGCGGATGGGATGCTGGCAGTGACGCCTTTGCGGCCATCCCGGGGGTCCCGAATCACCTCCGTGTACCGGGGAGGGGGGGGTCATCCCTGCGCCCCGCGCTTGGGGAGATGCGCGGTTCTGCTCCCGGCATCCCCCGGACCCAGCCGTCTTCTTGGATTTTTTTTTTTTTTTTCATATTTGAAAAATGGAAATTTTCCCCCCACTTATTTATTTATTTGTTTATTTTGGAGCCCGAGCTTTTTATCAGAGCCTTCCTCGGGGCCGGGCCCCTCGGTGGCGGTGGCTGTGCCTCAGCTGACAAAGCCACCGGGAGCCGGCAGCTGGAGATAAGCCCTGGACAAGGGCTGCGAACCCCCTGGACGGGCTGGGAGATGGAGTTATGGCGGGAATGGCTTTAAACTGACAGAGAGAAGGTTTACATTGGATATTAAGAGGAAATTCTTCTCTATGAGGGTGGAGAGACCCTGGCACAGGCTGCCCAGAGAAGCTGTACCTGCCCCTGGATCCAAGGCCAGGCTAGACAGGGCTTGGAACCACCTGGGGTAGTGGAAGGTGTCCCTGCCCATGGCCGGGGGTGGAATGAGAGGAGCTTTAAGGTCCCTTTCCACCCAAACCATTCTGGGATTCTGTGGTTATGAATGGCACCGCTCAGTTGCTGGGGGGGGGTGTAGCTGTGTCACCCCTCAGCACCGCCTCTCTGCCCTTCTCCAGGGCTCTGTGCCATCATCCACTACCTTGTCCGTGGGCAGCTGGGCTGGTTCGGGCTGACCATCGCCTGCCTGGTGCCCGGCTACGCCGCCCAGCTCCTCAGCATCCTCTGGTTCCGGGCAGACGGACACGCACCCGGCTGCTGGCTCCTGCTGCTCCACCTCCTGCAGCTGGGCCTCTGGAAGCGGTGAGAGACACCCCCTGCCGTCCACCCAACCCTCACAACCCGGGTGCAGCCCCAGACTTCCTCCAGCCAGGATGGGCATCCCGTCACGGTGGCTCTTGCAGGTACTGGGATGTTCTGCGGGCGACGGCAAAGACGGGCGGCGGTGCCGGGGAGCTGCTGGCTCAGCTCGGGGATGTTTGTGTGCTGCGGCTCCTGGAGGCCCTGCTGCAGACCCTGCCTCACCTTCTGCTCCAGGCCTATGTCGTGGTGGCCGTGGACCCAGCAGGCTTCATCCCTGGTGAGTTCCCCGGAGGATGGTCCAGGGGTGATGAGTTTGGGTGGGGGATGTGTGTGCCCTCTGGATGGAGGAATGTCCTGCAGAGGGACTGGGAAGCCTCGATGTGAGGCAGCAGGGACAAGTGTGGCTGAAAGATCTGCTGTGGCTGAATGCAGAGGTGGCTGCTTTGCCCCAGAGGTGAACTTTCAGGTGTGCAAAGAGGGAGGTTGTGGTGTGGAGTCACGGCATGTGCAAGGTCACACTCGCCCATTGTCCATCTCTGGTCCATCTCTCATTGTCCATCTCTGGTCCATCTCTCATTGTCCATCTCTGGTCCATCTCTCATTGTCCATCTATGGTCTGATAGTAGTGACCAGGGTGGAGCTGCCCTGGGGCTGCAGAACTCTGTCCATGGAGACAGCACTCAGAGGGTATCCACAGGGAGATACTCAGAGGGTACTCTGGATACTCAGGGGGTATCCACAGGGAGATGCCGAGCATGCAGAGACCAGATTTAGCAGGATTTAGTTGAAATGCTCCAGTTTCATCCCTGGTAACATTCAAGTCATTTTGGACAGGGCTCTGAGAAACCTGCTCTAGTGGAAGGGGTCCCTGCTCATTGCAAGGGACTGGACTAGATGGCCTTTAAGGTCCCTTCTGTGATTCCTTGATTCACTTGGCAGGATCAAGGGGTGTCTGGCTTGTATGGGAGTGCCGTGCTACCAACACCTCCTTAGCACAGAGAATTGGCCCTGCCGTGCATTTGGGCCTCCATCAGAGCCCCGACTGCCCCTGTCCCCCTACAGGTGTCAGCGCGGGGCTGTCCCTGCTGTCCCTAGCCTGGGCTTTGGTCTCCTACAGCCATTTCACCTTCCTGCTGAAGCCCGGACACCTGAGGCCCCCAGCTGCTGTCATCCTGTGCCTGCTGCTCTGGAGGACAGGGATGCTGGGGACCCGGGTCCTGGCCCTGGTGCTCTTTGCCAGGCTCTATTCCTTTTGGGTTTTCGCTGTGGCAGGTAAGACCTGAGATCCTATTCCCCACATCCCACCCCAATGTCAGCCCTGCGATGCTTCTGCTGCTGGGACTGTTTGCACCCTGCCCCAGGAATGGCTTTGCAAATCCAGTCCCTTCTCCCTGCAGGGGTCCACTGGCTGCTCATGTCCTTCTGGCTGGGGGCCCAGCAGACGGATATCGTGGCCCAGCCATGCCGCTGGAGGCTCTTTAACTGCCTGCTGGGAGCTGTGTACATCTTCTGCTACATCAATGTCCGGCCTGGCCCCTCCAAGACCAGGGTGGCTGTATTTTATGCAGTGAGTACCTGGAATGCTTTGTATTCCACATGGATGCAGCTGCTGGGGACAAGCAACAGCTTGAGACTCTCCATTTTCATCTCTCACATCACCACTTGCTCAAAATGCAGTGTTTTACTGTGTCCTGACAAAGCCACGTGGTCACCAAGGTGGATGTGCCTTCTGCACTGGCTTTGATTCCTTAGAGGCAGCCTTACAATGTCAATGGTAAAAAATAAGTGAAGACCTTGCAGAAAGTTCAGTTTGACAACTTTTCTGTTTTAAATGATAAATTAGGTGCACAATATAACAGGAGAAGTGCTCAAGGCAAGATTGGATGGGGCTTGGAGCAACCTTGAGTAGTGGAAGGTGTCCCTGCTCATGGCAGGGAGTGCAATAAGATGAGCTTTAAGGCCCCTTCTGACCCAAACCATTCTGTGATTCTAAAAATCTATGCAAATCTAGAAAATGGGTGCTTTCTGTTATGAGGCACATCTAAAGCCATCAGAAAGATATAAGTGATGACTCCCTTGCCTCTGCCTTGCAGATAATGCTGATGGAGAACACACTCCTGCTGCTGTTGGGCACCCGGTTTCTGCAGGTAGAGCTGAGGAACAGCCTGACTGTGACTGGAGCTGTCATGTCAGGGTCTTTAATAGGTAAGAACATTGATTTTAGAGCCTGGATTGCACATTTTGAGAGTAGTTTCAGGAAATGAACATCCAGACTTCTGTCCCAGGTTCCTGTCCAGCTCTCCTGAAGCCCCTTTAGGCTCTGGAAGGGGCTCTGAGGTCTCCCTGGAGCCTTCTCCTCTCTGGGTAACACTCCCAGCTCTCCCAGCCTGGCTCCAGAGCAGAGGGGATCCAGCCCTTGGAGCATCCTGGTGCCAAGCAGGGTCATATTTTCCCAGAGGGATGGGGGCAGAGGGAAGTTGTGCAACTCCTCAGACCCTCAGATCAACTGTGTTAAAGAAATGGGATGGAAAAGGAGCAATTCCTGTGGTCTTGGATGAGGTTAGGGTATAAGTAGGAATCTGTCTTAAAAATTTGATGGTTTAAAGGCATGGGGATGCTGTGACATGAAAGGTTTCTTTCATCACACACCTCCCTGCTGGGCAACTTTCGGTCTGCAAATTAATCCAGATTAAAATTGGGGTTGAGTGTGCACTTCCTTTGCCAAAATCTGCTCAAGTGGGATTCTTGCATCCCTGTAAATGCTGTAAAGATGTTCTGCTCATACACCTGGTTCTCAGCAGCATCTTTGCAAAGGTCTTGTTGATCTGGAGGTGCCTCAAGGTCTGGCCTTTTCTCCACAGCTGACCAAAATGCTGCTGGGACTCTGCAGTGACACTTTTCTGCTCCTTTCTAGGTGCCACAGCTCTGGTGATTTACTACAGCCTACTCCATCCCAAGTCCACAGAGATCTGGCAGGGATTCTTGGACACAATGTGCAGTGCTGCAGCAGCTGGGGATGAGGAGGTGTCTGGAGAGAGCTCCCAAGCTGGGCAGAGTTCAGGGACTTTGGGAGATGAAGAGTCCTTGCCAGCGGAAGGGACCAAGACAGAGCCCAAAAATGAGACCAGCTCATCACTGCTGCAGTCCAAAGGGTGTTTGGAGGACAGCTGGACAGACCATCACCACTGGCTGCTGGTGAAGCTGGCCTTGAAGACGGGAAATCTGTCCGTGATCAACGCAGCTTTCGGAGATGGTGGCGTGGGAGAGGCTTTTCCTGGAGGATGGATGATGGGGAAACCCCCTGGTGTTGAGCCTGGGGCAAACTTTTCCCTCCCCATGAGGGACATCCATCCCTCTGGACTGGCAGTGGGGAATGGAGGAGGCATCAAAGCCAGCGCTGGTGCTCTGGGAATGGCACAGGAGAATGGAGCAGGGCAGGAGCCTGATTTTCCCCCATCCACATCACACCCCAGTGGCTTCTCCCCGGATTCAACTGAGAGCTCCTCTGTGTATTTCAGTGCAAGTGCAGGAGGCATCGCCTCGCCTGGGACAGGGACAGCCACAGCCACAAGCATGGCCCTGGTGCAAAGGGACAGCAAAGCTCAGCCTCCCCCAGGCTGCGTGGGAGAAGGAGGAGGAGGAGGAAGAGGAGGGGATTTATCCCTTGGGATGGCCAGTATCAGCCCAATCCCGGGTGCTTGTGCCCACAAGTGTCTTCAGAGAAGCTCTTCCTTCGGCAACACAAGCAGCTGTGGGGTGGCAGGTCTCCCCAAAGAGGGCTCAGAGCCCACAGGGACAGAGGGTGCCCTTGTGGGGTGCCATCACCTTTGGGACACCCACCCTTGTGGCCCACAGAGGACTGTGGTGAGGAGCAAGCTGAGGTCACCGTGCTTCACATCCACCCCCAAGGCTGGCTCTAAATGCTCCCAGCGAGGACAGGGGGAGCTGGGAGAGGGAATAGACCTATCTGGGTTACCAGAGTGACCCTGTAAATGGCTGTACTGTCACCTTGGGTCAGCCTTGGGGTAACTGTCTCATCAACAGGGCGTGGCAGGAGGTGGTGGGACAAAGACTGTCCCCACAGTGCCCCTGCCATGGGCCAGATGTGCCCCTCCATCACTGGGACATCACCTTCCCTCCCAGTACATCTTCTAGTGGCAGTCTTGAAGAACTTCAAAGGCCTTAAAAAGCCTTAAAAGTCCAGGGCTGGTTATTTATTGAGCTTATTTATGTCACAGACCTGCCAGGCAGCTGGAGCCTTCTGCCTTTGGTGTATTTGTGACAATGACTTGAGGTCTGTCCTTAAATCAGTGCCTGCACAAGCTGCTGGCCTGTCCTAGTGTGGAGATCTGGTTGCTGTCTCCAGGGGCTGCAGTGCTGGCCAAAGCAGTTTTCTCAGGACAAATAAGTGCCTAAATCAGAAAAATGATGGGTTTTACTCTCGGATGTCCTTCCTTCTGGGCAGAGTAAGGCCTCAAGTAAGGCTTAGCATTGCTTGACTGTTTTTCCCGACCAGGTTTATCTTGAGGCCTTTACCAACTCCAGTTTTGGGGGTCACATGGATTGCAGATTCTCTTCCTGCTACATACCAGAACCTCAGAACCTGGAATTACAACCAAAACCCACATGTCTTTCTGCTTGCCCACTGTCTTGCCTCCTCAAGTGGTCTTTTCTATCCAGCCTCCTCCTTGTCCCCTTCCAGTGAAGATCACAGGACCCCAGAATTATTTGGGCTGGAAGGGACCTTAAAGCTCATCCAGTTGTAACTCCTGCCACATGCAGGGACACCTTCCACAAGACCAGGTTACCAGGTTATAATCCATATCTGCCTGGATGCTCCCTCCTAAACTTAGCCACAGGCCAAATCTCAAACCAGTTCTACCGCCACCAGTGCAGGCAGGGTTTATTTGTGTCAGGAACTAAAACCATCAATACCATGGTCTCAGAAATAGCCAGTGCTTCCTACCAGACTGGCTGAGCATGGATTTATGCCCAGGGCACAGGTTTGTGCCCAGGACATGGCTTAACTTGTTAATTGAGGTGTGATCATGTAGATTAACCAGCAAGCTCCTGAGTGCCAGCTGGAGCATATCTGGCTGTGCTCTCCAGCTGTTGTCCCACTGTGGGCAGGACTCTGCTGCTGCCACAGGGCAGGAAAGGCAGCAGGGAAGGCACAGGCATGTGATGAATTATTAAAAAGAGCTTCCATGATGCATTCACTGCTCAGGGCTGACCCAGCCAGATGTTCCCTTGGGGCACAGAAAACCCAGTTGGTGCTGAGTATGGAGTGAAGCCACATTCCAAGGGGATTAAGGCTCCCTGTCTCCATCTGGACCCCAGCCCCCTGTGCTGTGCCTGTGCTCTGCAGGCAGGAGCAGTTCCAGTGGCTTTTCCAGTGCCCTTCTCATTGTGTGGATCACAAAGAAGGCAGCAGTGCTGCTGGGCCATTGCAGGAATTTTTATCTAGCTTGGTTTTCTACTTTTGATAATATATAATTATACCTGAAAACACCCCAAATCAGCCTTTGCTGTGTCTGTGTCTCATGTTGGGGGTGAAAATAAGTGTGGAGGGGTCTCTCTTCCCACTCTGGGTTCTTGCAGCCCCAAGATGAGTTGTCTGCTGGGATTTCCAGTGGGAGGGTGAAGAAGGGACCTGGGCAACAGGATCTAGGGGAATGGCATGAAAATGTGTCAGGGAAAGTTAAGGCTGGGTGTTACAAAAAGATCCAGAAAGAGTTTGATTCATGAAACTCTCCTACAGGCCTGTCAGAAAAGAAACAGACAATTTTGAGAAAGTAAAGAATACTTTTGTGCACAGGAGTCAGGCGTAAACGTGGACTTTGATTTCTCAGAGCACATCCACAGTGCAGAAGTGCACCGTGAGCTGATACCTCTGACCTCGGATGAGGTGGTTGTGGAAATCCCAGATAGATCAAGGAATGGCAAAAGAGAAGGGGGGAATCTGGGGACAGAGGGTGCACGAGGACTGGGGTAGGGATGAGGGCGTTTTTGTGAGGGCTGTGTTCCCTCGGCTTTGCTCCCTGATGATGAGAGGTGGTAACTGGTGAGCCATTCTCCCCTTCACCTTCTCCTTGGGAGCAATGTAAAATCAGGTGGGATAATATGGATTGTCTGTCCTTAAAGGCTTCCAGCCTCTGTGAGAGCCCTGTTGCACCCAGGGTCCAAGTCCTGCATGCTGGTACAGTCCCAGCACTGAGCCACGGGTCTCTGCCTGTAGAAATAACCTGTATTTAATCAGGGAATCCCAGAATGGGTTGGGTTGGAAGGGACCTGAAAGATCATCTCATTCTGATCCACTGCCATGGGCAGGGACACCTTCCACCATTCCAGGTTGCTCCAAGCCCCATCCAACCTGGCCTGGGACACTTCCAGGGATGGGACAACCACAGTTTCTCTGGGTACCCTTCCACCCTTCCCACCCTCGCGGGGAAGGATCTCTTCCCTATATCACATCTAAACCTATTCTTTAGTGAATTCTAAAGCCCTGTTTGAAGTAGGAGGACTCCAGCAGCAAATCACAGCTTCAGGCACCCTTCCCCATCCTTCCTGTCTTCTGTGGCCCAATGACCCAGTGCACCTCCAGATTTTTCCCAATGCTGCCAGACCGGGAAAATCACACTGGGGAGGAGTTTCTCCCCAAAAAGCCTTGTCCCTTTGCCACCAGAGGGAGATGCTGCTCACGCTCCAGATACACCTCCAGTGCCTGTGTTATGGAATCATTAAGGTTGGAAAAGCTCTGAGCTCATCTAGTCCAACCATTCCCCAGTGCTGCCAAGGCCACCACTAACCCATGTCCCCACGTGCCACATCCACACGACATTTGAATCCCTCCAGAGATGATGACTGGAGAGGAGAGGGAGGTGCGGGACTGATGCTGCTGTGGCATTGCACTGGGAGCCAGTGGGAATGAAATGGGGAGCTCTGGAATACTGGAGGTGGAGTGCACAACAAGTGCCTGGAGGAATCTCCTGGTTGTGGGCATGTCCTTTTACTTCCCAGGCATCACTGGGCCATGGGGAATGTTTCAAAATCACTGTCAGGGTCTTGCCCTCTTTGGAAGAGTCATTGACCTGTAAATCTGCCATGGTGCCTTCATGTCCAAAGGTGTGTGTGTGTGAGGGGAGAAGCCCCAGATCACACTGGATGCACAATGGGACCCTGGGGGTTTGGTAGAAGTGGCTCCAGCTGTCACCACCATGGTGCTGAGTCCTGATTTTGCTGCTGTATCCTTGGAGCTGTGCCCAAATGAGTGACCTGGTCACTCCACACTCTGATCTGTTCTCAGATCAACCCTTGGGGTACACAAATCCCACAAATCCCAGGTCACTGCTCTGTGTGAAGCAACATGGAGGCCTGGGCCAGTCCAAACCCAGGATGGAAAACTGCAGCTGGCAGAGGGGCAATGGACCAACTGCCCCAGGCAACCTGCTGATGTTATCTTCCAAATATCCCAAAAGCTTAAGGAGACCCGGGCAGATCTTCTGCTCCTTCTGCAGCATCTCCCATGAAGCTGTTTTCAGATGAGGAATGATCCTGAGCTAGACCCGGATCTGCCCAGCTTTTGGGCTTCAGCCACCCACAGAAGGACTGGAGCAAGGGGATAACTCCATCCCACTGCACTTGGACAGATTGTCCAGTGCTTTTGCCTACTCTGGAATAGAAAATTTCTTCTCATTTGCCTCCTGTGAACATTTTCCTTTCAATTTTGTTTCTTAAGGAAACCCACTCCATCACTTCAGAGAGGTGGAGGGTCATGCCCCAGTCCAGGAGAGCTCAATGCCACAGGTGAGAGGAGCTCTCAAGGGCAACATGGGAGCAGGAACCAAGCATGAATTTTGACAATGCAGGGAGTGACCCAAGGGCTCCCCAGGAGAACTGGCTGTGCCACTCTGGTGATCTGGAAAAAGGAGCAAACAGGCAGGAACAGAGGCTACGTCCCTAAGAAATTAAACAATATCCAGGCAAGTGCCTGGGCTTGGGAACATGGCTGTCCTGACCGCTGGCACTGTCCCCTTGGCTTGTCACTCTTGTCCCTCTTTCAAGGTGAAATAAAGCAGGATGGAGTTGTACCAACAGGGCTCGAGTGTGGGGCAGCAGCCCTGCCCCAGCCCTGCTGGGATCTCACCTTCCAGCAGCCCAATTTCTGAGCACTGTCCATGGGTGCCAGGTTTTGGACTGGGTGAAAAACATTCCCTCCAGCTCCAAAATGATGTAACACCGCCCCACTCCCCACCCCTCCCCATCAAGAAAGATTTCCCCGGAAAAACCATCTCTTCACTTCCAACAACATTGAAACACAATACTTGGACCTTGCAGAAAAAAAAAAAAAAATATTTGCCCTGGGGCTGTTATTTGTTTTTTTCCAAGCTGAAACTTTGGATATTTTTTCCCCCTTTAATTAAATTTGGTTTGCTGCAAATCCCTTTCTGGTGCCTTCAGTGCTCCTGTAAAAGGCAGGGCCCAGGCTGCAGTTCTGTGCCCATGGCTCCAAGGCTAAACAATACCACGGAGCGGGGGAGCAGAGGGTAAGCCCAGCTAATCAGGACTTGCCTAATAGGACTGAGTGCTTAATGAGAACCCAGGGACTGTGTTTCCCCGGCTGGATTTGGCTGGAAGAAAATGCTTTGTGCTCTCAACACCAGGTTTGAGATGGCTCAGTTCTCTCAAATGTGCTGAGCAGTGTTTTCTCTCTCCTGTGAATCCATCCTCACTAAACACAAGACAGATCTCTGAGGGATCTGTGGGGATCCAGAGATGCTGGAGGAGCTGAACAAGATCCTGGAAGCAAAAGGATCCATGTTTTGCTTGAAGGGAGATCTTTCAAACCAAAACACTGTTTATACCTTGATTTTCCTAAGCAAAGCCACTAAAGGACCCTGCACACTCCCCTCCTGTCCTTGGAATTCCCTGAGGAGCTTTAGGGGGATTTTAGGGATTGACTTCAATAAATAGCAGCAAATGTTCCACTGTTTTGCCCTGGAGACCTGTTCAGATTGTCTCTGTCCCCACTGCTACACCCCCAGATCAAGCTGGGGTGTGGTTTTGGGAAGGGGGTGGGATAGGGAAGGCACCCTATGCCTTGGGCCTTTCCCTGGTTAATGAGGGACATTTGGGGTTCTGCACGTTGGGATGCAGAGCAAGGTGTCAGGGGGTTGCAGGGTGTGCACAGGGGGGTGGGTGCTGGGACACAGGTGGATGCTGGCTGCATGGGAGCCCAGATGTGCATGGTAGGTGGGTGCAGATGTGGGTGCAGAGGTGGGAGATTGCCTGCACAGAAGCAGTCGGTGGGTGCAGATGCAGGTGGGCATCCTCACATACACAAGAGGTGGGTTCAAGCCTGGGTGGCTGTCCAGATGTGCACAGTACCAGGGCGCAGATGTGAGGTGGGTGCCAAAACCAGTGTGTGCCTCCATCTGCTGTGGAGTGCTAGGGTGTGCTTGGGGCAAGCGGGAGCCGTGACCGGGGTTGGGTTCTCTGTCTGGTGCCGGGCTGGGTCCTGGGTCCCGGTTCAGCGCTAGGTCCAGGGCTGTGCTGAGCTGGACCAGGGCTGGATCCAGGCCCAGGGCTGGGGCTTGGTCCAGGGAAGGGTCCGTGTCCATACCCGGTGCCAGGTCTCGGCTCTCGGTTTGGGTCCACATCCGAGCCTTCCATCGCGTGCTGGGTCCAGGTCCTGGGCCGGTGCCGTGTCCAGCCCTGGGGTGAGGTCCGGTGCCAGTACCGGGGCTGAGTCCAGGTCCGTGGCCGTGCCCAGGTCCGGTCGGGCTCGGGGGCGGGTTCGGGTGCTGGGTCTCGGTTTGGGAGCGGGTCCGAGGCTGGGTGCGGGTCCGGCTCCGTGGCCGGGTCCCGATGCGGGTCGGGGCGGTGCCGGTTCCCAGTGGAACCGGGTCCCGGTGCCGGTCGGTGCCGATGCCGGCCCCGGTCCCGGGGCGGGTCGGACCGGTGCCGGGCCGGGTCCTGTTGCCGGAGCGGGCCGGGGCGGTGGCGGGTCCGGTCCCGGTGCGGGCCGGGGCGGGGTCGCTGCCGGGGCCGAGCGGAGCCGGGCGGGCGCGGGGAGGGCTCAGGCGGCGGCGCCTGCGCGGGGCCATCGCGGCGCTCCGCGAAGTTCCGCGGGGCCCGGGGAAGTTTGGGCTCGGCTCGGCCCCGCCATGGCCTTCCGCCGGCGGGCCAAGAGCCACCCGCTCTTCAGCCAGGAGTTCCTCATCCACAACCACGCCGACATCGGCTTCTGCCTGGTGCTCAGCGTCCTCATCGCCCTCATGTTCGAGGTGAGACGCCCCCGCCATCGCTCCCCGCTGGGACCGGCTGTCTGTGTGTCCCCACCCCGTGGACGAGATGACCCCCCATTTCTCTGCATGGGGTGTCCCCTCCTGGGGCTGTCCCAGCTCGGGAGGGTCCCCATCCGGGCCAGGTGCCCCCATCCTGTACGGGGAGGGGGCTGTGGGGTGCGGGACCCCTCGGTCTGGGGGTCAGAGTGCCGCCCCATTCATTCCCCATCGCTCACCCACCACCGGAGAGGTTCCCCACATTCCCACGGGGACCCAGCCTGCTGCTGCCTTTAGGGGTGGCACATCCTTCTGCCCCCGCTCCGGCTCTGCCGGGGGTCCCTGGCTGGGCAGGGGGAGCCCAGGGGGTGTCAAAACCCCTGCCCCAAACCCACCGCAGCTGCCGGGATGTCTCGAGCACTGAGGGGCACGTCAAGCGAGAAGCCAAGCCTGGTCTGATATTCCCAGCTCTTGGAAACGGGAAGATTTTTTTTTTTTTGCCTTTTTTTTTTCGCCTTTTTTTTTTTTCATTGACAGTAGCCCTTTTCCAGGTGTTTTCTCCGCAGCCCGCTGACCCCGCGCCGTGGGACGAGCACCGGGGGCTCCCGGGCCTGGGGCAGAAGCCAGCGGCTCGCCGGCCTTTCCCGACCGCGGCCATCCCGCTGTGCTGCGGGCCGTGGGAAGGCATCCTCGGGATTCCTTCCCCCCGCCGGGGTGGCCGCAGACCCCCGCAAGGCCGCTGTCCCGCCA
Source organism: Anomalospiza imberbis (assembly GCF_031753505.1). Lineage (NCBI taxonomy): Eukaryota > Metazoa > Chordata > Aves > Passeriformes > Viduidae > Anomalospiza > Anomalospiza imberbis. Next base: position 4,104,374 of record NC_089683.1, read on the forward strand.
CCGCCATGCCGGGAACGCCGCTCTGTCTCTCCCGCTGCTCGGCTCCTTCCCTGTCCGCCTGCTTTCCCCTTGCCGTGCGGCTTCGCTTGGCTCCGGGCATCCCACACCGAGCACCGGGCCGTGGTCAGCGGCACCGCCGGCCGGGATCCCCCCCGCCTCCCCCGCTGAACCCTCCCCTTCGGCAGTGCCACGTTTCAAAGCAAATCCGGATGGGAAAGGGGTGGCCGGGGGGCCTGGCGAGGGAGGAAAGGCTCCTTCTGTAGCAAATCGCAGGAGGAGGAAATCCATTTCCTTAATTCCTCCCCGCTGGCACCCCTTGCTTTTCTATCCCCCTCTTTTTTTACTGCGAACTCATTGAATGAACGAGTCTCTTACGGCACCCGAACCCTTTTCAACGTCCTTGTGCATGTATGTATATTTATTTAAGAGTTTCAAAACCGACCCAGGAGGGCCAGCTGTATTCCAAAGCCACATACAAATGCTGCGAAGTTGGGCTGCAAGTTTCATACTCATGTTGTAGCTTACCACACTCTTACTTTAAAGAAAAAATGCCACTGAAGTTGCATCTCTGTCTCGGGGTTTCTCCCTACAGATGGGTTTGTTGCTATAGTTTGTTTCCCAGCTATGTATATAGTTTGTTTCCCAACTGTATTGGGAGCCCTGTCCTGGAGAGGTGGTACCTGGGCTTGCTGCTGTGGTGCTTTTGGTTGATACTGTGCTGTGAGGGTAGTTCTGAAAAATGATTAACCTCCCCCCTTGGAGGTGGCAGCAGGGAGGGGTTTGTGGTGTATCTGGGTTTTTTTAATGTATTTTGATTAAATCTCCCTTGGATGCTGAAGGCAGAAGTTTGCTACTCTCCCAGCAGCCCTCAGGGAGACAGTGCTTGCTATGCCAGTGCTCCCTGTGGCTGGCAGCATCATCCCTTGGCATGGGGTTTGGGACAGCTCTTGGTCCTTGTGGGTATTTCAGTTTACTTTTATTTTATTATTACATTTATTCCTTCTGCTTTCTTTTCCCCTGGAGGGGAAATCCGCCTCTGCTCTTGCCCCGCCCTCCAAACCATCAGTGCCTGTTTGTGCCACCTCTGTGGTGAGTTTTGCTGGCAGCTCTGATCCCTTGCCATGGTGAGAAGGACTTGTCACTGTCCCTTCCTCTCCTTCTCCTCTCATCCCTGCTTCCCACCCTGCAGCCAGGCTTCCACCTTCCCCAGTGCCAGTGGCCACAGCCAAGCTCAGGCCCAGCGGAAAAGGCCAAATCCTGCTCACAATAGGCCGTTTCCTGCAGGGAAGGTTCTTTTGGGAAGACACAAATAAGATTTTTAACCTTTTCCCAGGCATCCCTCAGGAGCTGACCGCTTCCTTGCTCCAGCACCCTGCTCAGGGTGATGCTGGGGGGCTGCCACATGTCTCCTACTGCTCAAGCACAGCATAAACTACACCTTGAGCATCTTTTTGGGTGCACAACCTTTCCCATCCACATGGATCCACCAGGCTGGTAATTCCTCTGTGGCAGGGTGCAGGTACTGGTCATGATGGGATTTGGTGGCATGAGGCTGCTCATTGGTGTTCCATGTGATTTGATTATTCCAGTGTTGCATGTGTTTTTGGGGATCATGGCGTTGCTCAGGGAGGGAAGCCCCAGGCTTGGAGGGAGTTTCCCCAAAAAGAGCTGTCCTGAGCTGGGCACTACAAAGGGTTTTTATTTCTCAGCCAGCCCTAAGTCTTCAGGGTGTGAAAACACACTTGGTTGTGCAGCTGCCTGGTGCCAGAGAGGGATTTTGCCACTTGTATGTGTCTGTTGGAGCCCAGAAAGAAAAAACTCCCCTTCTTTATTTTTGGTGAAAAACTATTTTTAGTGAGTGTGTATAGAAACATGAAACAGGTGCTTCCCATCCTCATACAGAAATTACTTTGCATATCTTTTTCCACCCTGCTGTGCAGAAAAATGAAGCAACGGCCAGGCTGGGTTTAACCTGTGTCCCACCAGGGGTGGCTCCTGTGAGTGGTGTCTGGTCAGGTTTGGGGAAGACTTTGCTGATTTTGGAGAAGTTTCTATATTAGATGGGGGCTGCTATTGTAATCTCTAATGTGGGGAAACTGAGGCTCAGTCTTATGCCTGGGGTGATGAAATAAAGCTATAAACCATTGTTTTAGACGTGGTTCCATGCCCTTGCTGGGCTTTCCCCCTGTGCAGATCGTGGGATGTGAGTCACAGGCTCCCAAACTCAGAGTTGTGACACTGTCAGGAGAAGGCGGCTGACGAATTAGCTGCTATTTCCAGGCTTCCTGCTAAATATACTTTCCCCTTCCCGGTCCTCTCTGTAGTACTCTAAAAATTAAGGTCTTTCCATTGTTAATGAGGGAAAACAAAATGCATTCCTGCCTCCCCTGGTCTTTGCCAGATGTGGGAACCGAGGCATGTTGGGGGTGTAAGGGTTGAATGCTGGGGAAGAGTGGAAAAATTATTAAAAAGTGCAGTATTTAGGTTTACTTTTAAGAAGGGAATAAACAGGAGGGAGTGGAAATAGTGTCATGCTGGGGGATGAGTTTGTCTGCGGGGGCAGCGGGGCTGCACCGCCCTTGGGAAGGGCTTTTTGTCAAAGCCAGATGTTTACTTTGAAAGGCTTTGGTCCAAAGTTTGGGCTTTAGTTTACATATAGGGCCTGTGTCAATCCATACTGTGGATCAGTAAGTTTGTCTTTCAATAAACTCTGGCTAGCAGGGGAAAAAGAAACCCAAAGTTGTGAGAAAAGCCTTTGGACAGCATTTTGTCTGTAATTAGTTTGAGTTGTTTTTCAAACCCTGGAAATATTTTCCCAGCTCAGACTGCAGAAAACTCCCCCAGCCTCCCCCACCAGAGATTTGGAGCTGCTTCTTTCCTCCAGAGTGGCTTTAACTCAAGCAGGACCATAGGGATGGTGGCATGCGTGGGGGTTCCTGGCTGTGGTGAAGACAAATCCCACTGAGATGAGGCTTTGGAGAAGGGAAATGTGTTTCATAGAATCCTGAAATTGTTTGAGTTGGAAGGGACCTTAAAATTCATCTCTTTCCAACCCTCTGTCTTGGGCAGGACAACTTTCACTAGACCAGATTTCTCAGAGCCCTGTCCAACCTGGTCTTGAACACTTCCAGGGATGGGGAGTCCACAATCAGTCTGGGCAAGGTGTTCTAGGAGTTTATAGAGTGTGCTGGGGAAGGATGCTCAAAAATTATCCCTCATTCCTGAAAATATTAGTGTTTGAGGGTTACAGTGGGTAACTTCTGGGAGAGGTGCTAAACTGCCTAGATGTGTGTGCTTAGGCACCTTTTTAAAAGCCACTTGCGCATCTGAACAAGTGGAGTTGGGATTTTGATGTGGAGCATTTCATGGCAGGGGTAAAACCAGCATCTTCTAAATTGCTGGGTGGGGCTCTGAGCACCCTGGTCTATGAAAGATCCCTTCCCATGGCAGGGGGTTGGAACATGATCATTAATGTCCCTATCAACCCAAACCATTCTGGGATCTGAAAAAGGATGGGGAGAGCTTTGCTGCTCTGTATTAGGCAGCAATCTCCAGGCTAGGGGGGTGTAGATTTTTCCAATCACCACATTATCAGGGAGTAAATGCCTGGTGGTAGAAAGCAAATGTGTGGTAGTGCTGGGATTGCTTGGCTTTATCTGTTGCTCTGCCACCCAGGGCTGGAAGGTGGGTGTGCTGATTTGATTTCTGGCCATGAGAAACAGCCTCATCCCTGTCCTGGCTGATCCAGGCATCTCAGGTCTTGGTGGACATGGAGTTTTCTCTCTTCACTATCCATCTGCACTTTGGTCCTTGAGTTAGTGGCTTTTACCAGCAGAAACTGCTGAGGATGTTGTTCCTTCATGGTGTAGAGCTCTCAGGACAACTGCTTCCCAAGTTTACCTGCTTCAGGCATACAGAACCATAAAAACATTTATGTAGGGAAAGCCCTCTAAGGTCATGGAGTCCATCCATTCCCCCAGCACTGCCAAGGCCATCATTAAGCCATGTCTCCAAGTGCCACATCCCTCATGTAAGGCAGGATGAGGCCTGGATGAGGAACATCTCCCTCTGCATAGAGGTGCCCTTAATGCAGGTCAGGGAGTGGATGAGAAATAAATGTACAGCATTTGCTACATGGTCCCTGCTCTGTGTGTCCCCTGGAGACAAATTCCTCTCCCACCCTCTAAAAAGTTGTGCCAGGAAGGATTAGGTTGGATATGAAGAAAAATTTCTTTACTGAAAAGGCAGTCAGGGATTGGAACAGGCTGGAAGTTGTGGAGTCACCATCCCTGGAATTGTTCAGAAATAGTGCAGATGTGGCACCTGTGGCCATGGTTTTGTGGTGGGCTTGGCAGTGCTGGGGGAACAGTTTGATTCCATGATCTTAGAGGACTTTTCCAACCTAAATTATTCTGTGATTCCATGAATTATGCCACTGCCAGTAGCAGTTCAGTGGCAGCTGTGGCACTACTCTCTGCCCTGCAGGGCAGAACCGTGCCCAGCACTTCATTTCCCGTACCAGCATCTTGTTTCAGAGCAAACAGACAGCAAGTCTTGTGCCTCTGAATAATCCTCACACTGCTCTTCCCACTCCAAACTTCTGCTTTCTCTGGCTGCCTGTGAAATGCTCAAGGCAGGCTCTGAAGAGTTTTGCCATCCCTGGTGTTCATGCCTATTTCCCAAGCCAAGGAAACCTGGTTTTTGCCTTGCAGATTCCTGCATCTAGGAGGCTACATTTGTCTTTGGTTGTTGAAATATTTCACTGAGGCTTTAGGAAGCAACCTGCTACCGCTCTGTAAGGAAAGGTGGGGGTTTCTGGGGTGGCTCCAAAGCTGCTGGTGGTTCTCCAGCCCACAGGAAGCAAAGGCAGGTGTGGAGATGGGGCAAAGCATTGCTTGGTGGAGGAACCTTCCTACCAGGCACTCTGGGAAAGAAGATAAGGAGAATCCTTGGAAACTGTGCCAGGGCTGAGCTCTGTCTGGGCATTGCTTCCCGCCCTGGAGATACTCTGGGGCCATTTTCCTGGACTCGCAGCTCTGGCTTGTGTTCTCTCCAGCAGGTTAGGAGGCTTCACCTGGAGATGATGTCTTGTTCCCAGCTGTTTACAGCAAGGAATGTCAGCCAGGTACTCAGGGAGCTGTAAATCCATCAGTGCCTACTGCCTTTAGCACATCCATGACATGGCTGCCCATCCCTGCAGCACCACAGCCACCACTGGCTCCATGCCTTTGTTTCATGCCTTGTGCCAGCCTGTGGCAAGGTTTGGGTGTAAACTCCAGGTCCTGGATGTACTGTACAGCTCTGGGATGAAGCAACTTGACTTTCCCAGCCAGCAAGGTCTGTAGGAGCCAGAAGTGTCTCCCTCAGCCAGCTTGAGGACAGGCGATGCACTTTTTCCATTCCCACCCCAAACTCTGCCCATGGTCTCCATCTCCTGCATCTATTCCTCTACAAACAGCAGAACATGTGGGATTTCCTTTTTTAATTTTTTTTTCAGTGGAAAAAACAATAAAATCCCCAAACATCATGAAAACACACCATGGAGTTTGCTGTCCCCAAGCCGGGGCTGCCTGCACCGGTTGCTCAGTGCCGGTGGTGGCAGGATGGGAACTCTTGGCAAAGTCGCCTGCTCTCCCCCACAAGCTGTGGAGCAATTTCCAGCTGGGATTTTAATATCCTGCAGCTCTGAAGCAGTGGCAACTATGTCTGTGTGAAATGCAGCTCATCTCCATCGGTGTTTGACGGGCACAGGATTTTTTGGGAATGGTTGTGTTTGAGGGTGGATGCTTCTGAAGTGTTGGAGGGTTGGCTGGGAGCCACTGGAAAGGGAAAATCTGGTGACCTGCTGCCAGTGTGGGGTTGGATGGGATGAAGGCATGTTTGGTGTTTGATGTCTGTGCACTGGATTTTGCTGTGGCCCCAGCTTTTGAGGGTGCTTTGGTCTCAGAGGTGCAGTTTTGGGGTGTCCTGTGGGGTGGATGCTCTGCCCCATCCCCACAAAGTCTCCTGCTTTGCTGCTGTGGAGGATCATTCCTTTGAATTAAAAGCAATTTAGTCAATGTCCACCTCTCTGGTGATCAGTGACAGGATCAGAGGGAATGGCTGGAGCTGTGTCAGGAAAGTTTGAGGTTGAATATTAGGAAAAGGTTCTTTCCCCAGAGGGTGGCCAGGTACTGAACAGACTCCTCAGGGAATGGTCACAGCCCCAAGCATGACAGAGTTCAAGAAGGGTTTTGACAATGCTCTCAGGCACAGGATGGGATTCTTGGGGTATCCTGTGCAGGGACAGGAGTAGGATTTCAGTGATCTTTTTGGTCCCTTCCAACTCAGGATATTCCATGATTCGACTCTATGATTCAATAAATGAAAAGTGAGCAGCACAGCCCTGGGTTTTGGATGTCCTGATGTCCCATCCCAGGCTTTTTTTTTCCTGTTTTGGCCATGCATCTGGGATCTTGTGGGTGACAAGTGTGAGGTTCTGTGTTTCTGCAAGTGAAGCTGCTGCCGGCACATCTCCCTGGGTGATCTGCCTTTCCCATTGTGATGGGAAAAAAAATGGTCCAGAAGAATGGATTTAACAACTGATTTGCTTCTTTTCCCCTCTGTGTCTTTGACAGGTCACAGCCAAGACTGCCTTCCTGTTCATCTTACCTCAGTATAATGTTAGTGTGCCTACAGCAGGTGAGAGATGCCTCTGCTCCACAAATCCCAAGGGAACGTTGAGTCTGGTTTGCCCCATATCCTCACTTCCAGCTGCCTTGGGCTCACCCTCTACTGATCAGCTGCTCAGGGTCTTGTCTGGCAGCAAATGCAGTCTGGCAGAGATGTTAAAAATAAGATACTTTGGGAAGAAGCAAAGTTTGAGTGGCTCAGAGCACTTTGGTCATGTTTGCCAATCCTTATGCTGCCAGGTTGGGAAGAAGTGCTTTCCAAGGACTTTGGGGGCTTCCTCTCTCATTCTGCCATGGCCAGGCCACTCTGTGCTCCCTGCAGGATGAGGATGCTGCTCCAAGCCTGGTCAGGCAGGATCCAGCTGTGTGATTGCCTGCCTGGAGCAGCTTCTTGTCCCCCTGAGTGTGGTAGTCTGTTATTTTACAGTTGGTTCTTCTGTAGTAGGTTTTAATATTCCTTGTTATAAGTTTGTAATGGTTCAGTCTCTGTACCCCATTTGGCTTCCCTAATTGTTCAGTCCTGAGTTGCTTGCCACAGTTTTCCCCACCAAAATTTATGTCAATCCACATGTCAATCCACCTGTATACCCTCCCTTGTTCCCTTGTCTTACCCCTGTCTGTCAAAGATAGCACACTCCTTTGGTTCTGGAGAGTTCCCTGTCTCTCATGCCTTCCTTAAAGCAGAATTGGGTTGTAAGGTTTGCTCCCTCCCCATGTTGGCTTCTGTTGGGGAGCCCTTACCCTGCACTCCTCCCCTAATGCCCTCTTACTGGTCAAAGGTTGTGTCCTCCCTGTGTTCCCCCCATCCCTATAAAAGGAGCCCCTTCAGGTTCAGATTTGGTTCACTTGCTCTGCCCCGACTTTGACATTAAACGTTTGGAGATTCAGACAAGTGTCCCTCAATATAACACCACACTTCCCTTATTCCTCTGTCTCGGTTTCTTCGTGCCCTGTGCCTCTGCTGCGCTACCCACGCCACAGCAATCACCGCCACCCGTGACAGCGAGCCAGCCAACCTCCATCGAGGAGCAGGAGGGATTTACCTCTTTGCCAAGCAGCAGGGGCTGTGCATGTCATCCCTGTCCTGCTGATTTTTGGGGATGGCACCTGGAGAAGAGGGTGTGGGGATGGATGTGGTGTACAGCATCCCTGCTCCAGGCAGGTTCTGATTCACAGGGAGTAAATTCCAGGAGGCTCTGAGCTGGTGCAGCTCGGAACCAAATGGACCAGAGGAGGTGTCCCAGCTCCCAACCAGGAGGCTCAGCCCCTATTATTCCTATTATGTCTGCTGGTTGCTGCCTTCCTGGCTCAGAGCCCCTCTGGATCTGGCAGGGATCTGGGCACTGGCCTGGAGAAAGCAGGAGGTGCTTTGGGTGAAGGCCTGGGCTTGGGATGAGCCAAATGCCTGGGGCACAAAGACTGGCCTGGTGGCACAAAACTGCAGTTAATTGGAAGTGTTTGAGTAATCATGCAAAGAAAGAGCAGGGTGTTGGGATTAGGGCAGCTGCAGTGAGGCAGACATGCGGAAGATAAAAGCTCTGCCCCTAAAGGCTTTGGTTATGGCTGAAGGAATCATCCAGCTTCCAGATTCAGTTGTGGTCCCTTCTCCCCCGTGGCACAGTCCAGACAACTTCTGCTGCTGGGTTTTTAAGGGATTTATTCTTTCCTGACATGAGAAGTCCCAGGGGGCACAGAAACACCTCCCCAGGACCAGGTATTGAGGTATCAATATAGGGCATGAGCTAGTGGGGAGAGAGATCTTGGTGCAGCAGCTTCTTGGGAAGAATGTAAATTTTTCCAAGGCTTTCCCACATCCCCCACAGCTTCTGTTAGAGCTTCTGAGGTGCCCTGGAGAGAGGAGGCAGAGCACATGTATGTGATACTATTTTCTTTGGCCTTGCAATTCTGTCTTTTACCTTGCTCTGGGATACAGGCACCATTTTTACCTCTGGGTCTGCACAGCACTGGGGGCTCCTAAGCACAGGGTGTTTTCATATCCTTGTGCCAGGTGTGTTCATAAGTCCCGTTCAAATCTTAGAAATCTGGAATGAAGCTTTGTTCAGGGTAGGCAGGGCTGGTGACAGAGCAGTCTCTTCCCAGCATTGGTATCAGAAGAGGACAGACTGGATCAGGGTGAAGGAGAACAGCAGCCAGGAGTGGGCTGAGCTTCGTGTGATGATACTTATTTCAGCCTTCCCAACTCTGCTTCTTCCCATAAGCTTCAGGGCTGAAAATAGTCACCTAAGTGCAGATGTCTGGGGTATTTTGGGTGCTGCTGGGTCTCCTGTTGCTCTAGAAGAGCACAGCCTCCTGTGGGTCGTATTTGTCATCCACCAGCCCTGTGCTGCTGTCTCAGATCTCTGAATAGCAGAAGGCCCCTGCATTTAGGCAGCTGAATCCTGCTCCAGCAGTTTTCAGGGAGGAGTGGGAGATCCTAAGGAAGTGTTAAATCATAACTGAGGGGGTGGGAATCCTATCCCAAGCCCTGATGTTCCTAGTGGGGCATCCCTGATCCTGTCACTTGCTTCAGCCTCCCATGTCTTCATCCCTGCAGGTGATAAATTCCCATCTCCACAGCCAGGCTGTCCCCAGTGGTAAGGGGAAGCTTTTAGTGTCCCCAGTGTTCCCTCCCTTGAGGTGTGTACCTGTAAGAGGGGAAACTACCCATGTCTGCCATGAGCTAACCCTGAAGAGAGCCCTTTTTCCCTACCACTGGCATAGTCATGACCTCTCTCTGGTGTCCCCATCCAAACTGCTCCCCACTAAGCCCTCACCTGGAAATCCTTTGGGCCATGGGAGTCTGATCCTTGCTTTTTTTTTTGTTTTTGCAGAGGGGGAGCTGGTCCAGTATCACTATGGGCTGAAGGATCTGGTCACCATCCTCTTCTACATCTTCATTGCCATCATCCTCCACGCAGTGGTGCAGGAATACGCACTGGACGTGAGCACCATTCCCTGTCTTGTGTCCTCAAAATACCTCAAATCCCACGGGGGCCTCTGCAGTTAAATGCTGTTCTGGGGGTGGTCTGGGGCTGAGGTGGTGATGAGTGAGCCTTCATCTCTGGAAGCTGCTTGGGATTGAGGAGGAGGAGGAGGAGAGAGAGAGTTGATGGTGGCTCATGTTTTCTTGTTGTTTGTCTCTCCCTCTGCTCCTTCCCAGAAAATCAACAGGCGTCTGCATCTCTCCAAGGTCAAACACAGCAAGTTCAATGAGTCAGGGCAGCTGGTTGCCTTCCACCTCACCTCTGTCATCTGGTGCTTGTACGTCGTGGTGACGGTAAGGCACGGGGCTGGCTGGCATTTGGGTTTCCAGGGGGAACTGTGGGTTCTGGAGCACAAAATCCCACTGGCAGCAGAGTTCCCAGCCAGCTTCTAGGCCAAAACAGGCACATTTCACTCAGTTTTGTTTTCAGCCACTTTCTGAGGATCTTTCCAGCCACTGTCTGAGGACAGTTTTGGGAGATCCTTCTCCTGTATTGAACAAGGCACAGGTAAATGGGCTGTGAAATATTTTTGGAGCTGGGCCCCAGAAATCCTGCCTGGCCCCATAATCTCCATCCTCTGCTCCAGAACCTGATTCCTTTCTCAGCTTATTTTCCTCCTTATATATATTCATTGCCTTGAGGTTTCTGGGTGCCTTTTGCGGGGTCATGGCGCTAATGGGCAGAATTTTGGGATCCCTCTTTGTGCTTCCTTCCTTGGCAAGCTGATGGTGAGGGAATCTTTGAAAACAGGGACACCTTGCTGTTTTTTGAGGTTGTGTCAATCCAAAGATTTCAGAGGGAAAACTGTCATTTTGGGAAGGAAGCGGGAGGGAAGAACAGGTGGTGTGGGAGAGATCTGACTGTTTTGGCAGTGTGAAATGATGATGCTTTGCTATCTGCAGCTATTGTGGTCTGCAGTGGCTCTGGGGATGGATCCTTGGGGACAGATTCCCTCCCCACTGCTTAGAGGGTCCTGCCAGCCCTTCTTAGAGAACTACTTTTCCCTTCAAGGCCAGCATTTCTAGAGATCTGCTGGCACTGCCTCTGCCTCATAGGGCTCTGAGGAAGGAAGCTTTGGCAAAACAGTTGCTGCTGCTGGTTTTGGGCTCCCCTTGCCCAGTGCCAGACCCATCACTCAGCAGCTGTGGGGCTGGAGTCTCCTGAACACCCCATATTGCTGTGATATGCTCCCCAAACACCCAACATGTGCAGAGCAGGTCACTCTTGTGCTTCCCTGGCCTTCTCCAACTGAACAAATGGGTCTTGGGACAGACAGGGAATGGATGATGGTGACTGGGCAGGACAAATTTCCCATGCCAGCATCTCCTTGCAAAGCCTAGGGCAGCATCTGTGTGGCAGGAGTGAGAAGGGAGTCCCATCCTGTAAGGCAAGAGGTGGAAAATGAAGCTGTCCCAATTCATACCCAGTTATTTTTGTTGGTGTTTTCTGGTCCTCTTTCTCTTCCTTGTTGCTTAAGTGCTGCTGGGGTTGGAAATGCCAGTGGGGAAGATGCCTCTGGGACCATGCACATGGCTACCTGAGCCATGCTACACCTCCAGAGCATTCCAAACCCCAAAATAAGGTCTCCTGAATTTGGGACCCTCTGTGCAACTGAGCAAGCAGCCTTCAGCCCCCAAATAAGGGACCTGGTGAAATTTTAGAGGGGTGCTAGAGACCCACAGATGCAGAGCTCAGCCTTGGCCCTCACAGGGAACGTGTTTTTTTCCTGCAGGCTGTGACGAGGCTCGGGTGTCATCCCCAGTTCCTCGTTTCACTGTACCATCAGCCCACCCTCTCATAACCTGTTTTGTTTTGCTGAAGCCTTGCCTCTCTTCTCTTTTTCAGGAAGGATACATTTCAAACCCCCGGAGTCTGTGGGAAAACTACCCACATGTTTATCTGCCGTAAGCACTTGTGAGGGCATTTTGTTCTGGGGCTGGCCACTTCCTTCCTCTCTATGGTTTTGCCTGCTGGGAGTGGGGTGCTGACAGCACAGCACCCTCTGCATGGACCCTGCAGCAAGGATGCTGCAGTGAGACCATGGGGAGTGGGGATATCTCATTTGTGAGCCTGGGGAGGGGTGTTCCAAAGGGTTTAATGAGGAAGGCCCTGTGGACTTGGTTATTCATCCTGACTGTTTCCTGCATCACCTTGGGAAAGTCTCTTTGCTGTTCATTTTTCACAGTGCAAATGTAGTGGGGGATGACCCTTTCTTCTTGTTTTTTTACAAAAGTGTGGTTTGCAGAGAGCACAGAGACCACAGCACAAGCATCTGGATAAACTCCAGATGTGTGGCTCTCTTGGCTCAGCAAATAATTTCAGCCCTGAAATGATTTCTTCTGAATTCCATGGCTCCAAAACAGTGGGGGGGGATTGCCCAATGCTGCCCTGGCACTCGGGCTCTTGGGGTCCTGCCATGGCCTGGGCTGGCTCACGTGGCTCCTCCCTGCATTTTAGGTACCAGGTGAAGTTTTTCTACCTGTGCCAGCTGGCATACTGGCTGCACGCCCTGCCTGAGCTCTACTTCCAAAAAGTCCGCAAGGTGAGAGGCAGGTGGAGGTTTTGGGAAAGGGAGCTCTGGGAGAGGGCGGGTGGAGAGGGCTGAGAGGTTGATTTGGCTTTTCTGCCCCTGCCAGGAGGAGATCCCCCGGCAGCTGCGCTGCATCGCACTCTACCTGCTGCACATCGCCGGCGCCTACCTGCTCAAGTGAGTCACCTGCCTCAGCATCCCCTCCCACAGCAGGGATGGGGCTGGGCAGCTCCTTCTGCCCTGGGGGTCACCTGGGAATCCTCAGTGGGGTGAGAGGCTTAGAAGGAATAAATCAGGTTGTTTCAGTGGAGAGTGACTTTTTTCATAGGCAGGTGTATAGGACAAGAGGGATGGTTTTAAACTAGAAGAGATTTGGATATTGAGAAGAAATTCTTGCCTGTGAGGGTGGTGAGGCATTTGGCACAGGTTGTTCGGAGGGTTTCCCATCCCTCGAAGTGTTCAAGGCCAGGTTGTTAGCGTTCAGGAGCACATAATCACGGAATGTGATTTCATGCAGGTGCTTTTATTTGAAGAGCTCTGGAATTCAGGGGTTTCAGACCCAAATCTGACTACGATGTGGTTTCGAGCTGAACGTGTTTTATATTCTATCATTATATAACTACATATTAATTATTAAACTTATATTGTTCTATTGAATACATTGATTTCATCCAAGCATGGATTTCTCGTGATTCCCCCCAAACCCCCCAAACATAGTTCTCATGATTCTTGTTACGATCAAACAATAATTATATCTAATTACTAAGCAAGCATTACATCTAACAATCATATCATTTATCACATAATAATTACGCAGGTACGGCTCAGTTTCACGTGATCTAACAAAGACAAGGCCTAACATTTTCTCAGGGCCTACCTGTAGCATTTTCCCAGGTCCTATCAAGCTCAACTCCCCGAATTCCCATGATTTTAGAAACCTTGTACTATCAAGGTTGGATGGGCATGGGAACAACCTGGGACAGTGGAAGGTGTCCAGGGCAGGGGATTGGAGTGATCTTTAAGGTCCCTTCCAACCCAAACCATTCTCTGATAAAAAGCAGAGCAGCCTTGCCAGCGATAGGGTTTTGTGTTAGATATATTCCAGCTCTGGCAGTGTTTTGGACTGTGTTGGTGGTTTATGGACAGGGATTTCCCCTATTGCTGTCCTACCCCCACTACTGCACAGAGACCTGGCTTTGGGCTGGCGCTGCAGCTCATGAACAGCAGCCGAGGTTTGAAGGATGAGGCTGCAGCTGGGTTTGAAGGATGAAGGTTGAAGGATGAAGTATGAAGGCTGACCAGCCCAATGATGGTTTTTTTTTTGTTTCCTTTTCCCTACCAGCTTAACGCGCTTGGGGCTGATCCTCTTGCTGTTGCAGTACTTGGCCGAGTTCTTCTTCCACATGGCGCGGCTGGTTTACTTCACGGACGAGAACAACGAGAAGCTGTAAGCAGGGGAGCTGCCTGTGGCTCCCATCGTCCTTTGGAGCCCAGGAGAGCCTGGATCTTGCTCTCCCCTCCTGGGTCAGCACTGGGGCTGCTCCTTACCACACCTCTGCTCGCCCTCCTGCAGGTTTAACGTCTGGGCCGTGGTGTTCGTGGTCACCAGGCTCTTCACCCTCACCTTGTACATCCTGGTCATCGGCTTCGGGCTGCCACGCGTGGAGAGCCAGGCCCTGGACCCTGAGAGAGGGAACTTCTTCAGCTTCCTCTTCAACAATATTCTCTTCAGGTAGGAATGTCTCCTGTGTTTTCCTTGGCTGTGTTATCCCAGCATGGGTTTTTCTGAGTTTAGAAATCATGGAATCCCAGAATGGTTTGGGTTGGAAGGGACCTTAAAGATCATCTCGTTCCAGCCCTTGCCTTGGACATGGATACTATCACTGGACCAGGCTGGTCCAAGTTCCATCCAAATGGGATCCAGACAGTGATGAGCTGATCCTGATTCCATTTAGGGAAGGTGTTAGTGAGCTGAAGGGGGTGTGAAGGAAGCAAGGAGGGGTTTAAAGGTGTTTCCCCTCCAAAATGGAGGGGAAAAGTCAGGAAATAAAGTATTAATCAAATGAAGTTACAAAGTGCAAGCCTTTCTTGGAGAAATGCTTGCAGGCTTTCCCTGTTTTACCTGTAAGTGCATTTACATGGATGTGGTCAAGGAAAAGGCATTTTCCCTTCTGCTTGGCCATGTTTTGCTGCCCATTGATGTGGGAGGCAGAGGGTGGAATGGGCTTCTCATGCCTTGCAGTCTGTCAAGTCTGGGAGCCTTTCTCACCCTTGCAGCAGCTGTGGGTTCAGTTCAGAATTTGCCAGGCATGGTCATTCCAAGCTTTTTGAAGCCAAGGACTGCTGGCACACCTGAGGATTTGAGGGTCTTTCTTACCTCCTTTCCACCTTTTAGATCCTCTGGGGACACATACAAATCTGCCACATTGTATTTTGGGCAGTGCTGGTTGAGATGATCCTGTTCATCCATTCCTGCCCTAAAGTTGAAAGAATCAATGAATCAAAACCTGAGAGCTTTATGACGTGGAGGGAAAGGAAGGTGGCTGCTCTGGGCTCAGGGGTGGCAGAAAGGAGAGATGGTGGCTGGAGGGACGGTGTCTGCCACGTGGGGGGACCTTGGCCACCAGCCCCAGTGTGGAGGGAAGGCCGGGCTGGGGGTGGCCTCGCTGCTGTGTTCTCAGCCTGCCTCTTCTCCGCCCCTGGCAGAATGAGTGTGCTGCTGTTGGTGTGCCTCTTCCAGGCCTCGGTGATGTGGCGCTTCATCCACTTCCAGCTGCGGCGCTGGAGGGAGTACTGGAACGAGCAGAGCAGTCGGAAGCGAGCCGCTGCCGCCGCCGGCACCAAGCAGCAAACCAAGCTGCTCAAGAGGGACTCGGGTGAGTGCTGGAAGGCTGGCACTGTGGAGGTGTCAGTCCTGGGGTTCAGCATCCTCCAGCAGGCTGCTGCCCATGCAGGGCATCTCCACCAGTGTCCTGATGTCATGGGGGTTTCCCCATGTCTGTGGGCCACTCCTGAGAGAATGAAGGGTTTGGCTTGGGCAAGGGACAAAGTTTCTTTCTCCAAAGAATCACAGAATGGTTTAGGTTGGAAAAGATCTCTGAGATCATGGAGTCCAACCTTTGACCAATCACCACGGTGTCAACCAGACTACAGTGCTGAGTGCCACGTTAAATTGTTCCTTGGACACCTCCAGGGTTGGCGACTCCAGACCTCTCTGAGCAGCCCATTCCAGTGGTTAATCACCCTTTCTGTGAGGAAATTCCTTCTGATGTCCAACTTGAACCTCCCTTGTGGCGGCTTGAAGCTGTTTCATCTTGTCCTGTCCCTTGTTCCTTGGGAGCAAAGCCCCACCTGGCTGCACCCTCCTGGTCAGGGAGTTACAGCAAGCAAGAAGGTCTCTCCCAAGCCTCTTTTACTCCAGGTTAAACGCCCCCAGCTCCCTCAGATTATGCTCTAGACCCCTCACCAGCTCCATGTCCCTTTGTTGCCATCCCCAGGTTACCATGAAAACGGAGTGGTGAAAGCAGAGAACGGAACCTCACCTCGCACCAAGAAGCTCAAGTCTCCATAGAAGCCAAGGGTTGTCTCCTGGGGAGGAGGGCGAGATACCAGGACTGAGCAGCCCCTCCTCCTGCTCCTCATGAGCGGCGGCTTGAAAGGCTCGGAATCATCTTCCTAAGGTGTCTCTCGCTCTCCTCCCTTCCTTTCTTGCTCTCATGAACCATTTGCAATAAAACCAAAAAGGCCTCATTCCCCTTCTCCCATACCCCTCATAGGAACTTTCTCCAGCCCTTCTGGTTTTGCCTTCCTCTGATCGTAAACCAGCGTGCAATTTTTTTTTCCCTTTTCTATTTTAGTGTTTGGTTATTTTGGTTAATGGTTACAAATGTTTCATAGATGGTTCCAAACAATCCTTTTTTCTCCTACAGCATGTTCCTCCCCTCTCTTCATGGTGCTTCCCTGAGCCCCTGGGACAGGGCCACGACAGCTTGAAGGCACCAAATGTGTGTTATGGGATCAGATTCCTGGGGGAATGTGCTGGGGCTGTGAGATCTAAGGCTCAGGGGTGCTCTCAGGTGAGATGGGGCACAACTGACCAGCACTTGGTAGGATGGTGATGCTGCAAAGAGAGACCAGGGTCTGATGGAGGAAGCTCAACCCTGTCTTGTCTCCTGGTGGACCTCTGGTTAACTGGGGTTTTCTGAACCCTGCTTTTGAGAATTTTTGAGAGCTGGGCAGCAGAGGAGGGAGAGAACTTCCCTCTTCATATGGAAGGTCCACCTCCCAGCCTCTGCTTGCCTCAGCTGGATTTATCTTGGCTGGCCCATGGTTGTTCTGGGCCTCCTAGCCCCAAGAGCTGGGCCCAGGGCTCTGCAGCTCTCAGTGTTTTGTTATGGGGCAGGAGCATCCTCAGTTCCACACGAATCCTTGAGGCCTGCCCTGCTCTGAGCGCTGGCCTGGTTCTTGTCAGCCCAGCCCTTTGCAAGTTTGTCTGTGCCTCGTGGACCTGGTGTTCTTGTTGCTCGTGACCGCATTCAGGTGACAAACAGGTTGCTGCAAAGGGTTTTTGCATCAGTGGGACTGTGCCCCTCATGCTGTCACCTCAGCCTTCCTCATCCCTACCGTGCCAGTCCAGCCATGCCATCGGCAGCCACCAGCTTCACTCTTTGTTTCCAAAGGATACTGCGCTTGTATCCACCCAAGGTGCTATCAAATCCAGGGTTTCTTCCAAAAATCCTAGCCCCTTCATCCCTTTCTGAGCTGTGAATGAGATGACAGGGAAGGAAGGTGAAGGAGGCTGGGGCTGCAAGGAGCAGCTTGCATTTTAGGAAAAGCCTGGCTTGTGACACGTAGCTGTAAGCAGATGGAGTTGTCTCAAATCTACCTCAGAGGCCATCTGTTGCTGCAGACCGCTTTCCCCTCTTGCTCCTGCCCGCTGCCACCTCCATGTGCTGGCAAACGGTGTTGTGGAAAGCCAGATCCCACCAGCTTGATCCCTTGCTGACTCGGCTGGGGAGCAGCATCTGCTTGGAGTTTCACGGGTCAGTGCCATCTCACTGGGCTTCTTTTTGGGGTGCCACGCCAGGCTAGGTTTGGCAGGTGAGGAGTAGTGGCGCCTCTGTCCCCACACTGTCCTCTGGGGCGGTTCCTGAGCTGGGCTTTGCAGTTGGTGCCTCTTGTGCAGTGAAGTCGGCCGTAGCTTTAGTTCTACTTCGCCATGGCAGGAACAGAGAGGACTCATGGTGTGTTCCCTTGGCTGGGTGAGGAGAGAGACACAGAGCTGGGGTGCTGCTCATGTGCAGTCCAGGACTGATCCTTGGCGTGCCCCTGGCTCAGCCCTTGGGGGCAGCTGAACTCTGGCTCTCTGAGTGCAATTCCAGCTTGAGGCTGATGCTGTTGATCTTTGCACCAGTCGTGTTTTGAGGAATGGCTGACAGTTGATTTTCTGCCCCTCTTTGTGCTGAGTTGGGTTTTTTCCCTGTTTATCTGGGTGGTTTTTGTCCTTTCCTTCCCCTCTCCTGGTTGAGGAGGCACTGGAGGGAGAAAACATGCAGGGACATGAGGACAGTTGGTCAAATTCCACTTGTTCCTCAATTCTCACCACATTTGAATGTCGAGTGAGAGATATTGTCAGGAGAGAGGTTTCCCCATTTTCAGGGAAGCTGGGGAAGGAGGCTGGAGCAGATTCCCTGGTGGTGCTTTGCCATTGCTCCTTGTAGCCTGTACTGGGAGGATAAGACACTTTTTGGCTCAGAGGCAGCAACAGGACCCGCGGTACAGCGTGATCGGGGGGAAAAGAGCTGTATGTTGAGGAGGACATGGAAAAGGTCTAGTGTGAGAGGTTTTTCCTTTCTCCTGCCTCTTCCCATCCCCTGCTATCCACTGCCAGTGCCCTCCAGGAGCAACTGCTGGCTGGCACCTCCCCAGAGCCTCGGCCAGGCCTTTCCGCAGTGCCGGTGCCTCGCAGCAGCCGAGCTGCTGACTCTGTTAGCAGGTGACCCCCAAAAACACGGCTGCTGAATGATTCCTCCTCCTGCCTGCTTGGCTTCAGGCAGCTTTTCCACTTGCACAAACCTATCCCTACAGTAGCTGGTGATGCTTTGTATCCCAAGTGCCTTATGTTGTAGCCTCTCTGTGCACTATAGCAGTAGCTGCACACCCTCCTTTGTTACTACGTATGTACAACATATGCTACATTTAAGTGTTTTCTGTTTCCTTTTTGATAGTGCTACCAGGAAAAGGGACATTTGTTTTTGAAGCAGTTCCATGTGTTCTTTTTATGATTCTGGTTTTTTAAACCTATAAATGATGGGGTTTATTTTTTAGCCCTCCTCTATATTTAGTCCTCAGAAATCCCCATTCTTCTGTTAGACCCAAACCTGGCAGGCTGGTTTTTTTTCAGCTGAGCCTTTGTTGTGAGGCAATATCCACTGTCCTCCTGGAGGTTTGCAATCCCCTGTCCATCAGAGGGGCTGCCATGGGCTGCTCCTACCTCTGTGTTGTAGTGCAAGCACAATCCCAGGCCTGCAAGCCTGCCATAACTGCTCCTATGTCTGTGTCATTTCTCAGCAGATCCAGCCTTCCTTTCACTCCAAAGAGCTTTTTCTTGGAGCATTTTCATTTCAAGCCCTTAGTGGTCAGTCTGTCCTTGGCCTCTCCGCCTATGAAATGCCATGAGCTCACTTCCCTTTAGTGGATGCTCTTCTCATGCCCCATCTGTTTCATCTGCAGAAAACATCATGGAATTGTTGGATGAGGTTGGAAAATGCTTCCAAACTCGTCAAAGTCAAACCTTTAATCCAACACCAAGATCCAGCCCCGAACAGGAGTTCTTGTCCACCACAGTGCAGAAGGTGATGGAGATTATTCAAAACTTCAGTGGGACATGATTCCTTGCACCCTTCCCATGGGCTTGAGGCTGCTTTAGTAGTCTGTGTCCATTATCCAACCTAAGGAGGTCAGGAATTGAGTAGCCTGTGGGTTTTGGGGTGAAGTGTAGTGCTTTCCTGTCCTAGCCTAGAAGAGCTGTGAAATGCCAGCACTAGTTCTCTTATCTTAGGTAGCTGGAGAATGGGCTTGGGAAGAGAGAGGGGTGGAGAAAAAACAGATGTAGCATTTCACATACAGTTTTTGAGTTACTCTTACATTATGGGGCATTACAGTTGCGTTTTATGTTGTTGTTGTTATTTAGGATTCCTTCTTGTTACTCATGTTTGGGTTAGTAGTAGCCAAGTTTCAGTTCCCCTGTAGGTCCCCTTACCTTCAACTCAGTGTTTTAAAAGGTATTTTTGGTAGGCTTCCTGGTTGGAGAGAAGCGTGGTCACTCTGGGATGTCTCTTCCTTGCCTCCAAGTGACTCTGGGAGCTTGGAACCATCCTGCCTTTGCTGCGGTGCATGGGGGTTTACAGCAGTCTTGGGCTCTTGCCTTTGGTAGATGGACCCCAGGTTGTGTCAACAGTGGGTGGAGATGATGGGGCTTGCTTTACAGCCTTCCAGGAAACTTCATGGGGGATGAAAGGTTGGTTTAGTAGGTTTTATGCCCAGCAGTGAGTTATTTTCCTCCTCCTTGGAGCTGTGTGTCGGGTTTTTCTGGGAAGAATGGGTGTTGGAAAAGCCAGGCAGAGGTGTGTAGTTTTTCCTCGAAAATGTTAAGCTCGACTGATCAAACTTCAGCAAAGGAACTCGAGGAAAATTTTTGTTCTTCCATATTTATGCTTTAGTGCAAATTTCCTGATTTTGGAGGGGGGTGGTGGGGGGAATTAACAGTCTCTGGTATTTTATCCCGTTTGTTTCATTCTTTCTGTCACTTCAGTTTTGTACGGATTTTGTTTGTTGTTGTTTGTTGTTTAATGACTTTTGTGATAAACTCAGCAGAAGTATTTTTCTGAAATAAATAAATAAAAGGCATAGATTCTTTCAGTGCTGTTTCCACTGATGCTTTATTATTGCTGAGTTGTGCATGTGGCATGGACACCTTCCACTATCCCAGGTTGCTCCAAGCCCCATTCAACCTGGCCTTGGACACTTCCAGGGATTCAGGGGCAGGCACAGCTTCTCTGAGCAAGCTGTGCCAGGGCCTGCCCACCCTCAAAAGGAAGAATTTTTCCCCAATATTCAATCTAAATCTCTCTTTCAGTTTAAAGCCATTCCCCCTTATCCTGTCACCCCAAGCCCTTGCAGCTGGGATTCATCTTCCCACATTTCCCATGTCCACAGCATGGGCAGCTGCTCCAGAGTTCATTATTCATGGCTGCTTTCATCAGAGGGAGTGGAGGATAAGGGTATTTGTAGGATATGATTTATCTGATGTGGTTTAGGCACATATTTTTGGTGAGCTATATTGTATATTTTGTGCAGCTGGCCCCAGACACACGACATCACTTGGCTGAGGGTTAGGTTACATTTTCGTAGCCTGTGCAGAAAATAGTTTCTTACTTTCTACAGCTCAAGTAATTTCATCTGTAAGTTTTTGGCCTCTTGAAATCCGAGGTGGACCAGAGATCCCTGGAGTGATCCTTGGTCAGGGTGAGCAGCAGCACAGAACAGGCCCAGAAGGGAAGAGCAGTGACCTTTCCAAACAAGGGAGACAGGAGGGAGCTGTCACATGGAGACTCTCAGCTGTCTTGAGGGGAAGTAGGAATCCATGGCACAAAAGCTGATTTAAAGCAGCATTTTGTTCCAAAGAGCTTTGTTCTCTGTGTGTGTGACAGCTGCCTTTTCTTTGTGCTCCATGGCAACACCTGGCAGGTGTCACTTGGGGTGAGAAGGCTCCTGCCACGTTACCTTCACGGGGAGATGAGTAATGGAGCATGAGTGTCATAACTACTGCCATTCCAACTGCCCATGTTACCTTTTCCTTGGAGACCTGTCTGGTGAGATGACAGGTGGATAAGGTGGGTTTAGATGGGATCACAGTCCTAAAACCATTCTCCTAACTTCTTGCTAAAAAATGCAGAGCTGCTGTCAGCAGATTTGTGTCCAGACCTCTGTTACCTCCAGATAATTAAACTCACCACCATCACCCTATTTTGAGTACACCCAGAATCAAAATTTGTGGGTTTCCCCCCTCACCCTTATTTTAATCCTTAGCTATTCCAGCCATTCTATTTAAAACAGGCATTTTGACACGTTTATAGCAACTGCAGTTTTATTGCAATTTTAATAACAAACTGGCAGTCTTCACTACTTGAAGGTGAAAGGCCCATCTGAGAGAAACCTGGAGTGGTTTTCATTCCAGGCTCCAGAGACGTTTAGCTCTCTAAAGTACTGCACTAAAAGGTTGAGAAAACAGAAGAACCTGACTTTGGTTCTCAGAATTATTTTTTCTCTCCTATAAGTTTCATTTCAACATCCAGCAGTTGTGAGGTTGAGTTTGGGGGTAGCTAAAAGGGCAAGGGAGAGGTTAGGAAGGAAAAAAAGTTAATATGAGGGTGGAATCAGCTGGGTCTGTAAAAGGGGAAGGGAGAGAGTGAAGCAAGGGGGAAAACCAGAATATCCTTTTTGAAGTACAATATATTCAAGTCAGCTGAGAATTCAACTCCTGACCCTGTCCTTCGGCTTCTGGGAAGAGATCAGTAGGGAAGGCTCGAAGGAAGTCGCGGTAGTTTACCTTGTCTTCATCACAGGAACAGTAGTCAATCAGCTGTGGGGACAAAACACACAGCAAACAACATAAAGAGTTGGAAAAAGCTCTTGGAAAATTGGGGTTGTTTTTAGGGGAAAGTGCCCAGAGTTCTCCTTGTGGGACAGAGCAGGAGATGTTATTCCCCCATGTGGATGTCCCCATCCTGGTAGTCCTGAATCACAGGTAAACTTGGAATCATAGAACCATTAAGGATTGAAAAGATCTACAAGATCATTGAATCCAACCTTTAGATCATCAAGTCCAATCATTTAAGGATTGAACTTGATGATCTAAAGGTTGGACTTGGTGATCTAAAGGTTCAAGTCCAACCTTGAATGCCTATAGATGACGCTAATCTATGCAAGGACAAGAGTTAAAGTGTTTGAGTTCAATCCTGATTTCCTTCTGGGCCTTGCCAGAGTGGCAAGAGAGCCGCAAAAATACATAGCACAGCCACGGACTGAGATGGGCCACAGGAAATCTTGCACACATCCCTCCCAAAAGTGGAGTGGGGCAGTGTATGTGAACAGTCACTGATCCCTGGTGTCACTTTGGTGTGTGCACATGGCATAAAGGGGAGACACAGATAATTCAGCTTGGTGATAGCCCCACTAATGAGCCAGTTCTGGTGTCTGTGCCTGACCCTGCATTGTGTTACAGAGCCACAGCCTTTGTGTGCTTCAGGGGAAGAAAGAAGCTTTTGTTTCTTTAATTGCATAACTAATCTCCTTCTGACACCCAGCGAGATGGAAAAGGTCTAATATCACAATTCCTTGAAAGGATTCTTCTTCCCCTTGTCGCCTGGAGACAGATTCTCTGGGGTTTGCTTCTGCGACTGACAGCTGTGCTCCTCTCCAGGCAGTGAACTCTCTGCCATATGTTTAATTTATAGCCCTGCCACACTTCCCAGGGCTCTGGGAACACTGGGATTAAGATTTCAGGGGAGGAGATGGATGTTTTTAGTGCACAGGTCCTGGATTGGGGCTCAAACATGGAAGTTTAGCTTCAATTGTCACAAGTTCTCCACATAATTTTAGGAATGTTACTTCTCTCCCACTCTCAGAGTGCAGCAGGGATTGGTAGGGCAGGGTGAGCTCTGATGACTCTGGTACAGCAAAGCCCTGGGTGCTTGTCAGGGCCTTAATTCATCCTACATTCAGAGACACAAGTCCCCTGCCCATGCACCTTTCTAACCACGGCTGTGATGCTCGCAGTTGACTGCTTTACAAAAGTTTTTATTTTAGCAGGGGAAATAACTCCCTCTGGTTTCTAGATTTCTCTAAAGTCTGACCCCCCTTTATTGGCCACTAATCTACTGCCTATCACATGATGCTGAGGAAACATCCTTGCCAGTCATATTCCTCCTCCATCCTCACTGAACGAATTTTTCCCTTAGTTTCCCTCACATTATTTGCTTTGCAGACTGTGATCTCCATGTGCTGTTTGCCGCTCATAGTGCCCAGTAAGTGTTAACCAGGGTCTTATGATTCTAAAACAACAACAACAACAACAACAACAATAATAATAATTTTAAAATAAAATATAATATTGTTCTTATGTCTTATTAAATTATTGTAATTTTTTAAAATACTGAGTTCTTAGACCTTCAGTTTAGTTGCTGTTGAATCCAGGATGTCTCTAAGCTTTCCTAAGGCACATTCCTTGAACACCTCAGTGTCACCTCTACTCAATCCCAGCTGTGCTTAAGCCATCACAGACACTCCAAGCTCTGCAGGATCTCTGTCTTGATTCCTGGTCTCTGTCATGATACATGACCTCTTCTACTCATCCAAGACCTGAACCAGCAGGACTTTTCACACATTACAGTGCAGCCAAACATGGGAGGCAACCTGGATAACATTTTTTTTCCATTTTCCTTAGAAGACAGTAATTATTATCTCCTCTAAGACACAGGCTCAGTCCAACAGCTCAGGAGTTTTTCTAAACTGGGACCCTCTTGCCCTTTTCTTGAATTTGTTCCCCTCTGAAGGCTAGAGCAGCTGGTTAGGGTTGGTTTTTAGAAGAGATCTTTTGGAAGAGCCGTAGGAGGGGAATTCCACATGCACAGCACCCCTTCCATCTTACCTTTTTAAGAAGAATGGTGCTGGTTGGCACGTTCAAGCTGTCACAAACAGTTAAAAATCTTGCTTTATCCAGGAAGCCAGAGCCCTCCTTGTCAAAATGATGAAATGCCTCATGAAACTGCCTGGTGTTGAAGGGCTCTTGGAGTTTCAGTTCTTTCTGAACCTCCACAATTAAATCATCCAGGTCCTTCTTGGGGAAGCCACTGCAGAAGAAAACAATAATAGGATTTCATGTAAAAACTCATTTTGGCAGCCTTGCTGTGACACTTGAGTAAAAAAAGAGCACTTCCCTGTGTGCTCCACAGTGTCAGAAACTGTGGGAAACTTAAGTTTCAACCAGAGCCATGATGTAACTGCCTCCAAACCATGTTCTGAGATAACAGAGTTGTTACTGGGTCACACAAACTGGGTCCAGACAAGTAAAAGGAGGATGTGGTCTAGGTTCCGATGGGCTGATAAGCAAAGAAGGAATAAATGCCCTAAAAAAGACTCCCCCCACCACCTGTTGAGCCTGCAACCATCAAGCAGCTCAATTTGGCAGCATCTGTTACAGGGAACTGATGCCTTTTGGGAAAAGATGTGTCCACCATCCTTGAAAGTGTTTAAGTTTTGCTTGGAGCAACCTGGGATAGTGGAAGGTGTTCCCATGGCAGGGGTTGGACTGAGCTGATCTTTAAGGTCCTTCCAACCCAAGCCATTTTGTGGTTCTGCGATTTTGGCTGGAAGTCCAAACACTTCTTGAACTCAGGCTTGGTGCTGTGACCACTTCTCTGTCTCTGCTGCTGAGGCAGAGCTGTCCCAGGAGGTTTTGGGGCTGGCAGCAGCCACATTTTACTGTACACACCTCACACCTTCTGAATGTGCCCAAACACAGCCTTTTGGAGCATCAGAACCACCAGCAGAGAAGGAGGCTGCTGAAAATGCCCTTAGCTGTCAGCCTTAGTCTTATTTAGCCCCACCACCCCATTCTTTGTAGCCTACCTGCTGGCAGTCTCCACTACCACCTTCCGTGGGAGGAAATGATCCCTTATGGATTGCACTGTTGCTGCAGGGAAACTCTCTGCATTTCTCTCCAAGTAATTAAGCACATATTCATCAGCATCAGTAATAATAAACCTGTGGCCAAACACTAGGGAAGAAACATTAAAGAAGTAGTGTTACCTGTGGTTTAGCATGGGTTAAAGTAATTTCATCATCCAGGAGGGAGCAGGATTCCTCTCCATTAGCTGGGCTCAGCTTTGAGCCAGCTCTGCTACTTGTTTCACTTCTTGAAGTAAGAATAATTTCACTGATTGAGGGTTCAAACATTGACAGTAACAAAGCTGTATCAATGTACACCAGCTGCTGATCTGGAAACTCAAATGTGAGGAGACCCAGAAGCAGCAGGTCTTTCAAGTGAAGGAAGAGATATGCACTGTCCATGTAATAAATGACATATCAGAGCAGAGTATTATAAATCCAGGCTGGATTTTACCTTCAATTGTAGAACCAATGGTGAAGTCAGAGGGCTCATAGTATATGGGATTCTCTGGAGTAGACCCTGGCTTGGTAACTTTGGTTCTTTTTAAGTATTTGCCTCCAAGGATGCCAGAGTTTCTGACTGGGGGTTCATAGATGCCGATCGTGTCATCGGCAAGGAAATAAGAGAGGATGAAATGACGATTTTTGTCCTCAGGCACTGGTGATTCCTAGAAGAAAGGTAGCAGGTTTGGAACAGAGCATTTCAACCAGGTTTTCCTTGCCTGGGGTGCTTAGGAGTACCTAGTTACCCACTCATAAACACCCTGAACTTTTTTTACAGCTGACTAAACAAAGCACTTGATGTGCTGACAGAGGATAACAAAGCTCTAGACAGCACTTAGTATCTGAATTTCAAAGGTTACTTGCTTTATTTAAGCCACTGAAGCAGAATCTGGGTTGAAGTTACCAAGTATATTCAGTGTTTCCACAGCCTGAGTAATCCAAGAGAAATCCTTCCTCTATCCTATATGGAATGATTCATCCCAGAGAGGCTGTAAAATTCAGTTTTAAATTACATTTTTTCATTATGCTGAGTGCCTGAGAGAGGCTGGTGCTGTTTTAGCCCTTAGTCACAGGAAGTCACTCCCCTGACACACCAGTGGATTTACTTGCTTAGCTTAAAGCTAAGTGGATCTTAACTCCTCAGCTGTGACCTTTAGGGAACTCCTGTACAATAGGGAAAAGAAACCAGCCCTTATCCACCCAGAGTGTTTGGAGAGGGCAGGCACAAGGCAGCACAGGAAATGCCAGTGCTGGATGTGCCAGAGGCTCCTTGCATAAACCAGCTGTAAAGCTGGCACAAAGGCCAGGGCCTGGGTGCTGTTGTTCGTGGAAAACACCATTCTCATGGATTTTCCAGCTTCTACTCTGGCATTGGCTGCTTTGCTAGGACAGCTCCTTGCTGGCTGCTGCATCCAGGACTAGCCAGGAGAAGGACAGGGGCTGGAGCCAGCAGCAGAGACATCAAGCACTGGCTGGCAGCAGTGGTGGCAGGCAGGCAGAGAGGCACAGTGCCCAGTGCAGGCTGCTTCAGCCAGGGCCATCTGTCATGTAGCAGTGGCAGAGGGAGTTTTCCCATAAATGGCTGTGGGTTTGTAGCAGGTCTGGTTTGTACTTTCTGGCCTTATTATTATTATTTTTTTCTAGTTTTGTAAGCTGCCAATTGTCACAGCAAGCACACAATAACCCCATGGCATCCCCCGCAGGGACATTCCTGCTGGCTCAGGGAGCTCTCTTGTCCCAATGGCACAAAGGAGAGTTTGCCAAGAGCCTTGTCTGGGCAGGCTGCTCCTCCCATCCTCCTGGCACTATTCCACCAAGGAAAACACTTACCAGGGACACCTGGTACCGCAGGACCTTGAGATTATTCTCCAGCATCTTAATGATATCTTTCCGTGGAGGCTTTGGAAACAGACTAAGGCAGTTCTGGAGAGAGTCTTCAGGGATGCCAAAACCATTATAGGGAGGAATTACCTGCATCCAGAGGAGATATCAACCATAAACAGCTGCAGCTAAGAACAAGATAAAGTTTACAAGACTTAGCAAAGCCCATCAGATTTGGAAGGAAATATTTTGCCACCAGGTAGCAAGAGCTGTGACATCCTGCCCAGTAGAGATGGTTGATACCAGCCTGGCCATGTGCTGTATTTAATGAAAATATAAGAGAATTAATCAAATCTGAAACTCAGAAAGCCATGTAATTTCTCTGATTTAAGAGGTTATGGCTATATTAAAGAACCATAGAATGGTTTGTGTTGAAAAGGACCTTAAAATCATCTAGTTCCAACTAAACCTTCCCGTGCACAGGAACTCAGCCATCAAATGGTTACACTGGTAACCTAATCCCCATCATGCCTGTGGTCTAAGCCACAACTCCAAACAATTTCTGGGCTCAGTCTGGGAGGTAACAAGGGCTGTGACCATCCCCAGTAGGCAGTTTAGACGTGGCAACACTGTTTTGAAGAGTGAGGGAGAGTTCAGTAGTATGAGTGCAACCAAGCTTTCATTTTTATATCAATTATGACCATTCTTGCCTTGTCATTTTCAGGTTACTTGATTTTTTTTCTTTAAGCTGAACTTGTTTTCTACAGGTTCTTACTAAGCTGAACCTCTACTGTAAGAGCATAGACAACTGTTTCCTTTTCTCCCTTCTTTTGAGAAATTGTTTGCAGTACCTGTGGAACTTTTTCAAGTGGTTTCTTATTTACATCCACTGGCTGGAAGTCTGTGATGCCATATTTTTCACGATAGAAGTCCTGGGTGAACTTGTCACAATCATAGATCAAGAAGGTGCGTCCAAGGAGGATGACAGTTTTGCCAACAGCAAAATCTTTGGGTGAGTACCACTCTTGTACCTCATGGTCAGTGATCTCCAGCACACAGCTTGGGAAGTTCTCTAAGGACAACGGAGCAGAAGGAAAAATAAATTAATCAGGGAGATGTTAACATTTCCTAGTGAAAATGGATATAAAAGCAAGGTGTAAAAATAACTACAGGGAGATGCTGGCACTGCTGTCCTGCCACTGTTTCCCAAAAGACAAAGAATTTAGTGACCATTTGAAGAACTTTTTTTTGACCATGAAATAATGACACCTTAGCACAGATGGATGTGCCAATCTAAACTTACTGTTCTTGTCCACAAAGATTTTGGGCAAGCGCTGGCGCCTCATCAGTACTGGGAATGGGTCTCTCCCATCATTTCTCTTGTGGACTTCCCGAACCTCCACTGTGTCATCTGCCAAGAAGTAATGGATGATGCAGGGATGGTGATCACCAAAGGCACAGTTGGTGTCATCCCATATGGCATAGAAGCGAAGCACCTGGGGTGGAGAAAAAAAAAAAAAAGCAGACAAACATGGATCAGAATCACCTTTTGGCGCCGCAGAAATCAAACTCATCACACTGAGATGCTCAAGAGTTCCCCAAGGTTCAGCTCCTGAAGAGAGTGGAGAAGCACAGGGAGAATTTAGTCAGAATAAGGGGCATTTGTGTTTGTCTGAAATTGTCTGCTCTGGCACCCAGCATCACTATTTTGGGGGAGGAGAGGAGTGGATGCAGCAAGACCATTCCTAATAGAACTGCATCTGGCTGCTAAATTCCAGAGGCAGGTGGCTTATCTCATCCCAACAGAAAGCAAGAGAGTAATGGATGTTATTGAGCACAGGCTCTGCAATCCAAAGAGGAGCTGTTTGCAAGGCACAAAGCCCAGAAAAAAAACATAAAAGGTTTTGTTTCTCACTAAAGCCAAGAAAGGAGCAAATCTGGAGTCTGTTCAGCAGACTGAGACAATTTAGAATGAATGAGATTGCACACACTCACAAGACCTGGGTTTCAATAGCACACATTCACTGTAATCACAGAATCTTTTAGGTAGGAAGATCATTGAGCCCAACCTCTGACTGACCCCCACTCTGTCACCCTACCCAGAGCACTGAGTGCCATTTCCAGTCACTTCTTGGACACCTCCAGGAATGGGGAGTCCACCACCTCCCTGGACAGCCTGTTTCAATGTCTAATCCCCCCTTCTGTGAAGAAATTATTCCTAATTCAACCTAAACCTCCCCTTGCACAACTTGAGGCCATCTCCAGTCCTCTCTCTGGGTGCCTGGGAGAAGATACTGATCCCCACCCAGCTGTCCTCTCCTGTCAGGGAGTTGTGCAGAGCCAGAAGGTCCCCCCTGAGCCTCCTTTTCTCCAGGCTGAGTTGCTTTCCCAGCTCCCTCAGCCATTCCTGGTGCTCCAGCCCCTCCCCTGCACACACTCCAGTCCCTCAACATCTTTCCTAAAGTGAAGGGCCCAGACCAGGACCAGGATAGGAGATGCCTCACCAGTGTGATGTGGCTAATTATGCAATAACTGGGGTAATCCCCAGCTCTCTCACCTTTGTGTCATAGGTCAGAAACTGCCTGAAGGGGTCGGGACCTGTGGGCACGATGCGTTTTTGCACAGGCGTCCGACGCTGTTCTGTGTAAGGATCCGAAACCAGCTCCTCTGGAGGGTTCACTACAATTCCCTGGCTCTCCAGGAACACCTAGGAAGGTCATCTGGGATGTTAGTGCTGCCAGGAGTTCTGAAGGTAAGAGGTGACTAGAGGTTACACGAGGGCTGGGATGAGTGAGGTCAGAATTCTACAATTCACAGAGAATTCAACAGCAAAATACAACAGATGACAAATACATTTGTTAAAGCTGCTTCTTATCTTTGCTTACCCTGTAATTAATCAGAGTGGTTCTGTCCTGAACATCCTAACTCAGATTTCATTTGAGCACAGTTTTCCTTGGCCTTAGGGCTTTAAATGGAAGATAACTGTCAGTTGGTCTCTTTTATGTAAATGGAAAAGATTAAATTGCTGTACAAACACAGATGTAGTCAGCCTGAGTTTGCAATAATTTAGGGCTGTGTCAGATAGTTAGAAGAAACTAGTGTAACCCACACTAAGCACATCAAGACCCTTCAGGCACGAGGATATGTGTCAGTGACAGGTTCATTCCATCTTTCAGGAGTACTGTTACCACAGAAAAAGTGCAATCTGCTTGTTTATAAAGGGATTTTTTGCTTACCTTGGACCATGAACAAAATCCAGGGTGTTACTTGTGGACTTGCATCAGTCACCCAAAACAATCTCTGAAGTCAAGGGACTTGTTCCCTTTTTGGCTTTGGGAAGTGGTCCATGAAAATATTCAGCCCAGGAAGCACCTATGCAAACATCTCCCACAGGAATATGAGATGCCCCTGGAGACTCACAAGGCAAGTTCACACTTTCAGGCTCACTATTTCCTGGTCTAGAAGATGTCAGTAAATGATAATACACTATTGGCCTTGAGATGCAGACCCACGTAGCTCATTCCGTATTTTCCATCAATATTAACATGAGGACCAGCTCTTTATTTGATGCGGACTGACTTGAACAGTCACCCAGTTCCAGCAGAGCTGGCCCCACAGCCAATATATTATACATGCTTGGGAACATTCCTGGGCACTGAGGCCAACTGACAAGGAAAAGCCTGGACCTAAACTCTCCCAGCCTCCAGGACAGGTTGACTGCACGTTCACCTTTTGGGAATGGCCCCTGGAGGAGTCTAACTCCTGGTCTGGAAGAATAGTAGCTGACCAGGGCTGAGATTTTACTGGGGAGAAACTAGCAGGATACCAGTGTACTGGTAATTTTTATTTCTTATTATTGGATCATTATTTTCTCATTTACTGGTACAGAAATAGGCAGAAATAGAAAAGCAGGCAATGAGTAAGCTTTCTTAGAAGGGTCAGTTTGTACCATGGATCATAGCTTGGCTGTGGATGTGTGCAGAGTTACTGCTTGTATTCCTTTCAACTCTTCCTAACAGAGGAATATTAAATCAGAAAAGAGTCAGGATCACTGATTTCCCTCTCATGTATGCACAATGTTTCATCTGGACTCCAAGCAGTTAAACTGCCAAGACAGGAATTTAGAATTTGTATTGTAAAGAGAAGTCCTGAGGACAAAGAATGGACTCCCAGCAGTCCTGGGGCAAAAACCCCAAGCACCCTACTTGCCCTCAGCAGAAGTCATACCCTGAAGTCCCCTTTGGCCTGAAAAAAGAAATCTACACAAAAAGCACAATGAAAGACTGTGAGCACCCATATCACAAAAGCTACAGCTGCAAACTGCTGCACTCTAACAGGTAATTAAACCCTGCAGCTCCCAGGAGTCTTTCTGTCAGCGCTCTCCTACCACACACCTTGGTAAAGGAGTCGCAGTTGACCAGGCGGTAGGTCCGGCCATATATGGTGAGGTCGATGCCCAGGTTCAGATCCTTCCAGTGGTAATAATCCCCATGCTCATTCTTGGGCACCCGGTGGCGTCTCATGAGTTTGCCTTGGAGCAGACCCGAGTTCTTCACCTTGGGTTCGATGATGCACATGCTGTCATCTTCCAGGTAGTAGTAGAGGCCCACCTGGCGGATCCGGTAATGCTCCTCTGCAGAGATAGCAACTTCCTCCATGAAGTAGGCATCAAACTTCAAAACCTGCCCAAGGCACAGTATAGCAAAGGGAAAGAGAAAGAAACAGTTTGAACACTGTGATTAGTCTATCAAGGCCCATAATTTATTTGTAATTTGCTTTAGTGGTGTAAAATTACTGGATTAGATTCTAAAAATCTTCAAAGACATCTGTGGCCTAATCTGTGAGTGACAGTAGAGGCACCAGGAGTGTTTTTATTAAGATGTGTCTTTTGCAAATTTGGTGTGCCTGAGACAAGTGTAAAAATACAGCCTTTTCCCTACTTCTTGATCACCTGCTGTTTCACTGACTGCCAGGTGTTTGGCTGCTGACTGTAATCTACTTTACTGGCACACACAGCTCTTTATTTTTCAGCTTTACAGTCCTGATTTAGAGAAGTAACCCACAGATTAAGTAAAGAGTTCAACCACATTTGAGGATTTTAAAATCTGAAAGGGGTCATAATTTTAAGGCCAGTCTGGAGTGGCTGGAGTGGCTCTGAGCAACCTGGGATGGCAGAAGGTATCCCTACCCATGGCAGAGAGGCTGGAACAAGATGATCTTTAAGGTCCCTTTCCATGATCTGAAGTCTCATCTATTCAGCACTGACAGCAAAAATTGATTTGTGCTGGGGAAACAAGGAAACTAATCAGCCAGGCTCTCTGCTTGGCAAAAGTAGGAGGAATATTCCCTCCAAGATCATTCAATGCCCCTAAGACGGTGCAGGTGGCCAATCAGGCCTTGCATACCCAGCCTACATCAGCCCAGAGGCCTGGATAATTAAGAGATGATAAAGCCAGCAAATTCCTAACAGTCAGCAAAGTGCCCCACAAGGGATTGTGACATCCCCAGCAGCACTGTGGCTCCTGCTGCTCCTGTGGCTTGAAGGAAGGGGCAGAGAAGGATCTGAGGGATTAAACAGCAACATTTACATTGCTCTGAAGGAACAGCCTCAGCAATTAACAGAGCACATCTGTTCCCCAGCCTGTGTCACAGCCGGGCTGAGGGCTGGCTGGCTGCAGACTGCTCTGGCAGGGCTGGCAGCGTGTGGAGCCTGCACGTGCTGAGCTCCTGAGCCCTGCAGCTCCCACTGCAGCAGCTGCTCCATCCATGGCTGCAGGTTGCAGCTTGGGCCACTGGCACACTGAAAACCAAGGGTCAGCTCAGGACTGCTCTGAGCAGACACAGAGCCAGCACCCAGTCTGATATGATGACCAAGATGTAACATGGGAAGCACTAAATGGAGCAGTTCAGGTTGTGACACGCTGTGGTGACCAACACAATCAGGAATAGATAGACCACAGTCAAACAGGCTACCAGGGCTCCCACTGCAGACTGACTTTTCCAGTTAAAGCTCAGTTACAACCTCAATATAGTTTTGGAAACACAGAACCCCAGGCTGTGACTTACAAAGCAATACTTTTGAGCTGGAGCTTTCCAGAGCTAATCAAACCTCTTT
Organism: Anomalospiza imberbis; assembly: GCF_031753505.1. Classification (NCBI taxonomy): domain Eukaryota; kingdom Metazoa; phylum Chordata; class Aves; order Passeriformes; family Viduidae; genus Anomalospiza; species Anomalospiza imberbis. The sequence continues at coordinate 4,137,227 of NC_089683.1, forward strand.
TCCAACATCTGCTGGAAATGCTCAAGTGTAACTCGCAGGGAATGTCTTACATCGTTTACATATTATAATCCTTCTCCCGAGCAAAGAAAGCCTCTTTCAGTCTGGGATTCAGCTGTCTCTGACTAAGGGCTCTGGCATTTGAAAACTGCTGTATGCAGTCCCATGAACCCTGGAGCTGACTGTTTATGTCTCCGAATTTGGCCAGTGATATTCCTGGAATCAGCTTCTTTATACCTTTTTGTCATAAGCCACGAATGCTGGAGTGAAGCGGGAAGGTGCAGGCCTCTTGACTTGCCCATAGGTCAGTGTGGCTCCCTTGGTGCATAAATCATCTAATTCATCTTGAGAAAGCTGATTTGCAAAGAGTGTGTCCCCACCAACCCCTTCTCTTGGCAGCCGGGAAAAGGCATATCCATTTTTGAAGTCCAGTGTCTGGGACCGATGAAAAGATGTTTTCTGTTGGAAGGAAATCCAGCTATCAAAATACTGCATTAATTCAGCAGATACAGCTACTGGAAGCACAAAAAAAAACCCAGTAAGAGAGTGCAATATCAAGAATGTCTCACCCCACACACATCCCCAGCATTTTATTATAAACTACTGCAGCAGTTATTTAAAATCAGATTTTGTACTTAGGGAAAAAAAAACAATGGAAAAAGCAGTGAGTGGTAGATGTACAAAGCACAAGAGTGAACTCAGATCCTTGCACTGCCACAGGCTCTGGAAGAACTTAAATCACTGAATTTCCTGACTGCCACCATAGTTAGTGCCTAGAACAGTGTGTCAGCACTTTATCTGCCCTGGTATTTATCTCACCATCTCTTTGTTCCCTACTCTATTTGTCAGCAGTACAGAGCACCATGGGACCTCACTCAGTTACTGCCTTATGGTGCTCCCTTCACTGTTGTGCACCCTCTGTGTATTCCACCGTTATTTATTTTCTTAACCCTCCCCTGGCATGATACAGGATTTTCTTTGCTGGGTTAAATCAAGGCATGTCATGTTCACAGAACTGCAATTATGAAATGTACAAAAGCACTTTAGTTGTTTCATCACCTCTCTACACAGTCATATGTAGAAAGGTGATGAACAATAGTCTATGAGTCTATAGTCATAGACTCATAGAACAGCCTGGGTTGGAAGGGATATAAAAAATAATCCAGTTCCACCCCCTGCCACGGGCAGGGACACCTTCCACTATCCCAGGTTGCTCCAAGCCCTGTCCAACCCAGCCTTGGACATTGGCAGGGATCAAGCAGCCACGGTTTCTCTGGGCAACCTGTGCCAGGCCTCACCACCCTCTTTGTAAAATAACTTCTTCCTTGTATCTAATCTCAATTAAGCTTCTTTGAGCTTAAAACCATGATTCCTTGTCCTACTGCTATAGGCCCTGCTAAAAAGTTTGTCCCATCTTTCATGAAGCCCCTTTAGGCACTGGAAGGAGCTCTGAGCTCTTGCTGGACCCTTCTCTTCTCCAGGTGAACACCCCCAGCTCTCCCAGCCTGGCTCGGGAGCACAGGGGCTCCAGCCCTTGGAACATCTCTGTGGCCTCCTCTGGACTCCCTCCAGCAGCTCCATGTCCTATTTATGCTGAGGACACCAGGTCTGGAGGCAGCTCTGCAGGTGGGGAGTCTCACCTGAGAAGGGCAGAGGGGCAGAATTGCCCCCTCCCCTGCTGCCCAGAAAAGGAATCAGCCCAGCACATGGTGGGGGCTGCTGGCTCCCAGCCTCTCATCCATCAACAGCTCCAAGTCCTTCTCCCAGGGCTGCATTCAACCAGAGCTGTGCACAGGACCTGATCTCTGTCAGCCAGTCTAGTTCTTCACCACTGAAGAGCAGGGTCAGACCTGAGTGACACCAAACTGCTCTACTTGCCGCACACTCCACCACACGTGGTACCTCACCTGCACTCCGAGAGCCTGCCTGGTCCCACTGGGCTTTCAACACTTAAAGCTCCAGAGAAAGCAGGGGAAATTATGAGTCCCTGATAATAAAACCTCTTGACTTTTGCCAAGTAAAACAGAGTTGTAAGCATTTCTAGTGCTGAAAGAACAAGCTCCAGCTCCTTTTCCAGCCCCAGGCTTGCAGTCAGTCTGACCTCAGGCATGCAAACTGCTTCTTCTCCACCCCCTTCCTCACCCCTCATGGTTATGCCTCTAGTCTTATTTATACCTTCAGGCCCTTGAATTCCACATAATTCCCTGTTTTCTCTTTAAACTCCTACTATAGATCTTGCAATGGAGAGAGCAGTGAGGAAAACAGGTGAAAACAAGATTTGTCTGAAGACATTTCAGCAGAACATCTTATAAACTGCCACAGAACTGCCACTTCCTTCTGTTAAATAAATACCAAGGGAAAGCTGTGGGAAAAATATTCAAGGAAAACCAGGAAGTTTGTCTTTAATTTGAGCAATATCAGTGTTTGTTAGAAGTGTGCAGGCTTTTAAGAGCCCACATTTGCCTAAAGAAAGCACCTCATTGGTTCATAAGGCTCCTGAGTGGATAAGCTCTCCCAAAGTGAGCCTGTATGCCAGATAACATCTTCTAGGATCAGGTGACTAATGAAAGTTTAAAAGGGAAAACCCAGAATGTAAACTCCTAATCTCAGTTGCTGCCAGTGTTTATCTGAAGAAATTCCACTGAATTAAGTCCTTCTTTTTGCCAAGTCTGTAACACTTCACACAAACACCATTCCCTCTCCCAGTGTCTGTTTCCCTGTCCCGTGAGCACTAAGCAGTAACACCACTTTACTTGAACACAGAGGTTTCCTTCAGAACTTCTCAGCATTCACTAGGAAACCAAGTATTGTGATGCCAGTTTTATGGACTGGAAAACTGCAGATTTCCAAGATGTTATAATTTATTTCAAGGAAATGTTATCTGATAATAATTTTGAGACAACCTTTATTGCCAGATGGTTATTTGTTATGAATAATTTACTCTATTTACTATTGGAGGACTCAGTTGTCACTGATTTTAGGCCAAGTTGGATGGGCTTGGAGCAATCTGGTTTGTGGAAGGTGTCCCTGCCCATGGCAGAGGGCTGGAACAAGATGATCTTTAAGGTCTCTTCCAACCCAAACCATTCCATGATTCTGTGACAATGGATTTTCATATACAAAGCTGAATGCAGCCAGGAACTTTTTCTGTTAAAGATGCTCTCCAGGAAGGCTGTAAACTCCTGGTAAGCCCAAACCAGGCATGAAATAACCCCTTTTTGGGTTTGGGGGGTGATTTTTTTAGCATATCAAAAAAATAAATGAAAGCATCAGCTCTCTGTGGCACCACTTCCTCAAGAGAACATTGGGAGGATTTGGGGTTATCAGGTCCTTAGGGCCTGGACCATTGGATGGGGAAAAGGAGAGGTTGCTTCCTCATTTAGGTATCAGGTGCAGAGGATGAGGATGAGACTGCTTCTTCCAGGGAACCCGGGAACAGTTGTGAGTGTGTCATTTCCTGGGGATGATCCTGGAAGTGGTGATGACACCAGTTCTGTGGTGGGATACCAGTTCTCTCATCAGGTTATCAGGTTCCAGACCTGCACTGTCAAGGATTCAGTTCTTCAGGCAACACTAGGAGAGCAGTTTTGGAAGTATCAGAGCTTTGAAGGAAGGGGTATCAGGAAGGTGTTGATTGCCAATGAGACTGGTGATACAAGGTCTATCTATGTAATAGACAAATTATGTCCAGGGAATAATTATATTGGGGTGATTTGGGGGATTAATTCACGTGGAGGAATGCTCAAGGTTTGATTAATATTGGTTCTCCTGGGTATATCCATCTGAGAAGGTATCAGGTGAATTTAAGGAACTTGGTTCAGGACAGTATCAGTTCAGAGGTCTTTGCTTTGGGAAAACTCAGATGGTTCAGAGAAACCACAGCTTTTCCTGAGGGAATCAGATTTCAGGACTGTAAAGTGAGTCTGGGGATTTCCCCTGAGGTATCTTATGAACTGTGGGGGAATTATTGGATGGATTCAAGGGAGCTGAATATCCAAAGGGGTGACTTTGCAGACAGTAGTTCTGCAGTTATGGAAAAAGCTTTTGGAATTTCAAATGAGGGTCACAAATGAGGGGTGTGTGTCTCTCTCTCTAAAGCTATTGGGACAAATTCAGGGTTATAAGATGGGTACATGATGCAATGGATTCCTCGGGGAGAAGATTAAATGTACCAAGTCCCCTTGAAGGTTAGTTCAGGGATACTTGGTCCCTTGGGAACAGATTGCAATGGTCAGTAAAAGTGGAAGAATTATGGGAGTACCAGCTCTGCTGTGGGTAGGATCAGGAGATACCAGGTGGGTACAGAGCATTCAGATCCCCCAGAAGTGAGTCCAGCAGGTATTTGGTGGCTTTGGGAAGCACTAAGTCCCTGGGAGAGAGTTAAGTGGATATTAAATCTGCTGGGGAGCATCAAATGAGTTTACAGAGCATCAGGTTCTTTAGGGGTTCTTTGAGGGTCATGTCCAGGGTCTGGTGAGTTTGAGGTTCCCAGGACATGGGTTCAAAGGACACCAAGTTATCTGGGGGATATTTGGTGAATACAGTATGTACCAGGCCTCTTGGAGGAATTATAGGGTGATCTGAGGGAACAGCAGGTTCCCTTGGTTCAGGGGGTTACATGTTCCCTGAAAAAAATGTCTCCCCCTATATTCTGCTGTTGTGAAACCCCACCTGCAGTGCTGCATCCAGGCTGGGAGCCCAAAACACAAGAATGCAGGGACCTGTTGGAGCCAGAGGAAACCGTGGAGATGCTCAGGGGGCTGGAGCCCCTTGCTCTGGAGCCAGGCTGGGAGAGCTGGGGGTGTTCACCTGGAGAAGAGAAGGCTCCAGGGACACCTTAGAACCCTTTTTGGGGCCTAAAGGAACTCCAGGAGAGCTGAAGAGGGGCTGGGGACAAGGCCTGGAGGGACAGGACAAGGGGCAATGGCTTCCCACTGCCAGCAGGGCAGGGATAGATGGGATATTGGGAAGGAATTGTTCCCTGTGAGGGTGGGCAGGCCCTGGCACAGGGTGCCCAGAGAAGCTGTGGCTGTCCCTGGATCCCTGGAAATGTCCAAGGCCAGGTTGGACAGGGCTTGGAGCAACGTGAGATAGTGGAAGGTGTCCCTGCCCATGGCAGGGGGTAGAATGGGATGGTCCTTACGGTCTTCTAACCCAAACAATTCCAGGATTCTATGAATACTGTTGAGTTTAGGGGTCCCAAGACTCCTGTGGATTTAGAGCAAAGTCTGAGGGAGTACCAGATTCCCAGAGAGTGTCTCCAGGGGATACCAGGTACCACCTGAAGCGGTGCGGAGAGGTGCAGAGGCCCGTTTCTGAGGTCACCCCTCAGGGGGCACCCACCAGGCCAGCCCACCTTGATCCGGGGGGCCTCCCGTGGGAAGGGGGTACAGCGGGGATACAGTGGGCGGTCGCGCTCACCGTGGGGTCCTTGATGACGCAGCCGGGGAGGAAGGGCAGCCCCGGCCCGGGCGCAATCGGGGGCCCTGTCCCTGTCCCAGGCCGTATCCCTGGCCCTGGCCCCGGCCCCGGCTCCGGCTCCTGCCCCGAGCTCATGGCGGCGGCGGCGGCGGCGGCGCTCCGGGCCCGGCCTGGCCGACGCGTCTCCACGGCAACCGCCCCCGCGCTCAGTGCGCACGCGCGGGGCCCTTCGCGCCGCTCTGTTTCTCTCTGCGCCTGCGCAGGGAGTGCCACGGGCGCGCGGTCGCCGTGGCAACGGGGAGAGCTCTGAGGGGCCGAACCGCCCCCCCCCACCCCTGTGAGGGGAGTTCGGCCCCGCAGCGTGGAGAAAAAGACGTGGGAATTGTTAATCCTGTTTTATTAGGGATTTTTCCCCTCACAGCCCCTCATAGTCCACTCGTATCCCCGTCACAGACTTTCATATCCCCCTATTGCCCTCGTGGCCCCTCATAATCCCCTCATATTAAAACATCTTGGCCTCCCAAACGGGTGGTGGCACCTGGACTGCTTCTTTTTGGGGAGTTTTCCCTGCTCTGTGTAGTGCCCGGGGTGACGACCAGCTCTGAAGGGACAAATCCGTAAGTGGAGTGATTGAAATATTTTAAGAGAAGTGATTGTGCTTTATGATGTATATATACATGTATAAAAATGTATATAGTTGTGAAATATTGTATTTTTCATATGTAGCACTGATATAATTCCTCTCTTTCAAACATGACTTTTATCTCCGGAGGAAGGGGCTAAAAGAAGCACCAAGGATACCATCAAGGAAAAGGTGTCTGTGCAAAAGTCACTCCCAAATGCAAGAGAGAAAACAGCTAAATCCGTCACCATGGAAAACAGAAGTTATTTGTTGCATATAGAAGTTGTGGATTCTCCAAAAGACGTGGATTCCTTATCCCTGGAAGTGTTCGGGGCCAGGTTGGACAGGATTTGAGAGAAACCTGGTCTAGTGGAAGGTGTCCCTGCCCATGGCAAGAGGGTTGGAACGAGATGATCCTGAATGTCCCTTCCAACCCAAACCTTCTAGGATTCCATGAAAAAGAAGTTTTTTGTGCATCTTTGCTTTGTTCTCTTTATCACCACTACACGAGGCAAGCCAGGCTGTGATTCAAGGGCAGGCGGCAGATCTGACGGTTTTCAAAGCAGAAGTTACATGGGGAGAATTGCAGCCAGACTGTCTGTCTGAGCATGGTGTGGGAGAGAGAAAAAAGCCAGACGGTGGGAGATAAAGAATGAGGCTGATGAGCTTAGAAAGGAAAATAATGAACTGAAGGCCAAGCAGGGCTAGAAGAGTTGAATCTGGAAGACAGCAAAGCTGTTGGTGTGATGGCTGACTTAGACCCAGGAGCAGGACCCTGATCAAGCCCTCGCTCTGATTTTTCAAGCTGCAATATCCAGGCAGCATTTAACAGGGAATGGGGCCTGTCTCAGAGAAGGAAACTCGCCTCCGTGTGCCAAGGATCATCCCCAAGGACAGTAACTGCAAATTTGTGTCAAGGCTGTGTGGCAGAGTGCCTGGTGCACACCTTGTAAAGATGACAGGCTAGGCATGTTCAGCCTGGAGAAAAGAAGGCTCTGGGAAGTCCTTGGGAGTCCTTTCCAGTGCCTAAAGGGGCTCTGATAGAGCCAAAAAGGGATTATTTACAAGGGTATGCAGTGACAGGACAAGGAGCAGTGGTTTTAAACTGCCAGAGGGCAGGGTTAGATGGGATATTGGGAAGGAATTCATCCCTCTGAGGGTAGGGAGGCCCTGGCACAGGTTGCCCAGAGAAGCTGTGGCTGCACCGTCCCTGCAAGTGTCCAAGGCCAGGCTGAGCAACCTGGTTTAGTGGAAGGTGTCCCTGTTCGTGGCAGGGGTTAGGAATGAGATGGTCTTTAATGTCCCTTCCAACCCAAACCATTCTGGGATTCCACAGAAGGAAGTAGAAGAAAAGCCATAGCAGAAGCTGGTGTTTTGTAATAGTGACTGTAAAGTAGGAGAGAGGAGAAATGAAGAATTAAAGTGAAGATCTAGATTAAGCTTCATCCTTGACAACTTCTGTACAGACAAGTCTGTCTTGCCAAGGTCAGGATGAACCTTTTTAGCTTCCCACATCCCTGCTATCTACTCATGAAAGGCAAAAGGAATTCTTTATCGGGCTCTGCTTTCGTGGCAGTGGAGGACACAGATGGAGACAACTCGCCCTCTGGTGGGTGAAGACATAACCTGCAGAAGGTTATGTCTCTTGGTCTGCGTGGTATATTAAGAAATAATAATTAAAATTACTGGTTATTGGAAGGAAAAACAGAAGGCATTCTATAGGTTTTAAGTTCTGAAATTCAGATAAAATTGATGAATTATGTATGTGATCACACACAAGCCTCCCAGATAAGGTTGATGAGTTGAGGATCTGGAGCTGTATGACAGAAAGGGATCAGAAAATCAACAAAACACCATGATGGAAAAATCCCTAAAACTGTGATCCCTAAATCTGGAGAGTCAGTGTGCTAGGGTGTCTCTCTGGAGTGTGTGTAGAGAACATCAGTAGTCTGAGGATTGGGCATGACGAGGCAAAGACCTGGGTGCATCTGCAGGGCCATGATCTGGTTGGGATCAGGAAGGTATGGTGGGATGGCTCCCACGACCCAAGTGTTGCAATGGAGGGATACAGACAAGCCAAAAAGGTGAGGAGAGGGAGCTGCCCTTTAGTGAGAGAACAGCTGGAGTGCCTGGAATTCTGTGTGGATGATGAGCCAACTGAGAGCTTACAGGGGAAGGGTTCAAGGGATAACCAGTTTGGGTGACGTTGTACTGGGCCTCTTTGCAGGCCCTGCTCCTCGCAGGAGACTTCAGCCACCCTGATACCTGCTGGGAGGACAAGTTAAAAGGGATGGAGCATCTCCTCTAAGAGGAAATGCCAAGACAATTGGGATTGTTCATCCTGGAGAAGAGAAGGCTTTGGGGTAACCTAACTGCAGTCTTCCAGTACCTGAAGAGAGCCTACAGGAAAGATGGAGAGGGACTATTTACAAAAACATGTTGTGACAGGACAAAGGGGAATGGCTTCAGTGTGAAGCCAGTGAGTAGATTTAGATTGGATATTAGGAAGAAATTATTTAGTATGGAGTTGGTGAGGCCCTGGCACTGGTTGTCCAGAGAAGCTGTGGATGCCCTGTCCATGGAAACACTCAAGGTCAAGTTGGATGGAGCCCCGAGAAACCTGGTTTAGTGGAAGGTGTCCCTTGCCATGGCAGGGGTTGGAATGAGTTGATCTTTAAGGTCTCTTCCAACCCAAACCCTTCTATGATTCCCTGATTCGCAGCCCAGGAGGCTTCTAGAGTGTGGTGCTAGTAACTCCTTCCTCCAAGTGAGGGAGCAGCCAACAAGAAGAGGTGCTTTGCTGAACATCAGACTCACCAGCCATGTTTCGCTGGAAATGTGGGGGTCAAAAGCAGAGCTGGCTGGTGGAGTTCAGAATCCTGAAGAAAGGGAGAAGGGTAAAGATCAAACACTAGACTTCACACTTTGGCCTCTTCAAAGGCCTCTCTCTGCTTGGTAGAGTGCCCTGGGATAAGGAGGCCTGGGAGGAGTCATCTCCAAGCTCAAGAACAGTCCATTCCAATGAGCAGGAAGCTGGGCAAAAATGCCAGCAGGCCTGCATGAAACAGGGAGCTCCTGGAAAAACTCAAAACACAGCAGTAGTAGAGAGAAGGTGAAAGCAAGGACACGGATGGAAAAGAATACAGACATTATCTGAGTGTGCAGGGATAAGGAAAGGCAACAGACATTATTTGAGTGTGCAGGGATAAGGAAAGGCAAAGTCCAACTCGAATCTGTTCAGGAATGTCAAAGACAACCAGAAGGGTTTCTATAGGGTGACAAAAAGGAGAGTAGGGCAAATGTTGTGGGCCCATTGCTCAGTAAGATGGAGCTGGCTACAGAGAATATGGAAAAGCCTTCTTCACCTCAGTTTTTACCAGCAAGATCAGCCTTCAGGAATCCCTGGTCCCTGAGAGCAGGGGGAAGGGCTGGAGCAAGGAATCTGTACCTTGCTGGAAGAGGATCAGGTCAGGCAATATTTAAAAGATTTTATAGGTGTATATAAATCCCTGAAGGGAGGGTGCAAAGTGGACAGGGCGAGGCTCTGTGCTGGATCCCAGGACCAGAGGGCACAGGCACACACACTGGAACACAAGAGATTCCTCTGAACATCAGGAAACACTTTTTTTACTGTGAGGGTGGCTGAGCACTGGCACAGGTTGCCCAGAGAAGTGATCACCATCCTCTTGGAGATATTCAGAATTCATCTAGACATGGACCTGGGCAACCAGCTCTGAGTGGCCCTGCTTGAGCTGAGGGTTGGACCAAGTGACCCCCAGAAATCTTTTCCAAACTCAACCCTTCTGTGATTGCGGATGATGAACTAAAATTTCTCTAATCAGTGTCAGGGCAACAGTTCTGCACTTCCCTTGTGGAAAGGGAATGAAATCCAATAGGTTTCGTGAAACCTTGGGAGTGCTTTGAGACGCACAGATAAAACCACACCTTATTTATTCATTATTGTAATTGTTATCTCTCTGTAATGATCATCCCTATTTTTTTCTAATGACTCATAACCTTCTGTAGTTGTGCAGTTGTGCATTTGGGAATTTCACACCACACCAATTTTTTTGTTTTCATAGATTTTTTTTTTCCAGTAAAGTTTTTAAATAAAGATCAGTACAGTACAAAGCTTAAAATATTGTCAATTTTTTCAACAATACAAAGTCAGCAGGTGGGAGTTGGGAAGGGGGTGGTTAATAAGTTACACTTATATCCTTCCCTCTTTCCCAAAGGAAAAAAATAATACAAACTCTTTTGTACTTCTGTTTAATAAGAACAGCACTTAAAAATAATCTTGTCAGTAAAAGATGTAAATTGCAAGGCACATGAGGAACCTGTCCTTGCCTTGTTACACAAATTAGGCATAAATAAGGCACCTGTCTCCATCCTCCCCTCCTGCTCTTGTACACTGAGCAAATCCTGTCAGTGGGAATTGGCTGTTAAGAGCAACCATGGACCATGGAGCAGACAGCAAAGAGGCTGCCCTTGATCCTCAGGTTCCTTCAGGATTAATCCCCAAAAGAAATAGCACAAGGCACATTGGGATGAATTCTCAGGAGCTGTCCTGGTTTGCAAGACCTGAAGGAACCCTACCTCAGGACCAGAGGTTCCTGAGGGAGAGGACTGTGACCTCAGGGATCCCTGAGGGATCTCAGGTGTGATCAACCTTTGGTGGTCAGATCTTCACCAAGCCTGGCCACTGGTACATTCTTCCCAGGCATGCCTCCTTAGGAACGCCAGGATGGAGGAGACCTGCTCCAAGCAGTGAGTCCAAGGAGAAGGTCCTGGGGGGCTCAGACAAGCTGAGCATTTATCACAGCGGCACTTTGGCTTTTTCCAGATCCAGCTCTGGTGTCCTCTGGACCACTGGCAAAGCTTCCACAGCCACTTCCCAGCTGAGACTGCAGCATGTGGAGTCTGCCAGGAAGGCAGCCAGGTGCATAAGGCACAAAGGATGGAGTCTGGGGATGAAGGAAAGAAAGAAGCTGGTTGGAGGAAGAGGAGGATGGAGACAGGGAAGAAGGAAGCTCCAGTGTCGGTGAGCCCCTTGTGACACAAGGGCGCATCCTCACAGCAGCACAGACCTGTATTGTAGATCCCTGCTCACTCCACCCATCATCGTAACCAGGAGGTCAGCTCCAGGCGGGAGTGCAGGCCCACGCGGAGATGGGCGCAGCTTCACCTGAGGGGAAATGTGGGAGTGTGCAAAAACACCTCCACTGTCACACCACTGCTCCACGGTCCACTTCTGCTTAGCCAGGGAGGAGAAGATATGACCACAAGTACCTTGGAAGAGCAACATGGGCTCCTCTCCTTGTCCCTGAATGAGATGGAATTACCGTACTCGCCCTCTTTCAACAAGGGCAGGGCATGTCATCTGTGTTCAAACCCTCAGAGAAGGGGACACCCGGGTGATCCCTTCCTTTAGTACCAGTATAACTCCAGGTAGCAGCAGAGCAGGCTTGCTATTACCAGCCATGCCCAATCCTTCTCCATTTTATCCCAGAAATGAGCTCTGGACCAGCCTGATTTACCTCTGTTTCTGCACAGGAACCCACTGATACCATCCAGCCAGTTCCACATCCAGTGCCTTGCTCTCCCTTACCTACCACAAAACCAAGGCAAATTAGGCTATGAGAAAAAGCTGCTTGCACTGGAAGCCTTTTCTCAGACTGGGAGGAGACCCACAAACAAAGCCAGAGGCCATGGAGGGAGCAGTCCTCAGTGCGGCTGAGTGAGCTGAGCAGCCAGCTGCCATGCAAGGAGGAACTGCTGCTGGCCTCCACTCCAGCCCTTCCCTGCCAGCAGCTGCATTGTCCGAGTGAGATGGCTCAGAATTAAAACCAGCCAAAAATTACTGACATTTTTTCAGTAGGATTGGTTTCCCAAAGGTCCCTCTCCCAGCACTGGCTCACTCTGTGGTGAGATGAACTTCTGTGCATGGGAAGAGGTTTAATGAGGTGCAAGTGGGACCACGCCTGCTTGGCATCTCCCCTGAGGCAGATTTTCTACTAGGTCAGCATGGCTGTACCATCAAATAACCCTACAAAATTAAGTAATTAATTTCTAAGCTGAGGCCAGGACTGAGGAGAAAGGGTGGACCTGATGACCTCCTGAAGGCTTTCCTATGACTTCTTCTCCTATACTCCATAATTACTTCCCTGTCCTTTTGTATTTAATTTTCTATAGGGCCATGAGTTCCAAATGTACCTACTAAACACAGGACTAGCAAAGTACCAATCTACAGATCTGTTTTCCACCACCTATTAACAAATCTGTTGTCCAGCCCACCTTGCTCCTGCAGCAGGACAGCACTGTTTCCTTCAGGTTAATCTTAACCCAGCTAGGAGGCTCTGCAGATATAAATTCTAAGGCAAGGCCTTTCTGGATAACAAATCCCATGCGCATGCATGGAACATGAACACACACGCACACCTCAAGAGCTGAAACACAGATGAAGTGCAGAAATCAGTGCTTGTCCTCACCAACCATATCCCCAACCCAACACTCTGCCTGCTCAGAACCAGCAATCACAATTCATTTGCCTGCCCTTGGGCTCAGTGAGACAAATCCGTGGCTGGGATAGATCCCATGGATTCCTTGGTTTTAGCAAGGATTTAAACCTCCTTGGTGGCTCCGTTTTCAATATTCCCCCAAGGCAAGCACAGAATACGTTCTTCTAGTGGGGGACACAGTAATCCAGCCTTTGTTACCTTGGATAGGAGTGACCCATGGACATTAAGTGACCCTGACCGCTATCTTTGCCACTCCACACAGGAATCACCAAGTCCCAAGGACAAACCCATCCCGAGGCTGTGCAGGACCCTGATGTTGTCACCCTGCTCCTGCCTTTTGCTGTTCCACCTTCATCTAATACTGATAAAAACATGCCAGAATCACAGCCCCACAGGTCACAGAACAGCAATTCTGCAGCTTCAAGGTCAGCTTTCCCACAATGCTCACCAAGGACACAAAGCACCATTAAGAGAGGAATAAAGACTTCCTTCACCTTCACACCTTTTGGCTGTGACCACAGTAGTGCTGTTGGAGGAGCAGAGCCTTTCCTGTATCAAACAGATCCCATCCAAGTTATTCCACGTTTCATGGACATTGCTAGAGGTTGGTCAGACTCCCTAGACAGATGACACAGACCCAGTTTGTCTCAGTGGACCCGAGGTCACGCCAGGATCTCCAAAGATGTTTTCCCAGAGCTATCTAAGTGATCTGGCATTGACACACTTGACAAGGGGAGCGCAGAGAGAACCTGGCTGGAACAGGAAAAGGATTCTAGCAGCCACGGTGCCACATGTGCCCTCACACATGAACCCTAGAAACACAGACTTCCCAAAACCTTCCTACTGCCTTTGATAGGAACAGTTCTCACACAGATATGGCAAAACCCTGAGAGGTCATCACATCCAGCTGTGGTCCTCATGGTGTTGTGAGCCCCGGCACACCCTTCCGCAGTCCCACAGCCTCCAGGCTGCCCTCCCTGACCTTCAGCAAGGTCTCACCCACAGCTCTACCACAATGAACAAGGAACCTCTGCCTATTTCAGCATCCTTGGTTCAGTGACTTGTTCTAGCTTAAAACACTCCATGTCCCCCCCCGGATGGCAACAGGCAATCCCTGCTGTGAAAATGCATCCAGCATGAAGTGTCCAGCCCTCCATCTGAATCCAGGGTCCTGGTTAGTCACGGTGTGTTAGGCAAGTAAGACAGTCACGTCTCTAGTATGTTATGCCCTTTTTCTTGATTTTCTCTGGTGATGTCATGCCTGTCATGTCCGTGACTCTCAGGAGTCCTTTTTAGCCAGGCTGGCCTTGATCCTGCATCGCAGGATGTAAGCTGTGATGGCACTACAGGCCACCAAGCCAAAAAAAGAGATGCAGGAGAGATAAACAGTGAAAGGCCCGTGTCTCTTCAGGAAAATCTCCTGCCTGTTCTTGTAATCCAAAAGAATAGCCTCCAGCTGTGACAGGGTGCAGATGGCCAGGAAGGTGTGGAAGATCTGATGGGCATGGCCAACAATATCACAGGAGCCAGGGAAGTATTTCTCAGGTACAGGGCAGGAAAAGAAATAAGCACTGATAAGGAAAAACAGTATCTGGTAAGTGTGGTACCAAGCAGCATCCTCCTCACAGCCCCCCAGGTGACACACAACCACCCGGTGAGCCACGGGACTGATATCCAGGATGAAAGCCAGCCCTGCTGGGATCACCTGGCACATCTTCCTCATGATGGGGTAAGGCCGTCGGTACCGGTATTTGGCGTAGCAGCAGCCGGCACAGGACAACCAGCCGCAGAAAGCTGCTGCTGGCAGGAAGAAAAGCCAGAACTTGTCATACCAGGCTTGGTCAGAGCTGTAGTAGAAATGAGCCAGGGCACTGCCATACTGGTAGATGCTGACTCCAACATAGTCTACAAAGTAGAAGGTGTAGTGGTACAGCTCTGACTTGGACTGCAGCAGGTGTGCCAAGAGGCTGCAGGTCAGGTAGGTGACAGAGGAGAGGACAAAGATGAGCAACGGCAAGGACCATGCATCCACAGGCAACTGCTCGGCCTCCACAAACGTCTTGAACCTCAGCAGCACGGCCAGAGCGGCCAGGAGATGCGTCCACACGTTGACCACCTCATTGTGTTTCTGGAAGAGGCTGAGGAAGTAGTAGCGCCAGTCCTGGCCGGTGGGGCGGTACCCGCTGTGGATGTAGGGCTCGCGGAAGAGCTGTGGCACCTCGCACTCCTTCACCGTGCAGGGCATCTTGGGAAGGCCGTCCTCCAGCAGCCGGGGCAGCCGGCTGAGGTGCTGCCCGCTGAGGGACAGCGTGCTGAGCCGCTCCAGAATGGCTGTCATCCTTCAGCCCCACACCAGGGAATGTCGTCTTCCTGCCCTGTGGGGATGGGAGAAAGAGGAAATGTTAATGGTGGTGCACCGGGGAGAAGAGCATGCTGCCATTCCCAGTGGGATTAACCATGGCACCATGGAGATGCTGGGCCTTAGAGCAGCTACCAGTGCCTAAAGGGGCTCCAGGAGAGTTGCAGAGGGACTTGGGGCAAGGGCCTGGAAGGACAGGACATGGAGCAATGGCTTCCCACTGCCAGAGGGCAGGGATAGATGGGATATTGGGAAGGAATTTTTCCCTGTGAGGGTGGTGAGGCCCTGGCACAAGTTGCCCAGAGAAACTGTGGCTGCCCCTGGATCCCTGGAAGTGTCCAAGGCCAGGTTGGATGGGGCTTGGAGCAACCTGGGATAGTGGAAGGTGTCCCTGCCCATAGCAGGGTGTTGGGTCAAGATGGTCTTTCGGGCCCCTTCTAACCCAAACCATTCTATGACTCTATGAATATTGTTGAGTTTAGGGGTACCAGATCTCCTGAGGAGTTAGAGAAGGGACTGAGAGAGTTCCAGATTCCCTGGGGTATCTGTTCCCTGACCTAAATTCAGCACAGAGGGGGATGGCAGAGCTATGTCCCTGCAGGTCAGCCTGCTTTAGATGGGCACGGCAATGTCACAAGCCTGCCCTTCCTCCCCACTTCCTCAGGCACTCAGCTTGGAGCATGTTCAGGAGCCACAAGCTGCCAACAAGGGGCTGCAGGAAGCAGTTAGTTGGCAAGAAAGCATCTGATGATTTATGAAGGTGATTTTCCACCCCTTCCCCCAGAACAAAATGCTCAGGGACAAAAGTGGGATATAAATTACTCATCTAAGGGATAAACAGCTTGTCCGCACATGAGTTAAGAGGGTCCCAACCAAATCATGGAGGTTGCAAAGAAACTCAACCTTCCCTGCCACACAACTTGCCCATGGGTTACTGTAGTGAGTATGGCAGAGGGAGAAGTGGAGAAATCCACCATCCCAAACCTGCAGCCCTTATCCCTCCGCAAATATGCATCAGGACTGAGAGGGACTGAAGAAATTAGAGGTTTCACATCCAAGCTGGCTGCAGTTTGGGTACAGCATCAGAGCTTTGGGAGCATCCATGGAGCCAATGCTGAGGGACTGCCAGAGAAGTCCCTGGATGCTCAGAGCAGCCAAACCCAGTGCTGGGCACTCCTCTGCCTGCTCTGCTCCTTAGTAACCTCCAGACTTGCTAAGCTCTGGCTGGCACGATTCAGATTCAGGGCACAGCAGGATCCTAATGTGTGGAGAACAACTCTTGGCATTAAATTAATTCCCAATACCCCCTGTTTCCCAATAACCTAGATATCTCTCTTCCCTGCTGGTGTTTGTGTCATACAAAATAGAGGAGAATTCATCACAAATGCCCATGTTAATCTGAAATTGGTGCTGATGGGGCCCCACCAGACTCTGCAGGGCTGTGGTTACTCCTGTGAAACCAACACACACAGGTTTGCAGGAGCAGAATCTGTCTCCTCAGCTTACATGCACACAACTGGAGGTGCAGGCGATGGAGGTAGCCAAAAAAAAAAAAAAAAAAAAAAAGGAAACACAAGTATGTATTTTTCCTGAGTGTGGAAAACAGCCATTTTTCTCCTGTTACATGAGATACCAGCTGTGTCCAGTGGTGAGACACCACCAGTTTGTGTGGGCACCTGATCTAGTGAAGGTGTCCCTGCCTGTGGCAGGGGACTGGAACTAAAAGAGCTTTAAGATGCCTTCCAACCCAAACCAGTCTGTGATTCTGTGATGGGAGACCCCTGCTAGGCTGTGACACAGAGGACAGGACAGTGTTAAACACCATGAGAGAGTTTCTGAATGCAAGGAGGTGGGACCTGGCAGTCCCAGGGTGAGAGAGCACAAAGAGCAAAGTCAGAGCAGACTCTCAACCAGGCAGCAAGTCTCACTTCCTGTAGAAACCCAAAGCATCTGATAAGAAACAAAATATTTCCATGTTGCTTCTGTATTCTAGCAGAAGGGAGCTGTCATAATTAGGTTTCATTTTCTAGAAAATTCTTTCTGCCCTACACTGCCTTGGCTTTCTCCCTTAGCATCTCTCAAAGCTGGAGTTTTTTTTCCTCTGTTTGCCACAGGGGATTTTGTCTGCTGTGTTTGATGGAGCTGCCTTAGCCACAGAAGGCAAAATGGACCCTGGAAATGCTATTTTAGTTTCACAGATGTGTAATGCTGAAGAGAGCACAGTTGCTGAGGAGTTAATGTTGTGCACACTCATAAAGACTGTTTCTCTCCTAAGGGTCTGCAGGGTCCTGATCTATGATGGGACATGCAGTTCATGCAGCAGGTGGTGTATCCCTGTGGAGTTACATGTCAAAATTTAGGGAGGTGAGGCAAAATTTGACTTTGGGGCAGTCTTATAAGGGCAAGGTGTGAACAGGAGACAACACTCACTCTGCCCTGTTCCAGTGTACAGCTTCTTGTAGCTAGTGGAGTTCATTCATAAATCATGGAATTGTGGAGTGCTTGGGGATGGAAGGGATGTTAAAGATCACCTCATTCCAACCTCCTGCCATGGGCAGGGACACCTTCCACAATCCCAGGTTGCTCCAAGCCCCATCAAACCTTGGACACTTCCAGGGATGGAGCAACCGCAGCTTCTCTGAGTAATCTATGCCATGGCCTTACCACCCTCACGGGGAAGAATTTTTCCTGCCCATGGCAGAGAAGTTGGAACAATATGATCTTTCTAACCCAGACCATTCTGAGATTCTATGATTCAATGATCATGATGGTAAGGCAGAAGAAGAAAGGACAATGCTGAAGTTCGTTACATCCTGGAGAATACAGAATAATGCCAGAGTGAACCCCAGCAGAAGAGGAACTGAAAACTTCCAAGGGGGCACAGCTGCAAGCATAGGCCAAAAGGGCACAGACCTGCAGAGAGCAGAGTTGGTGCTGATCTCCTGTGGAGAAACCTGCTGAAAACTGCACATAAAGAGCAAAGGCAACACATGGGAGGGTGGCAATTGAGCCTGGAAATGGGAATGCATGGGAATGCATGGGAATGCAGTCCATGGCCTGCCTGCTTTGCATGCTGACAAGGGTGTGAGAGAGAGAGGCAGCTTCTGTCCCAGGCACAGCCTGGCTCCGGCTTGCACCACTCGTACTCATGCCAGGATTTTGCCAAGATCTCTCATCCCCAGAGCTCAGTGCCTGCAGCTAGCATCGCCTCAGAGAGCCTGGGCACTGCACATCTCCCTGACAGCACAGATTATTCCAGGCAGGCTTTCAGAGCTGGAAAATGCCAGTTTTAAACAGGCTGTGAGGGGCAGAGATTTTCAAAACAGTAGTCCGAAATCACAGGAAACACATCTGATACTGGACTGAACGGTGCTAAATCAGGAACCTGGTACCCTGCTTATTTCAAACCTTGTGATAGGAGTGAGTGAGAACAAGTTGGCAGCTTCCAGTGATCATGTGATGGGACAAAGTGACGAGCAATTAACGTTAGAAAAGAGAGAGAGAAAAAAAAAAAAACCCCAACAACAAAAAACACCAACCCAGAAACCCAAGGTCAGCACTGGCTGTTTCACTTTCACAGAGCCCCTATTCTTTTCTCTTCACGGGGGCGTAGGAGCAGCTGAAAGCCACATTCATCGGCGGGGTGTCTCGTTGAGATTCCGTCCTCACTCCCATCTCCGGGGGATTCAGTTATTTTGGCTGCTCCCAATTAACAGCAACCAAGTATCGTTTGTTCAGGGAGGGAGCTGCAAGGCGTGAAGGAGGGCGTGGATGATGGCCAGGCTGGATCATGACATCCACAATAAAAACTCCCAGCACAGGAGGAGAACGATCCTGTTCCAATTTTTCTCTCTCTTCTGAAGAGGGTAATTGGAAACCCAAGCTTTTTCCCAGCTCTTTTGCTTTTTGGTCACAGTCTGATGGAAGGGTTTGAATGAGAAAATTTCCTACAGAGTACAGTCGATTTTCCCACCAGTCTGGCCCCCGAGTTCACTGTCTGGAATTGAGGCTGGACCAGTGTGATAGATTTGCCTGCAGGGTGCTATTCAGGCATCAGAGGTTTACACAGGTTTCCAAAAAGGCAATAATTCCTGGTAAACAAAGCAGGGAGGACTGGGGGTACTCAGCTTTGGGGAAATCTTTAATTAATGCATGGCATTTAAAATAGGAAAAAAAGGAAAGAAGTTAGTGGTTGTGGACAGCATGAAAATGACAGCAAGTGGCCAACAGACTGGTTTGGAGAGCTGCAGGTGATTAATGCCTGAATTCCTCTCTTCTGGCAGTTGAGCGAAAGTCCATGGGGGGGACTCCAGGTCATTTTGAAGCTTTTGGGGTTTTATTATGACCCATTCCTACATGGGGTTAACTTTGGTGTCACAGCTGCTAGTGCACCAGGATGGCAGGGAGCAGTTCAACTCTGGAAGAGGCTGCACCAGGGCTGCACCCAGCTCAGATGCACTGGATAAGCCCCATCCCAAACCCTGTTGTCTGAAGGCTGGTCCTTCCTGAGCACAAAGATCTCCTTCTGTAATTAAACCATTCTGAAGGGCTGAAGAAAACTTTGAAAGACCATCCTGGGAGCACAATGCCAGCTCCTCCATCCTATTCTTGCCCTGTGTTTTGGAAAGGCCCCTCCAGAGCTGAGAAAATAAGAGACCGTGGATTGGCTCAAGAAACAGTTCCTGTGCAGTCTTGGTATTACCTGCTTCCTTCTGCCACAGATTCAGGTGCCAACATTGCTCCAGACTGCAGCAGCTCAGATCTCTTCTGTGGGGAGTTACTGGGATTTACATGGGATTTACAGGTTCCCCAGAGAAGCTGTGGCTGCCCCTGGATCTCTGGAAGTGTCTAAGGCCAGGTTGGACAGGGCTTGGAGCAACCTGGGATAGGGGAAGGTGTCCCTGCCATGGCAGGGGGGTTAAACTGGTAAGCCTTAATGTCCCTCCCAACCCAAACCACTCTGTGATTCCATAATTTAATGGTTTGTGCCAGGGAACAGCCCTGCCAGGGCAGTCAGCAGGGTATGAAAGACTTATCTACACTCCGGCATCAAAGAAGTGGAAATCCCCACAACCAGAGAGGGGCCAGGTAGGTGCTTGGGGCTTCTCTAAACTGGGCTTACATTTCCTCATCTAGGAAATAGGGATATCAGTCCTCATCTGCCTGATGGAAACGAGATATCACGCTCCTAATGCACTGGGCAATGCTGGGACTACTTAACTGCATTGCACAGAAGATTTTATTTCCCTCAAGGCACTTAGGTACCCTGTTAGATCTACATCAGCCCAAGTCCCGTTACTCCTCCAACAGGGACCTGCACAGGTTGGGATGCTCTGGAAGGGAAAGGTGGTGCCATGTGATTTAATGAAGGGCATGACTTAAAACAACCTGATCTCTTCAGAAAAAAAGGTCAAAATAACCTCGTGGTAAATTTAAAATTAAAGAAGATGGCTCAAACTCTCCCCTTCTCTATACACAGACACACACATTGTGCAGCCCAAGCAGGGTTTATCCAAGCTTGTATCCCTCAGGAAACGAACGTCCCGTGATGCTGGGAGATGAGCCATGAAAGCCAGCGGGAGGTGGCAGGATCCCCCGCGGAAGCCACGGCAGTGTCAGCTCCCCTGCAATCCCTGGCCTGGCAGTGAGCTGGGCCAGCAGCCAGCTCAGCTGTGCTGGGCAGCAAGTGCCTCTTGACATGGGCTCAGCATTGCCTGAGCTTTGGGATGGGGCCAGGGGATGAGAGCAGTGGAGCCAGCACAGGGAGTGCTCTGCTCGGAGGGCACAGAGCAAAAACAAAGCTGCTGACATATGCCACCTTCCTGCAGCAAAGCATCCCAACAAGGGGGGCACCCCTGAGGCCCTGTGGTGTTTGGGGGAGCAAAGCAGGAGAATGGAACCTCAAAGTTAGGAAAACAAAGGTTGGATGAGGCTGGTGGCTTTATTGTCAGAGTCCAAGGGTGATGTTCATTTTCACAATATCAGGTTCTCAGAGATCAGCTGGGCTGGCTTGGCCATTCCTGTGCTGCTGCACCCCTCAAATGAGTGGCCACACACAAACTGTCAGCCAAGAACAACTCCTGGACTGTGCTATCTCCCAAACCACGTTAGGGAATGGCACAGTTCTGGTTTGCTGTGATAGCACAGCTGCATGCCTAACCCAGTTAGATTCCTCATGCCTAACCCAGTTAGAGCTTGGTGATGCTGCTGATAACACAGCCAATAATGCCTGAAAAAAAAAAAAAAACCAAGCATCTGCAGCACCAGTTAATATTCACTAATTCTGCTCACACACCCTGGCTGAAAATTCCCTCCTCTCGTAAATCCACTCCCCCTGTATCAAAATTTGCTCAAGGGCAAGGTAATATTCTGCAGCTTTTCCTCCTGATCTTACCAATCCTTTGCTGTTTGTGCTTTCCTGATCCCTTCACGACTTTCTTTTTCCACACACAGCCAACACAGCACCTGATGCTTTGGGGCTGGATTTCAGGTGGCTGTGAAATCCCTGGATGAGTACACCAGGAATCAAACCACAGTCCCAAACTATAACCATCAGGCTGCTGAAGTGTCAGCATCCCCTGGGCATGGTTTTGGTCCTGCCACCCCACCAGTCCCTGCCTGCTGTATTCAGCCACGCAGGGATCACTAATGGGCTGGGACTGACCATTTCCAGAAACTGGAATTGTGCCAGCAAAGTGTCTGGGGTTTTCTCCCTGCACTGACTGAAAAAGGAGCCTGGCTTTGTCACAGTGGCATCCCACTTCCATCTCCTAAATTTCCTTCAGCACTAATCTTCCTTCAGTGCAGATTTAGAACTGGGAACTCCTGCTAGCACAGGGAAACCTTGACAAGCCAGCCAATCGCTCCCTGCTCAGATCCATCTGCTGATGGGACAACTCTGGAACCATCTGCCTAAGGGCAGAACAACCAAACCAAACTGGCCGTGTGCTCTTTGTGGGTTCAAATCATCCCCAAAAAACCTCTGGGCTGAGGCTGCTCAGCTTTGCTGTCATCCACAAAAGCCTCTTGCACAAAAACATCATTTTTTTTAAGGCTGTGGATTTTAGAGCTTTGGTCACTCGAAAAAAATGTATATAAATCATGCAGAGCCCTGCGGCTGCTGTGGGCAGAGAGGAGGCACTGCCAGGGAGAGACTGCAGCCCTGTGCCAACCCCGTGGAGCCATGAGCTCTCCTCTCCCCTGCACTAAAAGTCTTTGTCCCCATCCTGGACCTCGTCCCATTTAACCCCATGGCCTCTCCCAGCCAGGTTCTAGGTTTGCAGTGACAGAAGTGATGCCCTTCCTGGAGGCTACAAAGCTCCAAGGAAGAGACAGAGGGCAGATTTCCTCCACAAAAGGCTTGCAGGCTTTGCTGTATTCACTTGCTTAGAACCCTTCCCAATCCCAAGGATTTGGTGGGGCTTGGAGGGTGGGAAGGAGATGGGATCAAGCTTCCCCTCATTACCTGGAAGTGTCCAAGGCCAGGTTGGACAGGGCTTGGAGCAACCTGGTCTAGTAGAAGGTGTCCCTGTCCATGGCAGGGAGCTGGAACTGGACCACCTTTAATGTCCCTTCTAACCCAAACCATTCCTTGATGCTGTGCAGGATGAAGCTCATAAGGAATGGCATCTGTACAGCTGCAGCCTCCAGCAGCCTCCCTGGGTATTTATTCTTCTGAAATTTACTAATGATTGATTGTTTATACAATTAAAGGGCCACTAGTCTGACCCCAGAGCAGTGGTTACCCTGTAAACTGGCAGATGAAAAATTAAGCTGGTGCCTGACTCAAGAAGTGCAAGTAGCTGCAAGCTCATGCACGTGACCTGGTGGTGGCACCTCCCTTGTCCCCATCCTCACTGGCACGGCCATCCCTCCCTGCCATCCCTCCCTGCATCCACAGGGACACAGCTCTCGCTTGGCCACAGGCTGTGGCTGCAGCGTAAACAAATAAAAGCAATTAATGTCCAGGAAACAGAAAATCCTGCAGGGTGCAGGGCTGTTAACCCACACCTTCCCTAGCTGCGTGGGAGGGGATGTGCAACTGTGTGGTTTGGCCTGATGAGCCCTGAGTGGGTTTCTAGGAATTGTTTGCAGCACATATCACCATAGCACCTCAAGGCAGGAGCACAGTCTGCTGCTAGAATTCAGAATTCATGACTGCCCGTCCCCTCCCTGCCCTGGCAGAGGGCAGAAACAGACTTCAGACCCGCTGGATTCATCCTTTTTCATGACCTTTCCAGAACTTTGCTCTTTTTCAATGACTGCTGCCAGGGAAGCATTACACTCCTCATCCTAATCTGCAGCAAGCCATCCTAGAATCCCAAAATGTTTTGGGTTGAAAAAGACCTTAAAGCTCATCTCATCCCAACCCTTCTGCCATGGGCAGGGCACCTTCCACTAGACTAGGTTGCTCCAAGCCTCATCCCACCCAAAAATCCTCCAACTAGTGATATTTAAATCATTTCCCAGCTCTGAAGCCGTAATCCCACAACAAGTGCGCCTCTCCATCCCATTAAAATCCTGTGTGCCCCTGTGTATCTCCTTGGCACAGCTAATGGCATGCTCCATACCCAGCCCTGCTCATGCCAGGGAGGAATTGGTTTGGCATCAAAAAAAACAACTGTTAAACGTTTACCTGAACTTCTGTATCTATATATTTGTGTTTAAGAAAACAAGAACACTTTAAGACTGTCCACAATATTTCCCTCCCCGCCCCTGGGAAAAAAAAAAAAAAAAAAAAAAAAAAAAAAAAAAAAAAAAGTGAGATGCTTGTGGTGTTTTCAGCGAGGAAAAAATCCAGACGGGATATAGGGGGGACATGACCCCGAAGCGTCCTGGAGAAGATCAGCAGGGAGCAATCCTTCGGTGACCCTTTGGAGACGCGCCCCAGCTCGTGTCTGCGCAAGGAGCAGGCGGCAGCTCCAAGGCAAACACCGGGAGCTGGTTCTTCTCCCAGCTCACGGCTGAGCTATGCATCTCCTTCCCGTGGCCTCCAGAGCTCCCCGGGTGTCAAAGTCATTAAAGGAAAATCCGCCCTCAGCCATTTCAAACAAACACGGAGGAAAACCACTGCCCACCTCTCTCCTTCAGGAAGCCCTTGAGATTCCAGTATCGGGGGAATTTAAGGCAAAATCCATGTCTCCCTGCTCATCCCTGCCCTCCTTAAGCTCTTCCCCAGCACCCACCTGACCACTGGACCAACCCCGGCTGGATGAACCGCAACTGTGCGTGGCACAGAGGGAAAGATCCCGCATCCCTCCGCATGCCAGGGGTGTCTGCAAGCACCAGGCACGGCACACCGACCACCCCCCGCACCCATCCCGGCATCCCGCTTCCCCCGCAGGGAACGATGCTCCCGGCGCGGCGGGGAGGCAGGAGCGCTCCGGGAGCTCGCTGGGGACCCTCGGGTGTCGCGGGGGTAGAGGAGGGGACCGCAGGGAGGGGACGGCCCGCAGTGTCCGCTCTCAGTGCCTGCTCTCCATCTCCCGCACTCCATGTCCACACTCACCTCCCACTCTC
This sequence comes from Anomalospiza imberbis, assembly GCF_031753505.1. Classification (NCBI taxonomy): domain Eukaryota; kingdom Metazoa; phylum Chordata; class Aves; order Passeriformes; family Viduidae; genus Anomalospiza; species Anomalospiza imberbis. The sequence goes on from NC_089683.1 coordinate 4,161,663, forward strand.
AGTGGCCGCACTCATCCCCTGCACTCAGTCTCGGCTCTCCCGTCCCGCACTCACCGCTCTCGGTGCCCGCTCTCAGTGTCCCCTCGCTGTCCCCTCTGTGCCCGCTCTCCCCTCCCCTGTCCCGCTGCCGCCGCCGAGTCCCGGCGCCGCCGCCGCCTCCGGGAGCCCCCGCGGCCGCCCCGCGCATGCGCGCCCCGCCCCGCCCCGGGGTGGCCCCGCGGGCCGAGCCCAGCCCGGCCCAGCCCGGCCCAGCCCGGGCCGGACAAAGCGCGGCTCAAACCCGCGGCACCAGCCCGATCCCGTCACCCCAGGGCTGGGTGCGGGAGAGCCCAGTGACGCATCCGGGAGAGGAGTGTAAAGCCGCAGACTCACAGAATCGTTCGGGTTGGGAGAGGTCTCCGAGGTCATCGAGTCCAACCTGTGACCGGTCCCCAGCCCAGAGCACTGAGTGCCACGTCCCCTGTTGTTCCTTGGACACCGCCAGGGATGGGGACTCTAGCACCTCATGGGCAGCCCCTTCCAATGCCTGGCCACCCCTTCCATGAAGAAGGACCTCATGTCCAACCTGAACCTTCTCTGACCACAGCTTGAGGTTCTGTCCCTTGTCCTGTCCCTGTTCCCTGGGAGCAGAGCCCGACCCTCCCCTGGCTGTCCCCTCCTGTCACGGAGTTGTGCAGAGCCACAGGGTCTCGCCTGAGCCTCCTTTTCTCCAGGCAGAGCCCTCCAGCTCTCTCAGCTGCTCCTCATAGGATTTACAAGTCACTGCAAGGTGGTTGGGGATGGAAGGGACCTTTGGAGGTCATCTGATTCAGCCCCAGAGATCACTCTCAAAGGTGAAGATTCTACGTTTAAAGTAAAAATCACGGGACCAGGGGCTATGGGTGCTCCTGTGCTCCTGAAGCACAGGAGATTCCTCTGAACGCCAGGAAACACTTTTTTACTGTGAGGCCAAGAAATGGCACAGGTTGCCCAGCAAGAGATACCTCCATCCTTTGAGATATTTAAAATCCATCTGGAACTGGACCTGGGCAACCTGCTCTGTGTGTCCCTAAATGAGCAAGGGGGCTGGACCAGATGACTTCCATGGAGTGGGAGGAACCCCCTGATCTCAGTGCTATGGACATGCAAGTGTGGAGGAGCAGATGGTTTTCCACAAGATTTCCAGGCTAAAGGCAGTACGGCCTCAAGCCAGCTGCCAGCACCAAAATCTTTGGGCTCCAGAAAACAGGCATTTGCACCCAAATGGCCTTTCAGGAGCAGACTCTAGGCTCCTGAGCTATGCCTGGGAAATGTGTGGGAGAGGCTGATGGATCCTGGATGGAGCTGTGCCAAAGCCACAGTGGTGGGTTCAGCTGTAGGGTCACTGTGACCCCCAGGAGCAGGTTAATTTATGAGTTACAGAGTTTGCCCTCTCCAGGCTCTGCCTCAGCTGGTTCATGCGGGTTCTGCTGCTCCAGCTTGTCAGAACCACTGCTTTTTGATAGGTTTATGAGGAAAACAGAAGGACTGCTTGTTCTGCAGGGAGAGGATTCATGGAGAGGCAGCCCAGGAATGTGACTTTGTGGCTCTGATAAGATCTCTGCAGCCTGGGTGAAGGTTCAGCACATCCCAGCACAAATCTCACAGCACTTGGGAGAGCCAGTACCCCCAAAGTGAGGAGGGAAAACATCCAGGGTGAAGAAGGTGGGAAGGAACCTCAGTTTTCCCTGTCATTGCACTCAGGGATGTGGATGAGATACCAGGGGCAGCTACCAACCCCCCCAGTGACATCTTGCACTTGTTTTCTGTCCCTCTAAGCATCTCCTGAAAGACCCATAATACTGCACCATCCTCCTCCATTCCTTAAACTGGGAGGGGATTCTGCCCCTCTGCTTCATTCTGGTGAGACCCCACCTGCAGAGCTGCTTCCAGATCTGGGATTCAACAGCAGAAGGACGTGGAGCTGCTGGAGAGAGTCCAGAGGAGGCCACAGAGATGCTCCAAGGGCTGGAGGCCCTCTGCTGTAGAGCCAGGCTGGGAGAGCTGGGGGTGTTCACCTGGAGAAGAGAAGGATCCAGGGAGACCTCAGAGCTCCTTCCAGTGCCTAAAGGGGCTCCAGGAGAGCTGGAGAGGGACTTGGGACAAGGGATGGAGGGACAGGACAAGGGGCAGTGGGCAATAGAAGGCATAGGAGGTGGGACATAAAATACAATCCAGGCAGATGGGGATGGTGAGAGGTGACATCCCTGCTGCAGTACGGACACTGCAATGCTGCCGGGCCACCTACATCTATTTTACCCCTGTGAAAGGTTTTTACCTCGTTTATCTTCAAGGCATGACCCAGGGCAGCCATAGGAGGGACAAAGGGCAGCTCTGTGGGGAATAACTGCTCTCCTGGGGGGTGCTGACAGCCTGTTCTGCACCCCAAGCCTGGTGGATGCTGCACAGTGAAATCTCTTTGATCACTGGCTCTCAGGTGAGTGGTACCAAGCCATGCTCTGTAGTTCATCTCAAACCTACCCTGCTGTGCTGCAGTCCCTATTACTCCAGACCATTGACATTTTAAACCCTGAAATGAATCACCCAGCTCCCTCCAAGTCAAAACCCAGGTGTGGTTGTGTTTGGCCAGGAGATTAGTCCCAGAGTTAAGACTGGGTTGTACCAGGCTGAGGTTGTACAGTCATCTGATAAGATTCAAATACACTTTGTGCCCTCAAACATGTCCTGAATGCCTTAATTCCCCACCCAAATGTTCATCATAGAATGGTTTAGGTTGGAAGGGACCTGCAAAAGGTTGTCCTGTTATTTTTAGGTGCTCAGAGTTATTACTCAAAAAAAGGATCTTCTTTTGTGGATCAGGGTCTCCCTCCATCAAGAAGCATCCACACACACCATGCCCACACTGTGCTGCTGAGGAGCAACTTAGCAGCTTTGCACCAAAGATAACTGAGGTACTCCAAGGACCAAATGTAATCCAGAAAGTAGGAGTTACCTTTTCCCTGTATTTGCCTGTAATAAAGAATATTGACTTGATGTTTTTGTAGTGGGGTAAAAGTGAATTTTTTTTGCCCTGTCTGTGCCCCTTCCCACTGGGCAAGAATTGATGCTCATCATCTGTTTGGCAAGTTTTAAATAAAACTTCTGCAGATGCAGAATTAGAACATTAAGAACACATTAGAACACTAAGGCTTTTTTAAACTAATAATTCAGGAAAAAAGTCCATAAAAGCCCTGGGTTACCAAGTTCAGCCTCTGCAATCAGAAGGAAGCACTTGATACAGTTAATTTCGGCACCATCAGCTGTTCCCCACGTGTTGCCCAAGGATTGTGTAGCAATTTGGGGTCGGGAGTTTCCTGCCTTCGCGTGGTTTGCCCGCAGCAGTGACAGCCCATTGTGACAGTGTGATGGGGATTACTAATGTGCCTTACACACACTTCCCGTCAGGGCAGTGAATGGATCCGGAGCAGCCCTGGGGAGAAGGATTTGGGGGTGCTGGTGGGTGAGAGCTGGACATGACCCTTCCTTGAAACCCTCAATTCTTGAGGTGATCCCCCAGCGTGGGCAGCAGGGAAGGGGGGGATTCTGCCCCTCTGCCCTGCTCAGGTGAGACCCCACCTGCAGAGCTGCTCCAGCCCTGGGGCCAGCAGCAGAAGGACGTGGAGCTGCTGGAGAGAGTCCAGAGGAGGCCATGGAGATGCTCCAGGAGCTGGAGCCCCTCTGCTCTGGAGCCAGGCTGGGAGAGGTGGGGGTGTTCACCTGGAGAAGAGAAGGATCCAGGGAGACCTCAGAGCTCCTTCCAGTGCCTAAAGGGGCTCCAGGAGAGCTGAAAAAAAACCTGGGACAAGGGCCTGGAGGGACAGGACAAGGGGGAATGGATGAAAAAGGGCAGGGTTAGATTAGATAATTGGAGTAATTTTTTATGGTAAGGGTGATGTACACTTCCCTGGAAGTGTCCAGGGCCAGTGGACAGGACTTGGAGCAGCCTGGGATAGTGGAAGGTGTCCCTGCCCATGGCAGAGGGTGGAACTGGATGTTCTTTTAGGATCCTTCCAACCCACACAGTTCTGTGATTCTGTGATTCTAAAGCTGGACATCACTTGCTGAAGTGACCAGTGGATCCTGCCCCAGGGTTGAAAGCAGCCCCCAGAGATCCTGAGGAAGAGGCAGAGATGTTTTGCATACAGATGGATGATTTCCAGGCTTGAGGGTGGAGAAAACGAGAGAATAGGAAAGAAAAAAAAAAAAAAAAGGAACCAGCTGTCACTGTCTTTGGTAACAGCCAGAAGTCATGAGAGCAGATGAGGAGACCAAAATAGCAACACCAAACCTCAGCTCTGTGTCTGGACCCTTCGGATTTTCCTGTAAATGTAGTTGAGTTGCCCCATTCCAGAGCTTTGTTGTTGGTTCAGCCACTCCTCTGGTTTCATTTGGAATTCAGTTTTCCTTATGCCCGCAGGCAGGGCCTGTGTGGGTTTGTTTTGGTTTTCTATTAATTGCTGTATTTTCCTCCTGCGCAGCAGGAAAACAGGATGAATACCCATGGGATCTGGGGTAGCTGTGCATCAGGAGCAGGACCACAACAAGATTTTATGTTCCCATCACTGTGTTAGGGCCATGCTAGGAGGCATCTGGGAGGAAAAACAAATCCATATGCTCTGGGCTCTACTCTGGGAAGAAAGAAGGTGGTTACAGCCCATCCAAACACACTGAAAGTCACAGCTTTAACTTCTTACCCACTTTCCTGTGCTCTCCTGGTCAGATACCAGCAGCTCCCTGTGCCTTTCAGTAATTCTGTTTATACACCCTGATAGTAGTTTTCCATGTTTTTCTTCTTCACAATTAGGAAAAAAACCCAAGAGCTAGAGCTGTTTAAAGATTTACCAGAGTGTGTGGGAATAGAAAATACTTCAAGAAAATTATGTCAGAAATGCCTGAGCTGGGTGAAGATGCAATGGGGTGAAATTCTCCAGCCTATGTTAGGGAAAAGGTCAGGAAAGAAGATTAAGAAGGGCGCCTTCAGCATTAAATTATTTGTGAGGAGAGTCAGGACAACACTCTACTTGTGAGAGTGAATTCATGCCCTGGTTAGGGTTCAGCTCCTGCAGCTGCAGCTTCAGGAGAGCCCAGTAAATATAAATCCCTTTAATCCCTTGGAAAACTTAAAATTTACCCTGATAAAAACATCTCATAGGTGGTCTCACTTCTCCACATAATTTCAGTTCTAAAAAGTTACTTTTTTCCATTCCAAACATTGCTTTCCATGCTATTATCTTTCTATTTTATTACAAATAGATTTACAACCTCCACTCCAACGTGTTGCTTGATGATCAGGTGACACTCCATCAAATTTGGGATACTCTCTTCCCATTTTTGGAGCTGTGAATGAGCCACAAGCCTCTCCCCTGCCCTTCATGGGTGAGGCAAGGCTACTCAGCAGCCAGGAAAGCGAATAGATGGCAACTTGATAATTGAGCTGTGGCTTGAAAAGTGACATTTAATTGAACTAAGCGGGGAAAAAAAAAGAACAAAAAAAACAACAAAAATGACAGCAACAACAACAAAACCCCACAACGTCCCAGAATCTCAGAAGGATCACAGAGTACCCTTAAACCTCAGAAATCAAGTACAGGTGGATGCTGACACACAGAGGTGTGAGGAAGGGATGAGAAAATCCCTTAAAGTGCTCCGTGTGCAATTCACCCGTGGATGCTCCTGCATCCACCCTTGATCTTTCTGTTTCTCTGCAAGCCCTTCAGACCTGGCCCTCTGTGTGCTAAGTGCTTAATTCCTGTTTTTTTTCTTTTTTTTTTTTTTTTCAGTGGAAAGGAAGTGCTAAAGGTCCCTGTGAGCTTGTGCTGCCTTTTCACCCTGTAACCTCCAGAATGCAGCAGGGATGTGAACCCAGGGAGACCTTGGGCACAATCCTGGGGAGTCCCAAAAGCTAGGGAAGGCTTCTTGCTTCTTCCCAGCCTTCTCCCCCTCTCTCCATCCCTCCGTCCTCCTCGGCCTGCCCTGCTCCGATGAATTATTCAGGCGCGCAGCAGTTGCTCTAGGGCGCTGTCATGAATAACAACAGCAGCTATTTTTATCCCTAACTCCTGTTACCTTTCGGGCAGGAGCAGTGGGGCCCTGCCAGCTCCTGGCAGGAGGAAAACCGCAGGCATCCACAACGTCTCCGCGGGCTGGGACTCGTTTCGACCACCCAAATGTGGGTGAAATCTTGTGCAGTCTGCATAGATGTTCCAGAATCCCACCCTGGTACACACTCTGGGCTGTACTCACAGGGTGCTTTGAACCCGTATTTTATTTTTTCCACCCATATTTTATCTGCAGTGGAGCACGCAGACTGTCCATTGCCGGATTTAATATTCTGCCTGCTGCAGAGGGAGAAAAAGCATCTTAGAGGTCAAATCTTGCAGCGGGTTCTGGCAATTTATATGGGATAAATCATATTTCCTTTGAGGACTTACACAGATTCCTCCAACCAGTTTAGATCCACAGTGGATGATGTGCCCATTAAATAAAAATAAAAAATTGGAAATAAAAATTAAATAGAAATAGAAATAATAGAAATAAAAGTGCCAGGGGCACGCCAAAGGTTTTCTCTGTTCATTCTTTGTGCTTTCACCACTCAGGAAAACAAGAAATGTCCAACAAATCAGAGGGAAGGGGTGGATTTAAGGAGGAGCTGGACGGAAATGGGTCCTGCTGAGTGTGCAGAAGCAGGGAAGATATTCCAGCTGCAGGGAACATCTCTGGAGCTAGCAGGGCAACCTGGAAGATTAAAAAAAAAAAAAAGGAGAAAAATGGAAAGGAAAAAGAAAATAAGGAAAAGGAAAAGGAAAAGGAAAAGGAAAAGAAAAAAAAAAAAAAAAGAAAAGAAGAAAAGGGGAGAAGGAAGAAAAGAGCAACAGAGCATAAGATCCTTTATTTCTGCCAACCTGCCAAACTGAATACCGCATCAAATTATTCCAGAGCAGGGCTAAAAGGACTAAAAAGGAACTCTGACCTTTGTGAAAAAAATCTCTCAGGAACAGGACAAATAGCCAGGATTTGGACTGCACGTATCCCAAACCACAGAGTTGCCAGGCATTTCCAGTGAGTGATCTGATCCAGGCACACAAACAGAAAATGGGAAACGGGGCAAAGGCTGTTTCCTGCTCCTCTTCTGAAACACCAGTCACAGCTGCTCCCTCTGGAGAGGAGAGATCAGGCAGCGGGAATTCTGTGCCTCAGCCCAGCAGACCCCGGGGTGAATATTTATTCCCAGGATTACCCTGGAAAAACTGCTGTGAGCCACAATATCCAGGGGACACCGCCAAGTTTGTGTGCCTGGTATGCCTTGCTGATCAAAATAGTTTTGTCATGCTTTTTATTCTTTTCCTATTTTTATAGAGGTGTTTAGATAAAGATTTTTCAGGGATACCTCAATGGTTTTTTTTAAGGGGGGGGGCAGCATGTTTCCCTGTAGGCAGCGGCACCTTTTGATTCCTGCCTACAACAGGAATTCCTCCTCTTAAGAGACTTAAAGGAGGCTTGCAAAAAAGAGGGAAAGGGAGTTTTTACACAAGCAGATAGCGATAGGACAAGGGGGACTGTTTTTTAACTTGCCAGAGGGCAGGATAAAGTGGAATATTGAGGAAGAAAATCCTTCCCTGTCAGGGTGGGGAGGCCCTGGCACAGGTTGTCCAGAGAAGCTGTGGCTGCCCCTGGATCCCTGGAAGTGTCCCAGCCCAGGTTCGACGAAGCTTGGATCAGCCTGGGATAGTGGAAGGTGTCCCTGCCCACGGCGGGGGTTTGGAATGAGTTGCGCTTTAAGGTCCCTTCCAACCCAAACCGTTCTGGGATTCTAAGACACATCCAAAATCGTCTTTTCCATTCCAAATACCACAGAGCCTGTCAATTCTGTGTGATCATCCCCAAACTGCTGGAGTCACACCGGGGCCACGTTAAAGGAAAAAGCAACGCCCACCCAGCGTGTACGGGTTGAAAACACCCGGAAACAGTGCTCACCAAAATACAACACAAAAACAAAATCCTAAATTAGTTTTTAATTAGTTTTTGTTGGGTTTTTCTTGGTTTGGGATTCTATCTGGGTGTTTTTGTTGTTTTCGTGTTTGGTGGTTTGTTTTTTTTTGTTGTTGTTGTTGTTGTTTGGTTTTTTTTCTGTTAACCCAAAGCGGCATTTTCAGCCCCTCGGTGACTTCCAAGAGCCGGAGCCGGGATCAAATCCGATCCCCGCTACCATTGGCCCCGCCCCCTGCCCCGCCCCCTCGTTTTGATAAGCTAAATATCCTGTCTATCACTCTTTCGCCGTCCCATTGGCTGACGCTGGGAGCTGCCGACCAATCAGCAGCGCCAAGGGGCGGGGCGAGGACGGGCTTCCCGCGCGGTGGCGGGAAAGGAGCCGCGTTTGGCGCGAAACGGGAGCGCGGCGGGGGTGGATCGCGGGGCCTGATCGCATCGCGGGGCCTGATCGCATCGCGGGGCCTGATCGCATCGCGGGGCCAGCCCGGCTTCCCACAGCTCTCACCGTCTACCCCGGCAGCGGCAGCAGCGGCGGAGGGATCCGTCCCAGGGCGGCCGGCAGAATGGCGGCGCCGGCGGGCGGGCTGGAGGATGCGGAGCTGCGGGAAGCGCAGCGCGATTACCTCGATTTCCTGGACGATGAGGTGAGACGAGCTGGGAGGCGCGGGTGCTGCGTCCCCTGCATGCCCCCCGGGGTTGGGGAACACCTGATCCTTGTCCCCATGTCCCCTTCTCCCTGTATCCGGGGACTGGGGAGCATCTCATTCCTGTGCGCCTCCGCCCCATGTCTACTCCCGAAGTTCGGGAACACCTGGTCCCTGTTCCCGTCCGTCCCCCCCTAATCCATGGCCCCGGGAATTGGGAGCTACCTGATCCTCCCTGCCATGTACCCGCGGTGGCTGGGAGCCCCTGGTTCCTGTGTCCCCCCATTCCTACCAGGGTTTAGGGAGCACCTGGTCCCTGTGCTGCCCTTTCCTGCTTGCCGGTGGGATAAAGGAGATCCAGCTCTGCAGGAATGGGCTCCTGGGTTTTTTTTCACACAGGCGGACATGCAAAGTGAGTTGCTTTTTGGGTGTCTTTCCCCCCACTCCCACTTGCAGGAAGACCAAGGGATTTACCAGAGCAAGGTCCGGGACATGATCAGTGACAACCAGTATCGGCTCATCGTCAACATCAACGACCTGCGGCGCAAGAACGAGAAGAGAGCCAGCAGGTGGGTGTGGGGCACCTGGGGCACTGCACTTGAGAGGGGTTTCAAAGGTCCAGCCCTGGTTCTGCAGGTCATTTGTCACAAGAAAGCACCAAATCTTGTCCTCTGGTGAAAGCCAGGGCTTCCCCACCCTCATAGTGAACAATTACTTCCCTATATCCCACCTAATTCTTCCCTCTGGAAGCATGAAGCCATTCCCCCTTGTCCTCTCCTTCCATGCCCTTGTCCCAAGTCCCTGTCCAGCTGTCTTGGAGTCCCTTTAGGCACTGGAAGGGGCTCTAAGGTCTTCTCTTCTGCAGGCTGACCAACCCCACTTCTCTCAGCCTTTTTGAGGATGCTCAGGGATATTTTGGACCAGCCTGGCCAATCTGGCCAGGGTCATGTCAGGCTTTCTAGATATGCTTGGAATTGTTCTCCTCCTGGCTGTTGGTGCCAGTGCACCTTGCACAGACTTGTGATGGACTTCAGGTTTTTTCACCTCCTGCTCCTGGTAAACTTGTGGAGCAAGCAGGGGCGTGGGAAAAAGTGTTGATGAGGAAGGGGTTGACTTACCTCCTTTGTGACCTCCCTGTGCTGCAGGCTCCTGAGCAATGCCTTCGAGGAGCTGATCGCCTTCCAGCGTGCCCTGAAGGATTTCGTCGCCTCCGTCGATGCCACCTACGCCAAGCAGTACGAGGACTTTTACATCGGGCTGGAGGGCAGCTTTGGCTCCAAGCACGTGTCCCCACGGACACTGACAGCCTGTTTCCTCAGCTGCATCGTCTGTGTGGAGGGCATCGTGACAAAGTGTGAGACTGGGGGACACCCAGGGGCTGCGGGTGTGGAGGGGCCGGGGGTTTGCTGTGGAGGAACTGGAGCCCTCCAGGAACTGTGGTGCAGGGAGGGACTTGGGACAAGGATCTGGAGGGGCAGGACAAGGGGCAATGGTTTTACACTGACAGAGGGTAGGATTAGATGGGATACTGGGGAGGAATTCTTCCCTGTGAGGGTGGAGAGGCCCTGGCACAGGTTGCCCAGAGAAGCTGTGGCTGCCCCTGAATCCCTGGAAGTGTCCAAGGCCAGGCTGACTTGGGGTTGAAGCTACTTGGGATAGTGGAAGATGTCCTTGCCCATAGCAGGGAGTGAAACCAGGTGATCTTTAATATTCCTTCCAATCCAAACCATCCTATGATTATGTATCCTGGTAACCTGGCCCAGGGAGCTTGGCTGAAGGTCTTGAGTGTTGGGATGGTCTTTAAAATCAGCCAGTCCTGTCCATGTTTGACACTGAGTTGTGACCCAAGTAATTTTAATCTTGGAGACCCTTTTGGGAGCTGTCTGCTGACAGAGGGGTGGGACATCCCAGCCCCTAACTCCTCTCTTTTCCAACCCTAGGCTCTCTGGTGCGTCCGAAAGTCATCCGGAGTGTCCATTATTGCCCCGCTACCAAGAAAACAATTGAGCGCCGATACGCAGACATGACCTCCCTGGATGCTTTCCCATCCAGCTCCATCTACCCTACAAAGGTGAGGTGAAGTAGCAGCAGGTTCCTCTAGGGAGGATGTGCCAGCTTCAGTATGAAGCTGGTGAGCCCCAGCCTCCAGTCCTGCTAAACAACCCTTCCCAGCAGCCTTGTGCAGGGTGGGTGATGCACCCCATGTCCTCCTTGCTCTGCTGAAAAATGGTGCTCATCTTTTAATTTGGGTTCCTGCTTTAGGATGAAGAGAACAACCCGCTGGAGACAGAGTTTGGCCTCTCGGTCTACAAGGACCACCAGACCATCACCATCCAGGAGATGCCTGAGAAGGCCCCAGCGGGGCAGCTGCCACGCTCGGTGGATGTGGTTCTGGACGATGACCTGGTGGACAGGGTGAAGCCTGGGGACCGCATCCAGGTGGTGGGGACATACCGCTGCCTGCCAGGGAAGAAAGGGGGCTACACTTCAGGCACTTTCAGGTGGGTCTTCCTGGGGCTTCAGCCCTCTCACCCTGTTTGACTGGGTCTCTGGAAGGTGAAATCTGGCAGCTGGTCATCAGAGAGTTGGGTCAAACAGTGGCTTAAATCACTTGGAAGTGGTTTGCACCTTGATCCTATTTATGATCCTATTTATGACCAGATATGCTGAGTTGGAAAGGACCCACAAGGGTCATCAAGTCCAGTTCCTGGCCCTGCACAGGACACCCTAGCAATGCCACCTTGTGCAGCCCTGAGAGTGTTGTCCAAACTCTCCTGGAGCTCTGGCAGCCTTGGGGCTGTGCCCATTCCTTGGGGAGCCTAGTCAGTGCCTGACCACCATCTGGTGGAAGAACCTTTCCCTGATATCCAAAACAAACCTCCCCTGACCCAGCTTCAGCCCTTGGGTCCTGTCACTGGTCACCAGAGCACCCAATTGGTGCCACTTCTCCACTTCTCCTCGTGAGGAATCTGTAGACTGTGGTGAGGTCTCCTGTTACAATGTGCAGCTGTGACTTCCAGCTGTGCCCAGAAGGGTTCGGATGCTTTTAAAAGATGCTCCACTGATGGTCCAGCACAGTCAGATCAAGAGTGCTACAGCTGTCAAAGCTTCCCACCGCCTTCCATGGCTTCCTTGAACAAGTGATGGCCCTGTGGAAGCTTCTGCTGTGTCTCTGTGGGGTTTGCAGAGCTGACCACAGCTGTGTCCCTTCTCCAGGACCATCCTCATTGCCTGCCACATGAAGCAGATGAGCAAAGACCTCAGGCCTCTCTACTCTGCTTCAGACGTTGCCAAAATCAAGAGATTCAGCAAGAGCCGCTCCAAGGTATCTAAGTTTTGTCTCCAGGCATGAAGTTTCAGCTTGGCATGTGGCTAAGAAGGTTCTTGTTGGGTTGCAGGTAACTCTTCAACCCTCTTAGCAGGTGTTGGATTATCTAACTAATTCTCTTTGAATTTTCTGCTTAGACTGTGATCAGGCCCTGTTGTTTTTCCTGCTGCTTCTGTAGTGCTTGCAGAGCATCCTTTCTGCTGGCAGCTCTGCTGTGTCTTGACCCTACCAGCAGGTTTCCAGGAAATTTGCAGGAGAAACACCTCTTTTCTCATCCCAGACTGAGATAATGGGGTTGTGCCCCAGCCTCTCATGCTCAGAGCTTTCCTTTGTAGCTTTCCTTGCTCTCACTGCTTCCAGTGCTTGTTTGGGTGACAGTGACAAGATTATCCTGCATTTAAGATAAATCCCACTGTGAAAGACAACTTTGGCCAGCAGTCTTTTCCTTTCCAAATAATTTTCATCCATGTGGCTCTGATAGGAATGAGCTAAAATTTGGGCTGAAATGCTCTTTTGAAGTATTGCTTGTTCTTGCTTGTTCCAGCCCATGTGACAAGCCGTGCTCTTCCTCTTCTGCCTTAGGATATCTTTGACCAGCTGGCCAGATCCCTGGCTCCCAGCATCCATGGGCACGAGTACATCAAGAAGGCCATCCTCTGCATGCTGCTGGGAGGGGTGGAGAAGATCCTGGAGAACGGGAGCCGCATCCGAGGAGACATCAACATATTGCTGATAGGTCCGGGAGGGCTGGGCAGAGGCACCCTTGGTTGGTGTTGTTGGGGGTGAGGGAAGGTTATGGATTTAGTTTTGTGGAGTAGCTGAAGGTAGAAAGGACACCTGGAGGTTCCTGGTCCAGGGATGTGCACAGGGCTGAGCCGGTGTCACTGGTCAGGTTGCTCTGGGACTTGTCCAGTTGATTTTGAACATGTCCAAGGATGGAGATGTGTGCAGATGTGGAGTCATCAGCACAAGAAAAGTGTGGACCTGTTAGAAAGTGTGCAGAGGAAACCTTGGACAGGAATGCAACGAGTGGACCTCCCCTGCTCTGGAGCTGAGCTGGGAGAGCTGGGGTTGTTCGGCCTGGAAAAATCTCCAGGGACACCTTGGAGCCCCTTCCAGAGCCTAAAGAGGCTCCAAGAGAGCTGGAGAGGGACTTGGGACAAGGCCTGGAAGGACAGGACAAGCGGGAATGGCTTCCCACTACCAGTGGACAGGGTTAGATGGGATATTGGGAAGAAATTTTTCCCTGTGAGGATGGGGAGGCCCTGGCACAGGCTGCCTGGAGAAGCTGTGGCTGCCTCTGGGTCCCTGGAAGTGTCCAAGGCCAGGTTGGACGGGGCTTGGATCAACCTGGGATAGTGGAAGGCGTCTCTGCATATGGCAGGGGGTTGGAGCAAGGTGACATGTAATAATGTCCTTTCCAACCCAAACCATTCCATGGTTCTAGGGGATTCCATGGCCTCTGTGAGCCATTATCCCAGTGTTTGCCTATGGTCAAGGAGACTTTCTTTTTGTTTCTGGTGTCCCATTGGAGTTTCCTATATTCTGAATTGTCCCCATTGCCTCTTGTCCCATCACCTCAAGTCTCTTATCTCCATCTTCTCTATTTCCTCCCATGGATTTATTGATGATAGTGGGAAGATCATCTGCTTACCCTATTTTATGAAGATTGAACAAAACCCCTTTCCTCTCCACCTGCCCCTGCTCTGAACACCCCCAAACCAGACACAGGGTGATGATGCAGTTGGTATCCAGGGGATGAGTTATTCGTAAACATGCTATTCTCCATCCCAGGAGACCCTTCTGTGGCCAAATCCCAGCTGCTGAGATACGTGCTGAGCACAGCACCCCGGGCCATCCCCACCACCGGCAGGGGCTCCTCCGGCGTCGGCCTCACCGCTGCCGTCACCACGGACCAGGAGACAGGTGAGGAGCACTGGGGTGATGGCTGTTAACTCCTGGCAGGGACTCTGTGGCATCCAAGGCTGCTCATCTTGATGATCTGGGAGGTCTTTTCCAACCTTAGTGATTTTATGGTGCTGGTTCTGCAGTGATATTTGCAGGACCTGCTCCACCAGAAGCTTTATGTTAATGATCATTTGGGATCATGGGATCCCATGTTTTGGGATATTTTTTCCACCTCTCTTAGGTGGTGGTTTTCTTTACTTTTCGTCCACTTGGTGCCACATCGAGCAGCCTTCCTCATGGGAAGGCATTCCTAACCCTCATCCTTACCCTGAGCATTCTCTCTGCTATAGAGTTGGGTCATAGAGCAACCCAGAAGGATTCTGCTGCACCCTGAGGTTCACCCTCATCCAAGGGGGATGGATATGGCAGGGCAGGAGATGTGTAGGGCTATATCTCCTACACACATCTCCCCCACTACCCACTTGGGGGGTGGTTGATCCTGTTTTCCCCTGTCCCATCCCAGGGGAGCGGCGCCTGGAAGCAGGAGCCATGGTGTTGGCTGACCGGGGCGTGGTGTGCATCGACGAGTTCGACAAGATGTCCGACATCGACCGCACGGCCATCCACGAGGTGATGGAGCAGGGACGGGTCACCATCGCCAAGGCCGGCATCCAGGCCCGCCTCAACTCCCGCTGCAGCGTCCTGGCTGCTGCCAACCCCGTCTACGGCCGGGTGAGTGCTGGTGTTACCCTTCTGTGGAGAAGGGAGAGAGGCAGCTGGTGAGTTCCAAAAGGTCCCCCAAACAGTGACTTGGATGCGTGGCACAACAAAGACCTGGTTGGTTTGGTGTCTGTTGTGGTCATGGCTTTCTTGTAGGGAGAGAGGAGCTCCTGGGGTTTCCCACCCTCTTTTGGTTCTGCCTGGGTGTTTGGGCAGCCCACTGGATCCTCATGCTGGTGATGAGCCTCAGTCTTGGTGTCTGATCAGGGATCACAAAAAATTCTTGTTTTCCTTGGAAATAAGAGCCCTGCAGGAGGGGAAAAGTAGCTGTACTGCTGCAGCAGGCTGGGTTTGGTGTGGTGTCCAGCTGCCAGGACATCCATCCATCCATCCATCCATCCATCCATCCATCCATCCATCCATCCATCCTTTTAGGCCTGGCCAAAGGAGATCCTCCCAACCTCCCTGGCAGCCAGGACTGGCCAGTGAGGCTCTCGTGTAATCCCTCACGCTGTCCTTCCCCAGTATGACCAGTACAAGACGCCCATGGAGAACATCGGCCTGCAGGACTCCCTGCTCTCCCGTTTTGACCTGCTCTTTATCGTGCTGGACCAGATGGACCCGGAGCAGGACAAGGAGATCTCGGACCATGTCCTGCGGATGCACCGCTACCGCAACCCCAACGAGCAGGATGGGGATGGTGAGTCCCATCCCTCCTCAGCCAAGTCACCCCTCGGTGGCAGCTCTTGGGGACTATCAGAAGTTGCTTCACAGGGTAAAATCCTATTCTCTGTACATTCCCCTTTCCAGCCATGCCCCTGGGCAGTGCCGTGGAGATGCTGGCTACGGATGACCCTGACTTCATGCAGGAGGAGGAGCAGGAGCTGCAGGTCTATGAGAAACACGATGACCTCCTGCACGGGCCCAACCGCCGCAAGTGAGTCCTTCATCCCCTGGAACTCTCTGAGGGTGTCCAGCACTGTGGGTTCATGAGTTTGGCCTGAGTATCCAGACAGTGCCAGCAATGCTCTAGCTGATCCATGGGTAGGATGCTGAGGGAGCCTTGCTTGATCTCTTGTGCCAGGCAGGTGGGGAACATCTGGAACTGAATTCCCTACACACCTGGACTCCCCTGGAGAGGGTATAAATGGATGGAAAGCCCATCCCCACTCTAGCTAATGTGCATTCCTGCAGGGAGAAGGTCGTCAGCATGGAGTTTATGAGGAAGTACATCCACGTAGCAAAGATGATTAAGCCCGTGCTGACCGAGGAGGCGGCGAGCTACATCGCCGAGGAGTATTCCCGCCTGCGCAGCCAGAGCCAGATGAACTCGGACGTGGCCAGGGTGAGCCCCCGAGCAGCTCCTTCTTGGGCCAGGAGGAGGGAAATTGAGGCACAGGCCTCTCTGCTTATGGGTGTTTTCCACCTTGGATGTGACACCTCTCAGTGAGGGTCACACAGACACCTCTCTGTCCCCCCAGACCTCCCCCATCACAGCCCGGACCCTGGAGACCCTGATCCGCCTCTCCACAGCCCACGCCAAGGCCAGGATGAACAAGACTGTGGATATGCAGGATGCTGAGGCAGCTCTGGAGCTGGTGCAGTTCGCCTACTTCAAAAAGGTGGGAGGAAGGTGTCCCTCTGTTCCCAGGGGATCCTGAGATTGTCAGGATTTTGGGTGCTTGGGGTTGGTCCCTAAAAGCAGCTTGAGTGAAAAATGAGGTCTGAGTCCATCCTGCCTTTGCCACACAGGTGCTGGAGAAGGAGAAAAAGCGCAGGAAGCCGGTGGAGGATGACTCTGAGACTGAGGAAGATCAGGAGTTGCAGGACAAGGAGGAGCGCAGGACAAGGAGGTAGGAGCCACAGCAAGGGAGTGGGAGGGACATGGTGCAAAGGGCACCAGCCAATTCCGAGGTTGCCACAGGCCATGGGGAAATACTCCACGTTTTACTCAGCCAGGTGATTTGTCCCACCCCGTTTGTAGTAGAGGGAGGTCATAATTTAATGGATAAAGAGCTGGCTGGATAGCACAGGCACAGGTTGCCCAGAGAAGCTGTGGCTGCCTCTGGATCCCTGGAAGTGTCCAAGGCCAGGCTGGACAGGACTTGGAGCAACATGGGATAGAGGAAAGCGTCCCTGCCTATAGCAGAGGGTAGAACAGGATGATCCTTATGGTCCCTTCCCAACCCAAACCCTTGGGTGACCTCTCTTTTCCCCTCCCAGAAGGAAGAAGGTGCGCACGGAAGGCGAAGAGGGCGCCTACGACCCCTATGACTTCAGTGATGCTGAGGAGGAGATGCCACAGGGTGAGTCCCTGGGTTTGGTGACATCTGGCTCCTGAGGTTGCTGCTGGGACTACACAGCCTGGGGAGCAGCACTGCTGCTGTTACCTGTGGTCCTTGGCGTGGTACAGTACCATTCAGAGCCACAGATCCACATGGGACAGGGTTAGATGGGATATTAGGAGGGAATTCTTATCATCTGTGAGGGTGGTGAGGTCCTGGCACAGGTTCTCAAAGAAGCTGTGGCTGCCCCTGAATCCATGGAAATGTCCAAGGCCAGGTGGGATGGGCCTTGAAGCTACCTGGGATCGTGGAAGGGGTCTGTGCCTATAACAGGGGTTGGAACTGGATAATCTTTAAAGTCCCTTCCCACCCAAACCGTTTTGTTATTCTATTGCTGACTAACTTTTTTCCATCCACCTCCAAACCATAGCATAAATAACAGTATTGGGAGGCAGTTTGGCATCACCCCCCTATCCTGAGCCCAGCACTTTTGCTCTCTGGGTACTTGGTCACCAGGCACAGGGTGAAGGTAACTCTTCCTTCTGCTCCAGTTCAGGCACACCCTCCGAAAACGCCCGAAGCCCCAGGTGCTGGTGAAGGGAAGAAGTTGGAGTTGGCTGAGCCAAGGTGAGTGGGGGCTGTCCCTGTGTGTCCACCTCCCCCTGTGGCTCCAGGCTGTTGTCCCATGCTGGACATGCATCTGTGATGCTCCCAGCTCCAGCTTTTGCCTTTCCTACTGAGTGCTGCTGCTGGAACGGGGAAGGGCTGAGGCATCCTGGGCTGGGAACAAGTGGAAGGATTTTGGTGTATTCTCCAAGGGTGATTCCTTCTCCTCTGACCAGGTTGAAAGCGTTCAAGGCTGCTCTCCTGGAGGTGTTCAAAGCCTCCCACGCCCAGTCCGTGGGCCTGAAGAACATGATGGAATCCATCAACCGCGACAACCCCGAGCCCTTCTCGGCGGCCGAGGTGAAGGTGGCCCTGGCCCACATGCAGGATGACAACCAGATCATGGTGTCCGATGACATTATCTTCCTAATCTGAGCCTCTGGGTGGAGGAGCTCAAGTTGTTCATGGACTCTCAGCCTGGAGACTCTTCGTGTTGGAATGCTTCATGTGGCTGAGCTGGATTTTGGGGAGCTCAAGTCTGTGCACTTCCTTGCTGTGCATTTCTGGCACTAAAGAAAAGAGCCAGGAGCTCTGGAAACTTGCTGTCTTCACAGTGGAATATTTGGGAAGTGGTTTCTGCAAGGAGACGAAAGGAAAAACCTAGGAGGAAATTGTCAGTGTTTTTAATGTATTGTTTTTAGCTTTGGTGTTAAGAGTTCCAGCTTTGAAATAAAAATAATTATTCTGGATTTAGGAACCCAGCATTCAGTAGTGATGATAAGAAGCAATATGAGAGCTCGACTGTTATTATTTCCCCTTTTTTTCCCCATTTTTTCCCTATTATATAGCCTAGATCTGCTTGTCTCACAGGGAAAGGTGCCTAAAGCCTGTCCTGTTGATTCTGTCCTTCCCACCCATCTTGTGGAGGATGATTTCTGGCAATGGAGGGCAAGGTGTAGTCTGAACTGTTCCACTGCCCATGGGTCAGCTTGAATTTCCAGATTTCACACTCCTGATGGGGGTTTTGTCCCCAGGGAAGGAACTTGGAAGGTCTCAGAGCTGCCCAGGGAATGTGTCCCTGGCACAGATGGATTCCATCTCCTCCTGCCTTTAGCCTGGGATCATGTCCTGGGGATGGCAAACTTTCAAGAAAAGCTGAACACACAATCAGGCCAGTTCTGGCTGCTTGTGGTCCAGAGCTGCTGAAGGTTTGGGTTTTTCTTTAGTTTCTTTGTCTTTGTGAGTTTGAGCTTAGGAGGAGCCCCTGAACAGTTTTGCTGTTGTCACTGCCTATCTCCAGACACTTGCACAGCTCCCTTCTTCCTTGGTGCCATAGATCTTTATTTGGGTTATAAAAACGTCTCTAATGTTCACCCCATGATTGGCTGTTTAGGGGGATGTAGGATTCCCACTTGTGGGGATACAGCTGCACTTAGACAGGTGAGATTTGTGCTGCTGTGGATGGACTTCAGCTGCCTGGTGAGCTCTACAAGCCAGATTTTCGAGCTCCTCTCATCCAAGAAAGCCATGACAGCAGGATTGGGAGGGGATTTTGTGTTTTTGCAGCCTCAAGATCTCTGGGTGGGTGTATTGTGCTGGTACAGAGCAACCTTGGACGTTCAAGCAAGATCTGGCTCAAAACTGCAAAAACTGGTGAAAGTTAAACACAAATCCTCTTCTCTGGAGATGGGATGGGAGAGCTGGGATTGTTCAGCCTGGAGAAGGATCTGGAGAGATTTAAGAGCCCCTTCCAGTGCCTAAAGGGCCTCCAAGAGAGCTGGACAGGGACTTGGGACAAGGGCATGGAAGAAGAGGACAAGGGGGAATGGCTTCTCACTGCCAGAGGGCAGGGATTGATGGGATATTGGGAAGGAATTGTTCCCTGTGAGGGTGGGGAGGCCCCTGAATCCCTGGGAGTGTCCAAGGCCAGGTTGGATGGGGCTTGGAGCAGCCTGGGCTAGTGGAAGGTGTCCCTGCCCATTCCGTAATTCCATGATTTTGTGTTTTCCCTGCCCTTACCGCTGGGGAACCGCTAATACTGAGTTTCCCGTGAGAGGACACCAGGAGGAGCTCTAGGGTAAAGAAATCTGGGTATCTCCCTGTGCTGTAGCCCGGGGCTATAGGCTGTGGGTGACTACTGTCCCCCGTGTACTGGTGGCCACTTCGGTACATCCTTTGCAATTGGGAGAGGGGTCTTTGTTGACAAGGGGAAAACTGCCAAAGGTGGCCGGAGAGGCAGCAGCAACCTGCTGGAAGTACAAAGCCATGTCCTGTGCTGCAGCTGAAATTTTTATTTGACCTTGTCATCTGGAGATTTCAGAGGCTGTGATTTCAGCCTTTAGCTGCTGCAGGCTGTGGAAGGTCCTCTGAGCACCTGGTCTTGTGGAAGGTGTCCCTGCCCATGGCAGGGGGTGGGACTGGATGGTCTGTAAGGTTCTTTCCAACCCATACTATTCTGTGATTCAATCATCCACAAAAACCTGAACCTAAGTGTGTAACATATCCTGCAGTGCAAACAGTGCTGTTTCCTTATAGGAACTCAAGAGCAGAAGAGGTCTTGTAAGTGGAATTACAATACTCTTTAATCTCCAAGTCACCATCCCTGCTCCAAGCCCTTGATGTGTGAGAGGGAAAAGCTTTTTGAGATAACTTTATATTCCTATCTAGAAGGAAAAAAATCTTCCTTGTGAGGGTGGGGAGGACCTGGCACAGGTTGCCCAGAGAAGCTGTGGCTGCCCCTGGATCCCTGGAAGTGTCCAAGGCCAGGGTTTGGAGCAGTTTGGGTAGTGGAACTGGATGGTCTTTAATGTCCTTTCCCACCAGAGCCATTCTGTGATTCTAGGAATAAAAGTATTTTTTCTCCCTTGTGATGATTCATGTTTGGTGGCCTCTTTTTTTTGATTTTTTTAGTAAACTTCAACTCGTCAAGACAAGTTCAGTTGCAGGAAATTCTGGGTCAAAGAGGGAATCCCTGCTGAAGTAACAAGCTGCTGAAGACACAAGAAGTGAGTGGAAAGTGGTGGTGGGGGTTCATAACCAGTATTTGGCGTGACAACGTCATTGCTTCGTCACACATGAGCATTTCCACTCAACCCCGTTCCTGCACAATCCAACCCATTTTCATGGCAGTGCCCTTTCCTTTCATGGTGAATGCTCAGGGGGAAAAAAAGGAGGTCAGCTTCTGGGCTAAAAAAGTGGATTTCTGGTAACTCTACCCTCTCTTGCTCTTCCACACTCTGTGTCACATCTCAGTAGATGTGCTGGTGAATATTTAGGACAGTCAGAATAGGAATGTGTGTCACAGCACTGGTGTTGCCTCATGTGGACTTGATAACCTGAAATGTGTCAAATGTACAGGAGGAGAGGGGCTGGGCTCTGAGCTGTCGGTTGAACCAGACCACAAAAAGTCATGACAACATCCTGCAGTGATGTAAAACATCAGTCGATGGAGATTTCTGCTGCTGAGATTCAAGGGAGGTGATGGAGCAGGCACCATTAGGCCCTTCTCCTTGGAAAGTTCTGTGAATTCGTAAGAGGTTTCTGATTTTTTTTTTTTTTTTTGTAGGACTGAAAATGTCATGAATCTGTTGATTGCCTGGATGACTGAAGATGAGTTTGTGTGAAGAGTCCTCCACTTTAGTGCTTTGCTTCCAGCTTGGCTACATAGCTTTGGGAAAGGTTTCTCTCAGGGCTTTTCTCCACAAATAAACTTCATCCAGTTGTTATGTGGGATTTTTTTTTTTTCTGACATAAAAATAGCTTTTACTCCCAAAGAAACCTGCTGGTGCTCCAGGGGAACACACATGCACAAACTTTCCAGTTCGTGGCTGCTTCTTTCTGGGCCACAGGATGCAGAATCCTGTTTCCACTTCTATTATCATGCCTCCCTCTCCTGTTAATTATTAAGTGAGGATTGTATGATTGTGAGGGGGAGTTAAATCTTTCATGAACACAAAGGAACAGGACCAGGTGGAGGAATGCAAATGAAGCTTCTGACCCAGCTCTTTCAGGGCTTTTGAAGGACAATGGTCAACCCAAGTCCCACCATATCCCACGTGAGTCCCACCAGACAAGTCAGGAGAGGCTTTCCTCACACCACCTTGCTGGCTACAGGGCCATGGGACTTATCAGAGTGTTTTGGGATTGTGCAAGACTTATGGGATGTACAGGAGCAGGAGCAAAGTATGCAAAGGAAAGGATAAGGGTGGATCAGCAAGAAACTGTGTGTGTGGGAGTGCTAAAGATATCAAGGTGGACTAGCTCCAGATTATTCCATAAGTCTGGGCCCCTCCTGGGTGCTCCAGCCCATTCCCCAGCTCCATTCACCACTATGTATGTCCGAGGAACCCATCCAGGAGAAAGGCTGCTCCAGTATTCCAACAGCACAGCTCAGTCAGGGACTGGGAGTCAAAGCTGAGCCAGAATGGGGCTCCTGGTGGTGGTGGTGGTCAAGGCCCGTGAAGGTGGTCAGGGCCCTAACAGGGTGTGTATGAGTGTTCAGAATTCTCCACAATGTGTCACCACAGCAGGGAAGGCATCCCAGCTCCTGGTGTCCTGACACCCCAGAAGGAATTCCTCATGGCACTTATTCTTTTCCTGCCCAGTCCCTGCCGGACACAGGGATCCCTAAGACGGGGTGGCTGTGGATTGTGCAATTGAAGGGAGGTTAAATGGTGAGGTTCCATGTCCTGCCCTCATTTTGAAACCCTTGCTGGGTGCCTGACTTTGCAGCTTGCTGATCTCTGCTGTTGGGTTTGTTTGAGGCACATGGAAGTGCATCCACACGAGTTTGTGGTGAAAGAACACTATTATTAGAAAGAGGGGAGTGGAAAGGAGTGGAAAAAAAAAACAAAACACCTGCTTGAACAGTGTGGGTTTTTTTTCTTATTTTTCTTTTTTTTCCCCTTATCTCTTGATCTGCCTGAATAAATGGTATTGGCTGGTTTGGGATGCTGGTAGTAGTATTTGCCCTTCCCTTTTTCAGATTTAGATGGGAGGAAGTGGGCTAAAAATTGCAAGATCAGCTCCTAACCTCGGGTTAGGTAAGCCAGCTGTGCTGCAATGGAAAGGATGGCAGCGCCTCAGCTTTGCTATAAAATGGAGAGCACAACTGGCTTTGAGACACAAGCAGGGTTGAAAGGGTCTCAGAGAAGGAGAATTCTCTTGTCCTGTCACCCTAACATCCACCCAAAGCAGCAGGGAGGTTACCATGGCTTTCACGAGCTCTGCTGGGGTAAGTACTTACATCTAAAATAAAGGATAAGATGTATTTCCTGCAAGAGATAAAGCAGAGTGCAGATCCCCTGATTTGTGCAGAAAACCCTTTTAGCCTTGCTGGGAGCTGAATGGGACGCTGGGTGTGTCTGATGCAGCTGCTTGGTGATTGAGTGACAAGGGCGTGCTGGACTACCCATTATTTATCTACCTCATCCGCACTGCTGATGTGGGATTGGCAGAATCCTTTTTGCAGACAACATGTTATCAAAACTGCTGAAATTTCACTGTGGATACCTCTGCATTTGAATTTCAGCCTGGGTAGCATTTGCAACACTGTCAGCTCCTGTGATTTTCTTAAAAGCCCTACATTTATTTTGGCTTCTTTTTAGGAACTGGACTTAATGATCCTGTGGTTCCCTTTCTGTTTAGGATATTCTATGATTCTAATATTTACTAAAACTCTGCCTACTGGAAATTGCCCAAGAATCCCAGATTTTCTTGGGAAAAGGGATATTTCCATCAGATGGCTGTGGGTGGCCAGTTTTTATTGTCCTGAGAAAGCCATGGCTGGGCAAGGTTTTAAGCTTAGGCACAGGGGTCAGCTGAGTCTTCACCCCAGTTTTTAGATGAAGAGATGGTGCTGTGTGACCACAGAGTAGGATCTCCATAGCTTGTTGGACAGATGCTCTTGTTAGTACAGAATCAACTGTGAACAGAATTTAAATCAGAGTTTAGCATCAGTTATGATGAGTTTTATTAACATCATTTTGCTATTTGCTCATCTTGGCCTATTTCACACAAATATAAGTATGAAGATGGTCCAGTCTAACCAAGACTTGGCTCTTGGTGCTCTCTCTTTCCTGACTGGGCAGAACTAATGACACCTTTCTCTCTCCCAGTTCAGACCACTGGTTTTGGTGCTGGTTTTAGCCCTCACTGTGAGCAGCTCACCCCACAGAAAGGCTGGTGCCTCTGAAAGGCTGAAGGAAGGTTGCCTGAACCAAAAGGATCTCAAATTCCCCACGACAGTGAACGTTGACATTCGGATCAGCAACTCAGATCACGCCTTTGGGATAGTCCATGATGTCAGGAACCGGTCTCTTGCTCCCTGGGATTACAGGTAACGGTTCAGTTGTTCTCTAAATTGCGAGGGCTGTGCCACAGATGGTTTTTTGTAGTGGCTGTGGTTCATTCTCAGCATATGCCCAGAGTCCCATGAATATTGCAAACACTTCTTGACACACCCTGATGTTCTGATGTTAGTTGAGATTTCTTCAGGAGAAACTGTTTGCAGAGCAAGGGGCTATCACTGGAATGGTTTCCAATCATCTTGTCAGTCTTTATCAATCACAGAATCATTTAGGCTGGAAAAACCCTCTGAGGTCTTTGAGTCCAACCATTTCCCCAGCGCTGCCAAGGCCACCACTGACCCATGTCCCCAAGTGCCACATCCACATGGCTTTTAAAGCCCTCCAGGGATGATAATTCCACCACCTTCCTGGGCAGCTGTGTCAAGCCTTAACAACCCTTTCAGGGAATAAATTTTTCTTAATATCCAATCTAAACCTTCCCTGGAACAACTTGAGGCAGTTTCCTCTTGTCCTTTGTTCCCTGGGAGCAGAGCCTGACCCCCCTGGCTGTCCCCTCCTGTCAGGGAGTTGTGCATAGCCAGAAGGTCCCCCCTGAGCCTCCTTTTCTGCAGGCTGAGCCCCTTTCCTAGCTCCCTCAGCCCCTTCTGGTGCTCCAGACCCTTCCCCAGCTCCTCTGAGCAGCTCTCTAACCCCTCTGGCCCAAGCCTTTAGTGCTGTATGAGGTTGAAATAATAATTAAATTAATTATTCCTCTAGAAAAGAATGATGTGAGTACATTGACATTTCACATCTTCCTAACAGAAAGAAACATTCCAAATGCTGAAATTAAAACCAAACAAAATTGAATAAGCCAGTTGTGAGTTCTGCATTATTTAACCCAGCTCCACTCCATTCATCAGCTCCTAAAGAATGATACAGCAATATTACCCTCCCAGTGCTGATTCCATTTCTAGGAAATCATTGTGAAACCACTGCGGATAAGGAAATCCTTTGTGTCTCACAGTGAGAGCGCCCAGGTTAAATAGGATGATGAAGATATAAACAAGAAGATCCTACCAAACCACGATGTCCAAGTGCTTAAATCAGTTTTGTGTCCCCGTTCCCAGGCTGGACGAGGATCCCAACCGCTTCCCGCGGGTGATTGCCGACGCCCGGTGCCGCCTGTCGGGCTGTGCGAGCCCCCTGG
This sequence comes from Anomalospiza imberbis, assembly GCF_031753505.1. NCBI lineage: Eukaryota > Metazoa > Chordata > Aves > Passeriformes > Viduidae > Anomalospiza > Anomalospiza imberbis. The sequence continues at coordinate 4,186,655 of NC_089683.1, forward strand.
GGCAGGAGGACCACAGCCTCAACTCGGTGCCCATCAAGCAGGAGATCCTGGTGCTGCGGCGGGAACAGCGCGGCTGCGTCCCCTCCTACCGCCTGGAGAAGAGGATCATCACCGTGGGCTGCACCTGCGTCACCCCCGTCATCCAGCACCAGTCCTAGCAGCAGCCATCAAGGCAGGCAACATTGGGAAGAGGAAGTATTTCCCATAAAAATCCCTCTGGTGAAATCCCACAGCTGCCCGCCTCGCGCTCCAGGAATTCAACGCATCATTCCCCTTCCAAATCTGAGCAAATTGTCTCGTGGAAGTCATGATTCTTGCTGTTCATTTATGGATTTCAGGATGGGGATCATGGGTAGCTGGTGGTGGAGGGGAGGAAGAGTTTTGTTTGTGGCCCCAAGCGGTGAGAGGGGAAAGCAGTGCTTTTTAAAAATTTATTTTCCATAGTGGTTTATATCAGTTGGTGAACCAAATTAATTATAGTTTCTGAAGTTGTTCTTGGCAGTAAATTGCCCTAATTGAATACATGCCCACCAGCACTGCCACAAAAAATTCCTCATCCTGCATCTTCTCCCTCCCTTTTTCATCCCTCTTCCATTTCCCTTCTCTGGCCATCCCTGCTCACTGGGATGTTAGGCATTGGTGCCACCAGGCCTGGTTGTCACCACAGCCTGTGTTTATGTCACTGCTGCAGTTTATTTATTGCAAAATGTTTTGGGAGGTAATTAATTCCACTTGTTGAGTGCTAAAATGGTAAAGAACCAAGGGATATCTGTATTTCTATTTATGTCTTCTATTTATGGCTGTATTTATGGCTCTGTGTGTGCTCAGAGTAGAAAACAATTGATAAATTAATTCTGTATTTATTCAATAACTTATCTGCTGAATAAAAATAATATATTATTTAAAAAAAATGTTTTTTCATGGTAGTTCAGAATGACAAGAGACACAGAGAATGGGTTTTTGCTGCAGTAGCACTGAGAGATTTCGGCACAGATCGGGTATTTTCCTGTGCAGTGAGATGAGTAAGAAGGAGCAGAAGAGAACTTGCAGCCTAAATAGATGAAAAGACTCAAAGAAAAGGCTGAAATCAGTGAAGGGAGGTTCTGCAGGTGGCAATGGAATGAGGTTTTTTAGACCTCTGGGATGATCTCTAGGGATGGTGGGAAAAGAGATCAAATTACTGCAATATCGCTTTTTTGACATTGCTCCTCTTCCATCCAGAGCTGAGCCAGTCTCTCAGACCTCTGCTTTGGTTTCTGCTGCAGGAGGTTTTAAGCCTGCATTTCCTTTTACGTTTAAATCAGGACAAACCCACGCAGGCATTCTAGTATTTCATTGTGACTGCACAGAAACCACTTTAAATGAGATCCACCTGGTGCAGGTAGACTGGGTTTCCTCCTCAGGGTGGACCAGGTGAGCTGTTGGGTCTAGATGAATCAAGGCCAGGTTGGACAGGGCTTTGGGCCACCTGGGATAGCAGAAAGTGGCAGGGGATGGAATGAGATGGTGTTTGAGTTCCCTTCCAACCCAAAACATTCCACAGTTCTGTGATTTTACAATTATATGATGTCTCCTCTTGTTGGGACGGATGAAAGTTTGACAAGAAAGTTTAACAGATATGTATGCTTGGCAGAAAGATTTTTTGAATGTAGATTCTGAAGAAGGAATGGAAATGAAAGCAAGTTTTGATATAGAAGAAAAGAATTACTGAGCCAGTCTTACTGGATAACTAAGAAGGCAAAGGGAATATTAGTTAGAAGGGGTTTTTATGGCTTAGAGTAAAGGATAAACCCACCACAAACAGAAGATGTTTTTACCAAGCAAAAAAGATTCCACAGGCAAACAAGACTGCCCATGTTGCAAGTAGAAAAAAGGTCTCAGAATTTTCCACTGCAAGAAAACTGAAAAACAACTTGTAGCTTAAACTGTAACGTACTAACTTTTTGTGATTGGAGATAGTAACATGAATATGGTAACTATAGTAGTTATGATAGACTGTAGGTAAAAGTAAAGGTAGAGATTGGTTTATTAAGATGCTCAGCAAAGAAAAGTATATAATGCATTGTAACCAAAATTAAAAGGTCTTCAGGCTTGTCTGCAGCTGGAGCTGACAGCTGTAGGCACAGGCTCTGTCACCCACGACCCTGGACTGCTGTAATACCTTGGATACAATAAACTGCGTTTTGAAGTCCCGCCCGAAGTCCCGCATCTCTCGTTCAGGCTCTTACGTTCTCTGGTGCTCTTTGTTGAGTCGGGTGTGTTCTGTGCCCCGTGGGTCACTGGAAGCCACTCCAACTATCCGTGGGTGCCCTTCTCATTCAGTTAGGAGCATCTGCACCCGTTTGTGGCAGCAGCTGTTTCGTTATGACCACCGAGCTCTTCATGTGGTGCAGAGCCAGCCCAGGGAGGCGTCTCCTGCTCTCCTCTTTCAGTAACCGCTGACCAGGAAATTGCAACCCGCTTCTTACTCCTGACCTACTTCTCTCCTCAAATCTGTCTTGTGAGGCTGCCCTCACTTGTTTTTCAGGGAGAAAAATACTCTACACCTCTCCTCTCAGTCATCATTATTTTAACACGGGGTTCATGGCATCAGCCTGTGCTGATGCTCCTAAACACCCACCAGCTTACCCTAAAAGTGATCCTGACTGAATGGATAATGAAGTAGCTAATTAGGAAAATACACAGGTGGCTAATTAAGGAAGGCTCACCCAAGGGTCATGAGGTTTTGCAGGCAGAGCTCTTGACTGCAAACCACACACCACTCAAGGAGGCTTTGCTTGTACGTGGGATTTGTTTCCTCCTAATGGCATCATTCTTAGAGTGCAGCAGCTTGTAAATACAAGCCCGGTTATTTTTTGGGTGCTGGTTTTTTTTGCCAGCAATCTATTAATTTGGGGGTTGGAACTAGATGATCTTTAAGGTCCCTTCCAACATAAACCACCCTGTGATTCCGTGAATCAGAGAATAATGCAAACAAATTTATGCTTCTTATAAACAGCACAGTCATATCAGCACCGAGAGCAAGTGCCATTCACAGCCTTTGCTAAAGGCTTTGCTTGGTTTGTTCCCTTTGCAGCAGTGGCTCCAGACCCTGGGTACCCAGCTGGACATCTCTGGCTCTGAAAGGGGGCTTGGAGCAGCCTGCAGGGACTGGGACTGTTTTACCAGGAGGAGAAGACACAGTTGGAGGTGTGGCAGCAGTGCCACAGTGTCTTCCTGTAACCTGCTGGGCTAAGCAGCCTCCAGTCACAGGTTGGTATCTGAGCCTCATGGCCTTTCCTATTCCTTTTCTCCTGATTTCCTCTCCCTAACCTCCTACCTCTGTTTTTCTGCTCACTGCTCCCCTTGGCTGTGTGTTCTGGCAGCTGATCCTGGTGTGGCAGCGCCTGTGGGATGTTGGATCGAGCGGAGTGCAGAGCCCCCTGCACTACCATGGGCTGGGAGGCACAGCAGTGACCCAGCACAGGTAGATGCCCCCTCCCAGACCTGTGCTGTGATCTGTGGTCGTGTTGACCAGGAAGTATCTCAGGCCTTTTTGGACCCTTGACCACAGGCAGGTGCTCCTGGGAGTGTTCAAAGGCCACAGCAACTTATTCCACAGAAATCACTGCTTTGGAAAGTGTTACAAAATTAATTATGTAAAGAATGCAAAGGTGGCAAGCTAAAAGGTCGAAAAAACCCAAGAATTATCTGTTTGGTAAGGCAGAGGGTTGATGATGGAAAGCCAACATGGTTTATAGGGATTTTGATATTACAGGCAAAATTTTAAGGTGATGAGCAATTTTCTTAACAGTCCAGAAATTCTCTGGAAGAGCGATTTTCTGAGCAGTCCTGTGGGGATCTGTGGATTGGTGCCAACATGATGGGTACAGAGGATAGGATAAGTTTCTGTATCAGCTGCAGGTTCTGGAGGTGGCTTGAGAGACCAGACCAGAAAGGTGCTCCCGTGTCACCATAGCCTTCAAAACAGGAGACTTTCCTTGACCTTCCCTGTGAGGGTGGTGAGGCAGTGGGAGAGAGAAGCTGTGGCTGTTCCATCCCTGGAAATGTCCAGGCCAGTTTGGATAGGGCTTGGGATAGTGGAAGGTGTCCCTGGCCATGGCAGGAGGATGGAACGAGATGATCTTTAATGTCTTTTCCAACCCAAACCATTCTATAATGACACAATCTCCTTTTGTTTCCATCTCCTTCTCCCTTTTCCTTCGATATTATTTTTAACCTTGTGTCCCAGAAGAATGAGTGGGCTGATTCTGCATTTTCTACTGTTGCAAGGCAGTGACCAAAAAAACCTCAAACCTGCCTAAAATGTCTGTGATTGTCTGGTACAACTTGGCAGAACCAGAGCTGTTGGTGGGGATGGGACATGTGCTGGTGCTGGCTGTCAGGAACTGAGAGGATGCCAGCCAGGCTCAGCACCAGACACAGACTACACTTTCTGCCTTTGCCGCTCACAAAGAGGAATTCCAGGAGCTGGACTTCAGTGGTCCTTGTGGGTCCTCTCAGGATATTCTATGATTAAAAACATTTTTCATATTTTCTAGTTCTAGTTTTCATAGTTTCTAGTTCTAGTTCTTATTCACCATACTTCCAGGGCTAGATAGGGGCAGCAGGTTCAGGTCCTCAGCTCATCAGAGAAATCCCTTCTTGCTTTTGGTGTAACTGTTTATTTATTCTTCCTTCAGAAAAGTGGCTCAGCTTTTCTACTTTTTCTATAAGTTCAACAAAAAGATTAAAAATATGTTTGATGCACTTTGGGGCTCATAGACTGACAAAATACTTTTTTCCTGGGCATAGCTTTCTATGAGTGAGTAAAATCAGTACAAACCATCATGTTTCTGTTTTATCTGCATTCTTCGTAAGCACAATATATTTGTATCATGATCAAAGTTCCTAGTTCTGGTAAATGAATAGAGATAGTTTATCTCCTCTCTAACTTGACCCTATAATTTTTCAGGGTGGCTTTTTATTTCAGACTTCTGAAACTTCTGTTCTTGGCCCTCATTACAGCTGAATCTGCAGCACCTTTTAGAAGCATCTGGTTTCTATCCAGATTGCTTTGATAAGTGGGAGTGATGAGTGTGATTATCTGCAAAAATCCAAGTTCAAACTTCCCTTTCTGGTGGGTTTTACTCACAGGTTGCCAAGTCACTGCTGCTCAGATTTTGCAAACTGACATGAAACTGAGATGGGGAGCAGTGCTGGACTGGAAACTTTTATGTTGGAGAAGGTTTTGTAGCAATTCCACTCCCCTTCCTCCAATGACAATATTATCGTTTAAGAGCATCAAATTAGCAGACATTTGCACCAAAACTCTTGAAAACAAGGAGGAACAATCTTTACCTCTTGAACCCCAAACTGATAAGAGCTGTGCATAGGTGAAAGAGGAGCTCTACTCTCTTTGGTCTCTCATTGTGATCATTATTGACTGTAGAAGAATAAGGACACTGATGAGGTCAACTTTGTCAGGATGCATTGATTTAGGATTATTCTGCACCTTTCCAACTGAACATAGCAAGGAAGGAAATCAGTGAAGGAAAATGTCTTGGCTCGTGGTGCTAGGAGTTAGGAGAGAACTTGCAGTAGGAAAGAAATCAGTCCTCTGGCCCTATAAATCCAGTTTATTAATTAACCTATTAAATGCTTCTGCAGGAGCATGTAGAACACCCAAGCAGCCTGTAGGTGTGAGCACAGAGTTGTCCAAAAAAATAAAAGGTGGTTCTGTCCTAAGGCTCAGATTTAGCTGGGTTGGTAAATGATTCAACAAAAATCATGCAGGTGCAAGGGAGACTGTTGTATCTTCACTAAGGCCAGGCTGGACAGGGCTTGGAGCAACCTGGGGTAGCAGAAGGTGTCCCTTCCCATGGCAGGTGGCTTGGAAGAAAATGACCTTTAAGGTCCTTCCAACCCAAATCATTCCATGATGATGACACTGATCTGTGAAGTCTGTCAGCAGAAAGCTGTTGGCTTTTCCATGCTCCAGCTATGTAATCTCTTTCTGACCTGGTTCTGAATTTTTCCATCTCAGTATAGCTCTCTCAGCATTTTCCAGTCCCCACTACACATGTGCTAGCTCCAGCTAGTGGCACATGACTTCCAGGGAAGAAAGGGTTGGACTCTCTGTGATTTTAACTGTTGGAAGTTACTTGGGCTAATTGCAGATAATTTGACAAAACTCCTTCTAGGAGTGGTAGGACGTTCAAAGTTTATCTAAACAACAAGGAAGTCAGTTCTTTTTAAATTTTCCTGGACTGATATTTATATAAATCTTTGAAAACCTTGAAGGATAAGTGTTCCTTGATGTTTTTTGGTTTAGGATTTTTTTTTAAAGTCCATTCTTGCTTAATACTTGTGGGAGGGTCAGCTGGGTTAAACTTCAGGACCTGCAGGAGACCTTAAGGAAGAATAACTGGAGATAAGGTCAGAAACAAGCTAAGTTAGGATCATATACACTCCTAGATTTCTATGTTTAGGCAAAGTTGTATCAGTGTTTGAAGGTAACTAATGGTGTAGACAGGAGTTAATTGCTGTGATTGCAGGTACTGTGGTCAGCCTGAATTAATCAACATTTCCTTGGTCCAGTGTTTATCTGCCAGGTCAGGGAATGGTGTGGCTGTGCTGTGGGTTTAGTTTACAGGCTGACCCACCTGGAGCAGGTTAGGGAGGGTTTGGGCTCACTGGAACAGCTGGAGGGAAAAATCCCCAGTAGCAAAAGTTGGGATGATCACAGCTGGATCTGGAGAAGATGCTTTCACTTGAGAGGACCTTCCCTCTGGTTAGAGACTCTCAGCCCTGAGCTCTGCGTCTCCACAAGCTCTGTATTTGCTATTGCATTTGCCAGTGCCTCAGCAGGACCACAACTCCCCGAGACAGCAGCAAACAAAACATCCACAACTTCACCAGCCATCCCTGCCCTCTGAAACATGGAACATGTTCACTGGGTCACTTTTAACCCCAGTGTGCTTTAAATAAACCCACCTGCTGTGCCAGACACCCGCCCCCGCAAGCGCCATCCAACCGCAGCTGAAGTGCTGCGGTAGGGTGCTCCACATTTGAAGAGCTGAAAACGTGTTGGAAGGACACGAACACAGAGAAAATCACAACTGCAATCAGCCAGACGTGGTTAATTGCTTCAGTCACCCGCCTGACTCTCGTGAGCTTCCCCTTGTGTACCCAGGTGGTTCCTCTGCTCCATGGAAAATGGGCTGAGATGGGTTGGGCTGAGATTCACAGGTAATTTTGGAGTCAAGTTAAAACTCAGTAGTGGAAATGCACTCGCTGTTTTAGGGGAGGGAGTTTCTTTCCCCCCAAAGAAGCATTCAAAGTACTGTGTTGAACCCATCTTTACAAATCCTTTTCCAATCGGATAATTAGGTGGATAACTCGGTAATTACCCAGTTGAAATTTCTTTTTTTGCTCATCTGTCTTTAATCTCTTTGATACCACTTTATGAATAATTTTCATCCAGGTATCTTAGCTTCTCTATTGGTAAAATGGTGTTTTTCCTATTTTTTTTTCCCATGGGCTTTACATTCTACTGCCGCAGAGATAGATGTTATCAAGCGAATTGGAGGATTTAACATCATGTAAATCTCTTTTATGGTCATGATAGAGTGAATTCTTGCCTTATCAGGAACACTTCTTTAGAAAGAAAGGAGAATACCAAAGAGATTTTCACTAATTTTTTTTATTACACAAAGATAAATAAACATTACCTTAATTCTTTAAATATATATATATATTAGGATAATACCATGTTTTCCACCAGCATAAATAGATTTATATAAATAGACATTTCAAAGTGTAAACTAAGGATGGGTAGAGTTCCCATTACTTTTCAGCCTGGCACATGAAGGTGTCTGGATTCTGAATTTGTGGAGTTCAAGATTTTGGGGGAAAACATTATTTTTTAACCGAGACACCTAATTTTCAATATATTCTGCTGTATTCTTGACAAATTTTATGGCTTGATTCAGCTTTTTGGAGGCTGGATCAGGCCCCTTCCGTGCAAAGAAGTTCCCTGTGGTTCCTTGCTCTGCACCTCCAGCTCCCTTCAGGCCTGGTGCTGGACCAAGGGGGTGACACACGTGCAGCCCACGGTGATTTTTTTCTTCTCCAGCCTGTAGGACTGCTGGCAGCCCTTCTGCTCCCTGCGCAGGACCAGGATCTCCTGCATGATGGGGACGGAGTTGAGGCTGTGGTCCAGCTGCCCCTCCGGAGTCACGCACCGGGTGTGGCGGCACTCGGCGTCCGCGATCAGCCGCGGGAAGCGGTCGTGGTCCTCATCGATCCTGGGGGTTGGCAGGAAAGGGGAGGTTTGAATCCAAAGGCATGATAGTCTGGATGACTCTGGGCTCCCTGCTCGGGAACCTGTGCATCCTGGGGTGCATTGCCTACGGAGGGACAGCAGCTTCTCCAAGACTGCAGGTTTTTCCGAAATAAAATGTAAGTAACTAAATACTGGATATTTTAAAATGTATGGCTGCATGCAACTGCCTTTGCAGAGGATTTGCTTCAAGCAGGCATTGACTTCAAGCAGGCAAGACTTGAAAGACTTGGCAGAAATGATTTAGCTTTCTGATGTGTCACTTCAACTAACAGACCCAAAATCCTTCAGTTCCTCCCCAAAACTTGAAAGGCTGGTTTTAAGCCACTGTTGAATTTGGTGCATCATTAACCCTCTGAGGTATTTTATAATGATGTTTTACATAAAGAATGCTTTAGAAGATAAAGCTTGCCCCAGTATACAAATTAATTATTAAATTATAAAAGTAGTTTGCTTTGCCTTCTGTATATTGCCTACGCCATGTGGGTTTTTTTTTGTGCTGCTTTCTGTACTGGTTCTCTTTCAAAGAGGATTATACAGACATGGATACCCTCATATTTCCAAAATCTCTTAACTGTAAAGCACTGAAAATAGAGAAGAAAGTATTTTTCTTGCCCAGGGCATCCCGTGCTTTTCCAGGCCATAGGGGCAAGGATCCTACCTGTAATCCCACGGAGACAGAGAGCGGCTGCTGACATCCGGGCTGGCTTTGGTGTCCTGGTTCGTGTTGCTGATGCTGAGGTTGACTCTCACAGTTTGGGGGAACTTTGAGTCTTTTTGAGTCAGGCATCCAGCAGATGCTTGCTTGAAGAGATTCTCTGGCTTGAGCCCAGGCTTGATCACCTTCCCCTGGGCAAGACTGCTGGCTGACAGCACGGCCAGCAGCACGAGGAGCAGGGGTCTGAGCTGGAGAGAATTGGTACATTTAGGACACAAGACAGGTGTGAAATTCATCCACAGACAGCCTAACTGGTGGTTAAAGCCCCTACTGCAGGTTGGAGTAATTATGGAAAAATGTGCTGTATGTCACATCCACTTTTGTTCTCATTAACCGATTCTCACAGTGCTGACAGTTATATTTACACCCAGTTGTAATATGGTTGTAATGTTAAATTATAGAAAATAATATAATACAGAAGATAGCAGAAAGAGTATAACAAAAAGAAAGACACTCTAAGGTTGAGTTTTCAATGTATTTCTTGCCTCAGAAAATGCTGTGGGAGCCCATGTCACTGATGTAGAGTCTCATTGATGCCCCATGAGCATTCCCACATTTTAAGTTTTTTATTAATTAATGATTTAAACAAGCATTTCAAAGGTGGGTGCAGATCCCTATTCCATCTATTAGAATTTAAATAAGTCTCTGTCTTATATTCCTCTAAACTGGGGGAAAATAAACTCAGAATTCAAGTTCTTACCAGAGAAGCGCAAAAAGTTGGAGACATCTTCCTTCCTTCTCTTACTGCTTCTGATGCTTGAGCTGGGTTCTGCTGAGCTGAAGGTGTCTGGGCACATCTGCTGCTGGACCTTTTATAAGAGTTTCTGGGTTGTGCAAAATAATTTGGAGTAGGTGTTTTTTCCCCCAACCTTAACTGTGGTTTCTGACCATAACCTAAATTAAGAAGTGTATGTACATAGGTTCCATTAACACAGGTGGAATACAGGATATATCTTAGATCTGTAGATGATGTCATTCCTTCAGCCATGTCACTCTAATGGTGACAAAACCACAAACGTTGCAAATTTGTGGGTGCAAAGTATTCAATTTTAAATTGGGATGCCGTAGGTATCAAACCCAAATGTCGCTGGCACAGGTTTGGAGCTGTTCACTCCTTGGTCGGTCTGACGTCTTTTCACCCCAGATTGGGCAGATGTTGGACAGCTGGCCACCATCAAATTGCTCTCATATTCTTCCCATGGGCTGCAATTTTTCTTGATGTCTGAGGAGCAATGTCCCTGCTCAAGCTCAATTCTCCTCTGAACTGGGCTACTTCTATTCACGGTTAAACCTCAGGTGTGATATCTCAGTGTTGATCAGAATGCTTGGTGATAGTGAGCTCCCAAAAGTCAGTCACTCTCCACATAGGAAAAAAAATGAGTGAACTTTGTTTTGAGCTTGCCACCTTTTCATTTTGCTTTCATTTTCCCTCTCTTGTCCTGTGAGGCAGTGCTTTGTTCCTAAGGAAAGGAGTTTGGGAAGTCTGCTGGATGTAGTTAAACTTCATAAGTTAGGGAGAGAACAGAGGGGTTCCAGAGAAACTTTTTGAAGGCTGAGAGATGCAAAATGACACAAGACACAGGTTACACAGAGGAGCTGTGGTTTTCCCTGGATCCCTGGAAGTGTCCAAGGCCAAGTTGGACAGGGCTGGGAGTAACCTGGGATAGTGGAAGGTGTCCCTGCCCATGGCAGAGAGTGGAACTGTATTATATTTAAAGTTCCTTCCAACCCAAACCATTCTATGTTTCTAGGATTCTATAACTTAAAGTGTATTCTCTGATATTTCCTTTTTTAGGAAATACTCCCATCATTTTGCTCTGACAGTGGGTTATGAATAGCTCAGACGTGCCCCATGAAGTGACACTCAGTGTAACAGCCTTGAGCTGCTGATCAGAACATTTCCCAGGTCTAATTTTAGTGGGTTTTTTATAAAAATTATATGGAGAAGGTACAGAATTTTTATATTTGCTTAATATTTATATCTAAGTCCAAATTTTACTCACCTTGTGCCATCCAAAGGAGGATTCAAATAAGGGTAGAATTTAGTTTGCGTGTTCTGGGATACCCGTGACCTACATCCGCTTGTTTAAAAGAAGCTGATGTTTCAGAAATTAAATGTATATTTCAGTTTCCCTCTTCAAGTTAGAGGAGTGCAGGTTAAAGGAAATGGTCCCCTCAGAAGGGGTTTTCTCTAATGCAATTTACTGAAATATCCTTTCAAAGTGGGTCAGTTAAATTGCCAATTTTAGAAGCAAAATACATTTTGGAAAGCCTACAAAGCAGCGGAAGGTCAGGTTCAACCAGCCTGACCCTAAATTGTCTACCTTAAATGCGTCAGTGGTTTGGGTTACCTAAGCAGTTGAAAGGTGAATAGTTTAGCATTTGAACATGGCTGATGCACCACAACACTACAATGGCAAAAAAAATATTTCCATGGTTTATATTGAGGCATGAACACGTTTGTTGGCAGTTGTTGTAGGCAAGATGTGAAGGTCTGAGGAGAAAATGTGCCTCTTGAAATTTCTATTTCAAGATTTTTCCGAGCCCCAAATAATTATTTTGTAATTCTTAATGCTCTGAAGTGAAAAAAAAAAAAAAATTTCCCCGTGAGATTAAAGTTACCAAAAGGATTTGTTTTATTCTGACATATAGTTTTCTCTTAGCTATAGATCTGGAAACTGGGACACTAAAAAAGGTTTACTGAAACAACAGTGAAAATTAAAGGTTATCAAAAGCCTTTTGAAATGAAACCTACCCCTTTTCTTGTCTCTGGTGAAAACTTTCTTGAGAGCAAGTTGCTCTTTAAGTACTTTACCTGGCTGAGACTTTTCAGGCACCCAAACCTGACTGTGTTGGCATTTGATGACACTTTCTCCCCTCAAAGAGAATCTCAGAATCACAGAATGGCTCTGCAGACCCAGCAGCACCCTCAGGAGCCAGGTGTCACCAAACCCAGGGACTCACCCTGTGGCATCTCTTCCTGGGCATCACTGAAGTTGTATGGGATTCATAAAATGAAAAATTAATTAATTCATTCATTAATCCAGTAGGAGCCTTACTCGCCCTCTGTGCATGCCTTCTTCCTTCTGGGAGGGGGAAGGAGGGGTCACCCAAGGGGTTGGGTTGGAAGGGACCTTAAGGTTCATCCTGTTACAATCCTGTTATATCAATACCCATCCCCATCTGTGGTGAGCTCCCTACAAATACATTTCTAGAGGCAGTTTCTGCTTTTACAGCCATGGGACTTTTCCATTCTGCATTCAGATTTGATGCAGGTTTTCATTGCTTTTCATTCAGACAAACTCTGTCATCTCAGTGCTTAAAGAGACCCACACCAGTCCCAAACTTTGGTTCACTGTTTCTTTTCATCTTCAAGATCCCAGATCACTCCTCTGACCCTTCTCCCAGCAGTCCTTGGCTGTTTTGCTCCTCATTCATAGAATCACAGAATACCCTGAGTTGGAAGACAGCCACTTTGACACCAAAATCATCCAGGCCAGCTGTTTGTGCCACTCTCACAAACCCTGCTATTTACCAGGGAAATACAGGGCACCCCAGCAAACAGCACTGAGAGCAGCAGCATCTAAAACCCTGGGCAGCTGAACTGTCCAGGTGAATCCTTTGGGGACACAGAAGGACACAGGTATAAATCTGACCTCGGGATGATGCTTTTGGGTGGCAAGAACAGTTGGGAAAGCTCATGGGTAAATCAGTCTCTTTTGGTGTTCATCCCTTGCCATGGGCAGGGACACCTTCCCCTATCCCAGGCTGCTCCAAGCCCTGTTCAGCCTGGCCTTGGGCACTTCCAGGGATCCAGGGACAGCCACAACAACCATCCAAGTGCTGAAGCTCTGGAGTCCTGACTGAACTTGCTGTAAATTAAAAGAGAACTTTATACATTTTTTTAATTGCCATCAGTTAAGTTTATGATACTTCTGTAAAATAAGATTGTTTTTTATTTACAAGTAGGAACACATTTACTTATTTTTTTCTTCCTGGAGAGTACAAATTATATTATTTTTCTTCCTTTTGAGTACATATTATAAATCCCTATAAATACAGCAGCACTCTTACTTCACACAAGTAATACAATGCAATACATGCAAGCATTGCATGACCCACTCTGCATTGTGGAGGCAATTTCTAGGTTAGACTAAGTCTGAGTTCAGTGGTGGTCTGTGGGAAACCCAGAATTTGATTGAGAAAGATCCTGGGAGGGGACATGACCAGGACAGCTGCCCCAAGTTATCCAGGGGGATATTCCATACCACAGGATGTCAGCTCAGATAAAAGCTAAGAAAAGAAGGAAGGGGGTGCATTTGTTATTTACAATATTTGCCTTCCAGAGCAACTGCTCTGTGTGCTGAAGCCCTGCTTCCTGGGAAGTGCCAGACATCACTCACTGATGAGAAGTAGAGAATAAAATTATCTTTTTTTCTCTTTTTCACTTGTTTTTGCTTGTGCACAAAATTTTACTTTTATTATTGTAAACTGCCTTACCTCAACCCAGGAGTTGTTTCCCATCTTATTTTCTCTCCCCTGTCCAGCTGGGAAGGGGGAGTGATAGAGTTGATCAAGATCCTTCCACCACAAGTGTGGAAAAGAGAAGGCTCTGGAGAGACTTTAGAGCCTCTTCCAGTGCCTAAAGGGACTCCAAGACAGCTGGACAGGGACTTGGGACAAGGGCATGGAAGGAGAGGACAAGGGGGAATGGTTTCATGCTTCCAGAGGGAAGAGTTAGGTGGGATATAGGGAAGTAATTGTTCCCTATGAGGGTGGGGAAGCCCTGGCACAGAGTGCCCAGAGAAGCTGTGGCTGCTCCTGGATCCCTGGAAGTGTCCAAGGCCAGGTTGGACAGGGCTTGGAGCAACCTGGGCTAGTGGGAGGTGTCCCTGCCCTTTGTAGGGGGGTGGAACTGGATGGTCTCTAAAGGTCCCTTCTAACCCAAACCATTCCATGATTCTATGAAGTCACTGCACCAATCTCCCACCCTTGATTCTTACACAGGAGACACAGTACAAGAACTAAAGTAGTTTTTTTCCTCTATTAAACACCTGTATTTTCCTCTCCAGCCACTGCACTACAGTAGAAATTATCATCTCTTACTTCATGCCTAAATTTTCCAAGCACATCTAATGGAGATCACAGTCTCACATCAACTGTGGTTGCTGCCAGTGGTTGAAATCTCCTTTGCATAACCAATATCTAATACATACTTAGTAGCTGGGAAGTCAACTTTAAGAAAATGAGCTGGAAAGGGACATTTTAGGAAAGGGACATTTGTGGAGCATTGAGAGGTCCGTGCTATTTGCCCAAAATCCAGCCCTTACTTTGTGTTCCACCACTCACCACTTTCAAACCAAATTAAATTCAGAAAACTTGTTTCCTCACCAGTATATCCCTGTATCCCAGAGCTTAAACTCAGAGTTGCCAGGGCAACCTGCAGAAATAAACTCATTTCTACTGTAGCCATTTTCCTGCTCCCAGGTAAAATCTGAAAATCTTGATCATTCATTGTGGAATCAAAAAAATCATAGAATCACAAAGTAGTTTGGGTGGGAAAGAACCTTTAAATGTCATCTAGTCCAACACCCTGCAATAAGCAGCATCTTTCGCAGCATCAGCTTGTTCACAGCCCCATCCCACCTGATCTCGAACGTTTCCAGAACCATTTCTGTTTAAGAAGGGAAGTTCCTATTTTTCTGTTTTTTTTTTTTTTTTTTTTTCTTGCAGAGAAATCACTCCTGGCCACAACATTTTGTGTACAAGAATGTGTCAGAATCTAAAAGTTTTACAGAATAAGTGACTCAGACCAGTTTTGGTGAGAGTTGTAAAAACACCAGCAGGACCCTAATTTTCGAGCCCTTTCACCTCGCTGCAGTTCAATTTGACTTACCTTTTTTTTTTTTTTTTTTTTTTTTTTTTAAATAATGGAAATTCACCACTTTTCCAATCATATGCAAATTCTGACTGCAATGCAATGAAGTTTCCAGAACTATCCCAGGGAGGAATTTCAGAGAATAAGCACTGCTGAAGGTTTCCTCCTCAGAGACGTGGCCTTGTGAAGGTGGGGTGGGGACCACGGGTGGATGGCAAAAATCCCAGGTCCCATTTTAACCTGAAAGATGCCTCTTAACCACACCTGATCCTTCTGTGCTGATGCCATGGATACAAGGGCAAAGTGAATAGGTGTGTGCCAGGCAGAATGGACCATCCCTGACACTTTTCCTTCTGGCTGAACTGGCTGTGCTGAACCCAGCTGGGCTAGAAAAGGAATTGTGGTCCTTTGTTGCAACCAATGTGCAATTCTGAATTATTGTGGCCTTTGAGTGCTTAGGGAGGCTTTTAGAAAAGAGACAGCAACTTTTTACATGGGCAGAGAGTGATGGGACAAGGGTAAATGATTTTTAACTGGCAGAGGGCAGGTTTAGATGGAATATGAGGAAGAAAATGTTTTCTGTGAGGGTGGTGGTCCTGGCACAGGGTGCCTAGAGAAGCTGTGGCTGCCCCTGGATCCCTAGAAGCGCCCAAAGCCAGGTTGGATGGGGCTTGGAGCAAGCTGGGATAGTGGGAGGTGTCCCTGGCCATGGCAGTGGGTGGAACCAGATGATCTTTAAAGGTCTTTTCCAACTCAAACCAGTGTGTGACTCTGTGATTAGTGGGAAGAAGACAAATGGGGTCAGAGCAATGAGCTTTTGGAGGATAGAAAAGTTATGGCTGATGAGAGGTTGATAATCTAATTGCTCTTCACATTACCTGTGAAAGCTGCTCTTTTCTGAGCAGTGGGAAGATTGTATAAATATACAGGACTGACACGTGCAACTACAAGCAAACTGTTTTCCTTCTAATCAGTAAAGGAATTGCTAAAAGCGCTTCCATTATAGTAGTTGAATTTCCTCTCTCTTTTTTTGCATTTTCCTATATTTTATTTTTTTACTTTGAAGACTGAAATGCTAAAATGAAATGTGCCTATATCCTTTCACCACAAGGAAATACTCTTGCTGCTTCCTACACCTACAACTTCCAAAGCCTGAAAAAACCTTCATGCCATGCCTTCGGAGACTCACCTCCGCTGCCTCCCCTGGTGCCCAGGTGGTTCCCTCGGCACAGCAGCAGTGACGGAGATGCCAGATATCACAGGGCTCCTGTGGTGCACAACATCTGATGGCTGATAAGCAGCTTATGTGAGAAACACGGAAAGCAAACTACCCAAATGTCTCATCATCCCAGCCTGAAGTTGGCTTGCAAAGGATTCAAGCGGGGCTTTACCATATAAAGTTGTATCAGACAGAGTTAATCAGGTGATGGGGTGAATGCTAATCAGAATGCTAATCAGGGTGATTGCTTGTCTGTCCTATTTTCTTTCTTTCTTTGCAGCAAAGGGAAGATTGGCAGAAGCTTTCTGTGTGTTTACAGAAGACCTTTGTTCCTCCAGGGGAGAATAAATGAGGTTTTAAACTGGATTAAATGGTCTCACACCCTGAGAGAACATGGATATAGCTGGTGGAAGAGCAGATAAATGGTAGTGGGTCAAGAGGAGGGTCTTGATCCTCTCAGGAAATCACTATGAAGAGAGAGGGGAGAACAGTGTTCCTCTTAGGGTGCTCAGTAATCACCAGAGACCCTCCTTGATAATGATGCCCAAAGGATTTTGTGTGGTCAGTTTCTGTTTTTGGAAGACTGAAAGAATGAAGTGGATTATATCAAGTTTACAGAAGTCTTCCATTTTGAATCTTTTCAATGTAAATATACAGGCATATGTATTTATTTCACGTGGGGAAAACTGGCTTCTGGGATGAATGCAGTGCTGCCTGAAAACTGATAGTTGTGGCAGTTAATGCCCAATAAAATTGCACTTTATTTCACACCCAGAAATACTCTGCAGAATGTTCTGAAGGTGGATTTGATTTGCACCCCTGTTTTTATTTACTGTGAGCAGGGGCTTTGCTCAGTGCAGAATTGCTGAAGGCTGTTTCCAAAGTGGTTTGGACTTTAGGTCTCAAGTAGACAGAAATTGGATCAATTTTTGTACTTTCTGAAGACAGAAGAACATTGGTCATTTCTAAGAATTCTTTCCTGAATTTAGAAAATTTTTGATTGTGGCTATCTCATAATTGTTTGGCTAGTAGAATTCAGTGGAAGAGTGTGGGTTTTTTTCAATTAATCAGTGTAAAAAACCACTTTAACAGTGATGAAGGGAAATGAGAGAAGGTGATAGAAAATCACTAAGTGTGACATGAAAATGCTGCTGTCTACACCACCCTTCTTTCCTGCTGTGCCAGGACTAAATCCTGTGGATGCTCTTGTCTTACAGAGCTTGGCAGAGGACAGAGTGAGACTGACCTGCTGTGCTCATTCCATGGCAGAGAAAGCTGAACCATGGTAATTTCAACACTCTGTGCTATTTCTTGCTTTCCAAAATATTCTTGGTGAACCAAAATGGTTCATAAATTCACCAAAAAAACAAAACATTTTTTGTTCTTTTTATACAGTGATTGAACAGGGAAAGAAACTGGATTTTTGGTCCATCTTAATGCAAGATGGTTCATTCCAGGTCATCATTAAACACAATTATGAGCTTTGAGTATTCAGAAGACTTTTACTTTTAATAGTTGTTCGTGTTTACTATTGTTCCTCATTTATGGGAGTGTAAGAAATATCTGGCTGGAATATCTGGGTTTAATGATTGCTGAAATACAGTAGGAACAGAAGATGGAGAGGATATCCTTTGCCAAGCTACCCTAATGTAAAGGATGCTTACCAAGAGGGAATGTCACATCAAGAAGCTAAATTTTAATTTCTGTCTTCTTTTGCACATTTTATTTTCCTCATGTTATTGAGCAAATAGACACAGGTACTTTTTTCCCACTCATACTTTTGACAAGATTTCTCTGGGGTACTTGGCAAGACAGTTGGGTGAAGTCTCTTTTATGTTTTAAGTTGTAGTTCTAGTTCCACTTTGTCCTGGTTCTCCAGGGTTTTCTTTTTATTTTGGGGCTTGCTCTGCCCATTATTGGGAGGCTCTGGGGATCCACAGCCCAGTGCTGTACTCTGCAGGTGTCCTTTGCATTGATGTGGTGCTGAGCAAACCCAGGTTGTGTGGAGGGGACATGCAGTGAGATATGAGGTGTTAAAAATCCCCTTTTGACTCATTCCCAGGTAAAAATGAGATCAGTTTACATCAAATGCTCAGAAACCCCCAGGGGTTTAGGACTGAAATGGGGCATCTTGGTGGATAAGATCCATGGGCTGTCAGGGATGACACAATCCTTGCCCAGGATGAATTAATTGTGTATCTGGAGTGAAGGAACCCGGGGGATAGAATAATGGAATGGTTTGGATTAGAAGGGACATTAAAGCCCATCTGATTCCAACCCACTGCCATGGGCAGGGACACCTTTCACTGTCCCAGATTCCCCAAGCCCCGTCCAACCTGGCCTTGGACACTTCCAGGGATCCAGGGGCAGCCACAGCTTCTCTGGACAGCTTGTGCCAGGGCCTCACCACCCTTGGAACAGTTTGTCTTTTGACCTGAATTTACTAAACTTTCTAGACTCAGGAGCCTTTTGCGTGTCTGGGTTTTCCAAGTGACATTGATGAAAAAAATGAAGTTGTGCTCGGTTGCATTTGGGAAGATGTGCATTTCCTGTCCAGAGATCCAAAATGCTTTGGAACAGACTGATGCCACTCCTCATTCTGCTGCATCCATGCTCTTTCCTCCTCATCCATCCAGCAAAAAAAAAATGGTGTCATGAATGATACACATAAAGAACTTATTTTTATATGCATTTGTTCATTTATTTATTAACAGCTTTGAATTTTTTTTTTTGGTGGGGTGAAGATGGGGAACAACCAGCTGAGCTGAATGTCTGAAGTTAGATCAGAATTCATTGCCTGGCTCAGAGAACAGGTCAGCAAAGCCATTTTCAAGTTGTTTGGCTGTTTTTCTTCATTAGCTGCAGTGTGGTGTGGATGGGAAGATTCAGAAGATACCTGTCAGGGAGATGTGTGATCTGGTGTGCGTGTTGTGGCTGAGTGGATATGGGATAACTGATGTCAAAAACCTTTGCTGTGCAGATTGCAGTTATTTATAGCTCCTTTTTGCATTGAATAAGTAAGAAAGACACTTGGACACAGAGGGTTTTCAAGAATATGTTGCCCATGTTGTTTATGATTTTTCTTAGTAATTTAATCACAAATTATGTGGACTGGTAGTGCTCATCAAATGGCAGAGTGTGGATGGAAGTTTGATAGGGAAAGGAAATTAAGACGCTTGTGACTCTGCAGATCCACACTGATTTAGAAATCTGCTGACTGTTTCAGAGCCAACAGCTTTGTATGTGATATTTTGAGCCTCTGGTAATCATGGAACGGTTTGGGTTGGAAAGGACCGTAAAGCTCATCTCATCCCAACCCTCCTGCTGTGGGCAGGGACACCTTCCACTAGACCGGGTTACTGTAAGCCCCATCCAGCCTGGCCTGGAACTCTTCCAGGGATGAAGGAAATGCTGGAGTAGCCCTGCTTGCAGTGATGCTTGTGAAAACCAAAAGCCCATCCCAAACCTTTCCAGGTGCCCCATCTCCAGGTGCACCTCTGAAGACATTCGGAGCGGCAGCAGATCCATCCGGCAAGAAGGGCTGGTGGGGCTGAGCTGAGGCAGAGGCAGGCAAACCTTCCTGGCTCGGTGTTTTCCACACTGCTATAGCTGGTTGAAGGGGACCAAACCTCCGAGGAAGACGGGCTTGGTTCCGTTTGACCAGCCAGAGCAGAGCATAGCTCCAGGCTGCAGCACGCGCTCGGCTCCGCTGCTCCCGACCTGCAACGGGAACAGGACACGTGAGACCAGGGACATGGGGACTGACCTCTGCTCACAGGGACAGGAGGGTGGTGCAGCACTTAGGACACCACCTTAGGACACCTCACCACTCTCCATAGAACCATGGAATGGTTTGTGTAGGGAGGGACCTTAAAGATCATCTTGTTCCAACTCCCCTGCATGGGGGCACCTTCATACAGCTCTTTCCTTCCTGCTTCTTTCTCTTTTCCTATTCTCCCTCTCTTTTTCTTCTTTTTAATTTTTTTTAATTATTTTTTTAAATCATGAAAAAAAGGAAAAGTGGGAGGGAGGAAAGACCCCTCCTTTGTCCATTGAAGGGAAGTCACCTGCCAGTTGTCAGTCAGGCATCATTTTTCAGAGCCACCCTGAGCCCCCCAGCTGTACCTGGAGCCTCAGCAAGGAGACAGCTGCCAGAGACCACGAGCAGCAGAGCACGGGGCGGCTTCCAAACAGGACAAAAGCAACATTTTTCCTACCCTGTGCATAGGCCCCTTTCCATGCGCATGTGGTTTTCCGGGGTCTTAGAGTCGTTGGATCATTTAGGTCGGAAAAGGCCTCTAAGGTCATCAAGTCCAAGTGACTTGATACATTTTTCTCTGAAAAACATTTTGATTAGGAGGGGGTTTTCCCTCTTTTTATTTTCTTTTTTTTTTTCTTTTTGTTTTAATTCCTTTTTGTCCTCTCACTGCTCAGTGTTTGGAGGAATATTAATTTGAGTAACCTCTGGACTCCTGTGCTAGCTTCATACTTTCTCTTTGCTCATTGGGGTATTCATTAGTAAGGGAAGCATCAGCAACTTAAATTTGATATTCCCTATGGAAACATCTACCTTACTGCCAAAGAAACACGTCCTGCAAGCTTCCAGTAACAAAATTCATTTCATACTTTGCCCCTTCAGCACTAGAATGTTGCAAACTTGACAAAATTTGGGAAGAATTAGAGTTTTTTACCTTCTGTCATGATCTGGGTGTGGTTACACAAGTAGAGGAGGGAGGAAAGAACAGAGTGAAAACGGTGGCCTTGACCCCCCCAGGCAGGCTGTAGGTTTTCCCAAACCTTAGCCCCGTGTCTAGATTATTTCTTCTCCTGTGTCCTTGCCAGTGTGTGTGTGCCTGTAACCCAATCCTGGCCCGTGCTGTGCAGGAAGACTCACTGCTGATCCCAGGCTCCGGCAGAACAGGCCGGGAACAGCTGCAGAGAGTAAATAAGGGATGGGATTCCACCCCAGGGTTAAACCCCAAATTTATGCAGTCAGTCAAGGCTGGGGACAGGCTCAGCTGGCCAGCCAGAAGTTTGGCTTTTTTTTTTTTTTGCCAACACGTGAGCATCTGGCACCATCCAAGGAGCCACAGGTTGTCTGGGACAGCCACGTGTGATGTGCAGGTGTGGCACAGCACAGAGCTGAAGAAAGCCACTGGGAGCCATTCTTAGGCTGTCCCCAAGGGCACTGGGGGACAACTTTCTGGCAACTAAATAAAGTCCACAGCGCCACAGGCTGCAACAGGTTTTCTTCACCATAGAGGTGAAGAGACCACCAGGTGCAGAAAGGGAAGTGTTGGGATTGCCACATGGACAATGGGTTGATCAGCAAAGCCAGGGAATGAACATGGGTCAGGATTCACACCCCTGCCAAGATTCACACCCCTGCCTGCTCATTCCCACGGGAGCTTTTTTGTCTTGCCTAGTTTTTAAGATTAGAACCATGGAATGTTTTGGGTTAGAAGGGACATTAAGGACCATTCAATTCCAACCCACTGCCATGGACAGAGACACCTTCCACTATCCCAGGTTGCTCCAAGCCCCATCCAACTTGGCCTTGGACACTTCCAGGGAACCAGGGGCAGCCACAGCTTTTCTGGGCAGCCTGTGCCAAGGCCTCACCACCCTCACAGCCAAGAATTCCTTGCCAAAATCCCATCTATCCCTGCCCTCTGGCAGTGGGAAGCCATTCCCTGTGTCATATTCCCTCTATCCCTTGTTCCAGGTCCCTCTCCAGCTCTCCTGGAGCCCCTTTAGGCACTGGAAGGGGCTCTGAGGTCTCTCTGGAGCCTTCTTTAGGTTAACAATTCCAGCTCTCCCTGCCTGGCTTCAGAGCAGAGGGGCTTCAGCCCTTGGAGCAGCTTTGTGGCCTCCTCTGGACTTGCTCCAGCATCTCCACATCCTTCTGATGCTGAACTCCAGGGCTGGAGGCAGCTCTGCAGGTGGGGTCTCACCTGAGCAGGGCAGAGGGGCAGAATTCCCTCCCTTGGCCTGCTCGCCATTCTTCCTTAGGCGCAGCTCAGAAGGAAAAAAAAAAGGATAATTTTTCTCTGCTAAATTTCTTTTCTGAATTATCACAACCTAGGAGTTGTTTCTGTACAAGAAGAACAGGATGAAATAATGGTTTGACAAGTGCTTTCCTGAATTACATCTAGGAGACCGCAGGGCCTGGGTCAGATGCAGCAGCCCTGGCTTTGATTCAGACTGAAATTTTGCAAAGCATCTTGGTGTCTGAGGAACATAAATGTCATTGGTTTCAGAGTCTATATTGGTACATTTTATAGGGCTGAGGTGCAGGCACAGGAACTCAGTGGTTTCTGCTGTGTTTTGCACAGTTGCTGGCACAGTTTTGACCTGTGTCAACTGGGACTGACCCTAACAGCTCCTAAGATCAGCTTTGCTATTAGAACTGGTCAAGGGCCATTCCTTGGCCAGTCAGGAGTTTGAAGATGATTAAGTTGTGAACATTAATCACTGAAGCATACATATGGTTTTTAAGCTTCTAACTAGATCAGGTTTGTTAAGGGTACTTTGGGGTGGAATTCCTAAAATTTCCCATGGGAAGTGAAGGTCTGAAAACCTTTCAGACCTAGGCCTTAATGATAAGAACAGTTGCTTCAAAAGATTTTCTAAATTCTTTCTTAAAATAAATTAAGGCTGACTGAAAACTGCCTTGAGTTTTGAATATTTGGCCTATAGTGGAAGAAAGTAATGCATGAGAAACGGTTTGAAATCTTCAGCTCCGTGTAACAGGATCTTGAGGATATCTTGGAGACATCCATGATATCTCCAGGCTGTCCTAGAGGGGTTGAAGGCTAGACAATGTTATTAGAACAAAATATCAAACAGTGCTCAGAGGAGGAAGGGACATTTGTGACATGGCAGGACTGTCCTGAATTATGATAATACAGATTTGGGGAAAAAATCCCACTGTTTTTGACAAGGCTGTGTGCCTGCTTAGCTCCACAGTGTCATATTAGTTAGGACGTAACTTCCTGCAGCCTGTCCTGTTACTGTACTGAGGCAGTGCAATGCATTAACCTTCAACAGTGCACTACAGCAACTCCCGTGCCTGTAGCATTCATTTTAATCCCATTAAAGAAGATCTTGTTATGAATGACTGGGAGTAAAGAGGAGAATTTTGTGACATCTGGATCATACTCAGTTCTGCTCCTCACAAGTCAATCCTACCCAGTGCTTTTTAATTCTTCCTCTGTGTCACTTAATCCAAAGCGTTTTCCACCATCTGAGAATGGATGGCAACATTAAATCGGGTAGATCTAGATTAGATGTTGGGAAGAAATTCTTTGCTGTGAGGGTGGTGAGGCCCTGGCACAGGCTGCCCAGAGAAGCTGTGGCTGCCCCTGGATCCCTGGAAGTGTCCAAGGCCAGGCTGGATAGGGCTTGGAGTAACCTGGGATAGAGGAAGCTGTTGGAAGTAGATGAGCTTCAAGGTCCCCAGACCATTCTAAGATTCTTTGAATTATTGATGCTCTCTGGGATACAGTGATTTTCAGAAAGCCCTTGAAAAGCACTTTCACTACAGTGTGAATATTATTTGGATTAAGTGAAACACACAGTCTGCTTACTCCATGCTTTTTCCAGTGAAAGATGTACAGAGTATATCCTAGTTCTCAAGTCTACATGGATTCAGGAATTTGCAACCTTTTTAGATGTTCAGATCCCTGTGCGTGCTCAGATCCCCAGTGCCCTCTGTGGGTGCTGAGGGCACTGTAGAGTGAATATAAAATGCCTGGCTCTATTTGAAAAAGTTAAATCCAAATAAAATGCAGTTACGGACTCCTGGCAGCTGCTGGGAGCAGAGGACACGGGCAATGTCTCCCTGAAACCACACACTTCCTTACATTCCATAGCAGCCTAATCCATATGGGGATATAAAGAAGCATGTCATCTCATAAGAGAAGCCTGGATTGTGCCTTCTGGCCAGCAGGACAGCTCTCCATCCTCCACTCCTGACGGGGTAATGCTGCTCCTCAGATGTGTTTCAGAGCCAACAGTCTGCTTCCTCCTTGGAAAATCAGTGACAGCACAACCCTTGTAACTTCCCTGGTGCCCTGGAGCACTTTGGGATGTTTTGGGGGAAGTCTTCAGGTGGTTCTGATTTTTCCAGTGCCTGTGGGTCAGCAAACATTCCTGTGTGTGCCTCTGCACAGTGCTGAAGGCTGGAATCTCATGGAAGTGCATGTTGGAGAAGGTCATGGACTTTTTTTTACAGCCCTGAAATCCTCAAAAATTAAAGTTTGCTGTAAAAAAAAAAAAAAAAAGTCACATGAGTGAGAGGTGATACACTGTGTTCTTTCCTTTCACTTTATCATTATTATTTATATTGAGGCAGGAGCTGGAGGACCTGCCTGAGCAGAGGAGTTGTTCATATACACTCAGGGATGTGGTCCCTGCCCTGGAGACCTGCCCAGCCAAGCAGGCAGTGCCTTCAGAACCAGACAGCAGCTCACCAGAACCTGCCCTGGCTGATCAGAAACAAGTGTAAATCCAAGGGTCACACACAGAGTGGTTTGGGTCAGAAGGATGTGGAGGGCTCAAAGCAGGAGCAGCTTAGATCAGGTTGCTCAGCAACATGTCTAGTCGAGCTTGAATCCCCCCAAGGATGGAGTTCTCTCAGTTTTTTTGGGGTCTGTTTCCTGGAGTTTGACCAAGGTGGTGGTGAAAATCCTGTTTGGTGATATCTAATTGGAATTTCCCGTGTTCCAACTTGTGCAGTGCCCTGGTGCTCCTTTGAGACGAGCCTGTCATGGCATGGAGGGCAGGACATATGGATGGATTTCTGCATTTAATGATAGAAGTGGTCATCAGAGGTGAAAAGCAAAGTCTCCTGGTGTCCCCTCCTATGCTAATCCTTGATTTGGGGTTATTGCACTCTCATCCTCAGTAGGGCTGGCATCCTCAGGGATGCTGAAAGGGAGTTATGGGCATGTTTGGGAAACAACTGGTTGGAATCAATTTGTTCATGGAGCAGATTCACAAATATGATTTATTTCTAAGTGGAACCTTCTCTGAGGATGGAAAAGGGGAGGGAATACCCAAGTTTCTAATACACAACCAGTCCACACAAGTATATAGGACAGGAAAAGAAAATGAGCCTTTCTCTCATGTTTTCTCTTCCTAAAGAGCCAAAAGACCAAGGAATGATCTCAAGTGATGAGAAGCACTAAAATCAGCGTGGGAATAACCCCAAGCTTTGAAGGAAACATAAATCCTCTTTGAAGGCAGGCCCAGCACATACTCCAGAGCACAGAGCAGCACTGCACACACTCCTCAGAGACTCCAGCCTGGAGCATGGTTCCCACTCCCCAACTTGCTGTCACTCCCCAGGCATTTTATTGTGCTGAAGTTTGGTCAGAGCTCTCTGCATGCCTGCAGGGCTCTCCATCCTCCTCTGTGGCAGAGGTGTTCCCCTGCATGATGCTACTTCAGGAAATACCAATTTTGCAATGTCCCCCTTCATGTCGATTTTGCAGTGTCTGACATGGCTGATTTTTCACATCTCACACACAACCACCTCGGTTTCTCTGCCCCTATAATTTCCCCCTGTCGGCTGTTCAAACCTGTGTCAGTACCTGATGCAATGATGTCTGCAAAAGGTTTTAGGGTGGAAATCCATCCCATGGCATTGCTTGTCCTAATACTCAGCTGGGGCAATGGATTTACAGAGTGAAGAGTGTAACAATGGCTCAAATTTATTTTCACTCAAAAACTTAATGATTCTGATATTGTATGTGCTGCTCTAAATAGTTTTGGTTGTACAAAAATCCCTACTGACTGCAATGCAGGGGTGAATGGCTTTTGGGGGAAGCCATTTGTTTGTCTTAAAGCCAGATGAAGACTTTTCTTTGTGATTTCTAGAGAAATTAATGGCAGGGAATTTCACACAGTCATTATTTCAATAACTTCAGTACCTGATCAAACAAATGAATTCCAATTCTACAGAAAGAGATGAGTCATTCAGTGACACAGGCAATTATATTGTTTAAAAGTTCCCAGACTCAGGAATGGTGTCTGAATTTCCATTATTTTTACACCAAGCACAACAGAGGTGTTAAAAATATCCACAACAAAGCATTCCAATTTTTTTTTTTTCTAAATGTAAGTCAGATGAATGTTATAGGAGTGTTCAACTACATTTTGAGATTAAGAACTCAGTGCAATATTTACTTCCCAGTTAGATGAAGGCCTTTGACGCAGAGGAGGTGAGGAAGATAAGCCCCTGCTGACATCAGGGTAAAATGTCAAGAGATTTCAGCAGAGCCATGACACAGGCTGTGGGTTCCCAGACTTTTGAGTGCATCAATCTGTTTACGTCAGCTTTCAACAAAAATGAATGAAGTAAATATTTCTTCTTAGCCTTATGCGCCCTCGGTTTAAAACCATTAGTGGTGCTCACTGGTAGCATTTTTATAAATTTCTCATAGGCCTATATCAAAGTACCATGGAAATTGTGGGATCAGATAATGGATTCAGAGTGATTAATGAGGAAACAGACTTAATTACGGGGAAGATCCTTGATCCCAACCATGTAGGTAGGTAAATATTCCTTATTGATGTACACTATTCCAGTCTGATTTGTGGACCGGGATTTTGAAATCTTATGTTGGTATAAATGGAAATTTATTGATGATGTTAAAACCTAATTGGAGCAAGATTTGTATTACATACATTGACTGGAATCAATTGGGACTGCTGCAGTAAAGATTCACTAAGTTGGATTTCCAGACCCCACTGTTCCAAGATTTATAAAACCCAAACCAGGCAGAATGAAGAAATGTGGATGAGGAAATTATAGCTAAATAGTTAGAAATTAAAGAGCTGACTGGTACAGATACTTGAGTACAAAAGATTGGCAGGAATGGCCATAAAAGTCAGGAAGGAAAAGAAGGAAGTCAATACAATATAAATGCATCCATTTACAACCAGCATCTCTCTTTTTGCCAACCCTGGAATATTATATTCCTAGTGAACAGCACATATGCAAGCTAAGAGCCAACAGTCCATGCCCTTTGGAGCCACTTGGAGTAACCCAATCATCTGAGGCAGATCCAGAGCCACATCTGTCCCTGGCTGGTGTGAGGAAAAGGAGGAGGAAAGAATGGGGCAGCTGTCCTCCAAGGGTCCCTGTGGCTGGGAGGGTTTGTCACCAGAGTGAGAGGGGAGGTGATACTCCCAAAATGGGCTTCCTGATACCCCTGGCATCTGGACAGTCACTCGTCTGGGCTCTCTGTCAAGTCTCTTTTTCCAGCCTGGACTGCAGGATGAATGCTTTCCTGGGAGCAGTTGTTACTGGAAGGAGGGAGGCTGCTCAGCCTTTGGTTTTCCTGTCTACACCCACATGCACAGAGAGGTACACGGATGTGACAGCAGTGCAAAGAAGGGCAGGATAAATAGGAGTGATCCCATTGATTTAAAGTCATTTCCTAATGCTCCTACCTTCTCCAAAGGAAATATCTGAGCCCAAACCATTGCATGTTAGGAATTAGCCATCTCATTTTCCCCGTCTGCACCAAAAGGCACCTCTCATGAGGCAAAAACTCGTGTAGAGCCTTTTCTTGGCTCTTTTGCAACTTTTCTGTGGGCAAGTCAGTCAGATTAACATTTTAGCCTTGTGAGCCAAATTAGTTATCTCAGGGGAGATTTCTGAAGCAGAGTTTCATCTTAACCCTATCTTAACCACAGCCTCCAGGAAGTTTAAAACATCAAGAAATCAAGTTTGCCTCTGTCTGCAAAATATTGCCTACATTTAACCAGAGACTTTATTTAGGTCCTTTGGTTTTGGAGAAGTTTCAAGAGCCTTTTTTTTTTTTTGAACTCTGGTGGGGTTTAATGGGAGGGTCTCAAAGTTTATTGAGTTTGCTCCATAAACTGGGGTGATGAGCTCTCTGCCTCAGTGGGAGTAAGGCCTCAGTGAGCACCTCTGAAACATCACCCAGTCCCAGTGTGCTGATATTCAATTCCTTAAAAAAGAGAGGCATAAAGGAGAAAATAAGTGAGTTGCCTAAGACTGTTTAGAAAGGCTCTGTCAGTACAAGGCAGTCCTTACAAGGCAGTCCTTACAAGGTGCCTGTCCACCCTGCTCATCTCCTTGTTAGACTTTCTAACATTTTTGTTTCACTATGAAAAGATAATTCATATTATAGTTCTCTAAGTTATATTTTCTGTTGTATCTGGTGATTTAAAACTGAGATTTTTGGGTTGGTTTATTTAAGCATTGTGTTTTATTTAACCAGCCTGATTTTTTGCACCAGAGAAGAGTAACTGCCCTTGAGCTAAGGCCATCAACATCCTCAGATTTTGGGTGGGGAAACTCAGGCACAGAGGTGAAATAATTTGCCTGGAACAAACTGGAGTGTCTGTAGAAATGCCCATGCATCTTTAGCATGCCCTCCCTTTCTCCTTGGTTTTCACTTTTGCCCCATATCTTGAATGTAAATTAATTTAACAATGCAATTTACGGTAACTGTCCTTCAAGAAGCCCAGTAGGATTTTTGCCACTGGCATAAAAAAGAGGAGAATCATCCTTCTGGTTTTTTTGCACCTAAGACTGTTTATCTGGGGATTTTTGGGTCTCCTCATGTCACAAACCACTCCCCAGGCTGGAGTTCCTGGAGGACAGGAGGCCTCTTGTACAGCCTTGGGAAAGAGCACAGTGCTCTTTTCCTCTATTTGTTTTTTGTTTGTTTGTTCCTCTGCTTGTGATCCAAGAACAGGGAAATGAGGGAATGAGCTGAGACAAGAGGAGGATAAACCCACACTGGGCTTTGACAGCTTCAGTAATTAGTTCCCAGTTAAATTAAGCAGTAATTCTGATAGGCTGGAAAAACTGGGAAAGCCACCCATGGAGAACAAGGACCCAGAGACAGGGCCCAGGAGTGTGTCCAGAGGGGGCTGCCTCTCTCTGGTGACTCCAGAATGAACCAGGGGTGACTGTGCTCATTATTTAAACTCCTCACTGAAGTGTACGAGGGTAACTGGGATGGATTTGGATCTATGGATGTCTGTACTCCTGGTTTTCCTTGGCGAAATGGGGGAAACCACCTAATTGGCCAGTAATTATTCTGGAGCATTAAATAAACCAAAAATAGTGTGAGGACAGCATAATTTAACAGCTGGGCATGGTGACAGGGAGGCACTAGTGGGTGGTCACCACTTATTTCAAGGTGAGAATTAAAATCAGAAGGTCACTTCCCCTGGAAGGTGTTAATTATCTGGAAACCCGTTGTTGTCAAAGGAGGCTCCTTGGGAGCAGTCTGAGATTGCAGAGCTTCCCAGGGATTAAACTGTCCCCCCCACCCCACAGCCCCTCCCCAGCAGTCCCTGTACCCCCTGGGTCCATGAAGGGCTGACTTCTGAGAGGAGAGACCTGGCCAACAGCTCCAAACACCAACCCTGCTGTCCTTGAGAACAAAACCCCAGGTCTGACGATGCTGCTGAAAAACAAACAGATCCCTGGGGGTGGTCTGTCCACAGCTAAGGGCCTGAGCACACCCACTCTGAAAGGGTGCTCCAGTGCCACAGCCATAGATGACATCCAGGCAGAGTGGTCTGATCCCTGGGAATTAGCTAATGAGTCTGGGGCCCTGTTTGAACCAAGAGGACACCACCTCACCTCCTTTCCCTTTTCCATCCATGGCACTATTTACCCTGCCCAGAGCTCCTTAGGATGCTTTCCACAGCCCTGGATGTGAGGCACCGACTATTGCCTGTGCATTCCATAAATCTCACACACAGGAGGTATTACATGAAAAAAAAAAAAGGAAATTACAGACATTACCTTCAGCAAAGGAGCAGTTGGTCCCTTCATCCTCCTCTCCTGGGTCCTTTGTGGCTTTGTGGCACCCCCAGGGGTGTTATCTGGGCTGGCATCTCCAGCAAGGGGTGGGGTTCATCCTTTTCAAGGTTTCCCCAAGGAAGAAGGAGCTGGGGTGGTCAGAAATGCTCTCCAGCAAGCAGCCTAAGCATGGGGCTGCCCAAAAGTCTCTTGAAGCAGCTGATCCTACTGACCTCTGTGTGTGTGTGAGTGCGTGTGGGGATTTGGGCATTTTCCCCTCTCCCACACTCCTCTACACCACTGCCTCCTTTTCCCCCCCTTTTCCCTAGTAATAACCATATTAAATTCCCCTCCCTTCCCTCAGTTTTCTACCACCTGAGCTCATTCCCCCCCACATCCACCTTGCTCCAGCATCCTCTCAACTTCCTTTTCAAGGTTTTCCATCAACATTCCCGTCCCATCCTGCTCAGGGCAGAGCAGCCTCCAGCCACCCTGGCCCGGGGCTGGCTCTTCACTCGCCGCTGTCCCTCTCGGCCCTGCTGTCCCCGAGGATGCTGCTGCCATCCCCGCCTGGTCCCTGCCCTGCCCGGCTGTCACCGGCCCTTTTGTATCGCCCAGCCCCGGGGCCAGCCCACCCCACGGGCCCGTGCCCGCACCTGCCCGTGTCCTTTAGAGCCCGTGTCCCTCCTGTCCGCCTCAATCACCCGCTGACAGCGGCGTCTTGAGCCGCACGGCTTCAGCTGTCCCGTGCCCGCACGGGCGCATTTCGGCATTTTA
Source organism: Anomalospiza imberbis (assembly GCF_031753505.1). Classification (NCBI taxonomy): domain Eukaryota; kingdom Metazoa; phylum Chordata; class Aves; order Passeriformes; family Viduidae; genus Anomalospiza; species Anomalospiza imberbis. Next base: position 4,217,368 of record NC_089683.1, read on the forward strand.
TCCCTTTTTCCGATGCTGTAACCTAGTCCTGTCGGGAAAAAAAAAAAAATCCCACCAAAGATTTCCAGAATAAAGCCACTTACTGCAGGTATAGCAGTTTTATCTCTCAATAAACTGCAGGAGGAGGAGGAGGAGGGAGCTGGATTTGGAGCTGGTCCAAAATCCAGATGGGCTCTTTGCTTAGAAGTGGTCAGAGGAGCTGGGCTTTGGCAAGTGCTGGGGTCAGACAACAGGGGCTGAGCCCAACCAGTTTCATGAGCCACAGTCAGTACAGCCAGGATCCTCCCAACCTCGGTGTTAAAAGTGTGCCTTTTCACCTCTTCTCCATCAGATTTTTTTTTTTTAAATATTGTCCCCTGGGGGATTGGAAATGAATCCATTGGTGTGGTTAAAAGTTTGCAGAGAATTTTTGACTGGCAAATAATATTAACCACAGAATCATGGAGTCCTAGAATAGTTTGGGTTGAAATGGACCTTAAAGACCATCTTGTTCCACCCATGAGCAGGGACACCTTCCACTAGTACAGGTTGATCCAAACCCCATCCAACCTGGCCTTGAACACTTGCCCTTTTTTTTTTTTTTCCCTTATGTTGGAATATGAAAACATCTTCAGCTTTCTCAGAGTCAAAGCAAATTGCAAGCAAACAAGCAAATCTTGCTTCATAGGAGAGAAATACTTTTGAAACATTCTCAGCATTATTTTGGGAGGGAATTACTTTTGTATTAAAATCAGAGTGACCACACAACCCTGCAATCACTTCCAGAGGTTTGAATGCTCACCTAAAAAGAATTATTAGGATGGGGACAGAAGGCAGGGAGCAGGATCTGTGATGAAAGATGGGCTGTAATAGGATTATTTGAGTGAGCAATGACCAAAAGTAAATGAAACAGGCCCAGGCAATGCTGCTGGGTGCAGGAACTCCACCATCCTCACTGCAGGAATGCTCTCAGTATGGTTTTGTCTGAGATGATTTCTCTCTCCCATCCTTTTCTATACACAGTTCAGGAATAAGACACATCCCAACAGGCAGCTGCATGCAGCAATCCTCTTTTGGAGGTTGAAAGGCTTCAACAATACCAGTGTGGGCCATCTGGCTTCACAGCCAGCTGTGCCAGTCATACTGAATTTACTATTTCAGATGCAGGGGAAAGTGTGATTTTTAAAAAATTACTTGCTGTGCCATAAACTTCTTCCAAGCTCTTGGGTACATCATCCCATGCCTCAGTTTTCCAACCATAAACAACATTTTGAGAGCATTGCCCTCTCCCAGGGTGGGATGAGGACCTAAGAGACCCTCTGGGGCACTCAGTTATCCCATTAATTCTTGGCTGTGAGGCTGGTGAAGCCCTGGCACAGGTTTCCCAGAGAGGCTGTGGCTCCTCCATCCCTGGAAGTGTCCCAGGCAAACTGAGGCTGACAGAGGGGTTTGGTGTCACTGGAATGTCTGGTGCTTGCAGGAAGTGCCAGGCTTCACAAGGATGTGAGGATGGCAGCTGAGTCAAACTGGGCACGTGGAAGCTGTAAAAAATTGACCTTTTCTATTCGGAGCTACTGATACACCTTGTAAGGACATTGAGAACAGCAGTTTGACCCAGGAACCTCACATGATCCCATGCAGTCATGAGATGAACTCTGTATTTCCTATAAGGTATCACCCCATTCCTTAAGGAAAGAAAGGAGGTTGTCCCTCAGAAAACACAACCTTGGCCTGTGAGCTGAAAATCTCAGTACAGAATGGATAGTCCTCAATTTAATTTAATTTAATTTAATTTAATTTAATTTAATTTAATTTTATTTTATATTAATTTTCTAATTGTCTGAAAAATAGCAACAACAAAAAAGTTGAATGTGCTGAATTAATATTTTCTTTTAATCCCAGTTAATAACCTGTAAGGCATAAACTGCACAAACTACATTTGCTTCATTTTTAGTTTATGTTTATTCATTACTTTCAATTTCATTGGGATGCAGATAAACCCAGCCCTGTACAGAGCTCCATGCTGATTGTCATCCATAAAATTATGGATATGCTGGATAACTGTAAGCTCACTATAGGAAGGAATTTCTGTACTCTCTCTGTTTCTATATTCTCTGGGTATGTCATTGCCCAGAGAAGCTGTGGCTGCCCCTGGATCCCTGGCAGTGTCCAAGGCCAGGTTGGATGGGGTTTGGAGCAACCTGGGCTACTGGAACGTGTCCCTGCCCATGGCAGGGGTGGAATGAGTTGGGTTTTGTCACCATTGGTATAAAATCCTTGTTAGAGTGAGGTAGAGATGAATTCTATTCAGACACTTAACTTTCACCTTTTCCGGGCAGTTCAATTCAAGTAAGAAGATTGAATTTTTTCTATACATTCCCCGGAGGACATGAAGAGGATGGAGGGGAACAGATCATCTGCCCCTCTGGCTGTGCCTTCATTCCCAGTGCCAGGGTAAAAGTGGCCAGGAACAAGGCAAGTGGTGGTGCCTCACACCTGCTTGCATATTTGCGGGGGCGGAAAAAAGCAGATGTCCAGAGCTGCCAGTTCTGGGAGTCCTGCAGGAATGTGGGGCCTGTGACAGCTGACTGAGCTGGAGGGGGTTTGGATGGGGGTGGGAGGGGGTTTTGGTGCCTGCTCATGGCTTGGGAGAGCTGGTGAATGGGAAGGGAGGTGGAAAGTTGGTGTAGACTCTGGAATGAAAAGGAAAAAGGTTGTTTGAACCTGGAATATTTATGTCCTGGAAGTGGAAATTCATTGCTCTTCCCTTGGGAGACACCCAGCCTTGAAGTCCATGCGGGATTGTGGGTGTATTTTCTGGGTTAGGTGATGGGAAGGTCACGTTGTCAGCCTCTCCAGCCTTGGACTGATACAGAGAAAGCCAACAGCTACCATCAATCCAATCCCTTGGAGTTTCAATCCAGCCATAACTGGGGGAAAGCAAGAGTGGGAAGACAAAACCATCTCAAGAAAAAGAGTGAGAATTAGCCTGGTTTGCACCCAATAGTCAACAAATCTTGTAAAAATGTCTCCTGAATCTTTGCATTCTCTAAAATGGCCATTGTTGAGTTTATTTATATATTGAATTTATTTATTTATTACCTTTGCAAATTCATTGTCTGAGGGTCCAACATGTCATTGATCTCACGTTACTCCTGCTGTTATCATTACTGATAGATAAGAAGTGAATTTCCCTGAGCCCACTAAGCATGGAACAGAGCTGGCAAGTGAACCTCTCTTCCAGGCAATTCCATCTTTTGAGGACACCCAGTCTCAGCTATGGAGTTCCAGCTTGTGGCTATCCTAATTTATTAGGAACAGAATTCCTGCTTTCTCCTACGTACAAGGGTGTATTTCCATGGCAGGGGGATTAAAAGTAGATGAACTTTAAGGTCACTTCCAGCTTCAACCATTTTATGATTCTTTGACAGTTCCATCTGCCTTCAAGGCAGAAGAAAAGATCCTGAAGAAGGACTGTTGAGTTCTGACATGTATTTAGACAGGATTAAAAAAAAAGGGATGCCTTAGGGTAGAGTTTCAATCTCATCCTACTGGTGTTTTCACAATTAAGCAGCTTAAGGAAGATCTCCTCAAGGTCCAATTCCATGTCAGACTTTTGGAAAACCTACATATATCCACACACTGGATGCATCACCCGGTGCAGATTTGTCTTTCTGAAGTCAGGATGTGAAACTTATTGTCCCTGGCTGCCACAGGATGGAAAAATCCTTCTTGCAGTTTCCAGGTAACTTCAAGGCTTCATCCAGCACTGATGAGAAGAGTTTTTTCACCATTTTCCTCTCCTCCCTCCCCATCCTTGCAGCTACAAAAAAGCAAGAGTTCCTCAGGATGCCCTTGAGGTCACAGCAGAGCTGAGCAGACCCTGAACTCAAAATCCCATCCTGCAGTCCCCCAGGACAGGCAATTACCAAATTAACACCTTTCAGTGAGAACCCTTGAGCGCTAATTGAGCTGGATTTATGGGTGGGGGGGGGTGGTGGTTCAAATGGGGGCAGTGCCAAACTTCATGTGACTTAAATAAATTGAGTCTCCACTGCCAGGTCAGTGATTTGGAGCCCTTGCAGATGCCCTTTGCTGTCCCTCCACCCAGGAGCTGGAGGCATCATCTCTTGTGCCCAGCTGTTGCCCTTGAGGTTTACACAGCTGCCGTGGGGAATGGGGCTTGGGGGGTGGGAGGTGCAGCCTCCCAAGTGCCTCAGACCCACAGCGGGGTCAGAGGTTGCCACGTTTGGGCTCAAAGAGGAACAGGTGGGTACAGGGCTGGCATTTGGAACACTGGCACTTTTATTTTTAATGGCCCTCCCCCCTGCACACACGGTGCTGGAAATGAGTGTGAAATGCATCTGGCTGGACTGAACAGGCCTCCTGCCCTTAAATAAGGGAATCATCTTGGGTTTGGGTGTCGAATATTCATTCTATTCACATTTTATTGCGTGCAAACCCATTCTGAATTAAAGCATTAATTTAGACTTAAAATGTATTGAGCAGGCTCTGATCAAGGGTTCCTTCCTCATCCCACCCATAGGCTCTTTTTCTCTCTACTTCTGTTTTTCTCTTCATTGCTGGGTCGATGGGTCTGTGCAGCAGCAGGCACAAGGATATCTCAATTAGAGATGTGGGAATAACCAGTTATTCAGATCACTGGCAGTACTGAAAAGCTGGGGTGAAAAAAATCTCGCTGAGGTTCAACTCAAGTGGTTTTTTAAGACTGGGTGGGAAGTGACTTCTTGCTGGATTCAGGCAATGAAGGTAAGCAGAAAAAGAGAGGGAAGTGTGAAAGAAGTTGTTTTGAGTGAGAAAATAAATTCAGACTTACAGCACTAATAATAAATAGAAGATGTGCTGGTCAGTGCTCAGCCTATCCGGGGCTCCCAACAACCCTGAAACATCATTGACACTTTCACTAAGGAGAAAAGTGATACAAAGTCAGCACATTTATCTCAAACTGGTGCTGCCCGTGGCAAGGGGTTTGAGGCTAGGTGATCTTTAAAGTCCCTTCCAACCCAAACCATTCTGTGATTCTGTGATTGCTTTCTCCTGGAGTGACAGGTTTGGTGTTCATCTGCCTGACTTTGTGAATTTCTGGGTTTAACTCCTGAGAGGATAATATCCCTGGGATATGACTCCCTGAGCAGTGAGTCCACCTTAGCAGGGTCCACCTGGGAGTCTGCTGTGTGTGACACCAGACCAACAGAGTTTGGGCAGAGAGAGGCCATTCATGCTCTGCTTGAGCCCTCTGTATGATGACAGGCTCTGGAGCTCCACACCCAGCCAATGAGACCAAATCCCACCCCAGGGATTTGACAATGGAAAAAGATCTTATATCCAGTGTCTGGCTTTACACATCTCCCTGCACAGCTGGGATCATTATAAATTGTTCTTTTTCATTTTTTCTTTCTTTCTTTTTTTTTTTTAATCAGGTCTGTGGCATGTCTTACATAGAAGCCAATTGGTTAAAAAAAAGAAAAAAAAAAGAAAAAAAAAATTGTCATTTGAGTCCAGCCCTGAGGAATACAGTGGCAAGCCATCCCTTCTGCTGGAGGTGAAGCAAAGCCCAGAAGCAGCCTGCTGCAGGGTCTTTCCTTTCATGTGACTAATACACACAAATCCCCCATCCCTGGGGGCTGGGGGATCACTGACAGCGGGGACAGGCTTTGAGAAAGGGGTGAGGGGAGCCAAACTGTGCTCTCCTTTCATTCACCAGGGTCAGCTGTCCCACCTGTTCCTCCTGCTTAGACATGGGGAGCAGGGATGGATGGAGGGGATGGGGCAGTGGCAGCATTCACAGTGAAAACTCCTCGAAGGGAAGGAATTCCTTTTTTAAATGAGAAGAAAATGGGCATTTGCTACAGAGGTGGAAGGAGAGAGACTGCAGGGCACAGCAGGGCTGGCATTTGCCTGAATCACTTCTCTGAGCACTGGGGAGCAGGCCAAGAACAAGTTTCCTAATGAAAGACTAATGATGGATGAAGCTCAGTAGGTGCTGGGTTGCAGTTTGATTCCGAAACCCAATCCTCCACCAGCTGTTTGTTTAAGCAAATGCCGAGGTTCACTCCACAGCAGTGCCTGCCAAGACTTCCCCCAGAGATTTCTTCTGTCCAAATGACACCTCTTGGTTTTATCCTTCTCTCCAGGGTCCAACCTGTGCAAGTTTCCTTTGGGGCTGTTGTCACCTACTCTGCAAAACCTGCAGCAGGCATCCTTTCCCACAGACACTAGGGATTGTGTCTCTTTGCCCCTATTTAAACTGAAAGCTGCCTTAGGGTTGGACACTCCTTGGTACTGCATGGCTCCAGGGTGCCCAGCACAAGAGAGCTGGAGCCTTTTTTGGGTGCCAAAAAGCCCTGTAACACAGAGGCTGGAGGAGTGATGGTCCATCACACCGATGGGAAGTGTGGATGTGTCTGTGAGCAGCCCAGCAGAGGAAAATCTCTGGGAAGAACCTCAACACCAGGATGTTTTTCACAGTGAAGAAGCAGCTAGTGCTTTATTTGAAGTTGCTTTTTTTTCCCCTTTGTGACTGTGATTTCACCTTAGGAGGATTTCTATACCTGTCAGGTGCTCAGGGTGTTTAGTCTGGAGAAAAGGTAGCTCAGGGGGACCTTTTTGCTCTCTGAAAGGAGGGTGGACCTTTTTGCTTTGCCTGAAAGGAGGGTGTAGCCAGGTTGGGTTTGGTCTTTTCTCCCAGGTATCAAGTGATAGGACAAGGAGAAGTGATCTTAACTGGTTCCAGGTTGGATATCAAGGAAAATTTCTTCACTGAAAGAGTGGTTGCCCAGGGAACTGGTGGAGTTTCCATCCCTGCAAGTGTTCAAAAAATGAGTAGATGTGGCACTCTGTGACATGGCTGAGTGGGCACTGGAATATTTGATCAAAGGTTGAACTTGATGATCTTGGATGTCTTTTCCAATCGTAATGATTCTATGATGGGTTTTGGAGCCAGCCTTGAGCTTGGCTTTCCCTGGCAATCATATGTGCTCTGCAGACCCCAAGGGAGCAGGGGAGCATCCTCTGCGTGGCTGGGAGAAGAGCAAAGCTGAACAGACAAATCCCCTGCGAGGTGCTGGTTTCTCCTGGCCCAGTTGCCTTGTGCATCCCCAGGCTCCAGCATCTGCCAGGGCAGGGGGCTGGGGGGACCCCACATCCCCTCTGTGACCCATGGGAGATGTGAGCACAAACACACCCAACCTTGAAACCAAAGAAGCCTCAAACCTGTCATTAAAGCAGCTGCACCGGCAATAAATTTAGAAATTAAAGAAGTTCAGTGCCTGTTTAAAATGCAGCAAGAGTAGCTATGGGAACAAGCTCAACAGAGTTTTATCCTGCTGAAAAGTGACCCTGTAAAGATGTGGAAGGCTCCTGGAAGAACCAGCCTTTTTCCTCTCAAAGGAAAGAGTTGAATCCCTTAAAAATTGGGTAGAAGAATGGGCTGGGCAAGTCAGGCAGTTCATTTACAGGCTGCAAATGTAAGTAGAAGTAGTGATAATAAAAGGTTTTAAAATATCAAAAAAACCCCAAACCCTAATAACGTGAATATTAGGATTTCCAAGGAAGAAAATGCTTTTCTTTTCCTTTGTAAAGAAACAGTAAAAAATAGAGAAGAAGCCTGAATGCTGTTTCTACCAGGAGATATTGTCAATTCCCCATCCCTGGGAGTTTTCAAGGTCAGGCTGGATAGGGCTTGGAGCAACCTGGAATTGTGGAAGGTGTCCCTGCCCATGGTAAAGGGCTGGATCTATGTTATCTTTAGGATCCCTTTCAACCCAAATTATTCTATGATTCTAGGATTCTTGTCCAGGAGCTCTTTCTTCTGATTTGGGATTGATCATGAACAAGCTGTATTGGCTTTCTAGTACTCAGATCCCTGCTTAGCACCACTGCCCTGCCTCAGCTCACCTCCCCAGGGACAGTAGCCTCACCCAGCTGGATTCTGAGGGCCAGCAGGAGGAAGACTGGGATTCAAAGGGAAATTTGATCAGAGAAGGTTTTCCAAATCCCCTAGGTTCCTTTGGAAATCCCAGCTCAGCACCCTGCCTGCTGGTGTCTAACGAGCCTCTCAAGAAAAAAAGACATCAAACCCCAGGACTTATTATTAATCAGCCCAGCTTCTTAACACCTTCTCTGTGACCTTGGTTGCTAGGAAGTTGGTGTCAATACAGGAAAAGTGAAGTATTAATAGAAAGAAAGAGCAGCTGTAAGAACCCAGCACGGAGCAGCATGGCCAGTGGAACACTTCAAGGCTACTGATAACCCAGCCTTCCAGGAGAGGGATAATAATTTCATGCTGAAATATGGTAGATTTAAATTAGATATGAGGAGGGAATTCTTCCCTTCAAAGATTGTGAGGCCCTGGCACAGGTTGCCCAGAGAAGTTGTGGCTGCCCCTGGATCCCTGGAAGAGTCCAAGGCCAGGCTGGACAGGGTTTGCAGAAATCTGGGATAGTTGAAGGTGTCCCTGCCCATGGCAAGTGGTAGAATGAGATGAGCTGTAGGGTCCCTTCCAACCTGGACCATTCCATGATCCCATGATAATGCCAAGCTGCAAAGCAGAGATCTCTTCCTGTGTCTGGAAAGCAGGGATCACAGCCCTGTGTCTGGACACAGTCACTAAGTTCAAGCAATTTCAAGCTGTATTCTTTACTGCGAGTCCAGCACGGCACACTCTGCATTGGAGGGGAAGCTGCTTATCCGAAGATAAATCCAAGAGAAACACAATGCTGCTGGCCACTAAGTGGCATCAGTGCCCTAGAAACCTGATCTAGGAAGTGACACCCCTGCCCAGAGCAGGGGGCTGGAATCGATGAGCTTTTTGGTCCCTTCCAACCGAAACCATTCTGTGATTTTATGATTCTATCATTTTATGCTCCAGGAATGAACTCCATTAGTCTGGCTTTCCCCGGGATGAATTTTTCTCTCTTTACAGGGGTAGGTGCAGGAATTGTGCATTCCCATGTAATTTCCTTGTGGCAAGGCCTGAATTTGGCAAGCAGGAGGCAGGGAAGGCTGCTGCCCTTGATGTGGGGTGGTGGATACATCAGCAGGGCTGGTTTTAAAGTTCTTCTAAAGGTTTCAATGCCTTCTGATGTTTACATATTTCTACCGAGTTTTCTCACACTGTTCAAATAAACAATGATTGTTTTGCATTCTTCTTTGTGGGTGGAGAGAATTGATGGACTGTTAGTTTAACCAGTGTGGTTGGAGAGGTGGCAGTTTCACCCTCCAATCCACTGTCACTTTTGCTATTGTATAAATAGTGGAGTCAGAAAATAAATTTTACTTTTTTAGGTTCTTTTTCTTTCCTTTTGCATCTAACCTGCTTGTGTGAGTTATTTCGTGTCATAGTGTGACAGGCTGGGAGGGAGGAGGGGAGTGCAGCGGTTGCAGACAAAATTGTTAAACCTCTCCTTATCCCACATTATTCTCCCCTCAGCTGTTCCTCTGGGAGGTGCCATGTGGTGTCCAACAACTGCCACGTTCCTGTCGCGAGGTGGCCGCTGTAAGACGGAGAGGGGAACATGAGGGGACCCCTCATTTGGCTCCTGAAAGGCTCTTCCATCCCAGAAATGCTCCAAGTCCTGGGGAAATGGAGTCTTTCCATGCTGCTGCCTCTGAAAAAGGCCTCATGGGCAGTGTCATCCCTGTCTTACACACCAGTGACTTGACAGTGAAGCTGTTTAGCCCACATCACGCGCTGGCGAGTGCAAGAGCTGGGAGCAGATCCCACATCTTTTCCTGTGCTGCCTGCTTGAACCGGGGCTTTTCCTCCAGCACAGGAAATTAACATAAAACACTCTGGACCTGTGCCAGGCAGAGCAGTGGCAGCCTGGCCACTCGTGGGCTGTATTTCAAGTGTCAGACAGGTCTTGGATGGCTCCATGCTTCCATCTAGTGACAAAAAGCCACTGCTCACCCCTCCTGCTTGGCTCTGCCTCCTTTCTGGTTCACTGCAGGAATCACTCAAATTCTGGATGCTGAGTCTGTCCATAGGGTTATTTCCATTTATTTACTCAAAAATCTAAACCCCTAAATGAGTAACTCCAAACAAACAAAACCAGGGGCGAAGTTTTTGAGCAGAATTGTCCTTTGGCAGGAAAGAAGTGGCTTGCACATATATATAAATGTGCACTTGCGCATCAAAATGTGCTTATTTCCTCTTTAGTGGGTAATATCCCTAAAAACAGGCATCAGCCTGTGGTGACAATGTATTTCCTGTAGCAAAGGCTCCTGTGTGAGTCGGCCATTCCCCTCCTGATCTGAATTCTAGGCCTGGGCTTCTGGTTATTAGTGACCATGTTTTTCATAGAATTGTGGAATAATAGAAAGGTTTGGGTTGGAAGGGACCTTAAACCTCATCCAGTTCCACCCCCCTGACATGGCCAGGGATGCCTTCCACTATCACAAGTTGCCCCAAGCCCCATCCAACCTGACCTGGAACACTTCCAGGGATCCAGGGGCAGCCAAGGCTTCCCTGGGCAACCCGTGCCAGGGCCTCCCCACCCTCACAGAGAAATCTTCTTCCTAATATCCCACCTAACCCTGCACTCTGGCAGTGGGAACCCTTACCCCTTGTTCTGTCCCTCCAGGCCCTTGTAAATTGTTTCTGTCCATCTTCCTTGTAGGCTCCCTGCAGGTACATGGTGGGTGCAATTAGGTCACCCCAAAACCTTCTCTTTTCGAAGCTGAATACTCCCAATTATCTCAGCCTTTTCTTGCAAGAGAGTTACTCCATCCTTTCAGTCATCTTGGTGGTCTCCTCTGGACTTGCCCTTTCCCTCTTTCTTTTCACGTTTCAGCTCCTTCATGGGTAGGGCTCCCTGTGCATTGTTTTACTTAATCTGTGACTTTCTGCAAAGAATAAACTCCTCACCCCAGCCAAATCCTTCTGATCTGCAAACCTCAGACATTTGGTTGAGATTTCCTGGATAAAACATTTCCTTAGGACTGGATCACAAAGTGCTATGGGTAATAATATCAATACTAATAGTTTTTGCTGACTACGACCTAGAGAGTTTGAGTGACAGAGTGTGTTTGGAGCAGCAATAAGCCACAATGGCCCTGATCAGCCTCACTTGGGACCACCTTCCCCAGCCTGGCCATGGTTCAAGAGCACAATTTAACCTCATCTGTGGCCCTGTGCCCCCTCCCTGAGCTGTGCTGTAGAAATACTGCTCTGTAATCCCCAGTCTGGTCCTTCCTTTTATCTGGATCATGGGCTTGTGTTGTAGCTGAGCACCCTGCCCTGTCTCCTCTTCTTTCTGAGGGGGTTTCCTGAAAGGACCTTCCACCTGGTCCATCCCTTTATTTGGGGCTGTGAATGAACCCTGTTAGCAGTATCTTTCTGTCTGCTGGGTTCAAATTGTCATCCTTGAACAGCCTCTTCTTTAGCAATAGTTTTTTGTTTGAGAATTCCCTCAGGTTTACTCTTCCTTCTGACCACATTTCCAGTGTAATTCTGCTAATAAGTAAACTGAGTGTAGATCGCTGATGGGGGTTAACTCACACGGGGCTCCTGTAATCATTGGCTGTTTGTGGCTGAGACACTGGGGCTTGGCCTAAGAATAAACCAAGCACGACTGGTTCCACTGCTGGGCAGAGCTCCAGAGCTCCCCTGAGGGTTGATTGCCCGTGACTTTGTGCCACTGAGTCTCTGAATTGAGGCTGAGCAAGGCTGTTCCACCTCCCTTTGGGGCTGAGGTGAGAGCACGAGCACATTCTGCTGCTGTTTGGTGTGTGGTAACTCATTAAACCTCAGTTGTGCTGTGGGGTCTGGGAACTTCCTGAGAATTTCAGTGGAAACTTCCATGAAGGTTTCCATACCAGGGCAGGGGCTCAGCAGCCCATTGAGGGACTCCATCAAAATCCGTCTGGGCTTCAAAGAGAGGAGGGCAGAGGTGGGAGTAGAGATGCTGTTCAGTGTTTGAGGGAGGCTGGATTGCATCTTCCCAGGAGCCAAGGCTCTCCAGGGCATGAGTGAAAACACTGTGAAAGTCCACTGCCCTCTTTTCCACAGGCAAAAAGGCCTGCAGGGTTAAAGCTACTTGAGAAGTGATAAGGGATCTAAACACCCTTTGGGCAGAATTCCCAGCAGATGCTGTTTGGAATACCATGAAAAAATTGAATTAATAATATGTAAGGGAACCTTCAGTCCCAGATTGAATATCAGCATATGAAGAAACAGTTTTTCGGTTGTAGGAGGGAAAAAAAGAGAATAAAATGGATTAATTGTCCTCCTATTGGAGGACCTAACCATATACCAGTGGAAGACAAATCCCAGTTTGTTTTTGTTATGGTTATTAAAGTCTTGGAACAAAACAGTTAATAGCAGCAAGTAGCTTAGGTTAATAATTAAGCACCCTCAGTGGACAGCTCTGAGCTGTCTGTGACGGGATTTGAGCCTTTTGGGAAGCTGGTCTGGTGGGTTTCAGCACTGGGCAGAGTGACTGACACAACCCCAGTCTGAAACCTGTGACAAAGCTGGTGCCAAAGGGATGGAGCTCTTGTGCTGGTATCAGAGCCCCTGCACTTTACTCATCAGAGGAATGGAGGAAGAACAAATTGAATAAGGTAAGTAAAGCCAGAAAGACTCCTGAAAAGAATAACAAAATCAAATCCAAATGATATTTCCTTTACCTGCATTGAAATGCAGCATTCACTTGCACCAGGGTGCTGGACTCTGCCCTGTGCACTTTGCAGTGTGTTAAAAAGAGCAAGAAAGACAAAGTGGTTACAGTAGGTCTTGTGGTCCATAAGTTAGAAACCAGGCTGGATGGGGCTTGGAACAGCCTGGTCTGATGGAAGGTGTCCATGCCCATGGCAGGGGGTTGGAACTGGATCATCTTTAAGATTTCTTCACACCTAAATCATTTTGTGATTTATAAATGTGACTAAATTAATTCACCCATGCTTTCTCCACACTGAGGGTGAAGGCAGGAGAAGTTGACAGTCTGTCTTTAAATGTTAGAACAGTTCCTGATATGGACTTTATAAAGGAAATGTGTGATATCTCTGGCTATGACAGCAAGTTAGAGCTGGTCTGCAAGTACTCAAATGTTTATAATCTTAAATTATTAGAAGAGTTCACAGCTATTGCTCCCACAGATTTGCAGTGAGAAGAAAGAATACAGATTTTTTTTTTTAAAAGTTACAGGGAACCTCCTGGAGCCAGACTTTTGTGAATTCCTCATCCAGTGTTCAAGATGAACCTTTGGAGAACATTCCTACTGAGTGCTGGGCTGATATTCTTGGCAGGTGGGTGATGGAGAGGTGTTATCTCCAACCAAAACTTCTAAATCAGTGGGGATTGGACATAGACTGCCTGTGAGTAGTGGAGAAAAACCTCTAAAAGGTGTTGAAAATGATGGGATATTGACTGTAGCACATTGGACATTGTCCACCATTATTATTGGTTTTCCATGGCATTATTTCCATAGCCATAGAGGAGATTTCTGGATTAATTTTTAATTCTCTGTGTTCTATCTGATTTCATATAATATCTATTATTTTTTGTTTACTTGATGATAAATATATCACTCTTTGCATGTTGATATTAAGGGTTCATGATGCAAAAGTGTCCAATATTTGGCTTTGGTGATGAATACTGATGTTTGATCAGATTGCATCCAAATATAGCTAAGAAGTTGGAAATCTCCTCAAATGTTAATCAGGAAATTGGATCTCACCATGAAATGACTTCTGGAAAATTCTGGTCAGTGGCTGCATGAAAAGAAGCCATATACTGGTTAATCTCTCAGCTTCAGAGAATGAGGGTACCCAAAATAAACCCTAAATTATCTAAGGAATTTGGTGCCTTTATGAAAGGCATGGCATAGCAGGTTATAGGTAATTAACATCATGAAGCAGGAGCTCTTTTCCAGGTCTGTATGTCTCTCCTAAGGACTTCAGAAGGAAATAGCTGGACAGGCTGTCTGGGAGCCAGAAAAAGATGTTTGTAGGCAGCCTAAATTTTGGTAGAGTGCACAGAAGTCAGCAAACACATTTCTTTGAGAGATGAAGGAATAAAAACAAGGTTTATCATCTTTAATTCTTGAGGATGACAGGAGGCTCAGCCTGTAGCTTGGTTCACCAGGCCCTAAAGGCATCAACACCTCCCTGAGGGGAGCTGTAAATGGGGGACAGTGATGGGGGCAAAAGAGGGGAAACATGATTAATTTGGATGCTTGAGGAGGAGAAATGGGATGAAGGGTGGGATCACAGGAAGGCAGCTCTCAGGTCACTGTGTCTCATCCTGAATAAGGTTTTTTAGATATTTGCCTTTCCCTTCAGCCTGATGGAGCTGGTTTGTTTTTGCAGGGACAGCCTCAGGATCATTTGTCAAGCCCCATGAGGGCAGCATTGCTGGAGGAACATGGATTACCATCACTCTGGATGGTGAGCTTTAAATTCTTTGGAAGTGTGTGTTGAAATAGAATCATAAAAAGGATTGAAAGGGATCCTTAAAATCGTCTTGTTCCACCCCCCTGCCATGGGCAGGGACACCTTCCGCTATCCCAGGTTGCCCCAAGCCCTGTCCAGCCTGGTCTTGGACACTTCCAAGGATGTAAAAATAACAGATAATCAGGTTCGTGGTTGGAGTGACAAACCCTACCCCACAGAGCCATAGGCTATGACACTGATGGCATGAAATCAGCTTGAATGATGACTTTATAAGCTATTGCTGAAGGTTTATTTCTAAGCAACAGAAGTAAAAATGTTTACTTTATTTTTTCAGATGTAGGGCTAGAAATTTCTTCCCTGCTCCTGCCCTTTTATTGAAGAAAAGCTAAAAATCTGTCCTCTTCATATGTCCTGTGATGCTGGAGCAATTTAAAACTCTTACGATAAACATGAGATCTGAGTAAAAAATTCAGAAAGTTATATGTCATGTACATTTTGGCCCCAACCCAAATGTACAAAGCTAGGTCTGATTTTCTACAGTGGTGAATATTTATTCATTGTGAAGAGAGTTGGTTTCTGAATCAGCTGTGCATGGTCATTAGCTGGCACAGGCTGCCCAGTGCAGAGGTAGTCACCAGGGGGATTTAAAAGATGTGTGGTTTTTACCCTTCCAATCCTCTCCCCCATGACCCTGAGGGGGAAGTGAGAGAGTGGCTGTGCGGGGCTGAGTTGACAGCTGGGTTTAAACCACCACAACATGAAATTACACAAACATGGTTTCAAAAAGCCTGATCAAGGGCTCTAAGCATTATTCCTAAAGAAGCTGGGTTGAACCTCCAAAAATGCTCATTGTGTGACTGGGAGTGATCCTGTCCTCACAGAGCTCTTCTGATTGACTTTTATTGCTTAGGCTCAACATCCCACCAGGTAGAATCTGTCTCTCCAGCCAGTCCATCCCAGCTGGAGGTGTCCCTGGTGCATCCAGACCTGCCCAGGCTGCCGTGTGATGTCTCTCCCCTGTATTTGGACTTGCCCACCATAAGGTGCAGAACAAGGTATGAGCCATAGTTACACTGTGGGTGAGACCTTGCCCTTTGTCAAACAGGATCCTCGTTTTTCTTCAGTGTCTGCACAGGAAGTTTGGGAGTTGAAAGATTTCCTGTGGTGTTGGAATCTGAAATGTAGGGAATTCTCAGAACTTTGGGCCTGTAAGCCAAAGTGTAGAATTAAGCACAGGATTTGATCTGAGACTTTGGAAAAGGCTTCCAAATTTAGTTATTAGAAGAGAGAATGCGGATTTATAGTCTAATCCAGAGTTATGTTAAGTTAGAGTTCAGAGTTTTAGAGAATTGTACTGTAGGTTTGTGTGTTATAACATGATTGACTAAGAAAACTTACTCTGCAGTATGAGTCTATAAGACAAAATATTTAAGGATTGGGTTAAAAGTATAAATATCCTTGTTGATAGTGTTTTATTGGTTAATAAATTTTTAAAAATCTTGTTACTGGAGGTCTTGTGACCTTCTGAGCCATGCGGTGAAAATGTGAGTTGAACTCACCTTTCTTGCTTATGTGGAAGATAAGAAAAATAAATTGCATTATTTAAAACAACTCAGAAATCCCGTCTCTAACTCATTCAAAATTCCTTCACAAATCCTCAGGCTGTGGCCTCACTGAGCACCTCCTAACCTGGGTTGATTGTTTTTTGTTTTAACTTCATGAAGCACAAGGATTCCTTGAGGCATGAGGGTCACAGTGGGGCTTCTTGGGCAGTCCAGACTCACACCTTCCAAGGTTTGTAAACATCTAGCTCTCAGATGCA
This sequence comes from Anomalospiza imberbis, assembly GCF_031753505.1. NCBI lineage: Eukaryota > Metazoa > Chordata > Aves > Passeriformes > Viduidae > Anomalospiza > Anomalospiza imberbis. Next base: position 4,233,584 of record NC_089683.1, read on the forward strand.
AAACTCTCAAGGAAATCTTGGAGGAGACTCTACCAGCTTTTGATGTCCTTGACCTGTCCAAGGTGATAGAGAGGTGTTATGAATAGAACAGGAAATAAATATGGTTCCAAGCACCAGCTGGGCAGTTTGAGCTGCCTGTTTTCTATCCTGTCATAGCTTTAACACAGGCTGTTGGACTGGAAGATTGGGGTGTCTGAAGAGGGACCTAATGGGACTCTTCCATATTTTGCTGCCATGATTTGGCTGAGAGTTAATTCTGCTAGGTGCTGTGCTGGGAAACTGTGTGAAAGAAGGATGCAGCATTAATTTATGGACCAGGATCAAGATGCCCTGCAGATCTAGGCAGCCCTGGGTCATTTTATAACTAATGAATAACAATTATTTTCTGTGCATGCCTAATGAGAATGTTTGTGTTTTGCATTAACAGTAATTTAGGTGGAATTCCAATGCAGCCCTGTCACCTTCTGCTCTTAACTGTGATTTCTTGCTGCGCTTCCACATTTCTTTTAAGTTGTTATTTTAAAGTCTGGCTTCATATGTGTGAAGTTTGGGCTGACAGTGTAAAACTCCTTTGCTCTGTGGATGTCTCAGTGGACTTGCTGTGAATGGAGACTCTGTAAAGGACTTGGTGTTTCCTAAACACAATTTGTTTAAAAATAATATAATATTACACATTTTCTTCCACCTAGGTCTTCACCCCAGGAGGGTTTGTACTACGTGGAGGTGATCTTTAAAGGACACGTGATTAACAACCTGACTGAGGTGGAGAAAGAGAGCTATTCTTTCAAGGTAATCACCAAGCGCAGAAGTGAGGATAAAGAATTCAAGGTATTGAAGGGAGTGAAGCTTCAGCATTGTGTCACAGGAAATATGTTGAAATGGATGGAATAATGGAATGGTTTGGGTTGGAAGGGACCTCCAAGACCATTCAATTCCAACCCTAAGCTAAAGAAAGATGAGGAGAGACTTTTTGAAAAGGCATGTTAGAGCCAGAACCAGAGGGAATGGCTTCAAACTGAAAGACAGTAGGTTTAGATTGGATGTTTGAAAAAAACTCTTTAATGTGAGGCACTGGTAAAGGTTGTCTAAAGAAGTTGTGGCTGCCCCATCCCTGGAAGTGTTCCAGGCCAGGTTGGACTGGGCTTGGAGAAACCTGGGACAGTGGAAGTTGTCCCTGCCCATGGCAGGGGTGTGGAATGAGAAGATCTTTAGGGTCCCTTCCAACACAAACCGTTCTGGGATTCTGTGATCTCTTGCAGAGCAGAATCCTTAACCATGACTGTGTGCTTTGGGATGAGGCCTGGTGTTTTTGAAAGTCACATCCCACCTCTGTGCTAACTTTGAGCAAAAAACCCCAGCATTTTCTGTAAATTGCACATTGAGGCTGTAGAGTCATTGGGTGGTTCAGCTAGTTTAGAGAGCTGATGAAAAATCACCAGGGGATGCTGTTAATGAGGCACATTCCAAGCTAAATAAACCACAATGTGTCTCTTTGTTTTGGGGCTGGGCCCTGGGAGCTACACATATCAAAATTAATTTTGCCTCCGCGTTAGATTGGAAAAGCTGCTGTAGGCAGCAACAAGTCTGAGCAGCTCACAAGACTTGTGTCAGCCACTGGCCCCAGTTTCCTGCTGCTTTTGGCTTCTTTCTCCACATGTTTTCCAGCCTAGGGTATGGTTTGATGTTGCCTTTGCTCTCCAGAAGTGGCCATTGCTGGTGGAAGTTTGTAGCCGCTCATTCATTTTTAACATGACCAGGAGTAGGAGGGAAGGCAAAGGCTGAGCTCTGAGAGGGAATGGGCTTCAAGGAAAGCTTAGGAAAAAACCTGATATATGCAATGGTATCTTTGAATTAATGCAACAAATTAAATTTTTGTTATATTTATTGGGCTGTGAGCAGCATCTGTAAGTGCCAATGAGGTCTTGAGGGGGATCATAAAGGAGGTGGGGAAGATGAGCATGTCCATTAAGGGTGGGGAAGGGTCTGGAACACAGCTCTGATGAGGAGCAGCTCAGGGAGCTGGAGGGGGCTCAGCCTGGAGAAAAGGAGGCTCAGGGAAGACTTTCTCACTCTCCACAACTCCTTGACAGGAGGATGCAGCCAGATGGGGGTTGGCCTCTTCTCCCAAATTACAAGATACAGGATGAGAATATTGCATCAAGTTGCACGAGGGGAGGTTTAGATTGGATATTAGGGAAAATTTCTTCCCCAGAAGATTGTCAAACTCCAGGGAAATGGTGGAGTCACCAGCCCTGGAGGGATTGGAAAGCCATGCAGCTGTGGCATTGGGGGATATGTTTTACTGGATTTAGCAGTGTTGGATTAATGGTTGGACTTGATGATTTTCAAGGTTTTTTTCCTCAGAGGCAAAGGTGGTCCTTTCCCCCAAAAATCTCTGTTGTATTGCTGTAAGATGGGCCAAGACAAAGTCTTTGCTTCACTTCTTTAAGGTATCCAACAAACTTGCTAAAGAGTGGCTGAAGTATTTCACATCTATGATGATGGAATTGTTCTAAAGGAAATACTATTGGGAAGAAAAATGGTGTCACCATTCAAAAATGAAATGCAGGTTTTAGCTTCCGCTAAAGCATGATTTAGAAATTTGATAGGGTATGAAACTGTGTCTTCTGACATTGGATCAAGCCAGGGTGGGCAATTTCAGCACAAAAGAAGACGTAAAAATATCACTAATCCAGATTCTGAATGGAGAGGAAGTAAGAAAGGAATAATTCTCCTTACTCCTTTCCCAGAGCAGGAATCTGCTTCAAAGATCAGATGTGGAGTGTGAGTCTCTGAAATGCAGCCGCTGGCTGGGTTGTGAGCAGTGCATTGTCAGGTGGGGTTGGACTGCTGCAGAAATAGCTGACATTTCAGTGCAAATCTCTCTTTGCAGTTCTCAGCTGAGCAGACACCTGTGGTTTACCAAATTAATCCATCATCTGGCACCCCAGGTATGGGACCTTTCTTTAATCTCTAATGCCATACAGACATTTTGCTTATTGGGGTTTTAGATCAGACTTTAAAGTCACATGAAAAGTCATTCACTGATTTTGGTCTGAAAAATTAACTGGAATATGGGAGATTCTTTTCCTCTCTATTTCTATTATTTCTGTTTTTGCCAGTTTCTTTAGAGAAAATTGAAAGTTTGGTTCTCAAAGTCAAGATTAATCAAAAGATTTTGGTCTCTCAAGAGTTCAGACAGTCACATGGATGATTATATCACATAGATGAGCCTCAATCTAAAAAAAAGTCCCTGATTTCCAATTGTTTTCAGGCGTAATTCAGCTCTAACTTCTTGTGCCTTGCACGGGTGTCATTATGGAGATTTCTATGTGTTAACTGGATGGATGTTTCACCTTTCAGTGTGAGTGAAGTGCAGGAGAATAATCTGGTCACAGATATGCCAAGATCCTTCTTTACACCTTCACCCTGTCTGGTGTACAAATGATGTAATTTTGGTCGTTTCATGAGGTTCTACAGAGGAATGGGGTTGGAAAGTGGGGCTTAGTTAACAAAAAGTTGAGGAAAAATTGTCAGCTCTGTGCAAATACAGATCTGCAAAAAACTATGGAATGAATTTGGGTTTTTTTGATGGGAAACAAAGACATGTGCTTTGAGAAAAGTGAATTAAGTGCAAAATCATCTTGAGCCATGGTAAAAAATCATCTTGAGCCATGAGAGTACATTCAGTACAGGAACCTCTGCAAAATCTATAAAGACCATTAATTCCTTTTGTTCAGCTCAGAAAATCTGCAAATAAGTTCTCCACTTTTAAAAGACTCTCTTCAATTTCCATTTCCTCCTAAATAGGAAATTTAATACAGATTCATGGGAAGACAATTGCTGGCAGATATGAGACCCTGGACTTCAATGTGGATTATATTGATGGGTAATTATGAACACTCAGCTATCTGCTGCAGTCCCTGTAAATTGGCATTTCTTCCATCAGCCTCCTTGACAGCAATAAATTGCAACCAGTTGGCCCAGAATTGCCATTTACTTCCTTTGTGGTTTATTGCAGCTCATGATTTGGGCTCCAGCAAACTTTGTTAATCTAATTGCAACTGGTCCATTAAGCTGGTTGGTTTGTTTACTGGCAGCACAGTCAATCACAGCTCAGTGTGAACTGTACTGTAATTGCAGTTGGGTGCTGTAGATTTTATTTTGGCTAGCAAATTAAAAATTAACTAATTAAAATAATGTCAGAGTCGAAAAGTTAAATAAATTTCCCCCTTTCCATTTGCATTTTTTAAAGGAAAAAAAACTATTAGTTTGAAGCAGATGCTCTGGTGAACCAGAAGACTAAAGAGAAGTATTTTGAGACAAAAGGCTTTGTTGTTCACTGTTTTAAACACTCTGTAATTATTTTCTTGTTCTCAGAGTTTTGATTTTTTTTTAATGTTGCTTCTGTGGTTACATGCAACAGAGAAAAGCAGTGAGGTTTAAAAAAACCCTTATTTTAGGACAGCAGCCCCTTTAAACACAGTGAATCCAAAATGAGCGTCAACACTGTCCTCCTGTGTGTCATATGTATTTCCATATGTATGGATATTTTACCAGATGTTAATTTATGATTTCTGTGCCAGTGGCAGTGAAGAACTAAGCCCAGGTAAGTATTTTAAAGATAAACTATTAATCCATAGTTACTCTGGTGGCAGTTTAAGGATCATTTCAGGAGCCAGGAAAGGTGTGCATTCTCAGTAGTTAGAAATTTTAATTGAGGTATTTAACACTGACATACTTTTTAACGACTTCTCAAGCTGATTGGAAATGTCCCTTGCTAAGTGATTAAACTCCCTGCTGACCTGAAGGGAAAGTCCAGTGCAGATTCCTGCCATGCCATCCCTACACTGTGCACATCAGCATCCTTTGTTTGGGATCAATTATTGTTTTACCTGCCTCTGGTGGAACCCTGGAACCTTTGGTGAGAAGGAAGAAAGGCTGCTCTGAGTGCAGGCTGGACGTGCCTGCAGTGCTCTGCTGCCAGATTACTCATTTACAGCTCAGCCTCACCAAAAGGAAATGGCCTCAAAATCCCAGCATACCAGACAGGTTCCCTTTGTAGCTTCACATGAATAATTTGCCCATTTTTGGTGTGTTAGGAAATAGGTACCAGGTGGGGACTTGGACTTGACCAGAGCAGTCTGTCACGCTGATTCAGGATTTGGAGCAAAAAAAAAAAGGGAATGGTTTTTATGCTTCCAAGTGTGTTCTGCACCTTTTTCCATGCTTTGTATGGGATGCACTGGTCCAGTGATGCTGAACAAACATTTGGCAGCACTGATGTTTTTCTAGTCTTCCTTAAAAGGAAAGGTTCTCACTATCAGCCACCAGTATTAATAAAAGCAAGCTCTTTTAGAAGAACCTCATAAAACTGCATTCTGAAACATGGGCTATAGAAAACTGCCTGGTGAGGGATGGGTCATCACAAATTGTTTGCATTACAGGTTTTAATTACCTCTTTCTTTTAATTGCTTGTTAATTCTCAAAGAGTCATTGCCAGCCTTTGCTTACTCTGCTAATTACTCTGAATTTATTCCTCCCACCTTCTTCCTCCTCTCCAGTGCAAGTTGTCCCATACTGATCCTTTAAGGAACAGATATTTAAATTTTTTTTATTAGGAGCTTGGGTGATTTCTGCTGGAAGTTGTAGTGTTTTTCCTCAATGGAATCAAGACACGTCTGAGCTGCATCTTGATTGTACTTGCTGTAGTTGATGCTGCCTGCTGGTTTGGAAGGTGTGGGTGGGTCTTGCCCTCCTGGAGTTCAGCCTTGCCCTCAGGTAGGAGGGATTGGATCATTCAGGGCTGGCACGAGGTGTCTTCAGGAGGGCCCTGCTGCACTCTCACAGAGCTGCAGCTCCCACACTATTTGGGGAATGCAATTTGCAGGTGCAGAGATGGGAAATTAGGGCTTGTCCCATTTTCTAGAAGGTTAATAAATGTTAGCTACAAGTGGGAGAAAATTCCTGTCCCTTAGGAAAATACTGGCTGCTGATTTTAACAGGATCGGGTTTCCATCTGCATCACATCTCTTTCCTGTTTATTTTTTTGCCCAGGCCAGCTGTTCTTACATCAGAAGGAGATGGATGGACCAGTCTCTGCTCTTTTGCTGACAGGAGAGCTGGAAGCACGTCAGTTCTGGTTTACTTTGGGTTTGTGTTGGTGCAAAGATTCAGCACAGCTTGTGCACAAAAATATTTGTGGCTTTTGGAGAAACTCTTCTGCTTTGGCTTAAAATGGAGACAGACCCTGGGGAGTTATGGTCTGTGATGAGGTGGGTGAGGGCTGCTGGCTTTCTGCAGCTTCAGCTACTCAAACATAAATATGAGTTAATGATGGACATTGTGTCATTCCATGACTCCAGAGGGTTGATGTAGTTCCAGTGTATCTGTTTTAATTGCTACCTGCTCATTCTCACGTTTAGGAAACTGCAGAGGAACAAGTAGAGGGGAAACATTTTTGTCCTTCTATTCTCCCTCCCCTTGTGCCTGCACTTGTCCCTGCTCAGTTTTTATTTCAAGGGGGGTTCTAAAGGCCACCAACAGCATCATCTTCTAGAAATAGGTGTAAAGGAGCCAAGCTGGGGCACTGCTGCTGGAAGACATCCTCCTAAGCTGCTGAACTCTTGATCTTTAGTGAGAAGATGGGTTGTTTCTCTCCCATCTCACCTGCTTCTCACTCCCATGTTTCTAAAGACAGCAAACCATGACTATCTTGGGTGTATAAGCCCACATCTCCTATTGGTTAGTTGATTCTACTATATTTTGCTTATTTTTTGCTCTCAAGACTCAGTGAAGTCCTTTGTCTCTTCACAGTTACCCTGTTCAGGTGAAGGATGGACTGGGGACCCTGCAGTGCCGTGTGGAAGGGAATCACATAGGTTGGTGAAAAGGGGTAAAAACCATGGGTTTCTGTCATTCCTGCAGCTCCAGAGGATGGAGAGAGGAGGGTGTCTGTCATGAGTTTCTGTTCTGTCTCCAAAGCTGGAATGGGGCTCAGGGCTGAGTCCATAAAAGCAGCTTCAGATCAAGGCTTGCCAGCCTTCAGCACAGCCCCTGCCATGGTTTGTGTCCTCTGCACAGCCTGGGAGAACATGAAGGGAAACCATGACGTGATGTGGGCATTGCTGACAGCCAACAGTGGGATTTGGGGTCCTTGCTGAGTTTCCCACTTTAATCCTTCTTGTCTGTGATGTACCTTTCCTTTAGTGCTTTATAAATTGGGTGTTCTCTTCTTGTCACAGTCTCCCCTAGCAGTTGGGATCCCTTTCATTTTTCCTCACTTCCAAGCACCCTGACAAAGCTTCTAATTTCTTGTGGAGGCTTTGAGCTCCAGCCTTCCTGTTTGGGAAAGATATTGTGAGTGAAATATGTGAAATAGATTTTCCTTACTGTTGTAAGGAAAGTATAAGGAAGGGAGAATTGGGCCCAGAGAACCTGGACTGTTGTAAGGAAAGTATAAGGAAGGGAGAATTGGGCCCAGAGAACCTGGACAACCTTTGGTAGGATTTTCTTCATACTTGTGCCTGAAAGCATTGTCACTTTTCTCTCCCCCAGGGTCCCATAACATCAGCTTCTCAGTGTTTAACAAAGGAAAGTGAGTAAAAGAATATTTTCTCTCTTTTTCTCTGGTTTTGCATAGGAATAGAGCTGTATTTGAGTCCAGGATAAGTGAATTATGCTTTTACCTTATCATGTGTTTCATTGCTTAGGAATAAGGTTTGTTACCTTGAGAAGATGGTAGTCAGATTTGGAATAACATGGGAGAATGCTTCTCCCCAAAGTATTTCCACTTTGGTGTCTTATACTTTACCTTCAGTGACCAGAACATGAGACATTTTATCTTGGACAAGGGGAAATGGCTGAAGGAGGATGTATTCAGACTGGATATTAGGGAGAAATCCTTCCCTGTGAGGGTGGTGAGGTCCTGACACAGGGTGCCCAGAGAAGCTGTGGCTGTCCCTGGATCCCTGGAAGTGTCCAGGGCCAGGCTGGACAGGGCTTGGAGCAACCTGGGATAGTGGGAGTTGTCCCAACCCATGGCAGAGGGTGGAACTGGATGCTCTTTAACATCTCTTCCCACCCAAACCATTCTGTGATCTGTTAAATCTAGCTGAATTAAAACTTTTCACCTTGCTTTTAACTATTCATCCAAATGGGAAAGAATTTAACCATTAAAGGAGGTGAAAACAGGTTCTGACTGTGTCAGAGCATACTTTACAATGTGCTAGTATTTTTAATAAAATGTTTCAGCCATTTAATGAGCCCTCATGAATCAATGCCTCTATGTGCTGGTGAAAGGAGTTGTTGGAGCTTGCAGAAATGTTCCACTGCTCCTCTGGAAAGTGAGTTTCCAGCCCTGCCAAATGAAGGTTTGCTTTTACTTACAGGATCTCTCAGCATTTTCTCTCTTGCAGGTCAGCAGTGCACAAAGGTGCTTGGCTCATCAGTGCCAAACAGGAGCTTTTCCTGTACCAGACTCATCCAGGTATTCACTGATCCACCTCACTGGCACTGTCCTCCATCAGTCTCAGTGTGATCTAAGAAAAGACCTCTCACTGTTGCTTTTCCCAGGGATGTAATCCTGTTTTGTCCTCATTTTGGTGTTCCGCTCCCCTGGTATGGGCTTGACTAAGCAAAAGGTGCAGATAAAAATTATGAGACAACCAGATTAATGTTGTTCCTTGTCCTGTCAGATCAGTTACAGAGTTGAGGTGTTGCTCATAGAGAAACTTTTCCCCCTTAAATCATTCTGTATTTGTTGAGGCTGAAATTTTGGAAATGCAGACCTCAGGATGAGAACTCCCACACTGGCTACAGGGAGGAGGTGTGATGTTCAGCTACTCCAAGAATTGAGTTCTGGATAAGTCGTGAATGGCAGGGTACTGCACCATTAGTTAAAAAAATATTTAAGGTACATTAAAAATAACCTGCATGTGATGTTTCAAGCTGTACTGTAGACAACTCTTTGTTAAGAAGGCTAATTTTATGTCTCTATTTACAGTTTAAAGCAGAGTAAAATGAAATAACCATGCATGAAGTTGGCTGTGGGCAGAGCATGAGCAGAAAGGTCTGCTAGATCTGTCCAGCAGACAGTACTGTGCTAGTCAGTAGTCAATAGTGTAAAATTAGTGTTTAAATACCAGATGAATTAACAAAAAAGATGCAGGTATAGACCAAAATCCCTCATCTTTTTCTTACTAGACTTCTTTTTTTCAGAGCTATACAAGTAGAACTGGGTGGTTTCACTCCAACATGAGTGCAAAGTGGGTAATTGTCATGAAAGAGAAAAATAGTTTTCCTGTGGAATGGCACATTTGTAACAGATAAAGTCCTGAAAGGATCTCATAGTCGTGATGTGGACACTCAGATATTCTGCTCCCTCCATTTGTCCCTGAAGTCTGAGGGATTATTGGAAAGAGTGGTAACATTTAAACCTAAGGACTAAGTTGAGATGTGAGTCAGAGAAGGTCAAGAGGATTAAATTAGTTTTAATTCTGCTTTTTCTTTTCTTTTTCCCAGAGATCCTCAATAGCACAGAACAGAGCAGTTTGCAATCTGAGCATGATAGATGCAGCCACTGCTAAATAACAGCCCAAGCACTGCAGTGTTCCCCCTGCCATGTGGCCAAATTATCCATGCTGCTCATTCTCGGTGTCATCCCAGAGGCTGCCAAAAAAAGGGATCAGCGAGAAGCTGGTTTCATTCACAGAAGCCTGCTCTGGCTGGAAGCAGTGCAAGTGCACTGAAGGCTTTCCCAGAAATAGGGCTGGGATGAACATCTGCAAGGCTTGTGCTCAGATCCCTCTTTTCCTTCCCCTGCAGAGATATTCTCCGTGTTCCCTGACGGAGGGAGCCTGGCAGGGGGCACTGATCTCACTGTCACCGGGGATTTCTTTGAGGAGCCAGTGCAGGTCACTGCTGCAGGTAAGAGCAGAGACATGTGAATTCTATTTTTTAAATACAGTTTGGCCCTGACTGCAAAATCCAAGAGATGTTCAGGAATACCAATGTAGGAATTGTGGGACTCACCTTGTCCCCATGCTTGTTTTGCATGGGAGGCATTTACAGAAGTGATACAAATAGATAGATAATAAGAACCTTTACCTTTAAACAACTAATCTTTAAAACAATACCCCATAAGTTAACACAACCCATACAGACAGCTGTGAGAAAAGCTTATAGAAAAATGAAAGAAGTTCATGATTGCATACTTCCCCAGTCAGCTGCTATTCATAAAGAGACACACAAAAAAACTATTTTCTTGTAGAGAAATCTCCATAAAATTAAGAAGAGAGACTTCTCTCCCTAAATAAACTGAAGAAAAACTATTCTAGAAGTAGTAAACTAACTAAAATTTTAGGTTTTGTTTCTTTACATTTTTATTAAGAAAAAAGAGGTCGTAGAGGGAGGAGAAATATCCTAAAGGTTTTGTTTAAAATCTTATTATTTTAGTTACTATTAATAAATTTCTTTTTATACCCTTTTAACGTTTTAAACCTACTTTACTTTTCTCCTAGTCCTACCTCACAGCAGGAAATGAGTAAATACACTAGTAATTAGCCAACACTAAACCCACCACACTCGTTAATGCTTTAACCAAAAAAATCTAAAATTAGCAAACCTAAACCACTACACACCTCCAGGAAGCTCCAGTTATTCTGATCCAGGTTCCTCAGCACAGGAAAATCACGGACCTGTTGGAATGAATCTAGAGGGGGAACACAAAAGTGATCAGAGGGATAGAACGCCTATACTATAAGGAAAGGCTGAGAGAGATGGGTCTGTTCAGACTGGAGAAAATAAGGCTCCAAGGAGACCTTGGAGCACTTTCCAGTTCCTAGAGGAGCTCCAAAAGAGCAACCTGGTCTAGTGGAAGGTGACTCTGTCCATAGAAGGGTGCTTGGAACGACATATTTGTAAGGTCCCTTCCTACCCAAACCATTCCATGACTCTGAGATGTGTTTATGCTGCAGCTCAGCTGTGTCTCCAAGTCTCCCACAGCACATTTGTCTCCTTTCCCTGCTGGCAGGTGTTCCCTGTAAAGTCAAGCACGTCTCTCCCCGGGAAATCAGATGCACCACCGAGCCTGTTGTTGAGGGCAGGAGACTTGGTGCCCCCCAGCCAGGTGAGCTGCTCCTGGAGCTCAAAATAAGCAAACACACACAGAAATGCAGGGCAGAAACCCTTTGGTGTTGAATGCAATCAAGAAACGGGGCTTTCCAAAGCACTGTCTGCACTATCAGTTTCTTTTGATGTGGTAGGGAACTGGGCTACAAATAATCCAAGGTCTGGAGCACCTCTGTTTTGAGGAAAGACTGATGAGAGAGCTGGGGTTATCCAGCCTGGAGAAAGAAAGCTCCAGGGAGACCTGAGAGTCCCTTCCAGTGCCTAAAGGGGACTTTTATTAGTAATAGGACAGGGGGTGATGGATTTAAATTAAAACCATCTATTTAAATAGTTTCTATTTAAATTGTTTCTAAGGAAGGTATTTTTTTACAATGAGGGGGGTGAGGCCGTGGCACAATTTGCCCAGAAAGCTGGTGGATGTTCCATCCCTGGAAACATTCAAGGCCAGTTTGGGTGCAGCTCTGAGCAACCTGCTCTGTTTGGAGTTGTCCCTGTTTGTGGCAGGAGGTTGGACTGGATAAACTCAAAATGGTTCCTTCCAAACCATCCTGTGAATCTTTAGCCAGGAAAACCAAGGGGGAGACCTCAGCCCACCATGAGCAGACAGGAGATGGTGGGAGGGAGGTCAGACTGGTGTGCCGTGGAAAATGAGGGGAAAAAGGCATGAAAAATATTTAGAGGAAGGATGGCTGAACTGGAGTTAGTGCAGAGACTTCTGGGGACACTACTGGAGTGGAGCATTGCAGTAGGAGATTTTAAGACATAAAATGAGGCTTAACTTTGGTTGTGGGTCGTCTCAGTGCTTTTTCCTGCAAGAGCAGACATGTGAACAGGTTGGATGTTCTCTCTGCAGAGTTTTGTTATTTCTGTTGGAGGGTTTAAAGGTAAAACAAATTCCCTATGGCGTGATCTGTGTTCTGCCTTAGACTGCAAAATACCCCACAAACAGAACCAATTTATTATTAAAATTTTCTCTCTGGCCTGCCTCCTACAGCACTGATTCCAGCATGTGCTCTGGGATTTCTGCTGGCTGCTGCTGAGAATGCTTTTGTTTTAACTTTCTAGGAAACAGAGGGCTTCTCTTTGAAGTCTGGGATGATGCCTCTGATCTGACAGAAGCAGGTCCTGGATACAGATGGCAGTTTGTACCTAATGCCAGCTCCCCAGTAAGGTTTCTGTCTGGGGCAAAGAAGTCCTTCAGGTACTCAGTGATCTTAAAAAGAGACGAAGCCATGGCAATCACCTTTAGCAGCGTAAGGTGTAGCAAAAACACCTGACAGTTCTTTATAGCAGAGCCTCACTGCATAGCTCCCATAAATCAAAGCAAACCCTTTGCTCCGAGGTCCTTTTGAAGCTTAAAATATGCAGTGAAGTGCTTTATTTTTTTTCTCCTTTTGCCTTACCTCAGTATTTCTGCTCTACCTGGCCTAGATATGCTGAAATACAACCCCAAAAAATTGCTCTTGAAGTAGAAGGAGCTCCAGTTTGAGGCTAATTTGGGCTGGAGCTTTGGCCACATGTGGAGGGGCAGATCCTCAGCTGATGTTGGCAGCAAATGTGGCGTTAATACAAATAAATAAATTCCTGAATTGTGTTGGTTCTCATTGCCTCTTCACATGTGACCTTGAAAAACTGTGCAATGTGCATGCATTCTTACAATTTTCTACCACTTCTCTGTTTTTTGTTGTTTGATTCTGAGCATTCTGGTTTTGTTTTTTTCCTGCATGTTTGGCGTAAAGACTTTGTTTGAGAAGAAATGCACTGAAGTGGCCTCCAACAAAATCATACTTAGTTCCATGGAGTTGTTTTTTCTTTCCTTTTTGAAACTTTTGTAAAGCATAATTGACATTTAGTGTGAATTTGGGTCATTTTGAGGTTACTTCAGCTTTAAAATAATAAGATTTGTTTTGTTAAAATGGTTTAAAGATGTTTTCTTGTTACTCAGTGTACATGTGAAGGTGGTGTGTTGGGATAATTTGTTGTTCTGTTTTTTTTTTTTTTTTTCTCTCTTTTATATATTATGGATGTTCTATTTTTGCTCAGCTCCAGACTCCGTGGGTTTTTTATGGCTCCTCAGACCAACAATTACACCTTCTGGATTCAGGCAGATGGTCAAGCATCTCTCTACTTAAGTTTGTCCCACGATCCAACACAGAAGGTATTATTATTGGTAGAGAAAAATGAGAGAAATGAAAATTAAAAATGAGGATGGAAAGGGTTTTAACTAAGGTGATAAAAAGCGGGAATTCCCCAGTGTGGATTGGTTTGTTGTCTCTTATGAATTTATTGTAGAGTCAAAACTGTGTGATTATTTTTGATATTTTACATCGCCCCTATTCATTATATAGCTCATAAAAAAAAAAAAAATCACTCTTGCAACCAGAGTAATTGATTGTCTTTTCCAGAAGATTTTTTTTGTTAGTTGTCTGTCTGAACTGAAGCCATCCATGAAAAGTTCTTGGACTTAATGTTATTTGGGGCTGGAGAAAAGTCAAAAGTCACTAACTGGTTTAATGGCTTCAAATTGAAAGAGAGTTGGTTTATATTGGATATGAAGAAGAAATTCTTCACTGAGAGAGTAGTGAGGCTCTGGCACAGCGTGCCCAGAGAAGCTGTGGCTGTCCCCTGGACCCCTGGCAGTGTCCAGGACCAGGTTGGACAGGGCTTGGAGCAAACTGGGCTAGTGGAAGTTGTCCCTGCCCATAGCACGAGGTGGTTTCTCATGTTCCTTCTAGCCCAAACCATTCTGCGATTCTGTGATTTGGTTGTTCTGCATGCAGGTGAGGATTGCTTCTCTCCCTGCTGGCAATTCAGAGTGGTCTGAGAATTGGGTGAAGAACTGGAGTGAACTTTGGCAGCCAAAATCCCAGAAATTTGAGCTAACTGCTGGCTCAAGGTACTACCTGGAAGCACTGCATCACGCAAAGACACCCAGCAAGGGGATGAGAGTTGGAGTCCAGATGCACAACACATGGCTGGACCCCCATGTGGTGAACAACTACTACACTGAGAGGCACGAAATTTGGGCTCGTGCCTTGCATCTCCCAGAAGTGCAGGTCAGTGCTGCCTGCAACTGTCTTGTTGGTGCCGGGTGTGAAAAAAAGGGTGTTTCCACTTTGTTTACAACCTCCTGAGATAGCTGATGAGAATAGCATTGTGAGCTGAAGTTGTCTGTGGTTTTTACATACATTAGTGGCTGTGTGTAAACACTCAGGAATGAGGGAAGCCTTTTCCTAATGGTTACACTCCTGCAGGTCAGGAGCTTTAAGGACCATCTGCAGCTGCACAGGTCATGTATCCCTTGTTCTCTTGCTAATGTAAGAATCCTGTTCCTTGTAGGACAAGGGCAGTTTAAGAGTAGCTGAAGTGGCTCTTGGAAGGGCTCCCTGGTTCACAGAGGCTATAAAAGGCAAAGTGCTGGCTGTAAAATCTCCCTTAGCAGAAGATGGCAGGTGTAAAGTGTATGTGTCTCACGCAGTTTGCGTCTCTTTTCATTTCTTGATTTACTTCTCTTTTTTTTCCCCAGATGTTGACTGTGTCTGGTACAGGTTATTTCAGTATCTCCTGGAACAACACGCTGAGAATGATCCCCACAAATGCTACAGCTCACCAGGTAGGTGCCATTAAACGCAGACACAGGGTCCTCTGTTGGGAATTGGTGGAGCTCTGGTGCTTGACAGAAGTTAAGATTTGGCCCAGAAGCTGAGATAAAGTTTATGTGATGTAGAGGAGATTTTTTGGGGAGGGGTTTTGTGTGGTTTTTTTTCCCTTGTTTTTTCTTTGTTTGGTTTGGGTTTTGTTGTTTCTTGGTTTTGTTTTTACTGAGAATGTCTTAGAGTGGGATTTTTTTTTTCTTGAGCGTTGACCCCCAGGTGTATTCTAAGCTTATCACAACATCCAGATATCTTGGACTTTCATTGATCCAGATCCTTGGACTTCTTCTCTAAGGCCAGATGAGCTCTGGCTCTTGTATGGCTCTGGCTTCTTCAACAGCCCATAGGCTCTTGATGTGGCTCTTGATGTCTTGATTGTTAATTTGTCAACATTAAAGTCACCCTGAGTGACAGCTCCATGACAGTCATTAGACTGAGGATGTCTCAAACCCCTGAAAAATGTTATGTAAAATAAAAGTTTACACTCTGTTGAAATAAATTTTGTTATATTATTATTTAACATATTTATTATTTTAATATTTGGCTACTTGCTTGTTCAGAGCTGCTGTGCCACTGATCCCTGGCTGACAAAAAATGAAGTGATGATGTGTGTGTTGAAGTCTCTGCTGAAATGGTTGTAACTGACTGCTTTCCACTTTCTTAATTTCTTTTAAAGGTGCAAGCAGCAATAGAAGAACTCCTTTCAGTAGGATGTGAAACTGAACCAGCTTCTGCTAAAATCCTTTTTCGCTGTGGTTTTGAGAAAGAAGGTAGGAAATTCTGTGGCAAATAAGCAGTATTTGTTGTGAGACTTGATCTGCTTTTATGACATAAATATTGTTTAAACTTTTACTGGTAGGAAATTTACACTTTTGATGGGTATAAATATGTATCATGCTTATCATCTATTTGTTGTGTGTATGCATTAAAAACAACATGATCAATGTAATAATCACAGTGATAGAATATCCAGGGTTGGAAGGGACCCACAAGAATCACCAAATCCAACTCCTGGGCCTGTACAGGACAGCCCCAGGAACCCGTGCCTGAGAGTATTGTACAAACACCTATTGAACTGTGGCAGGAGAATTCTCAGAGTAGGACTGTTTGACAATTTCTGGATACCCACTTTTGTATTTTCAGGGATCTTGACTGTACTGGTGTTTTCTGAATCACTTTGAAACCTCTCATTTCCTCTTTTTTTTTTTTTATCTGTCAGATATGAAGAATATCATCACCACAGGACACATTGTCAGTGGAACAGAGCCTTTCTGTGGGAGATTCAGTGTCCACAGACCAAGCCAGCTGGTGAAAACTTCCCCATCAACACTACCAATATATGACCTTACTAAATACCCACATGTGAGTGGCTGCTCTTAACGAGCAGCTTGCACTGGGCACTGAATGTTCAGAGCCTAATAAGCAACATAAAGTCATCTGGTCAGCTTACAATTCCCCTAAATGTATCAAGCATTGTGTCTTAGAACAGAGCAGAGCATCTTTTATTTGGTTTGGGAGTGGTTTTGGATCTTTGACATGTAAATGTTGTTTAACACAGCTGACTGTTAACTGATCCTGGGGATACAACCCTTGCTGTGGGAAAGGAAGATGTGGGATGGTGTTGGAGAAAGGTGGAGGGGACAAGGACGAACATTTCTTGACAAAAGGAAAAAATCCTTTATTGTTTGGTGGCCCATTGCTCATTTTTCTGCTCATCTTCTCCTACTTTTGACAGGAATAAATCCAAAACTTCAGGGAAGCCCCCAGGGTCAGTTTGATGCCATCTTGTGGCACACCTGGGTGCCAAAACAGTCTTCTACAGCTCTTATTCCATCTTCAGCTCTCTTGGAGCCCCTTTAGGCACTGGAAGGGGCTTTAAGGTCTCCCCAGAGTCTTTTCTTCTCCAGGCCAAACAACCCAGTGTTAAACCAGAACTGAAATAGAATCTCCTCCTTTATCTTCCATATACATTATATATAAATTACCTGTGTTTTGATTTGTGAAAATCTTTCCCACATTTTTGCAGGTGTGTTTTGCACATAAAGGACATATGAGCAACATTCTTCATCTCTCCGTGTCCTACACCAATGTCTCTTCATGTCCAGTGAGGAGAAACCTCACCTGCCAGTGGGACTTCAATGAAACTGACTCTAAAAGGTATCCAGACAATTACAGTTATCAGAGATCGCATTTTCCATAGTAAGAAGGTGCAGTAGGAAAACTGAGGGAAGTTCTTATTTATATAGGAGCAATTTGTAAGTAATGTGACAAAAGCTCTATCCCTACAGAGGCATTGCTGGAATGTGTTTCCATGCTTTTTGGAGGATTTAATGAGTACATTTCCATGTTTCTTGCTACATGCACTATCTCACCTCAGTGACACACAGGGGTACTTGAAGGTTTTTGAGAACATAAATTCCCCAGTTTCTTTCCCAGTCGATTTTCTGCAGTAAGAGAGAGAATTGCTTGTTTATTTTTGTCCACCCTTTGAAAGCTTTGAAAACTGGTGTAGCTTTTGATTTTCTTTATTCACTTAAAATTCAGTGAGTAGAAAACATTTGGTAGCAGACATAAAGCTTAGGGTAGGCAGACTTAAAAAAAATCAGGAGTGTAAAAAAATGAAGTGAGCTGAGGGTTTGAATTCTGGATTGACCCCAGTTGAGGTCACTGATGCTGTTGTGGTATTTTGCCAAAAATAAAGCAGGTGTAATCATTCCCATATCCCACTCTAGTGATTCAGAGGGGAAAACATAAGCAAAGACCTAAATCCTCATTTCTCACTCTGGGGAACCCAACAAGGACATGGTGAGTAATCACAAACCACTGTGCATGTGGCTTGTGCTAAATACCAGTAGTAACAAAAACAATGCCTGATATTACCTGGAATCTTCACAATCACCTCAAATTTGTTTATTGTCCCAACCTTGGTGTCTTCCAGCTGGACATTTACCTGCACCAACCTCTGGAAGAGGTGTGTGAATATCTCTGTACTTCTCCAGGACCTCCCAGCCAATTCCCCAGTATTTGTGCATCAGATAGACTTGCAGAGCCCTGTGCTGCAAAAAGAAACACGTGGATCATTTTATTTCGATGATCTCATCATTGCTGACAGATCTGTGATTGGTAAAGGCATCTCTTTTTTTTTTCTTTTTTTTCTCCCCCCAGGATATTCTGTTAAATCTATAGCAATAAAGATGGATGAAACTTTTTCAAAGGGAAATTTCACAACAGACACAATTTTTTTTAACTTATATTTTTTTTTGTGACAGCAGTCGAGAAGGAATTGCCAAAATATCTATATTCTTGGTTTATTTGAAAATGTGGTACTACAAATGGAACAGGCTGTGGTGAAATCACCATCCCTGGAAAAGTTCAAAAATGTGTAGATGTGGCACTTAGGGACATGGGTTAGTGGTGGACTGGGCAGTGCTGCAGAATAGTTAGACTCAGTGAACTTAGAGTCCTTTTCCAACCTTAACGGTTCTGTGAAATATAACTAAAAAAAAAAAAAAAAAAAAAAAAGCAAACAAACAAAAAAAAAACCAACCAAACAAAAACAAACCAAGCAGCTGTTTCCAGCTATGAAATGACAATACCCTGGGCATAGTCACCTCTGCTCTTCTTTCTCTAATGAATGTTTATGTTTTTTCTTTCAGTTTCTCAGAGAGACCCCAAACCCCCCTGGCCAGGGGGGAGGATCATTGAAGCAGTATCTGTGGTGGGGTCTCCTCCCACCTACAATGTGTCCTGGGAGGTGTCTGGCTGTGGTGCCAGTCTGCCCCTTCTCTCTCCAAGGTAGGGACAGCGAGCAGCTCATCTCAATACCCTGTAACACCTCTTAGAGTTCCCCCAGTGTGTCTGGAGCTAGCTGTCAGCTGGGTTCAGCTGCTGAAAACAAGAGGTTCGTAAGAAGTTTGACATAACTCGGGGTGTCAATGCTTTGGTTTGAAAGCAAAACCAGTGAGAGACTCTAAGTCAGAAATACAATTTATTAGGAAAAGGAAAAAAAATACATGCAACAATTCAAAAGAAAAGCCATGGACAGAGTCACAATACAACCTGACACTCTTTTGGTCAGGGTGTTGGTAGCAGTCTAAATTGGAATGGCTGCAGTCCTACTGGAGTGGCAGATATGGTTTGGTCAGGGCAGTGATCCTGTAGAAGGGTGTAGTCTTCCTATGAAGGTCCAGTGGAAAGACCCATCTGTTCCTCTGGGAACCCAGTGGAAAGGCTGAGTCTAGTGTCCCAAAAAACTCAGATCATATCCAGTTAGGAATGCTTGGCTCCTCCCTCTGGGCAGAGCATCTCACAATGGGATGCTGTAACTTTTATCAGTCATGCAGTGACATTCAATAGGCCATTAACAGCAGACGTCTCCCTGGAGGGAGGATTGCTTTGTGGAAGAGATAAAGAAAACTGCCCAATTAACAGAAGATAACTGCCACACCTCCAACAGATGGAAAATAAAATACATCTTGCCTTGCAATCTAGGTCAGTCAGATATCTGTGGATCATCAAGGTGTGATGTGGGATTGGAAGGAAATCTAAACCCTTCTGGAACAGTGGATGAAGATCATCCAAAGGTGTCTCCAAAACACTGTTAATG
Organism: Anomalospiza imberbis; assembly: GCF_031753505.1. NCBI lineage: Eukaryota > Metazoa > Chordata > Aves > Passeriformes > Viduidae > Anomalospiza > Anomalospiza imberbis. Next base: position 4,252,973 of record NC_089683.1, read on the forward strand.
ACACCAGTTCCCACATTAGGCACTGGAAGTCCACCTTGAGTGTCCTTGTTTGCTGAGATGAGGTTTCTGTTCCTCCCAACAATGACAGGAATTGGAGCCATGGGCTATAACTAGATCAGATCTATAGCAATAAAGATGGATGAAACTTTTCAATGGGAATTTTCACAACAGTCACAAAAATACTTTTTTTTTTTCCTTGAACTTATATTTATTTTTTGTGACAGCAGTCAATAAGGAATTGCCAAAATATCAATATTCTTGGTTTATTTGAAAATAAACTGTAACATTAAAGGTTTGTACTGGCAGAAAATAAGTCCTGTAAAAGTTGGCTTGTATCCAGCTGAGTAAAATGTAGTATCTTAACATAAACCACCAAGGATAAGGGCAGGAATGAAAATACAGGGGGATGTTTGTGGTGGTTGATATGCATAACCAGAGGTGTAACTTATAGGAAGTGAGAAAATTTTTACTCCTGTGTGGAGCCTGAAGACTGACATTGGAATGCTGCAAATAACACTGATAGCTGTGTTTTTCAAATAAATTTAGAAAAAAAATGGGGGAAGATGTCATAAGCATCAATATGGAGCTGAGGAAAATGCCTAGAAGAGGATGATTTAAGAAGCTACACCTGTTTAGCTAATTAAAAAAAAAAAAAAAAAACAACTAAGAAGTAGTTTGATCACAGTACCTCTCACCAGGCTAAAAAAAGGTGCTAAGCACAGGTAGACTTTTAGACTTTTCCACCTCACAAGGAAGATATCAGAGCAAAACAAGAATCAGCACAAGCTTTAAAAGTGGACGAGCTAAGCGCTGTCTTTGGACATCTTCAAAATAAACCTGGCCCTTTCTCTTCACTGAACACGGGCTGTGATTTCATCCAATACAACTCCTACCCCTGTCAGAACAGGAATATTGGCTAAAATGTTGTACCAGCTGTACAAAGGTCTCAGTGATCCTTTTGGTTTTGTTTCGTGGAAATTTGCTCTGCAGAAGCTGCTTGTTATCCAGACACTTAACACACGGTGGCATCGTTGTACCACAGAGAGCCTCATTTTCCTCTGAAACACGAGAATTTTAGTGGTGAAGGAGAACAGCGTTTTAACTTTTAGAAACTGGGCTTTGGGTGAACTTGAATGACTCCAATACAGATGTGGTGTCTGGGGGCATGGTTTAATGAGGGACCCGGTAATGCTGGGTTAAGGATTGGGCTCCATCTTAGGGGTCTTTTCCAACCTAAATGATTGTACAATATGAAATCTCACTGTAATTCAGGGGACTTGAGCTTTTCACAGGCTCAAGGAGATTACAGTGTGAAGCAGGAAATATTTTTTGCTTTTCTGTTGCAGATGCTGTCCAGGCTGCACTGCGCTGGTTCTTTACAAACACCTGTATTGGGGTAGCACTCCCTGGTGCTTGATGGTGTATAGATTATTTCTTCTATCATAAATTTTAAAAGGTCGTTTTCCATAATTTTCTGCTGTGTGCATTGCGTGCATAATTCACAGAATCACTGGGCTGGAGGAGACCTTTAAGATTAATGAGTCCAGCCCAGCTCCAACACCTCAACTAAACCATGGCACCAAGTGCCACATCCAATCTTTTTTAAACACATCCAGGATGGTGACTCCACCACCTTCCTGGGCAGATGATTGCAGTACTTTATCACCCTTTCCTTAAAAAATCTTTTTTCTAATATCCAACCTATATTTCCCTTGGTGCAGCTTCAGACTGTATCCTCTGGTTCTCTCAGTTGCTGCCTGGAGAAAGAGACCATCCCCACCTGACCACAACCACCTTTCAGGGAGTCGTAGAGAGTGATAACAAGTTAGAAAGTTGGGAATATCCAGTTTTGTTTGAGGTCTGGGCATCTTCCCCTTAAATCCTTCAGGAGATTTGTTCCCACAGGTGTCCCTGAGCTGTTGGTTGACTTGGGGGTGTCAGCAGTGAGAGTCTCCACTGCTGATGCCTTCCTGTGACCCCCTCTCTGTCCCACAGAGGTGCAGTGCTTGGTGAGGGCTCTAAGGAATATGGACACCTGTACGTGTCCACGGAGGATGTGAGAGTCAGCCTCACCATCCAGAGGCTGCAGAAGTCATCCCCACCTCTCGGAGGAACCTTCCAAATCCACTTGGCCAACACAGTGATACCAGGTAAGGGAAGATGCAGGTCAGGAGCCGGATTTCCTGAGCAGGAAACCAAGGGAAGAATTAATTGCCAGAGAAGTTTTGGCTGCCCCATCCCTGGGTGTGCTCAAGGTGAGGTTAATTGTTCTTAAATAGTGTGGATGATCTTCAGATTAGACACAAGGAAGAAATTTTTTATAATGAGTTTGGGAAAACAGTGGCAGAGGTTGCCCAGAGAGGTGGTGGATGACCCATCCCTGGAAACATTTGAGGTCAGGTTGGATGGGGCTTTGAGCAACCTGGTCTACGGTTCATTGCTGGGATTAGATGGCCTTTAAAGTCCTTTCCAGCCCAAATCCTTCTATAATTTTATTCCATAATTCTATGATTTTTTGGTGTTTAGGGTTCAATAAAATAGGGTCACTCTTTTGGCAGCTGCAGAGGTTTGAACCATGACAGCCTTGCACCAATAATGAAACCCCTTCCTCTCCTAGAAGCAGGCAGATGTGGTCTCCTGGAAATGGAGATATCCACTGCTCCCCGATGTCTTTTCCAGATGTTTCAGTGCACATCTCTGCCCACCAGCTCCGCAGACTTTTGCAGGATAATGTGGACAATTTTACAGCTCCCTTCTTCAACACCAGTGACTTCACTGTGACCAGAGACTCCGGCTCGTGCTATGAAAGTGTCTGGACACTGACTTGGAAAAAAACAGCTGGGGACTTGCCCAATGTTATCAGTGTACAGTAATTTCTTTTACTAATCCCCACTCTGATCCCCATTTGATGTCTTTGGTCTTGGCTGATTCACTCTCACAATGGCTGTTTTTATGAAAACACTGTGGAAGTTTAGGCAATCTTCCTATTTGAAGCAGCACCTTTAGCAAATTCCAGATTAGATTATTAAAAAACAAAAACAAAACTGTTCTCCTACAACAAAAACAGTTGTAGGAGAAGAAATTATATTGAGACTGTGATTCAGAACCAGGAGATTTGAGTGTAATTTTTGCACAGCAAAGGGGCTGGTATACTGAAATGAAGTCTTTATTAATTATATCTACATTAAAGTTTTAGTACAGTAACTGGAGCTCATCACAGATTTATGACATCATTTATTTGCCAATAAGGTATTTTTCTGAGAACTGCTTTGTCTGGTTATGTATCTGGTTCTCATAAGTCTCAGGTGAAGGTCCACTTTACACTCTCCCATCCCAAGATTTGTCCTGCTAGTTTTGCTTTAAGCAGAAGGGTCTTTTTGAGTAAGGACTCAAACTGAGATGCTTCCTACCTCAAAAGGAAATACTATTTCTTTGGATATTCAGCCTCTAAAAGTGTGATGTTATTTTCAACAAATTCCAGTGCTCAAGATGTTGGCCTGGAGGGTGAAAAAAGTTTGAGCTGCATCTTCAGCTCTTGCACAGGCCCTTGTTTCACCTAAAGTAATGTCTTTGAGAAGATCTTTCCATGCCTAAATCCAAATTATTATTGGGTATTAGAAGTTTATTTACCAACCTGACTCCTGAACTTCTTTGTTGTCTCTTTGACTGCAAGGTGAAGGTGGGAACAGGGAGGTATAGAGAAACCTTGAGTAATGAAGATTTAGAGGTGCAGATATGATTCATGGAAGAAGGGTGAGAAGTTTCCAGGAGTTATTGCTTGTAAAGATTCTGTTTTAATTTAACATCACAGGACAGAAAAGGATGAGAAACTTGAATTCCTTGATCTTTGCCAGGTCTCTGCTGAAAACCTCACTGGCCTGAAGCCGACTGTTTCTACTCGTGTGGTTTATGATGGGGGTGTGTTTATTGGACCAATATTTGGGGACATGCTTGCCACCCTCCATAACCAAACACAGGTGAGTTTATGTGCTCTCACACTTGTCACTGATTCAGCAGGGTTGTCTAGCTCCAGGAATCTCACAGGTATTTGGGTACCTTGTTCTGCCAATAAATCCTTTCAGGAATCTGATGTTCTTTGCCATAAATTTCTCATATTCTGCTGCCTGATATGCGGAGCAGGACTTTCCTCCAAAAGCTGTTGCAGGTAGGGAGAATGATGATCATGGGTGATGGAAGACAATATATAATTTTTTGGAAGCAGTGACCATGGGATAAAAATCTCTGAACTCCCACCCTTGGTGGGTCCTGTGGTGCTGGACACCAAACTGGGAATTACACAATTCACCTGCAACACTCTGTGACACTGACGGGAAAAGTAGAGTTGGTGGCTGGGATACTCCTCTGTGAGTTTGGCAAATCCTGAACCTCTCTGGTTCTCAATTCCTCAAGAGGGAAGAGAGAGACAGGGGAGCTTCAGGCTGAAGGAGGGATCATTCCAGTCTGCTGGATGGACAAATGTGTTTCCAGCTCTGCTCTCAGATGTTGCAGAACAGTGGCTACTTCTGGCTTTGCTTCCAGCAGACTCACAGGCACTGTGGCCATAACAGGGTGATGCTGGATGGGTTACAAGCCCAGCTGTGCAACATCTGGGGCCAAGTCACCCTGCCTTTTTCATGAGCCTGTTTCCCAGCCATGAGAATTTATCTTCTTCCAGTGACTCAGCCACCTATAGCATCTTTTCCATCTGTGCTGCACAAACCCTCAAACAGCCCAAGTGAGACAACACCAGCAGCAACAAGCAGATTTTCTGGTAGTTTGTGAAGCTTTATTCTGGCAGTGTAAAAGTGTCCCCCTAATTATTGTGTCTCTGCTTTGAAGCTCTGTGCTCCTTGCATTTCTTTGGGACAGATGCTTTGCTTTTTGCAGGCACACCCTTGACACCTGGAGAGGGATGAAGAGGGGCTCTTTTATGCCCTATCCTTTGCCAGTTGACTCTTCAAAACGATCAAGATCTCAGGAGAGATATTTCTTGATATCTCTTTTAGATAATCAAGGTCACAGCCCAGTTTTTTTCCTTCAGCTTGAGCAACAAGGGGAAAAAAAAATGAGGGCTGCATGTTGAGAAGACACATTGTGGGTTTCGTTTTAATTAGTCTTCCAGGGCGCTTTAAACATAATAAATTTATTCCCAAGGCAAAGTGGGAAGAACTGGGGAAAGGCAAGAAGAGTCTTCAGTGGGTGACTGGAAGAGCAGGAGTTTGAGGAGGTGTGGGTCCCAAGATGGTGGGAGATGGGTTGGAGATGCATCATCCAAAGCTGTGCCTTGGATGAGCCCTATCAATCTGCTATTTAAATTTGCAATTAAATTTGCAGTGGGACTGCAGCAGAGTGAAGAGCTCTCTGTTTGTACTCTGTTCTAACACTGAGTGCTCTCACTAGCTCAGAGTGGGTGCCAGCATCTATCAGTCAGTTATGGCTGTAGAAAACACCTCTGTTTCCTTACCAACTTTAAGGTAACTCTCTGGTCTGCCTCCAGGTGGTGGTGATGGTGAATGATGTCCTTGCAAACTGTTCTGGCTCGTGTTCTTTCCAGTTCAGCCGGGAATTGACACCCATAGTCAGAGATGTGGAGTATTCATCAGGTAATGGGGCCTGGTGTCTGAGCACAATGGCAAAAATTCTGTGAGAAAGATCTGCCAGGCGCTGGTGATTTCATGGATATCTGTATACTTTTGTAAATTTTTGATTTTATTGAAGTTGCACTTTTATGGGTCACTTCTGATCAGCCCCAGTTCCAGATATGGTGAGTGCACAACTTTGACCTGAGAAGGGCAGTGGAGCTGGGAAGGGTCTGGAGCACAGCTGTGAGGAGGAGAAACTGGGGAGGCTCAGCCTGGAGAAAAGGAGGTTCAGGGTGACTCTCTCACTATCCACAACTCCTTGATTGGAGGGTGCAGACAGGTCGGGCTTGGTCTCTTCTTCCAGGGATGAAGAAATAGGATGAGAGGAAATGGCCTTAACGTGCATCAGGAGAAGTTTAGAATAGTTATCAGCAAAAATTTCCTCATCTAATGGGTTGTCAGGCTCTGGAACAGGCTGCTCAGGGCAGGGTGGAGTCACCATCCCTGGAAGGGTTCACAGGGCTTGTAGATGTGGCATTTAGAGACACAGTTTGGGTGGTGAACACAGAGGTGATCTTAGAGGTCTTTTCCAACCTTAACTACTCTGTGACTCTATGGTAGAGGCATAAAGGGGAGAGAAACAATGCCAGGTTTGATGCCTAAAGCAAAAAACAGCTCTTGGCTCAAGTTATTTTTAATACAAAATTATGGAAAAATGTAAGAGCTGGACAGGGACAGGCAGGAATTGCTGTTATGTGGAACAGTGAGATATCACCAGTGGTGTAGTTTTTAGGATATCCTGTTGAAGCTGTTAGAAACTTTTCACTGTTGGCTGAATTTAAATTCTGGGCATTGCTAGGTCAAAATTTGTGAGTCACCTTGATGATTCTATTCCTTCAGGTGAAGGGTCCCAGGCCACAGTAGTTCTCAGGGGAGCTGGCTTTGGTGAGGAGCAGCTGGCCCTGCAGGTGGAGGTGGGCAGGAGGAGCTGCCACGTCACATCTCTGAATCAAACCCAAGTGGTTTGCCAGGTGCCGAGGCTGCCGGTCGGGATCTACCCGGTGACACTGCTGGTGACACCTCATGGCTTTGCTCTTGGTGGCACCACAGGACAAGGGATCTTCCTCACAGTCCAGCCAACACTGGGAGCTGTTGAACCTCCTTCGACTTCAGAGATTGGTAGGTGTGAACCCTCCAAGGGAGCTGCTTCCTGCTTCTTCCTTGTCATGGCATGTTTTGGTTCTGTACTTTCACTGCCAAGATTTTCACCTGACGAAGACGTAATTTTATGGCTGGACACACTGTGTGTGCCCCAAAGCACAATCAAAAATAACCTAAAGACTGACAGGATCTCTTCAGCTCTTTGGGCAGGCAACCAGTTTCCTGAGTAGTTTTGTTTGGGAATTATATTTTCCAGTGCACATATATTCATTTCAGCAAATCATTAGTGTTTCATACTCATCCTCCCATATCCATTTGACACGTAGCTTTGTAACATTTGAATTAATCTGGCCTAATTAGAGTGGGTATTAGGGAAAATTTCTTCACTGGAATGGTTGCCAATCCCTGGAACAGGTTGCTCAGGGCATTGGTGGAGTCACCATCCCTAGAGGGATTTGAGAGATGTGTAGACTTGGCACCTGGGGACATGGGTTAGTGGTGGGCTTGGCAGTGCTGGGATACTGGCTGGACTTATTGATCTTAGAGGGTTTTTCAAAACTAAATGATCTTGTGATTCTGTGATTATGAAATGGCTGAACTCTGGTTAACCCCAGCCTCATTGCAGCAAATTCATGTTCTGAGGAATAAAATGGAAAACTCACCTGTGTTTAGGTACCAAGCTAAGAAACTTAGAGAAGCTAAAGCTAAACTGAATTTCCTTCCCTTCCCATTATACCTCCTCTCCTTGAAACAGAAGAGGAAATAAAGAGTGATAAATTCCATACCTGAAGATAAGAGCTTCAAAGAATTTTTCTTTTTTTGAGAGGAAAGAGTCTTCTCAACCCAATGAGAAATGTGGCAAACCCTCTTGATCCACCTGGGCTGTGCAGTGAAGGTCAGTCCCAGATTATCCTTCGTTTTCAAGCAGCAAGGAATGCAGCAGAAACAGCGCGAACCAGGTCTACTCTGACAGTGAAGTTACCCATTCATTTCTCTGTAAATCTCTTCATTTTATTTCTGAGGTCATGGTAGCAATCACCACTGAGAGCAATACTGCCCTCAGTGCAGCTCAGACACGTGGCTTGGAGATCTGACTGTGCCATGCTTGGCCACTTTGGAGCAGCCAGAGGAAAGGAATGCTAGCCTGGAAACCTCTCCATGGATGAGCATGGAATGGACTTGGAATAACACAGGATTCCTAAGCTAGAAGTTATGGCCACCTTTTGGTTTTGGGGATTTTTTGTTTCTTTGTTTGTTTTTGTGGGTTTTTTGTTTGTTTGTTTGGGGTTTTTTGCAGGGGAAGGAGGGTTTTTTTTTGCATTATTTTTTGTGCTGTTGATTTTTTTGGATTGTTTGGGGTTTTTTGTGGTTTTTTTTTTTTTTTTTTTGGTTGCATGGGAATAAAACTAGTCTAACTCTTTTACTACCATTTTTTCCCCTAATGAGAGGGTCATGGCATACTAAGTTTAATAATCACTTTTAATTCATAGAAAACCCAAACACCTCCAAACGACTCTAAAAACAATCCAGCAATGGCAAATTTTAGTGCTTGGGCCTTGCTTCTCCTTTCCTTTGCTGGCAAATCCACTCCTCCCAATTACAGTGATCTGTCACTCATTAAAAAGAAAGCAAGAGTAATGCTATCTTACATTACATGTGCCTGGAATGCTCATAATTGGAAAGAATTACAGCTTCCATCTGTGTTTTTAATTTCTCCCATTTCAAATACTTCTCTTCAATCTCATTGTAAAGTGCACACAGGCAGTATTTCACTGCATATAGATATAATGTAGATATCAAAACTTAACAGCATCAGTCTTTACACAACACTCATGGATTCTGAACTCTAAATCTGAAGCTCCTTATCTGGCAACTCTTGCGTTTGCAAGTGGCTTCAGTTTTCACTTCTTGCTCTGACTCTGCAAATTTAATATTACAGGACGGGAAGGCAACAAAGCACCTTCTACTTTGCTGCTTCAGCACCCTATTGTCAAAATATCCCTGGTCTCAGTGGTGCCACGCTGGGAGATCCCCATGACCTATCTCTAGAAGCATGGAATGCCTTTCTAAAGATACTCCCACGTTCCAGTGAATAGCAGGAGCTTGCTGTTAATGTATCTGATTGCTCTTGTTGGCCTGGATTTGCTGCCAGCCACAGGAAATCAAGACTAAACTTCTATAATTCTCTGGTGGTTTAAAGAATTAGCAGGAATAGGTAATTTCAGGAAAGTGTGCAAGGAAATTTTTCATTAATATATAATTACTTTAACATAGAGGATTGCTTACATCATGTGTGAAAAGAGTGATAAAAGCTCAGTAGGTTTACAATATAGCCATGCTAATAAATACAAATAAACACTGCATTAATTAGCCTGTCTGAGCAGTCTGTTCAGCCCTAGTCCTAAAACTCTGCAGTGCTGAGACCTAGAGAAAAACCTCTAAGATTCAAGCAAAACTTCTTTTTTTTTTTTTTGTTTTTAAGTTTCTTTGAATCGCATCAAAGCACAAACTCCAGCTTAGAATTGCTATTAATGCCCACTCCTGTTCTCTTTCCTGTTTCTCTTTGAAATATCCCTGAGTCTTCTAATCACTTGGAAAAGCAAAGGGGCACCTTGTTTCTTTAGAATTGGATGCTGAAGAAAGATCAAGCACAAGTTTGACTTGTGTCGGGCGTGATCCCACGTGGGATTGGAGAGGCTCAGTCTGGCACGGAGGAGAGCTGAGCTTGCTCAGCGCTCCACGGAATGAATCCCTCCGTGACTTCCCTCACAACTCCGAGTCTCCAGCCCTGCCAAGTCCCCTTTCTATCCCAAGTTTCCTAGACACATGCTACAGGCTTTTCTGACAGCAGGGAGCTTGGCAGCTGTTTGAACTGTGAGAGCACCTGCTGCGTTAAGCTCATTTTCCATTCTTAGTGCTTCTTCCTTCCTTCCTTATTTCATTCTTGGGCTGGGGATCTGTCTAAGGGGGAGATCACAGGCCAGGGCTTGCTGGTTTAAATAAGTATGTCATTAAAAAATAAACCGAGAAAAAATCTCCAGTCGTCCTGTATTGTGGAGGAGAACTCAAATAATTCAAATTCAAATGATTCAAATAAGGCAAGAAGGATCTCTGGTGCAAGAGAGGGAGCCAGGCACAGCAAGGTGGAACGGATCATCATCAGCTCAGCTGAGAGACTTTTGTATTCATCTATAAACAAAGAATTCTTGTTTATTAAAATATCCCACACATTGAATATCATGGAATAATTGTTTGTTTTAGGAGGACTGAGTGTGACTCTCAGGGGGACCAATCTGGAAGGGGTAAATGCAGTGTTGTTTGGATCCCAGCCTTGCCCAATTTTGGAGGAGGGCAGAAATTCAACAAGAATTCAATGTAAAGTTCCTTCTTGGGTAAGAAACCACACTTTGGGGAGCAGTCAGAATCCAATGTGACTTCCTATGTGTTCCTGGCCTGAGCTGCACTAGGGAAAGGCAAAGAGTAGCCCCTCAGCCAAGTCTTGTCTGTGCGGCAGTTTAATGTGGACTCTACAGATTAGACCAGCTTAGTTGAAAATAGATTAATAGGAGATTTATGAAAACCAGTGAAAAAAGCAAACTCCTTAATTTAATAAGAATGTTGCAAATTAAAAACTGTATAGTTAGTTTGGGATTTTATTTACTAGTTTAATGTAGTATGGATATAGCAAATCTAATGTAGTATGGATATAGCAAATCTAAATCTGCACAGTCTGGGGCTGTTTTAAGGTTTCTAAATCTCCGTAGATGCTCTTTAAAGTCAACGTAACTGTATATATTTAAGTAGAGTCTGGTGTATGTGAAAGTTTCATCAGTGCCATGTGCCTGACTTTTATATGGGAGATGCAGGAACATAGGAAATAACTTTTTTTTTTTTAAATTGGTTCATTCTTATATCTGACATTTTCTTTCTCTCTGTTCCTAGGGGGCAGAGGATGCTTCTGTCCATGTGACACTGATTTTTGGGTACAAGTCAACAACAGTAACCAACTTATTCCAGTATGATCCTTCCTTAAACCCTGCACTTGTATCTCTGAGCAGGAACAGAAGTGGCATAGCAGGTGAAAATGCAGATGTGTATTGGGCATCTTCTGGAGAAGGGTTGTTAGTGCTGATGGTGTTGGGGCAGAGGGAATTTATAAATCTATAAAGTTTGATCTGACACTTTTTGTTTGTTTTCTTTTAAATTTTAGTTCCTGTATTTCCTGCTAGTCCTGGTCATTTGTGGTTGGTTTTTTGTTGGTTTTTCACTAGCATATATGAGGTAAAGAGTTGCTTGCCCTATGCTGTGGATGATGTCCACAGGATGTCAGGTTCAGTAAAGTCCTGCTTTTGTGTCAGGTTTCTCTAACTGTGCTCTGAAATGATCCCATCCATTCAGGCAGTGATGGGAACCAATGGAATGGCATGAAGCTGTGTCAGGAAAGGTTTAGTCTGGGTATGAGGAAATGGTTTTTCACCCAGAGGCTGACTGGACACTAAATCTTCCCAGGGAATGGTCACAGCCCCAAGGCTGCCAGAGCTCAAACAATGTTTGTACAACTCTATCAGGTACAGGGTGGGACTGTCCTGTATAGGGTTGGGAGTTGAACTTTGATCCTTGTGGGCCCCTTCCAACTCAGAGTATTCCATGATTCTGTATTTCTTAGTAACAGATTCATCCATGACAGGAGAAATGAGCTCTGGAGAGTGTCCTTCTCCAGGATCCCCAGTCGCTGACCATAAAGCATCATGTGCATTTTGAGTTACTGAAAGCTGGGGATAGGCAACATTTCTTTCTCTTAGTTCCCATTTCCAAGCCAAACTGTCCCTTCCTTTTTGACCTTGTGGTGACTTTAGAATATGAACATAGACCTCACAGAATTCATGGGGACAAAATCCTAATTAGATCTCACAGAGTGTTTGCCATTCCTGTCTTTTCAAAGTTTCTGTTTGGGGTTGTTTGGATTTTTGGGGTTTTTTTCCCCCACATTTCCCTCATTTTTTTCCCACAAGACTTTGACTGTGTTTAGGGAATAGAAAGCATAAATAATGAATGATGTGCACTTAAAAACAAGCCTTTTATGAAAGCACATTTCTGCATGGCAAACCAACACCAGTTATGTGGTATCTGAGACAGTGGGGAAGGAGATGGGAGGAAAACAGAAATATTCCTGTTTTCTTACCTATCTCATTCCCATTCCTCCAAGAATATAATAATCTAACTTTTTTCTCTATTTTTGCGACCTTTCCAGTGAACACCTTAAAGTTACCCACAGCTCCCAAATTCGGTTGGACTTGTTGGGGATGTACAGGGTTAGGTGACTGCCAGTGCCAAAATTCCTTTTGCACTCCCAGCATTTCTGTTCATTTTTCCCCAAATGCCCTTGTCATTTTCTATTGCTCCAGAATGCATAAATAAGAGAAAACGTCCTTTATCATCTGAATATTATTCAGATACCACAGCACCAAGGGGAGGTTTTTGTAGCCGCGGGCAGCTCAGGTGCAAAGAATTCCTTAATGTTACAGTGTCTCATGAGCTGTGGTGGGGCTGAGTTCAATCTCCTATTCAGAACCTCCACGGCTTCGTCTTTTAATATAATTTTCCTTCTATATAATAAAAAGAATAAATAAATTGCACTGATGCCTTCCAGGCATCTGGGATTAAGCTGACAATTGACCAAGAGTCCAAAGAGTTCATGTTATTAACATATTCAACTTCTCAGGCTTTCAAACTTTATTTGAGTCTTTGTGAATGTAGAATTGAAAAATATCAGCTCCAAGACCTGCTTAGAGGAGCAGGTAGGTGAGGGAAGCTTTTGTATAGGCTCTCCTGCTTCTTCCTCCCTCCTTCATCCTTTCAGGGGAGACAGGAGGATGAGCTTCACCTCCTAAACACATCCCTGTGCTCAATGTTTAGATGTTTTGCATAGTCACTGAAGATAAATAGGTGTTTCTGTGGTGGGATTTGCCACAGCTCTTTTGTGTGTCTTGCAATAGGATGAATCATGGCATAAAGTCTCTTTTCTCTTCACTGACCACTGATAGAGCTATCCGTGAAAATGCTTTATTTGGACTGATGGATACCACCTTATTTTAAGTTATTTCAGAAAAAATTAAAGTTATGAAAATCCCTTGTCTCTTGGCTTTGTCCTTTCCTGTTAGTGCAATGTGCACTAATAAAGGAAAGTATCTTCATCTGAACACAGATTGACACACAGCATCTTAAATAGGAGAGAGAGTAATGATTACTGAAAATAGGGTGCTTTGGAGCAGAGCTGGTTTTCCCTGGAATTTTTTTTTTGTAGCGAGTGGTGTGGGGCTGTGTTTTGAGTTCATGCTGAAAATGGTGTGCATAACACAGGGATATTTTGTTATTGCTGAGCAGGTTTTACACAGAGTCAGGGACTTTTCTGTTTCTCACCCACCAGTGAATGAGCTGGGGGTGGACATGGATTTGGGAGGGGACACAGCCAGGACAGCTGATCCTGACAGGCCCAAGGGGTTATCCTGGACCAAGCTGCTCATGTTCAGTTTATAAAGCTAAGGAAGGAAGAGGGAGACAGTGATGGTGTTTTGTCTTCCCAAGTCACCATTCCATGTGATGGAGCCCTGCTGGGATTGCTGAACACATGCCTTCCCATGGGAAGCAGAGAATGAAGTCCTCATTTTGCTTTGCACACATAACTTTTGCTTTACCTATTAAACTGTTTTTTATCTCCACCCACAAATTTTCTCCCTTTTATGCTTCCAGTTTTCTCCCCCATCCCACTGCAGGGGAAGGAGTGATCAGATGTATGGGGCTGAGATGACATCTGGGGTTAAACCATGACAATCACTTCTGACTTTAGGTACCCAAGGAAATATTTGTTTTACTGTGGAAGGCTCCTATTACTATAACATGACTCCATAATTCTGAAAAACAGGCTCTATATAGTTTATCAGGTATTAAAAAAAAATCACAGAACCCCTCAGCTCCAGAGCTTTAAAAAAAAACCTGTATTTGGTTTTTATCAGGTTCAGGTATTTATAGAGCAGACATTTATGGTAAGGGGGACATGAATCCTATCCTGAGTGTTGCTGAGAGTGGTCATAACCATGTTCACTCTGCTGATGTCTCAAGACAGCCCTGATAGCTGGTGACCTTCTGCAGGAGAGATTGAGTAGGACACAGAACCACTGCAGGGTTGGGGCTGATGGGCAGGGCTGGACTATTCTGGCATGACGGGACTCCGCTCTTCCTCAGGCAATGGTCACGTGTGCTGAAATAACCATTGCCAGAAACACAGAAAAATTTCCCTTCTTTTCTCTGCAGGAGGTGAGGAGCTTCACATTGGAATATCCCAGTTTGCCAGCTACCAGGGCACAGATGTCAGGGTCCAAATTGGGGACTCATGGCCACAGATCCAGGCGCAGACAGAGCGTGGGGTTAATGTGACACTTCCAGCCCTGCCTGCAGGGTGGTATAATATTTCTGTCCTCATCAATGGCATTGCTGTCGCTTCAAACAGGTGTGTATTTTGCTTAGAAGCTTCATTCTCCATCCTATTAGGTGTTTTAGGGTTAATCTGAAAAGGAAGGCTTGAGTTTTTCACAAATTCTGTACCTAAAGGTGAATTCTGCAGTGTGGTATGAAATTATGAATAATTATCAAGGCATTTATTTATCTGTGGAGCCCGAGTCAGCAAACTGCTAATGCTAGTCAATTAACTTCCCTTGGATCAGTAGGAGGCAAGAGAGAAACATTTTAGGAAAAAACAGTTGATTTGATGAAAAATGCATATTCAGGCAATCAAAGGTATTCACAGATTCAGGTCAAATGCAGATAAATCCTGCTGTAGGAAAACAGCAGAAGAAAAGAAACACTTTTCATCAGAAAAACAAAAGCTAGTTTGAACAATACAAAAATGCTTTGTTTGGAGAATTTTTAAATGATGATATTTCCATTTCCTAAGGTGACACTTCAAGTTCATGCCTAGACAAATGTAATATAAATGAATTAAAATGTGGGGGAAAGCTGACCTGAAATTGGGATATAGGAATGTATTCAAAAGCAACACAGTTTTGTTCCTCTGCCATGGCAGCTGCCAGGAGGGATCCTGAAATGACAATACTGGGGAGAAATTAGGTGTTTTTATTGCTCAAAACCTAACTTAAGCTGCTTGTAATGTTAATGAACCTCAGAAGGAGAAAAATCGTGGTTGGTGGTATGGCACACAGGGATTCATCCCACCTGGTACTGGAGTCTGCTAGCATCACCATCACTTCATCTCCAGGGATAGATTGGAAGGAGATGGGTCATCCCAGGAGAGGACTCTGAGCTCTGGTGGGCTGGATTGCAGGATTGGGAAGATCCCTTCTCTAACATGTCTTTTTAGGGAAGGGGATGTTTTTGAAAGCAGAGCGATGAAGAAAAATAGATGTAGATGGGACAGAAATAGAGCTATAACTTTATCTGGGTGGGCTTCAGGAGCTCATGTCTGGGTTTCCTCTTGTTAAATTTACTCCACTCTCTGGTGGGAGGGTGTGAGGAGAGAGGGCAGCTGTGATGCCTTTTCAATGCATTTCTATTGGGCATAGCTACAGTGGGGTCTGCTTGCTAAAACAATCCTTATTCTTGCTTCCTTTGATGGGCAATTCAGCTGGACTAAATTTGGCCCAGGAGTTGCCAATTGGTAAGAGAGTGTTTGTGATAGATGTAGCTCAAATGTGTTCCTGCCCAGGGACAGGGGGGTTTGGAATGAGATGATCTTTAAGGTCCCTTCCAACCCAAACCATTCTGTGATTCTAAACCACATGGGAAAATTTGAGTGATCTTGTCACTGTGACATCAAACAAAGAGGATGTGCCAGGTGGGTGCTTGGCTTTCTGCTTGGCTTTGCTTTTTTTAAAAGAAAAGCACTGCAACAGGAAAGAAAAAGAAAAGAATAGCCCTAACTGCCCCAAATTCTTTCTGTGCTGGTTGTGTTTTGCAGGGTTGAGCCATTAATCCAGTACCTCTCCGAGATCTTCAGCGTTGAGCCGTGCTGTGGCTCCATTCTGGGTAAACAGCATTGGTACATCTGCAGCCACTTATCGAGGTTAAAGGGATCAAGGGCACAGTTTTCCTGCAGGAATGGAAAGTGCATCCCATTTCACATCCGTTTAAATGAGGGGGTTTTGAATCTGTGACCCTTTATTATGCAGGCATCAACTGGCAGACAGCAGCGGTCTGGAAATATGGGATTGTAGTGAGCATCCCTCCATCTGGTTGGCTGGCTCAGGGCTCCCTGTGCTTTGAATTTGATTTCCCCAAGTGTTTGCTCATGTATTCTTGTATGTTCCCTTTGGGAAAACAAAGCACACCCACACCTGGCTCATCTGTGCTGCTTCTTTCAGTCATTTTGCCCCCATCTTTCAAGGTTTTCCATGTGAAAGTTAGGTGGAAAGCAGAGTACAATTGTGGTTTGAAGCAAACAATAATTTGAAGTGATCCCAAAAGGGATGTTAATTTTTGTTATGTTGAAAAGACAAAATAAAAAAGCCCTTTTTCAATGTTAATTTTAATCAAAAGGGAAATATTTATTAATCCCGTTCTAAGATTTTAGACATTGGAAATAATTTAAGTGTGTTTCTGAGCAGAACATTGCTGAATTATAAAGAAAAGTTTTACTTTAAACCTTAAAAAGCAGATTTGGGGTGGTTGATTTATTTTGTCATTTGGCTGGTGGTGGAGGAGAGTTGAATCCCTGTAGTGAATTTTACATGAGCCCTTAGAAATGCTTTTATAGAAGACAGAGAAATTCTTGTGCTACAACCTCAGGTCCTCCACAGATTGCTCTCCCAGGCTCACAACACATTTAAAGACACAAAAATTCAGAGGCTTTGTGGTACGTGATTAGTTCAATAGTTTGTGAAGTGCTCAAGCCTTGAAAGATGAGAGAGTGGATAGAGCTTGGAGAGCAAATCCTATCAGTTTTGAAGATTAAGCCATACTAAAAAAAAAAAATAAAAGTTTTACCCTTCTTTTTATATTTCAGGGTAAATTGAAAATTAAATAAGAACTTATTAACTCTTTGGTTGTGGTTTTATGAATGGCTTAAGCTGAATTAAAACCTCTTTGCTGCAAAAAGCACCAGACCCTTCCCCCTTACCTGTGACCTTTTGTTGTCTCTAACATTTGTGTGTATCTGGGTTAAGGATTTGGGCTCACTTAAAAAGAAACCTCATCGTAAACCAACTTATTTTTTCAGCTAGATCATGGAAAAAGGAAGAGAATGGGCTTAATGGTTAAAGAGGTTGAAGTAGGGCAAGATGCTGGGAGTACCAGTACTACAAACAAAAGGAACACAGACAAAGCTTTGCGTGGGCTCTTCCCTGTGAGGGTGATGCAGCCCTGGCACAGGGGGCCCAGAGAAGCTGTGGCTGCCCCATCCCTGGAAGTATTCATGGCCAGCTTGGATGGGGTTTGGAGCAACCTGGGATAGTGGGAGGTGTCCCTGCCCATGGCAGGGGTTGGAAGGAGGGGGTCTTTAAGGCCCCTTACAACCCAAAGCATTTGGTGATTCTATGAAATCTGACACTGCCTGAGTTTGAAAATATTCACAATTGCATTCTTCTTCCCTGTGGGCATCAGGAACAAACTACCTCCCCACCCTCCTGTAGGGACAGTCCCATTCCATGAAGAGTTCAGCCTCTGTTTACTCTCAGGGGTCTTTCACAGTAGCTTTCTCCATTTCTGTGATGGCTTTCTACAGTCATTTACTGCCACAAAGATCCCTGACTACTTGTTACCTTAGCCTCTTGTCCACGTAGGTTTATCCTGATATATGGCTGCTATTGTCTCTAGCTGTCTTGTCCAAAAAAAAAAAAAAAAAAAGGATTTTATTTCTTTCCTTCAGCCTGTCATGCTTATCAGCTTTATCATAAAAGATTTGTGTTGGAAGGGACCTTAAAGATCACGGTTTGAGATGGTTCAGAGATAGTCATGAGTTCCTCTTCTGCATATAAAACCTTTCTCCTTATTTTGCTTTGCTCCTAGGTGGAACACTGCTCACAATCT
The DNA here is from genome assembly GCF_031753505.1 of Anomalospiza imberbis. Lineage (NCBI taxonomy): Eukaryota > Metazoa > Chordata > Aves > Passeriformes > Viduidae > Anomalospiza > Anomalospiza imberbis. The sequence continues at coordinate 4,270,753 of NC_089683.1, forward strand.
CTGGGGTGGGCTTTAGCCGAAATCCTGCCCTGATTTCTGTGTCAATGGACAATCAAACCTGTACAGTTACTCACTTGGAAGAAGAGACAGTTTGGTGCCTGACCCCGCCAGCTGTTAATTTGTCTAATGAAGATTTACATGACATCTCTGTCAGAGTAAATGTAGCCATCAGCAGTGGGTCATTTCAACAAGATCTCTTTGCAAATAAGACCACCACCTTTAACTACCAAAGAGCTTTGACTCCCCTCGTTACTGCTGTTGAAACAGAAATCACAGATAGCAGACTGCTCTTGGCCATTCAGGGAATAAACATCACTGGATCTGTAGCTAAGCTTGGACACACTGAATGTCAGCTTGAGTTTCAATGGGGCAACCAGTCTGCAATGTCTTATCAGTGCTCCCTGCCATTGAACAGCCTGGAACCTGGGACTTTCCCCATCCAGGTCATCCAGAAGCAGCTGGGATATGCTCAAGTGACAGCAAGGCAGCAGGCCCTCACAATAACTCCACAGATAACCTCCATATTCCCATCACAAGGATCAATCTGTGGTGGGATGTTGCTCACTATATCTGGTATTGCTTTGAAATCCAGGAGGAATTTGATACAAGTCAGCCTGGAGAGTAATTACTCCTGTGAGATCCAGAAGTCTGATAATGACTCCATCAACTGTGTTGTCCTTCCAGGGGCTCATTCTTTGCACCCTCAGTGGCTGGCTGAGGCATCTCGGGCTCTCAGTGTCACCGTGGTTGTCAATGGGGTCCACAGTGCATGCCTTGGGGGCTGTACACTCCACCTTCAGGAGCACTGGACCCCCCTGGTACATCTGGTGACCTGGAACACCAATGGGACATCCACCCTCATGACAATCAAAGGACAGAGGCTGGCATGGCAGGGTGACAGCCCCATGGTACATGTGGGTAACAGCTCTGCCTGCAAGGTGACTTTTTGGAATGAGACCATCATCAAGTGCCAGACAGCCTGCCTGGCCCCAGGGGAGCACAACATTTCCATATCCAGCAGGAAAAGTGGCTGTGCTTGTTTCAGAGGGACAGCCAACCTTCTCACCATCCTGCCTTGGGTGTACCAGTTTTACCCACGGAATTTCAGCACCAATGGGGGAGGCCTGCTCAGCTTAGCTGGGCTGGCTCTGAAGGGAAAGAGGAAGACTTCAATCCTCATAGACCATCACCCTTGCTTTGTTCTCAACATCACCTGTGTGTTCATCCAGTGCACAGTGCCTCCAGGGAAAGGCACGAAGGCTCTGAGTCTGAAAGTAGATGGACACTCCTATTACCTTGGAACAATAAGTTACAGTGAGGAATTTACCCCAGCTTTCCTTTCACTTGTTTCCACTGGTCTCCTTTTAACTTTGACAGTATCGCAGGTCACAGAGATGGACATTATCCAGGTGTTTATTGGAGATTTTCCTTGCAGCAACATCACCATCAGCCGCTCCGTGTTGCAGTGCACAGCTCCTCTGCTCCCTGTGGGCGAGTACCCTGTGCTGGGCCTGGATATTCCCAGGGGATGGGCTTCCTCCAACCTGATGTTCACTTCTCATCTGACAGTCACAGCTGCACATCACAACTGGGGTAAGTCATGGAGGGTTGCTGCAGTTCCTCCACAGGGTTTTGTGTGAGGCACTGCAGTGATGTGGGCTTTTTGTCATGAAAGCAAAAATTATGAATTTAAAAACCCCCTTTTGTTGAGAGCTAGCTGTCAGGCTCTGTCTTAAATCCCATTTTCTGTTCTTTTCTAAGGTGGCTTGAATGGAGGACAAGTTTACCTGCACGGAACTGGGTTTTCCCCAGGAAAGACTTCGGTCACAGTCTGTGGCACCAGCTGTGAACTCCTTGGCAACATGACAGTGACTAAGCTGAGCTGCCTTGCCCCACGCCTACGAGGTCAGTTAAAACTCACACACTGTCATTGTGATAAAAATATCCCCTAAAATCTTGACCCAAAATGGGGCGTCCTCGTGTATCTCATCCCAGGGGAACAAGGAGCAGCCCTATAGAGAGAAAAGGAATTAACATAGCACTGACAAAGCTTGGACTTGGTGATCTTGGAGGTCTTTTCCAACCATAATGATTCCATGAATCTATGACTTCTGTTTTTTGAACTCAGTCTGAGGACAGATGGTCAGGGTGAGTTTTTGTGTCAGTGGCCATGGACGTTGGACTAGATCCAGCATGTGCCTGTGGTCACACTTGCACAACATCAATGTTTCCTCACAGCAGTTTTTCCTTGGGAAAGCTCCCCATGTAAAACATGCATATGGACTGCAGGGTTGGGTACCCAAGCACCTCTTAGCCATCATGATCATCTTAATGAATTAAGCTTCCTTACAGGCCTTTTCTTCTGAGGAAACGGTCTCAAGTTGCACCAGGGAAGTTTCAGTTTAGACATTAGAAAATTTTTTTCACATAAAGTGTTTTCAAGCTTTGGAAAATGGTGGCCAAGGAAGTGGTGGAGTCATCATTCCTGAAAGTGTTAAAAAATGTGTGGATATGGCACTTGAGGACATGTGATGAACATAGTGTTGGTGAGATGATGGTTGGACATGATTATCTTAAAGGTCTTTTCCAACTTTAACAGTTCTTTGATTCTGTGGCCACACATATTTTGTGTTTTGGTTACATGGTGGGATGGCCTCACTGGGGTAAAAGTGTAGAAGAAAAAGGCTGAATTACTGGAAGGGTGAACAAATGACGGACCATGACCAGTTCATACCTTTGGGAAGCTGGAGATGAGGATTTGACTTCCTTGAGATTAGGATGGGATCATCCATCATGACCAGAGCATCCTCCTTAACTGGAGAGAGACATGATAATCTCCACATCTCGCTTTGAGAGAAATAACCCTGCCTGAATTTTGGAGCTAAGTCTTCAAAATAAACATTTCCTGGGACAAGATACACCCCCTCCTTTTCCTACTGAAGGCTCAGAATTAGGCTTCTCAGATCTGCAAAAGGCAGAATTTAGGGCTTTTAACTGTCAGCTCTGAGCCATGTACCATTCCCCAAATTCTAAACATGGAGTATTCACCTTGACTCCTTGCTGGAGTCCCCATCCCTGGAGTTGTCCAAGGAATGACTGGATGTGGCACTCAGTGCTCTGGTCTGGGTGACAAGATGAGGAGCAGTCAAAGCTTGGACTCTGTAATCTTTGAGATCTTTTCCAACCTAAATGTTGCTGTGATTCAGGGATTTCAAGAATCGGAAGCTTAACATTTCAGCCTCTTCACAGCTCTGAAGTTGGAGAAGATCTGGAGATCTGCAGAAATACTTGCTGTTCTGAGGCTGTCCAGACATCCAGTATGCACGTGACCAGAAATCCACGACCTCTTATTCTTTGTGGATGTGAAAGAAAGGTGGCAAGTTAGAGTGTCCATCAGGGTAAATTCACAGGAGTTTGTTCAAAGGTGTGTGGAATATCCATCCTCCAAAATAGAAGCTGAATAAATTATTTGCCAAGAGACCACCCCACTGTGAAATGTAACATTCTTTCGAGCAAGGGCTGGGACAAGAGACATCCAGGTGCTCTCTTCAGCCTCACATCTCCAAATTTTAAATTTACTCCTTTAATTTTGAATCCCAGAAAGATTTTGGCTGAAGGAACCTTAAAGGTTCTCTAGTTCCAACCCCAGTGCCATGAGGAATCTTAAAAAAGACGGAAGGGAGAAAGAAAAATGGCTTTAAGACTCAACCACAAGCACTCAAAAAGAGACATCAAGAGGGCATAAAGAGTTCAGTTTTCTTTGTTTAAACAAGGCCCAGGCACAGTCCACAAAACTGTTTGTTATTTTAAATAGGAAAAAACCCACAGTGCTGGAGTGCTGGGAAAAAAAAAAAAATAAAGCACAAAACGGGGCACTCTGGTTATTGCAGGGAGAATAGCATACTAAAATTTAATCACATTGATCCAAGCTGTGTTCAGAACTCACTGGGTGGTTGGTGGCAGAGGGAGCCTGGGGAAAACAATCTTACAGGCAGGACCACGATGCTTGTTCCTGTCACTAGATGTCAGCAAGTGAATGCTGATCGTTGGTTGTGTGGTTGGAGAGGAATTGCAAAGGAAGCCTTGCCCCACCCTCTCTCTCCTGCCCCGGGTTTTGCAGCCTTGCCAGTTTCACCAGCCGAGTTGCAAAATATTTTTTAATTAAATATTTACAAACAAATATATATATTTTTCTTTTCTTGAAAAAATAAAAATTCTTTTGCAGGCTGCTCAAATCTGTGTTTGTCAGGCTCTTTGTACTCCCTAAAACAGCTGTATTCAGCTTGTGTACATCTACATCTGGCATGGGTGAATCTGTATACAGAGCAAGATGCTTTCCAGATACTCTTCCACCTAATGCTTAATATTTAAGGACTTTTTTCCCCCCGTATTTAAGACTTTAACCCTGCTTAGGGTGGTTTAAGTGCAGTAACTCCAGTCTCAGCTCATGGTTTTTGTGCTGTTTGCCTGGGGAATTTTGCCACTTGGTGCTGGCACATCCAGTGCTCAGACCTTTCTTGCACTGCCTTGTCCACATTGGAGAGGTGGCAAAGAGACTCCCGGGATTCAGGACTGTGAAGGAATGGGAAGGGGAGGTCTGTGGTGCCTCAGGGCCCCTCAGTGTTGTGTCCAAGTTGGATATTTGTCTGACCTTTCTGTGCTCTGCTCACCGAACTGGCTGATGTGAAGAGTTTAAGCTGCATTTCTTCTGTTACTGAGGGCTGTGAAGCAGAACCCTCTCTCCTCTGGCACTGTGGGATGTCAGGTGGCAATGGCTGCCCTGGCTCTCAGTGCTGGGTCATGTTGTGTCTGGCTTGCTTGAGATTAGAGATGTCCACGTGGCAGTCCCCAAGAGGACCATGTGGCTCTCATGTGATCCAGTCCATAGGGCAAGGCTCTGCAGGTAGGAAATGTGACTTCTTTCCTTCTTTCCCTTTGAGCAGGAAGTTTTCTAAGAGATGAGGAATGTCCAGGCCCAGCAGGATCCATCCATAAGCCTTCCTCATGGGGCTTTCCTTAGGAATGGGTGTTGAGCGGGGTCGCAGCAAGGTTTTGGTTTGATCACTGGCAAGAGCTGGCATGTTACTGAGATATCCTCAACCCAGAGCACAAGGAATGGGAATGCAGGACCAGACTCTTTTATGAAAACTCTTGTCTTTTGCAAGATGCAGAAAAATCAATTCAGAACAGAGCTAAAATTTGATTTTCAGCCTTAAAGCTTAAAAAAATTAACAACATTAAATAAAATTAACAAAACCTCACTGCCTTCAAGGAAAAACAAAACCAAAAGAAAAATGCCCAAATTAACTCATGAGTCTTTAAAGGTAAAGATATAACTGGCTTGATCACCATGCCTGGAAGGGCTCAAAAGCCATGTAGATGTGGTACTTGGGGACATGATTTAGTGGTGGGTTTGGCAGTGCTAGGAGAATGGTTTGGCTCAATCTTAGAGAGCTTTTCCAACCAAAATTATTCTATAATCCTGAAAGCTCTCCCATTCTCTGGTTCTTGCTTTGTTCGTGCCACTGCATAAGTGAAAATGCAGTTGTAGATTCTGTTCAACTCAGGTTAAATTTACAGAACACGTGGTTAATGTTTCTGGGACTGAGTTGTGCTCCTGTGAAAGATGAGAAAACTGTCAGGAAGCTTGAGACAGGTGAGAAAATATCTGATTATTCCTCTAAGGTGATATTAGGGTAAATACCATATATAATTTTGCCAGTAAGCCAATCCCTGAGATTTTATGTTTTACATTAAGGTGAAGGTAAGGAAGGCACCTTTAAAAGGAGGCTAACTGACAAGAGGATGCATCAGGGTAAAAACTGAGCCTGATTTTCCTGGTTGAATCAGCATGCCTGGAATAAGAGGTCTGACTTAAGGGTTTTGATGTGAGAGGGTTTTGAAAGTTCTTGGAATCTTTGTTGGAGGGTTCTGGAGCTGCCATTAACCAGACTCCAGACACCCCTGGTAAAAGTGTATGTTTATGGAGGAGGATTTAGATTAGAGGCTAGAAATGAGACTGGTTTCAAAGGATGTGGTTTGGTGGAGCTCTTTGAATGGGGCAAGAGTAGAGAGAGTAGTGAGTTTTGGTTCTAACAAGGAGATGCACTGAGCCAGGACAATGGGGACTAGAGCCAGGGAAATTTGGGGATTTGTATGAGCAAATGCAGAAGATATGAAGAGGGTGTGTTGTGGTGTTGTGGCAATTGGGACATCAGGAGAAACCAGGGCCTCTGATGTTTATTGTGGAGATCAAACCAAAGGATCCAAATGGTCCCTTCTACCTTTCAAATCCAGAAATGAAGTTAAGAGGGGGAAATAAAGCATATTAATTACATGGCAGGAATGTTCTAACCGTGAGATCTATCAGGCATTGGAATAGATGCTTAAAAACCACCTCTTGGGACTTCTGAAACCTGTCTCTGTGAAATGACTGTCTCACAGGGAGCAATTCTTCACAGGCAAAGGTTGGACTTGATGACCTTAACAGGTCTCTTTCTCCTCTCCCTTTTATTAACTTTTTTTTTTTTTTTTTTTTAATCTTTGTCTTCCCTGCTAAGCACATGTTGCTGCTCCACAGTCCATTTTGTGAGGGGTGGATAACCAGGGATGTGAGTTTTGGCACTGGGACTCCTTGGGCAGTTCTTCAATCAATCCCCAGCTGCCCTTGGAGCCTCCTGTAGGTTTAAGCCTCATCACAAGTCCAGCAGTGGTTATTAAACAGTGACCCAGAACAAAGCCCTTGTGCTGAGCATCCCGGGATCCTGGATTAAGCTGGAGTATCCCTCAAAGCCAGGGCTGGGGGTAGTCAGTCCCTAAGCCATTACCACCACACAGAGATTTGGCTGCCGTGGTGTCTGATCTCAAAAGAGAAGCTGTAATGAGCTGAGAGCATTCATCCCAGCAATGGGACTGCAGGTTTGATCTTTATAGGGAGTATAAAACCTAAAGCAGCTTCATTCTGGGGTTTGAACATTAATCCATTAGGCAGGGAGAAGAATTGTGTCCCAGAATGGGCAGCATATCCTTTTAGGATGTGCCAAAAGTGTGTTGAAATATTTAGTTGATATTTTCTGCGACTGTAGTGGTAGGAGATAATGGCACCAACAATACCAAGGGCTATTTGTGTTTCATGGTCTGAGGAATGGGAAGGGAAAGGCCAAGACTTCCTCCTAAATGAATAAAGACATTAAAACCTCTGTGAGGGAAGAAACAGGAGGATCTTGGAGAGCCCCAAAGAAGGAATGGGAAAAGAACATCACCTCTAAAAGTGATATCTCTGTCTGATGGACAGGAGATGTGAGGTGAGGCAGTGAGATTTTTCCCTCCTTCTACCTGAGAGAGAGAAAGCAATTCTAAGCTTGATTCTGGGGTGTACAGATTAAGTAGGGTTTGTTTGGATTTTGCTTCCTCTAATATCTTTGTAATCCTTTGTAGCCATATTCTAAAACTTAGGTTTTATAAATTAATACCTTTGTTTGCCTGGTTTGTGTTAAAAATTATTTCAGCCAGTGATAAAATGGCTGAAATAATGCCTGCTCCTACAGGAATGATAATTTTGGGATGAGGGCACTGGAGTAGCACAGCAGATATGCCCAATTTCCACATTTTGGGATTTTTTAAGAAATGCCAGACTGTTTTTGTGCTGAGTTCTCGGGGCTGTGCAGGAAACACCTTCTGGTGACCTAAATGAGCCAGGCAAGCTCTTTGACAGCAGCAAAATGTTGAGGAAAACAGTCCTGACATTCTGTGAGTAATGTCCAACATTCATCCCAAAATAGAGTTCGAGTGGTTTTCCACATAAGAAAACTCTGCCATGTTCTTTTCAAGACCACAAAAATACCAAAACCTTCCTATAATGAATTGGTTCTACTCCAGGTTGTTGCAAATGAAAAATCTTTGCAGAATTTAGTCCTCTTGGATACTATTTATTAGTCAAAACACAGATATTTAGTGCTGCTCAAGATGCCCTTGGAACATCAGGATAGACATAAGGATTTTGTTGTTGTCATAGAATAGCTGAAGTAGAACTAGATAGAATTTTTGGACAATAAAAGCGAAATCTAGCTATCATTCTTTTAGGCTTCTCTGCCTATTACTTATCTTAGATGTAGGTCTTCAAGGCTGGGTTTGTGTTTGACTCTCTTTGGGTGCCAAGCAAGAAAATTGCCCCTGGATTTTGGGAAGGAAAGGAATTAAGCACATTACAAAATTTGCGAGCATGTGGGTAATTTTATTTTCTCATTCTAAATCCAGAGAAGAAAAATAGAGAAGAACTGTAAACTCTCCCTCTAAAATTCAGAGCAGATGAACTGATAGATTTTAATATTTCAAAAATACCTGAAACATTAAAGAGTTATAAACTCTTCAGAAATACCCCATATGAAATAGTAAGCTTTAGCAAAATGTGCTAAATATTTTAATATGAGAAATAGAACACTTTCATACTTTTACAATTTCAAGCCCCATGTTTTAGGACTGCTTAGGAGACAAGTCATTGACTATGACACTTCCCCAGCAAACAAGGTACCTTTTGAGCAAATTGGAACTTACAAAAGCAAATAGGAAGAAACTCTTTCTTGATACTCTTGGGATGCTACAGTGCAGTCTGTTATTTTTGTCCACAGACCTTTTCAGCAGTTCATTACAACTATTTGGTTAGTTCAGAATCAATGAATATTCTTCAAAAGTCAGAGCTTTGAGAGAAACAGATTTAATGTCTGTCATGGTTTAATGCTTAAAGGACTCCTGTCTAAAATTGTTAAACCCAAATATTTCAACTGAATCTGAACTTCAGTGAAAGTTCATAATTCCTTTTTTTTAGCATTTTTTGGTCTGGATTTAGAATAAGAAAATCTAATTTCTTCTCACAGAATCACACTGAATCACTTAGGTTGGATAAAAAAACCTCCAAGATCATCAAGTCCAACCCGTGACTGATCCCCACCTTGTCACCCAGACCAGAGCACTGAGTGCCACGTCCAAACCTTCCTTGGACACTTCCAGGGTTGGTGACTCCATCACCTCCCAGGGCATTGCATTCCAGTGCTGAACAACCCTTTCCATGAAAAAAAAAATCTTTCGGATGTTCACACCACTTGTTCTTTAAATAAACCTCAAAACAGCTGCTCCCATTACAATTTTTACCTCATCCATGGAGGCAGACTTGGACCACATCTCAAGTCATACTCAGCTATAAAGCAAGGAGGGAGATCCCAGTTCCCACCAGTTCCCCAGGAGCCCTCCAAGCTGTGTCAAAGTTTCCTCAAAAACTCTTTCTGGGCTTCAAACTTTTGATATATGTTAAGTTGTCACATCTTCTTGGTAAAAGTTTTCTGCCATATTCCTGAACTGTAAACCATGTTCTAGCTCTCCCAGAAGAAATGTCCATGCTTGTATTTAATCCCTTATGTGATCTCCTTCTGGACAGAGCATTTTGATCCCACAGACCATCCTGATGTTTAGGGCACAAAGAAGGTTACATTTTGCTCACACAAAGCAAATGGGGCTAAAGGAGCTGCATGGAGATCTAATTATCCTTAAAAAGGATGCACCTAAAGAGAGGCTGGGTGCACATCAGGAGCCCAAGGATGATGGAATGGTTTGGGTTGGAAAGGACCTTAAAGTTAATTTAGTTCCATGGGCAGGGACACCTCCTGCAATGAAACCTCTCAGTAGTTAAAATACGCTCAATGTCAGTGGTGTTTAGGCTGCTTTGGGTAATTTTTCCCTCTCCTGTCTTGCAGCCTCTTTGGCCATTCTCTGTGGTCTGACACATTCTTCTGCCAACTGCCAAGAGGACAGAGCCACCTTCATTGAATGTGACATCCAAGTCCTGGTGGGCACCTCCCAGCAGAGAGGATCTGTGTCCTACTTCTACGTCTGTGGGGACACCCCGCCCCAGGGACACTTTGCTGGACTCCTTGCCAGGTTAGTGCCATGTCTCTCCATCAGCCCAGTGGGTCCATCCACAAATTACATCCCCCCCCATGGCTTTCCACCTTTTGCAGAGTTGTTCCAAATGATGGACTGAAGGAAAAAATTCTTAATTCTCACATTGATGCCAATAGAGCTGTTTAGCCTTGAGACCACTAGAGAGCTCTACTGGGTTGTGGAATTCAATCCCTGTGCCTATCAAAGCATCTCCAGTCCCCCCTTCTTCCCTCCTGCCTTTTTAAAGTGTTTGAGAGACATCAGAAAATCCATCTCGTAAACAGCCTGCTTTGTTCCTTCTTAGGTTTTAATATTTATCTTCTGATCCAAAGCAACATCTGGTGGATGCCAATGGGAAAAAAGATTAGGCATTATGAATAGCAGAATCCTTCTTTTTTACTGCCATTTTTTTTCCTTTTTTTCCTTCTTTCTTTTTTCTTTTTTTCCTTCTTTCTTTTTTCCTTTTTTCCCCCCTCTGCCTTTCTCTAAGCACTTTTATGAGTAAAAAATCATGGAGTAAATTCAGCAGGGTGTGCAAGGGTGCTTATGCTTTGCAAATCCAAGGCCAAGCTGTCCAGGAGTATAGCTTGGAAATGTTGTCTTTGATGGAGCAGTGAAGATTTTTTTCCCACTGAGCATTTATTTCTAGGAGTAAGTGGGATGTCTGAGTTAAGGAATAAACAGGTGAATGATTAAAGGATTTGGTTTGGAAGAGACCTCAAAGGTTATCTTGTTCCAACCTCATGGGCAAAGACAGTTTCCACTATTCCAGGTTCCTCCAAGCCCCATCCAGCCTGGCCTTGGACACTTCCAGGGATCCAGGGGCAGCCACAGCGTCTCTGGGCAACCTGTGCCAGGGCCTCAACACCCTCACATTAGAATTTCTTCCTAATATCCCATCTAAATCTCCCCTCCTCCAATTTGGAGCCACTCCCCCTTGTCCTATGACTCTATGCCTCTGTGAAAAGTTCCTCTCCAGGCTTCTTGTAACTCCCCTTTAGATACTGGAACAAGTTGAACGAAACTTTCCAGAAGTTATTTAGTAAATAGAGAATTAGAACAGCATTGTAATGCGTTGCCCATGATCTGCTGTACGTGGTGAACAAGCTTCTGGGTGCTGCATCTTGCCATGGTCCAGGTATTTCAGTGAAGTTGAAGTTGCAGAGACTTGATCCTCATCCTGTCCTGGTCCTTGCATCATACCTGGTGTTGATTCACCAGAGGGAGCTCTGGATAACCTGAATTGAGGGAAAAAAAAAAAAAAAAACAAAAAAAAAACAACAACCCAACTGGCATTTACTGCACAAAGACAGCAAGACATAAATTCCACAATTTAAGTTTCCAACTAAAATTAATTTTTAAAAAAAGTTTACGCAGTTGTGACACCCCTCGGTGGGTCTGTCACTTCTTCCTCACCAGTTTTTAAAATTTGATCTAGGTTTTATCAGGCCCGGACTTTTAAAGAAAATTCTTCCCAGTTTTGAGAAAATCAGTATTAGGCAGAAAGAAATTATTTTCCTGCTGAGGAGACAGAGGGCAGAATTCCGCCCTGATCCGTACAACTGGCCAGGTGTCCAAAGCCACACTGTGCATTGGTAATATCCTGTAATGTCCCAGGAGATGGGGAGGACAGATCTTTTGAAGAAGACAAAAATAAGGAGACTTAGAAGGGGGAAAAAAAAAAAAGTGAAATTGAACTAATGTATTCAGTTTTACTGCTCCCAGAATGACTTGTTTCACGTCAAGAAACTCCAGGAGCCTTGCGTTGTCTGGTTGAATTTTGCTTTGCTTTTCCTCACATCAGTGTAACCCCAGTCCAGAGAACCAACAAACTTGAGAGGGACAGGACAACCCCATATGTGTTTCTTTTTTCTTTCTTTTTCCCTGGATATCAAAACTGTGCTCTGCTCTTCACTAATAAAAAAATGCATCTTCAATGACATGATGATGATGATGATGATAATAATAATAAAAATATCCTATTATTACTTTTTTTTTCTTTCTCCTTTTCTTGGTTCGGGCTGCCACTGAGCAGAAAGTCCCAAAGTCATTTTACTGACTGCTTATTATTTTCACTGTGCTTTTTAGTCCAATTTAACTATGAATGCTCCAGAGACAGGTTTTGTTATTCCTCCTGGGAATCCTATCAGGGAGAGATTTCTGAATCAAATCAATCAACTTTTTTTACCTACTATTTTTCCATTTTTCCCATTTCTTCAAGGTCCTTCTTATTGTCTTAACTTTTCACTTTATTTTGCTCATGCTTATCTTTTAGTTGAAAATTAAAACTTGGGCTGATATTTTTTCTAGTGAGTTTATTTCTAAATTAAAGGGAAGTTTATTTCTTGCTAAAGGGAAGTAGGGGCAAAAAAGTTTCCTGATTTGAGAAATCTTAGAAGAAATAGAAGGAAAAAAAAAAAGAGGTTTGAATCATACAAATTAACTTATTTCAGAACTTCTGAAAATGGTTTTCCACATTTCAGTTCAGAAAAATATTTAATTTTAAAGTATTAATGGAATTTGCAGGAAAGTCTTAGAAAATGGCAATGTTTCCACTAGAAAAGAACTATTTTGAGGATTCCTGATATAATACGTATTGATTGCTTTAATTAATAATAGTAAAGATTAGTAATAAAAAAATATATAAAAATTTTAGTTCTGTGCAAATGCTTAAGGTTAAGACATTTGTCTCAGGATGGGGACAAAACTACTGAAGTAATTCCTGGCTTAAGTGCACATTGAATTTTTCCTGGTTTTCTTACTAATTTTATAGAATCACAGAATAGCTTGGGTTTTAAAGGACCTTAAATCTCATCTCATTCCACCCCCTGCCATGGGCAGGGACACCTTCCACTATCCCAGATTGCTCCAAGTCCCATCCAACCTGGCCTTGGACACTTCCAGGGCTGGGGCAGCCACCTGAACAATGTTTTTCAGTGGTTTAAATAAATATTTTCTTTATGTAGTTTGCACCACAACCCATCCTTTATCAGCTCATAATGGCAAAAGCATATTCCTTGAAAGAGTTTTAAGTTTTGCCAGTAACAACACTTGTATCAAGGTACATTCCTGAATTCCATTTAATAATCCACTCCTTTTCTTGCATTTCCTTTAAACATTGCAATATGTTAAGAGCGTTTCAGAATGTGCTTGCATGAGATCAGAAAGGAATTGGCTCTAACAATCAAAGTGTATTTACTTTTTGCAAAAAAAAAAAAAACCAAAAACAAAACCACTCAAAGGTCCTTGTATTGACTTGGATGTTTGGGAAATTGTGTCCATGCCCTGCATTCAGCTGACCACCACCCCTTTAAAACTGTTGCTTATTTAAAAGATGCAATTTTTTCTTGGAGCTTTAAAAAGTACTTTGCAGTCTTGAAAGACAGCCCAGTCCACTGAATTATTGTATAGGACAAGATCAATTCTCAACATGCTGCTATCAAAAGCAAGCACAGTTCCCCAGTACAGCAGAGGTAAAATTTTATTTAAATATAAAAATAAAAATTTGCTGTTAAAAGGGTTCAGCAACTTGCAAAGGTTTTTTTTTTTTTTTTTAATATTGCTGTGATTTCTAATGTGGCTGATTCCTTTACCCCTTTAACCCTGAAAAAGGGCAACAAAACAAACAGCCCCTAAATGCAGGTCAGAACAGGGCTTTGTTTGCAGAGTGAGCTGCTGCATCCAGCAGGGAAGTTTTAAATCATCAGGGTCATCAAACCACTCTGATTATCACCCTCCCAACAAAGCTCTGAGTGCTGGCTTTCCAAATGGGTCAGTTCTGGGAGAGCTTTGGGCTAAGGAGGTGCTTCACCCCCCTACTCCTCTCTCATGAAACTCTCACCTGGAACAGTGTCCAGCTTTGGGGTCCCCAGCACAGGAAGGATTTGGAGATGTTGGAGTGAGTCCAGAGGAAGCAGGATGATGATCAGAGGGATGGAGCAGCTCTGCTGTGAGGAAAGTCTGGGAAAACTTGGATTTCTCAGCCTGGAGAAGAGGAGGCTGCAGGAAGAACTTAGGACACCTTTCAATGCCATGAGATTTGGAGAGGGACTATGGACAAGGGCCTGGAGCAACAGGGGAATGGCTTCAAACTGATAGAAGGTTGATTTTTGAGAGTTATTAGGAAGGAATTGTTCCCTGTGAGGGTGGGGAGGCCCTGAGGTTGCCCAGAGAAGCTGTGGCTGCCCATGGATCCCTGGAAGTGTCCAAGGCCGGGTTGGACAGGGCTTGGAGCAACCTGGGATAGTGGAAGGTGTCCCTGCCCATGGCAGGGGGATGGAACAGGATGAGCTTTAAACTCCTTCCAGTGCAAACCACTCTGGGGTTCTAATCCCAGAGACACTTTACCAAAATCCTGTCATATGGGATTTTCAGGAACCTGAAGGCCTCTTAAAATACTGATCCTGCCTATCTGATCTTCTGTTTTGTTGAGTAAATCACGCTGTGAACTCTGTCCTTTCTTTGCTATTCAGAAAAGCTGTGTAATTTCTGGGCTGTGTTGCTGGTTGTTGTGTTGGTGTTGCTGTAACTCCTCTCCTTTCTCCTCACCTTCCTACAGCTTGCCTGTGTGAATCTGATGGTGGGGTGGGGAGGAGAGGAAGAAGTAGCAATGGCCAAGAGTCACAGAATTAGATTGGAAAAGACCTCTGGGATCATCAAGTCCAACCATTAACCCTGCACCACACTTTGCTCACCACCAAACCATTTGTTGAATCCTATAGCTCCCCACAATGAAACACTACCAAAATCAGCAACTGTCAGCAGCAAAACCAAGGAAATAAATGTTTCTTTCCCACCACGTTTTCTATTTCTTCTTCCCCCTGTGCAAGGGGAGGCTTTACAGCAAATGTCTGCTGGTATAACTGGCACATATATCGAATCTGCTTAGTCTGGGCTGTTAAGTAAGTTTAATTAATTTACTAAGTTAATGTTCCAATGTTAGCAACAAAGCATCATTGCAATCAGCTGGGTAGCAGGAATTGGAACCCCTAAATGAGCTCATTTTTTCACAGTTGGAATTAGGGACCAGTTAGCCAGTTGTGTGGTTTTTCCAATTTCTCCCCTTGCCCTAGGGGAGTTGCAAGTTATTCATTCCCCATTGCTAAGTGTGAGTAAGATGGGGAGGGGGGAGACACAAACAAACCCTACTCCTTGTAGGAGTCCATCTTTGCTCCCAACACTGCTGATTCCCTCCCTGTTGTCTGCACTTATCTGCCTGCCTTGGTCCTAGAATGGCATTAGTTCCTGTTTGTGATGGTTTGGGGAAGGAGAAAAGCATCACTGAGAGATATTTACTGCATGTGTTTTCATCCTGAGTGTGTGCAGATAAAGGGGGGAAAAACAAATAAACAATAAAAGAATGGAAACAAAATTACCGAAATTTGCAAAGTTTGACAAATGGTGGCCAGGAGTTGCCACAAGCTAATGGCTTTCAATGATTAATAAGAGTAAAAATAATTGCATTTCATTAAGATTGATGACACCCCATTTAACCTCCCTTCTCGTTTCAGCCCTAAAGTGGAAAGAGATGAAGTTCTCATCTATAATAGCTCCTGTAACATTACCATGGAAACTGAGGCAGAGATGGAGTGTGAGAGAGCTAATCAGCCAATTACTGCCAAGATTACTGAGATATGGAAAAACTGGGGCCAGAACACTCAGGTATAATCAAATCTTTTTTACAGACTGATTCAAACAGCTTAAAATTAAATTTGTAATATTGTGTACATTTAAAGGGGGGCAAGAAAAAAAACAATTTAGGCTGAGCAGCAGCAATATATAATATTAAATGCTTTCCAACTTTGAATAGCAGTTCTAATGCAGCACAGCTGAATTAATGGTTAACTATGGCTAATCATGTCTTTTATGAGACATAAATGAGCTTTACCTTATTTTCTGAGCAATCTATGTATTTTTTAACACTCTCTCCCCCTTTTTTTTAATATAAATTCAATTTTCTTCTAAAAGTGTTATTTTCTGTTGAGCAGAAATCTTAGCCATGAGGTACAGTTTCAGTTCTCTAGCAGAGACTTAGCATTCAGTGCAGCCTTGGTTATATTTGATTTTTGCTGCTTTCCAGTAGCTGAAGGAAAATGGGACAGTCTTCCCAGTGCTATCTGTGGTATTGCAAGAAAATAAGACGTATGCCAAGAGTTCATGACAAAAAAGCTATAATCCTGAACCAGCATAAATTTTAAGACTTGATAGGTAAAAATGTCATTGCTAACCTGAAATGTCCTGTTAGAGTTCTGACAGTTTTGCAGAGGGGGTGTTTCGCCACCTGTAAGAAGAAATTTAGAGGGGTTGGATATTTGTTGGACACCAGTTATCCCTTCTTCATTCTCCTTTCCTAAAGAAGCAGCTCCTGAGATGTGAAGGAGACCTCCTGAATACAGGAACGTGTGAGTGGGGATAGTTACACACCTGACTAAAGAAAAAAACCAAATGCTATTTTTAATCTATTAAATAAAATTTTCACACAGTCTTTTAGTGCAGTTTAGGAAAATGGAGTTCATTTGCTCAGGATCAATGTTGAAGCTACCACAGTAATTTTTAACTCTATCTGCAAAGAGATTTCTTGTGTTTAAAGACTTTAAATTTACTTCGCCATCCCAAAAAGTAGCTGCACTGTCCTGTTAGAGTAATTTTGATGTATTTCTGCATCAAAATGTGTTGAATTCTGTACTTAGTTTTATATATCTGATTTATTCTATATTTAGGAGTCTCTGAATACTTGCAAATCTACCTTACATGAATATTACTATTGCAGTGGAGTATCCTAAATTACAATTCCTTGCTTCTGTTAAGACTGTCCTCAGTCTGTGAAGGAATGTCAGATGTAGAATGTTACCTATTAAGGTTCTTTTGCTCATCAGCCTTGTTAGTTATGGTGCCTAAAACGTTCCCAGATAAGAAGAAATACAAAAATTGCTGGTTGGGGATTGCAGGAGTGAAGTGCCCAGGCAAGTATGAGATCAAATGGTGACTCCTCCTTACATTCCTGTTTTCCTTCCCAAATGGGATAAGGGCATCTCTAGAGTCCCAGAGCCTGGGCTGCAGTTCAGAGGGATATTCCCCTCTGCTGTCTGTGATCTGGCAGCTCAGCTGTGTCACCACTCCTGCAGGATGACAGCTTGTCTTGTGACTCAGGTGGGAGCAAGAAGAGGAAGAAGCCTTGAGGTTTGTTCCTGCTTTGGTTTTTCTGCTCAGAGTAGGGAAAACCAAGGAAGTCCTAAGTGTTCTGAATGAACAAATTCATTCAGAGCAGGATGAAAACAGCAGCGCTTTAGATCTGGGATTTGCTGTTGCCTAATGAACCCTGTGGGCATTCAGAATCATTTTATCCCTCTTCCCAAAACTGGCTTGGGTGAGCAGAGGTGGATGGGTGGGGAGTTCAGATAAATGGCTTCAATTTTGGTCCCTTTCTGGCTGACAGCATCCCGTTAAGATTTACGACCTGGTGCAGCGCATGCATGCTTCACTGTGGAGGTTTAAATCATGTCATGTGAACTGGCCTTACCTTTCCAGTGGAAAAAATGGTCCCCAGGTTCAGCACTAAGCAGTGAAATGCATTAATAGCACCACGTGCCTTAGGATAATGGTGCTATTAGCAGGCAGCACAACTCTGTGTACAAGTAATGGGGCTGCATCTCTTTATAATAACATCTGGCACTTCTCTTGCATGCTCATGCAAAGATCTCAAAGCATTCCATAAAAAAGAGGCCTGATCCTGCTCTTAGCACAGATACACTGGTCAGTGGTTTGTTTTCTGCTTCCTCTGCTGCCAGCTGAAGGATGTCCAGGCAGGCCAAGAACTCATCCCAGCTGAGTGCTGTGGGAGGGTTGGCTCAGAGGTGATTTGGTGATGATGGTGGAGCAGGATTAGCTCCAGGATAGCATTGGAAGTGAAAAGGTAGAAAGGCTGACAGAGACTTATGACATGGAATGAATGGGCACTGGCAAGAAGACAGAACAGCCTTGGTTGAGAGCAGAAAATGATAAATAAATAAAATGTAAAATATTTATTCTGGAAACTTGAGCCTGAGAGGCACAAATGGTGACATCACCAAACCTGCCAGAGTTCAAGCAACATTTGGACAACATTCTTAGGCACAGATTAGGGTTCTAGCGTTGTTCTCTGCAGAGCCAGGATGGCCTTGATGATCCTGATGGGTTTCTTGAAACTCAGGATATTCTATGATATGCCTACTATTGTACAACACAGTTTTTAGGGTATTTTTTTATCAGCTGTATTACTTAAACAACTGCATTTTCTGGTAGGTGCTGCAAAATCCATCACTTAATTTTTTCCTTTCTGCTATGGTCTCTGGTCTCATGTTGCTTGCATGAATCGTAGAATCCGAAATGTTGGAAAAGACCTCCAGGAACATCAGGTGCATGGTTACAGTCAGGGATGGGCTCAGATCTGAATCTAGAGGACTCCCAGAATTTCATGGGGTTTCAAGATGCTACCTGGAGATCTGTGATATTCATGGCAGACTTCATGAAATTTCAGTTCCACTTGGATTTTTCCTGATGTCTGGTCTGTGTCCCACCACCTCCCCGGAGAATAATTTTTATGATTTTCAATAGAAACTGATTTAAGCTCTTGCCTCACTTTGTGTTTGAAGTATTTTGCCCTGTATGACTTAATTAGGTCACAAGAAGTAAGCAGCAGGCCTCTGCCCCACTGTTGCATTCAGCATCATTAGTGTTTGTAACTTGCCATGCTATTATCTAAGAAGAGTTGCACAATTATTTTTATTTCAGTATATAATGCAACTTAGCCTACTGAAAAGAGAGGGAGGGCAAAAAAAAAACCCAGCACTGATTGTATATCCCACAGGACTTAATTAGTTCGCAGCTTCAAGAATGCACTGGATAATGGGAAGACATGAAATAAATAATAAAAGGGAAAAGAAAAGTTCTAATGCTCACTCAGTACCTGTCCACTTCCACCTTGGCTGCATAATGAGACATCAGCTCTGGTGACACTGATGAGATGTGCAAAACACCCCAAAAACACAAGGAGAGGACGCTCATGGGAGGGTTTGACCAGGCTGGGATGGCTCTGAACCCATTATGCTTAGTGAGCCTTCCCATTATTATTTCAGATCACTGGACCGGACCTAATCATGATGCAAACATGCTGCTGGAGCAGCTCTTCCCTGCTCCCACTCCCCCTCCTCTGCTGGCCCACATGGCTGGTGGACTATTTGGCAGAGGCCACGTATTAAGTCAGCCCTAGGGAAGCTGAACTGGTATCCCAGTGAATTCCCTGCAACCCAACCCTCAAGGGGTCCCTGTTGAGGGATAGGAGGTTAATAAAAAAATAACTTCCCAGATAAAAATGCCATCCTGGATTATGGCTCTGCCTGGGTGTGCTGCGCTGCCTTGGGTTTGATTTTAACAGGTGTTGAGATTTAAGGGGGGCTTAGAGTATTGAGGGTCTGTGAATTCTTAGCTTGGTGACTGATACAGAGATAACTGTTTTGTTCACTTGTCACGAAAGAAAAAAATACCCCCTCCACCAAAGTCTGTATCTGAGATATGTACAGTCACTTCAAAAATCCTTTCTGTTCAACTTCCACTTAATATAATCAGGACTAGATCTTCAAATCCCTTGGATTCCTTTGCAGATTTTAGAATCATTACTTTCCTTCTTTTTTAGCCTTTTTTCACCCTACTTACTATCTCTCTTGATGCCAAAGTATTTGGAGGTGAGGGAGGCAATGAAATGGTTTCAACAGGTGGAGATATTCGGTGGTTTACAAAGGTGGCAAAACCCAGGCAGCTTTCAGGGAGCGTGAAAAGGTCCCTGGAAGCTCAGGGCACTCTGGGCATAAAGGACTGTCACTTTATTACTCATGCAAGGTCATAGATTGGTTTGGGTTGGAAGGGACATTAGAGATCAACTCATTCCAACACTCTGCCATGGGCAGGGACAGCTCTTGAGCATGTTCTCCATCTGTGAGGGATACAAGTGATGGGAAGTGACTCTTCTCTTTTAGTCTCATTTTAGAGCTGTCCTCCTGTTGTGTGGATGTTTGATGGGTGCATTTTTGAGGGTGAAGGGCTCATACTTGGCAGTCCATGAGGAAAACAACCACAGCAGGCTGCAGGTAGTTAGGCAGGGCAGGGATCATAGAGTCACTGAAAGGTTTGGGTTGGAAAAGGTCTTAAAAAGATCATGTAGTCCCAATCCCCCTGCCATGGGCAGGGACACCTTCCACTAAACCAGGTTGCTCCAAGCCCCATCCAGTCTGGCCTTGAACACTGCCAGGAATGGAGAAGGAACAGAGCAGATTCCAGTTTGATATGGAATTTTTTTGGAGTGGGCTAATAAAACAGCTGGTCTCTTTTATTCTCTTCTCCACTTGAAGAAGAATTACGGTGCAATAGATATTTAATTCCTGTGTATCCATTTAGAGTACAAAACCAGAACCTTTTATCTGGCCATGGGGATCACAACTTGCTGAGATTTGGGAATAGTTTCATTGGATTTATTACCAAGTATCCTGATAGAACCTGACTTTATGTTGTCTTGGGCTGTGAATAGAGTTCCTAGGTCCTTTGGCAGTGCAACCAACCAAAAATAGCCATGTCACACAGGATGGGACATCAGAAGTAGGAGTAGCTGAAATTCTTCTACAATATTTTTTGTGTATTTTCATAAATGTGTACTTTTAACAGCCCAGCAATCCACCCTTGCATCTCCAAATTCCCTGTTTTCTTAATATCTTGGTCAAAGTGTTATTTTCAGAAGGAGGTGGGGAGTGCAATAAAACCCATCAGACCCTCACAGAAAAGAAGTGGAACAGTCCATAAAAAACCTAATAAAAATAAAGCCACAAAACCAGTCTTGGGGTGTGGAGGCTGCTGGAGCAGAGAGGAACCATCTGCAAGGTTGTTAAGTTGTAGAGAACCAAGATGGGCTCCCCAGTAACCACAGGCAATGTGAAGAGATAAATGGTTGACCCGAGCCCGTGTCAGGCAAGGATTGATGCCACTATCAGCCCCAGTGCCTTTGCAATGATTTTTTAAAAAATCTCTGATAGAGTGTGTTATCTAGTTACTGGCACGAGGGCAATGGCCTGGAGGCAGCGGGGAGGAGGGGGGAGGAAGAAGGAAAGGAGGAGAGAGAGAGAGAAAGGGAAAAAAAAAAAGGTCATTCCAGGAGGACAATCTCTGTTGGACTAAATGAGAAAATAAGGGCCTTGCTCTGCTAGGGGAAGGTAAATAAATAAATAATAGGGAAAAAGGGGCTGCTAGGTGTGTGAGGAAAGGATAAGCAAAATTGCTTCTCTACTCTGTTTTTCCTTTTTTTGTTCTTTTTCTTTGTTTTTTTTTTTTTTTTTAATTCTTTTCTTTCTTCCCGCCCCCCCCTTCCTTTTAATGGGTTCAGCCTTGGGCTGCAATGGGAAATTTAGGAGTTGGGCTTGTGGTGTGGTTTTATTTTCCTTTATTTTCCTTCTTGATTTGAGGTTTAACTGTTTCCTCTCCTGCTGTCAGATGAAAAATGAAGACTGAACTTTCTCTTTTTCCCCCCCACATTGTGAAAAGCCTCTTCTTTTTATTTTCAATCCCACCATCTTTCTAATGTCTCTGAGGAGATTACTTCCTGAATTGTAAGTGGCTTTCCAGGGAACACTCTTCTCCCCACCACTCACAGAGCTGCACTGAGAGGTGCATTGGAAGCTATCCCCAGGATATCCTAGGGTGGAATGCCATAATCCTCAGGATGGGATGCCAGTCCCCGTAATCCAAAGCACCTCAAAGCTTTTCCATATGCATTTAAACAAACCTGTTTGAAATCAGAACTGAACATTGCATATCTTAATGAGTGCTGTTTTCCTTTTCCCACTTCCATTTATCCCTGCTCCCAACCTTTAAGAGAAACAGGTTTGGAGTGAAAAGCCCCATTTTGGAAGTGCTGCTCCAGGGAACAGAAAGCAAATCTTTCCCTTTCTGTACAAAAGGAAGGCTCCAATATCGGTCAGGAGGGTGTGGGGAAGCTTCTGAGTGACTGTGGGCTCGTGTCCTCTCCACTTGCTCCCAGGTGCTTGCACAAAGTGTTGCTGCCACTTTTCTGTTTAATTATTACTTAAAATCAAATTGACTCCTTCAGCAACTCAGCATTTTGGAGGGGGAAGGATTGTCTGTGTTTGGAACCATGGCTTTGGTTCTCTGTCTGCGGGACTTGGTCTCACAGAATGGTTTGGGTTGGAAAGGTCCTTAAAGATGTAGCTCCTTCCACTAAATAGGGTGTCTCAAAGCCCTGTTCAACCTGGCTTTGTCTCCTTAGGGGAAGGGAATGGGAATTTTGGATGCCCGGGACTGTGCTGGGGTGTCCAGCCTTGGGCTCTGGGTGAAATTGGAGGAAGCCTTGTGCATTCTCCATCTGCCCATCTTGAATTTAATGGGAAAAGGGCTGAGCAACCTAGAAACACACCTAGCCCAGGCTTGTTTTGCTTTGGAGCATGGCTTAACATATCTGATGGTCTTGTGTCGTAGTTGAGACAGAGACAACGCAAAGCAACACACTCCATTTTCAGGAAGCTTCAAACAGTTTTTATTTTAGCACGCATGCTTTTTATACATTCTTACAAAGCTCATAAGTTTACACTTTACTCATTGGTCACGAGAGACAAACAAAGTGCTTGTTGGAATAGGCAGTTGCATGCTTCTCTTATTTATCCTTCTTTCTTTTTGGTTTCTATGTCAATGACCTTGGTAGAAAATTCTTTCAGGGGTAAACATGGATCCTCTTATCAAACTTCTCTCTGGCTCACAGAAGTTGCTGTAAAACCTCTTCCACAGTCTTGTCCTTCGTGTGGTGTGACGCGGGATAAAGATGTGGCCTTTCAGCCCCTTGTGTCACTAACAGAGGACAATGTCACCCTCTGACTCATGTCCTCTCCCCAGTCCCACCTAGAGCAGCACTGTGGGCTGGATGCTCCACACGGTGTTTTCTGTGTACCAGAGGCATTGGCTGACCTTCAAGCTCTTCCCAAATTTTTCTGGGGTCTGGCTCAGCACTCAGCAAGGACTGGGCATGTGGTGACCCTCTGCTGAAATCTGGGAGATTTCAGTGGCATAGTCTTGGCCAGAGTGGGATCATTGACTGTTGATTCTTGATGTGGCTGGGCCATGGATATAGCTCTAAAGTTCTGAGTCTGGTGCCTTGCCTGTCCTCTGCCCATGAGGGCCAGATCAGGTGTCCCACCCCATCCACAAGAAGTGAGAAGAAGCCTTGGATAAAGTGTGTGGGAGGGGAACACAGTTTATGATTTACTTCTTTGAAAAAAAAAGCAATCTGAGGATAACAAAAGCCTGAAAAAATTGTCTTTTAGCAAACCACTGGTAGAGATGGAGAGAAAAATCATCTTGCATCATGATTTCTTATGTGCACAGAGTTTAGAGTGAGGAACAAAGAAAGGACAAATAGTATTTGTTTTTCAGGGATTTTGTTTTAGGTTTTTTTTTCCTGGTTTTGTTTCTATTGGTGCTATCATGACATTTAGCATAGGCTAAAAAAGTGTACAGCTAGAGGAAAAAACAAATTTAAAGTAAGGAGATTTCAGTTCCAAGAGCATTTATTAATAACTTAAAAAAAAAATTGCTGCAGCAGGAGGGAAAACCAGAGCTCTTTGCCATGATGAATCTACTCGAGGCATCCCCCTGTCTCTAAGGAAAGGGTTAATGTGATGTGGTTGCCAGTTAAAAGCAAGCTGTTTTCGTGATGAGCCTGTAATAGCCGGGTGATAGACTGGCTTAACAACTGCTCGCTAAATGCTGGGTACCACCCCCTGATTGGCAGCTCCCTAAGTGGAAGCCCCTCGTGTCCAATCTGTCCTCGTGAATTGCTGCAGAGCAAAGGACTTCATTAAGGGATCGTAAGGGGACCTCCTAAAAAATCAGCAAATAATTACGCTGGGGAGGAGAGGAGGGGACTGAGAGCTCTGTGGTCCCCGTGAAGAAAAGCAGACTGCCAGGGCAGGGAAGCATCAGGTGAAGTGGGTGCTATAAACACTTACCCCTGGACGCTGGGTCTTCTCAATAAAGCTCAGTTTAGCCCTGTCTATGACTTAGACAAAATATTCCCGGTCAGCTCCCTGGGTGGTGGAGGGCTGGGAGCTGTTAGCTCATATTCAGTTAAATTTCAAATGTCAAAGCTCGTTAGTGGTGATTTTAGCCAAAGACAGTTTGTGAGGAGCTGGGTAAATTTGAACTTCCTCAAATAAAATTGAGGAAAGAGATTGCTGTTTTGCTTATTGATTTATTTTCCTGCTTTCACACATCTTCTCTGGGTTTGGGATTCTGATCAAGGGTCAGGCTCAGCTTCACCTACTTAGGGGTCACAGTGCTCCCTCTTTCACACACACTCTCTTGCTCTCTCATACTCTAATTCACCTTTATTTGCAGTTTTTCCTCCTTCCTTCACCTGTGTTTGGTGCATAGAAGATGCAATTTTTCCTTTCAGTGTTGAGGGGAGCTTTTCCCTGAGCTCACCAGTAAAGCCAGGAGGGCAGGCACAGGAAGGCAGCACAGACCATTCTGTGCTAAATTTAGGTAAGATATTTGGGAGCAATCCTTCCCTGTGAGGGTGGGGGGACCCTGGCATAGGTTCTTAGAGGAGCTTTGGCTACTCCATCCCTGGAAGTGTTCAACACTAAATTGAACGGAGCTTGGAGCAATCTGGTCCAGTCAAAGATGTCCTTTCCTCTGGCAGAGAGTTAGATCTAAATGGTCTTTAGGGCACTTTCTTGCCCAAACCAGTCTGTGATTGCATGATTCTCTGAAATGAATTGGCTCAGAAGATGGGCAGTCTGCTGTTCTGCAGTGACTTTTTGGGAGCCCTGTTGGGGTGAGTCAGGGAATGGAGCCACTTAGCTAAAAATGTGCCTTCAAAGCTGAGATGGCCCAGACAGTGTGGCAGAAATTGATTTTTTTCCATGCTGAAAGGACTGCAGATGCTGGTCACTGGCATGGCTCCAAGCTAGTGCTCAATTTCAGGTCTGGAGGAGGGAGTTTCTGGTAGGTACATGAAGGATTTGAATACAGGTTCCATGGGTAACAATTCCGGGTGAGTTTCTCCAGGTGGTGATAGCTGGCATTTCCACTTTTACCTACACCCTCTTTTGTATGTGTGCACTAGGATGGTATCCAACTCTCTCCAAAACAAAACTTACCCTTGGAATATTACTCAGCACGCGTCTGCATTCTTTAGCACTTGTGTGCGTTGAGATACTGGGGTAAGGATGTGCCAGCAAGGACCCTTGGGTAGAAGGATCCTGAGTTTCGTATGCTACCAAATGATTTACAAGTAGACAAGAGTGTGTGTGGGAGGCAGAGAGTGAAGGCCATGGAGTGTGTTATTGCAGGGGATCTGTATTCCCAACAAAGATGAGCTGTTACAGCTGTTACAGTCAGAGGGATGTCTTTACAGCTCAAACAGCAGCAGTTTGTGCTTTCAACTCAAAGGCTTATCAGTTCAGAGAGCAGTGTGTTGGTGGGGAGGTTCTGTCTCACGATAGGCTCTCATCTTCTCTGATTTGAATGAAGTTTAGGCTAAAATCTCCTGAAATGAGTAGAGTGGTTACTGTCCCATGATGTCTGTGATGCTCTCTTCAACGGAGGCGTTCTCATTCAGGGCAAGTGATTCAAAGTGCACTAAATTAACTTCAGCTGCCTTCTGGCTTCTGTTGTGGGGCTGTTTGCATCCCTGAAATTGTCTTTTGTGCGCCACTGTGAGCTCAGACTACTGAAAAAAAATTAAAATTAAATAGATGGAAGCACTGTTGCATCGAGAATCAGTTCTAATTTTAGCAACATAAAATAAATATATTAAAATGTACATATATGCTGCAGACATGTCCTCATTTAGAAGGTGTCTTGTGTTGGGAATGTTCACCCCTCTTTGTGCAGCTCCTTGCTCAGTAGGGTGGGAGGCTTTATCTGGATTTATCAGAGTTAAAGAGACACCCCTGGCTGCAGGAAAATGGCATGGATGTTCCCAGTGTTCTAAATGCCACTCAGTGCTGTTCTAAATGCCACTCAGTGCTCAGAATCCCATTAGGAACTGGCAAATTCAGCTTGGAGTGACAGGGCAAAGGTGGCCTTTGCTAGGGTGTGACATTGTCCTTGCCACCATAACCTGGTGATACCCTGTTGCTTCTGTGACCTTTTCTGTATGAGTCCCATCTTCACCTTTTTACCTTTGTGGCAGATAAGTGTTTTTGATGATGACAATAAAGATACCACAAAGCACTTTTATTCTTGGTTGCCCCATCGGGGCTGCGCGTTTGATCCGAAGGGCCGGCGCTCCAGTCAGATTGCACTATCAGATGGAGCTGGCTCTATTTCCTGCATTATTCTTCCTGGCTGTACCACATTATGCAATTATGTTTGCATTTAAACCTGAGCACTTACCTGTAATGATGCTGTGGCTCAGTACACGATACATTAGAGCAGCAGATAATGCACACAGATAGGCTGAGGGCAGCATGTTGTTGATGTGCTAAAGCTAAACAGGACACTGAGTTTGAGAGCGGGCTCTGAAAGCTCGCAGCTTGGGAGGAGCTGTTCCAAAAGCTCACATTACTGAAATAACAGCTGTGCAGGGTGAGATTCTCTACTGAGGGGCAGGTGCAGGATTGTTTCCATTGCAGAAGTCAGACACCCGCACTGTTGGTCACTGCCACCCACTTCTGCAGGAGCAGGAGTGTCTTGGTAGCTGCTGGGAGTCCCAAATCCTGCATCTCTGTGGCACAACGTGAGAGGAAATGATTATTTCAAGGTTTAAAGGAAGCTTAGAGGAAGGCTGGAGAGTAACTTTTTTCACTAGTGCATGGAGTAATAGGACAAGGGGTAATTGTCTTAAACTAAAAGTATTTTTAGAATAGCTTTTGTGAAAAAAATTCTTTGCTAAAGGGTGGCGAGGCCCTGGCACAGGTTGCCCAGAGTATCTATCACTGCTCAGTCCCTGGCAGTGTCCAAGGCTGGGTTGGACAGGGCTTGGAGCAACCTGGGATGGTGGAAGGTGTCCCTGCCCATGGCAAGGGGTGGAACAGGATGAGCTTTAAGGACCTTTCCAACTCAAAACTTTCCCATTCTGTGATGAACCTTTGAGAAGTAACTGTGCCTCTGCTGCTGGCCAAGCCCTTTACACCTCATTACTCCTGCAATCATCCCTGTGATGCAGTGATAATTATGAATGCTGCTGCTCTGCATCAGATCCTGCCCTGGGTAGATGGTCATGCCCAGTAATAATCAATGGCCCTGACTCTTGGGCTGAGGAGGTGTGGATGCAATTAAGGCAGAATCAACCTTTGTCCTTGAATTGTGTGGTTTTGCTGTCAGGTTGCTGTATTTTATGCATAAGACAGACCAAGCTGTAGCCTAAACACACTTTGCCCTCTTCCAAGCACTTCTCCGTCTTTGCCAGCTAAATCACTCTGAACCCCCTGCAAGCCAGGTTTGCTATGGAGATGGTTTGTGTATCAACTCAACTGTACTCCCTACTCTTCCATGGGAGCTGTGGGAAACTCCGAGGCTGGATCCCACACCGGTGCTCTGACCTTCACAGCTGACTTGGGACTCTTGCAAGGGGTTCTAAAACAGAAGGAGTTCCACCTTAAATGGAGGAAGAACTTCTTTACACTGAGGGTATCAGAACACTGGAACAGCTGCTCAGGGAGGGGCTGGAGTTCCTTCTCTGGAGACATCCCAAACCCACCTGGAGGTGTTCCTGTGTCACCTGCTCTGGGTGACCCTGCCTTGGCAGGGGGCAGGACTAGATGATTGATCTCCAGAGGTCCCTTGCATCCCAAACATCTTCCCAAACATCTCTGTTATTCTGTTTCTCTTCCTGCACGATCCAAAAAAACATCATCAGCTCTCTCTGGCACTGTTGGGGTGGATGAGTCTCACTCCTCCCACCCCATTCACTGTAGCACCCATTCAGAAATCCTGCTTGCTGACACATAAGGACATAATTTGGTTACTTTTCCTGCAGCTGGTCGGCAAATTGTTGAGCTAATCTTTGCATTTGCAATATTTGCTCTAAGATTAGTAAGTGTAACTCAAGCTCATTCAATTGGGAGACAATATTTACACAGTGCAAAGGCTGACACAGTCACCAGGCTTGGTTATCCTGCTTAAGTAAACAACTTGATGCTGTAATTTTCTCATTACCATTAAATTGCTGTTTTTAATTTGCCTCAGAAGCCTTCGTACTTTGAGAAATGTGTAAATTATGTGTGCCCTTTAACAGTGCTATGGAAAGGAAAACCTAGTCCTGTTGTATTTAAACTGGAAGGTTGCACTGAATTCCTCAGTGTGTTTACACTCAGGATTTTCAGTAAGTTGGGCTTTAAACTCTGCACTAGGATAGTTAATATATCATGTCATATCATATCATATCACATCATAATAATATTGTATCTTAAATATAAAATATAAAAATGCAGTACAAAAAAGCATAATTAATATAAAATACATTAATAATATAATAAATAAACAGTCACTGAATGCCATGCTGTAAATGAACATTGTGAAAATTCTTGTGAATTAACAAGGAGTTACAAGAAAATACACATTCTGTCAAACAAGTTTCTTTGTGTGCTCCAAGACAGTTCCTCTGCTTCCCAGGGCATTTCCTTTAATATTTGAAATTAAGATTTCTGATTTTAGGCTCATCCTCCCACCATGACCCTGAGAGACCCAAGAACAACACTTTGTTCTCATGTGAGTGTGGTAAAGAGACAGGGACCATCCCAGAGATCTCATGGTTTGTTTAACTATGGAGTGGAATCATAGTGTTCAAATTCCTCCATTATTTGGTATTTTACATTGAATTTGGGTGAGTTTTGTTGCCTGTGTGTACAAAAATGGCTCATCTATACCTGGGATATGCCCTCTGAACACAGTGATGTCTTTTCAGTACCCTCCCTATAAAAGCACCATTAGATTTAACTAATCCTCCATGTCCTTAATTAAATACTTCTGGAGCAAGGAGCCTTACCTTCTGTGCTTCAAAATTGCAGTGATTACTCCCCTGCTGAATAAACCTTTTTTTTTTTTTGGTGGTTGTTTTTTAAGTGCCTTTGCTGGTTTTGTTTGGAATTTTTTTTTAAACAGGAATTAAGCTGTTTCTCATGCCATTGTCCAGTTGCAAACTGGCTTGAGACTGACTTGTGCCATGGCCTCTGACCTCCAAAACTGCCCACTCATTTTTTTCCTGAACTAATCAGCTCGATGAACTATTTACAGTTGGCTTTTGGGTCTTCTCACTGCTTCTGCGGCTGCCCCTGTCTGAGTAATTAATGATGCTGTGGCTTGTTTATGGTCTTGAGTTACTAATGCTCTTGGCTGCAAATGCATTTTTACCTCTGGGACGTGCCAGTTTCCTGGTTTTAGTCCCACCTCACCAGCCCAGGTCAATTTTTTGTGTGTAAACAGATTTATCCTCTAATAGTTTGGGAGAGACTAGAGTAATTCATCAGTCCTATAAAGAACATGCCCAGCCAGATTCTTTCCTTCTTGTGCCTGTGCAACTCATCAGAAGTCAGAAAGATTTCTGCAGGACAGCTAAAATTAAAAGAAATAAGAAAAAAGGAAAAATAATCCTTCCTTTTTAACTCAGGGTACAAGAAGTCTCAGTTAAAAATAAAGATATTGGATAGTGCATCACATGTCCAGCCATGAAGCCAGCCCTGATCCTTGCTGTATCAATGCTTTTGGGAGTAATTAAAGAGGGACTTGGTGGGATAATCCCATCTGCATTTTAAAGCTGGAGTAGTGGGTAAAGAGAAGTTACACAGCAGCAGATGATGCAGACAGTGATAAAAATATCACCTTGTGGCCTTGGAGATGGTTTGCTGGGTTATGTTCCAGGCTTGTCCTGTCCCAGGCAGTCACAGCAAGAATGCTAAATCATAAGGGAAAACTGAGCTTGGTCTCCTACTCTCTCTGGAAACCTGTTCCAGTCTCTCCATGCAGGTATATTCAGAATCATTCTGCTTGTTTCCATCCTTGGTTTATTCATAGCTACAGTTCCTTCCAGTCTTCTTGGGGATAAGATTGTCTTTTGGCATAAATTATTACTTTTACATAGTGTATAATTCTCTAGATATCTTACCTTCTCCTGCCTTTTTTTTTTTTGTGTGGTGTTTTTTGTTTTGGTTTGTTTTTTTGTTTGTTTGTGTTCTGGAGGGGTGTTATTTATTTGTTTCTTTGTTTTTTGGATGTGTCTAAGGCTACTTCCTTAGTGATTTGTGATTTGAGCACAATTTCTGCCAGTTTTGGAAGCATTTATTTCAGAAACCAGAAGTTGGTCCCATTATCTCTCTACCTTTGTTGCCCAGTTTGGTTAGCAGTGTCTGCTCAGGTTACCCATGGATGGGATTTTTGGGGTGTCCTGAGCAGGGCCAGGAGCTGGACTCAGTGATCCTTGTGGGACCCCTCCAACTCTGCATATTCCATGATTCTATGAAATAGAAGTGATAAAGGTGAATGTGGTGCTTTCACTGAGAGGATGGAAGTAGATTTTTCCATTTCAAACTTTTCCAGGGGTTCTCCTTTCTCTCTTACTTTCTTCTCCCTCACATCCAGCTTGGAAATGCCTCAATCAATGGCGAATTTTGGAACACTGTAGTGATATGCACATGGATAAAAGTCCTTTATGGTGTTGCTGAGGACATTGTGGGATCCACTAGACTCCTTTGGCATTCTGATTTCCTAAGAACTCAGTACAGGCTACTTAAATATTTGAAGGCAGCTTCTCTGGAATTCCTGAATGGTCAAGAGAAACGCTACAAGTAATGATAATTCTTAATCTCTGGCTTGTCTCTTATTTTTATTTATTTTTTTAGTGAAAATTGGCCTTTTTGGACTGGAGCAGGGCAGGGTTTGCCTATGAAGTGTCCCCAGTGTGCTGATTTGCAACTCTTTCCTGGTTGGTGTTTGCATCTGTAATGAGCATTAGGTGGTACCTCCTGTCCTGAGACTTTTTGGAGAAGCCTTGGGAAATTCAGCCTTAAAAATCATAGAATAATTTACGTTGGAAAAGATCTCCAAGATCATCAGGTCCAACCATACCCCCAGCACTGCCAGGTCCACCACCAAGCCATCTCCCCAAGTGCCACATCTGTGTGATTTTTGAACACTTCCAGGGATGATGATCCCACCACTTCCCTGATCAGCCTCTTCCTTGACCAGCTTCAGTCTGGCCATTCATTGATTTCTTAGCACAGACACTTAAATTCTACTAATTTCTTTTTGGACGTCAAAATCCATGTATTTGTCTACAAAATGAGGCATTGTGCTTTGCTCTTAGTAGAGAGAATATATCTTTTTTTTAGCTTTATGCTTGTTTTTGTACAGTACAAGATATTTTCTGTTCACTTTGGGATGGCCCCATTCCATCCTTCCCACAAAGCTGTATATATACCTTCATTCTCTCAGTGAGCAAAATTCTTATGCACTACAGGGAATGAAAAGACAATTGCAAAAATCATCTGGTTTTGGTTTATATAGGAAAAGCACTTTCTTTTACACTGAGTGGTGAAGTGCAGGCAGGAGTCTGTTCTTAAAGAATGGGGTGAATGAGCATCCTGTAATTGTCTTGGGGATGCTGTTATACAGAGGAAGACCTCCCTGTGCCAATTGAAATTCCATAGCTTTACAGTTGTGGTGAGTACTTTCCAGTTAATTTGGCAAAGGGTTAAAGGTGTGACAAGCAGGAGAGGCAGGGAATGATGCCAAGAGACAGGTTCAGCTTCTTTGGGCACTGGGCAGCATTTTGCTTGTTAATTCTACTGACTGTAGCAAATAACTTGCATTTGCATCCCTTTCAAGTATGTGTAGGAGGGAGGGGCCTGCACCAATTTGTCTGGTTTAATTATAGATGTTCTACCCACCTTCCTAATTGCTCCTTCATTAAGAAGTAGCTTGTTTCTTATTTTCCCTAGGAGCTAAAGATAATCAACTTTTGTTTGTTTCTGTAAATATTTTTTTCTGCCCTTGAGGAGATAATTATTTCTATTGTTGCATGAAGATGGTGGCCAATACAGGAGGAATAATTAGAGCAGATGGCTGAAAATACTTCCCTTGTAAAAGACATCTAGTATAATAAAATACCTCCCCTTCTCTTTTGTCTCCTCCAAATATACGTTTTTCTTTCCTTCAGGTGAATGGGAGTTGGGTGAGGGGGTGTAAATCTTTTCCTGATGTATTAAACTGAGGAGCTGTTAAGAGTTCACAGCCTGGAAAGTGAGCTCCCTGCATCCATCACTGAAATTAAAGTGTTTTCAAATGTGGTGTGGAGTCCTGGGTGTGTGGCGTGGGGAAATCTGCGCTGCACTCCATCACTTGGAATGTTAACCTTGTCTCTCCGTGGTGACTGAGGACAGGAACACTTGCTCTCCGTACTTGCTGGTTAAATGGCAATCTGTCAGCACCAAGGAAAGGCTGCTCTCCTGGGTGTCAATCTCTGCTGTGTGGGGAGCATTCCAAACCTTTGTTCATTTGTGGATGTGCTCACTGGGACAGGGGAAACTTCCTCCTGCTGAAGATTGCAGGAACCACACTGTGCTCCCTTTCCCATCAGCTGGGTCTGGGGGAAAGGATGAAACTGCCTGCTGGGGGTGGAGTTGGTGGGAAAACCCTCCTGCTTCCAGGTTTCTCCCTCTGGCCATGTCACAGGTGGAACCCACAGCCTGGAATCATGGAACGGTTTGGGTTGGGAGTGACATCAGAGAACATATTCTTTCCAAACCCCTGCCATGGGCAGGGACAACTTCCACTATCCCAGATTGCTCCAAGCCCTGTCCAACCTGGCCTTGGACACTTCAAGGGATCCAGAGGCAGCCACAGCTTCTCTGGGAAACCTGTGCCAGGGCCTCATGGTAAAGAATTTATCCTTAAAATCTAGGGAAGAAGGGAGAATAGTGAGCACAGCAAGAAGCAGGGTCTGTGTTTTACTACATCAGTGCTTCTTGGTTTTAAAATTTATTTTCTGATGAGAGGATGAAAGCTCTTATCTTTGTGCCTGTAAATGTTACTGTAGTCTTTTTTTTGGGACTGTACTCTAAACAAACCCATCTAATTCAAGAAATTGTAAAGTTATCCCAAAGTGTGGTCAAATTATCTATTCTGTATCTAAACAGGAGTTTCTCAACCCTTTAAAGCCCAAACCTTGCATTTTGGTATCCTTCCTGTTTGTGATTTTTTTTACCAGCCTGGGTGGGAATGCAAGTTTTTCACTGTTATTTATTCACTTGTTGCAGTCACTGCTGCTGTTTCTGAGCCCTGGTAGTCACAGGCACAAGCTGACAAACTGATCCTGAGATGTGTCCCCAAAGGCTGACAGAAAGGCAACACCAACCTGGCTGACAGCAGCAGCTAAAAAAACAGAAAATGGAAAGAAATCTACCTGGAGAATGAAAAAAGAAGGTGTAGTAGGCAGGAAAGGGGGTTAAGGTGCTGAATTACAAAGAGATTGTATGTCTTTTATTGTATGCTACAAAAATGTTATTTTACTTTTACATAATTCATTAATTATTTTTAAGATATGATTGGGAAGGAAAAATTAACCCATGTTATAACATGTGATGGGCCTTGTACAAAAGGTTTGGGCTTGATACGAGTTGTGCATAGAATCCCAGAATATTCTGAACTGGAAAGGACCCTCAAGGATCATTGAGTACAACTCCTGGCCCTCACAAGACACCCCAAAAATCCCATCATGTGCCTGAGAGCTTTGTCGGAATGCTTCTGAGCTCCATCTGGCTTGGGGCTCTGATCTGGGGAGCCTGTTCCACTGCCCAGATTCCCTCTGGGTAAAAAAACCTTTCCCTAGCAAATAAAATTTCCTGTGTGCATGACACATTCCAAATGGATGTCAGAGCTGGAAAGCACTTGCAGGATTCTATTCATTGAATTTTCAGGTCAGATCCCTTCCCAGCTCCTTCTGTTCTTTGGTGCCCCAGGAAGAATAACTGGGATTTCTTAGGGATTCCCAATGGTGGTGATTTCCCACCCATAGGAGGTTTCTGCCCATATTTTGCAGGTTTGGCTCTCTACTGGGTTAATGCCGCCTGCTGTGCTGGGTTGGACATGTGAAATGTTGCCAGAGTGGGCCTCATGAATGTGTGATGTGAGGGCACATCCTGCAACAGTCTGGGGGATGATTTTACGTGTTCAGTTCAGGTTATAATTGTTTATTTACCTCACTACATTGTATAAAACATACAGCCAGAAGAGACTCATGCCCCAGTTTATCTGCTGATTGTCACAAACCCTGCAGGACTGCAGAATCTTTGTTGTCTTGCTTCTCCTGTTAAACCTCGTTGAAATTGGCCACATTCAAATGTGAGCTGTGACAGTGACACAGATGGCTGCAGAGATGTTGTGGTCCCATAAGCTCTGTTTCCTCCAAATCCTCTTTCCAACTCTGGTACACACTGAAGCCAGAGCGTGGAGCTGCCACCCCACTGCAGCGGCTGCTGCCAGCCAGCTTCAGCTTCACAGCTCAGGGTTTGTTTTATGCCAGCTCCTCTTTCTCCCATCCTGATTTTCCAGCTCCCTGCCATTTTTCCTGAAGCTGGAAAAAGCACAGGAGGAAAATGCCCAGCACCAGTGGCTGACACACAGCTTTCCTTGGCTCTGCGGGTTCCTTATGGTTCATTCAACAAACCCACGTGGGGTGGGCACTCAGCCACAACCCTGGCACCTGCAGCTGCTGCTGCTCTTCAGGCTGACTGAGAAGTATTTCAATTAAACACCAGAGGTCAAATACAGGGTGCCAGGCAGGGGAAAAAATAGAAAAAGAAAGAGTTTTGCTTGTCTGAAAAAAAAAATATATTGAGAAAGATGTTGTGACTCTGTCACCAGCCCTGCTTAATGAGAGATGTGCAATTAATTTGTGTATTAGTTGGTGTTATTTTTCCATGGGCTGCTTAAGTGGAATTGGATATAAACACCACCAGCCTTCTGTAAAGGATCTTAAGAATTCTGTTGCAGCTGGAGATTGCACTGTGCTTTTCTCCCAGAAATCAGGGAGGGTAATCACGTGGGATTCACAAAGTTGAGGAAAACTGTACTGGTGGTTCAGGGCAGGTGTCTGTTTCATGAAACCTGCATTAGACCACACCCTCTTCTCTCAAAGATCTTAAGGAGGTGCTCTTTCATCTTAGGGAAGGGTGCAGGACTGCAAGAGAAGAGTCACCAAACAAAATTGTTTGATGTCTTTCCTCAATCCCTACAGAGCTGCCTTCCCTCTAACCCCCCTCTATGCTCTGGTAATTTAAAGTGTGTTCCTTGAACAAACCCTCTTTTCTCCTCCTTAAACAGATTCTTTGGATTTATTGTCTCTGTGATAATGCAAGGATAGTACAAGTGATTATAAACAGCTCTTGGTCTTGTGTTATTTAGCTGATGATAATCTCTTTAATTTTATTTATAAAGAAGAAAAGGTGATTTCACAATATTTTACAAATATTGATTTTACAAGCCAGAAATCACTTGAAAGACACACAGGAAGGTGGTGCACATGACAGTGGACTAAGCCAAGCATTTTCTCACTGTAAACTTTTAGGTTTGGACTGGGTGGAAAAATAGAGAATTATATGACTTTGATTGACTTATTTTCTCCCCCTGTGAGGGTGGGGAGGCTCTGGCACAGGTTGCCCAGAGAAGTTGTGGTTGCCCCATCCCTGGAAGTGTCCAAGGCCAGGTTAGATGGGGCTTGGAGCAATTTGGGATAGTGGAAGGTGTCCCTGCCCAGGGCAGGGGGTGGAACGTGGTGATTCTTCAAGTTCCTTCCAACTCAAACCATTCCATGATCCTGTGATTCCACTGTCATGTATGAACACTGAGATTTTTGTGCCAGATGGTGTTGGGAGAACTGAACAGATACTGAGTCCTCTAAGAGGTGACAGCAGAAACCATCAAGCTCAAACACTGATGTTAGGTAGAGAGAAGCTTAGATGACTTAAAAGAAGAACTAGAATGTTTTCTAGTTAGAAATCCCTAGTTTCCATCTTAAAAGAAAAAAAAAAGTCAAATTCAGAAGAAGAATTTATTCTCAACTCTTGCAGGTCTTCTATCAACAGCTGACTAAGTGCTAGCAAGAAGGTCTGGTGCATTCCTTGCAGCCTTCCTTGCCCATGAGAGTTAGTTGGAAGATTCTGAGTGATTTCAGAGGGTCAGAGAGATGTCAGAGTGACTTAAAGGCATTCAGAAAACCTTCTCAACCAAATGTTCCTGTGGATCCCACCATTTCCCAGCTGCCCCCTCCAGTATCATGCTGGTGGCATTGGCAGCATTTGTGCTAGACAGGAATTTATTGAATTTGTAATTTTATGCTACAATTTTATGCTGTCTCCTCCTCTGAGATAAAAAAAAGCAAGTTTAATTAGTTGTTTTTCAGTGTATCTGTTATATATTTTATGCAATCTGCTTCATAGCATTGTCAATGAAGAGTAATTCACAGACTCTCTGGAAAGATAATTTCCTTTCAGTTGAAAATTTGTCCTAAATCTCTGAACTATAAAACTAATGAAAATTTAACTTGTCCTGCTACACTTAGCAGCTATGCAATAATTTCACTTTGGTAAAGATGAAGTGGTTCACTCCCTCTGACACCAGAGTTTGAACTCCCAAGAATTTTTTACTGCCTTGTGTGTTAATGCAGTCCCAGGCTTCACTCTGAACTGAATCAAGTTAATTCCCTTTATAGGGAAATCATAGAATGGATTGTAGAAAATCCCAGCATCCAGCCAGGGTGGATATCAGCCTGTTGTATCTTTTAGCCTGGGAACCACCACTCGTTCCCTGGTGTAAATGATTAGAATGACAGAGTGGTTTGGGTTAGAAAGACCTTAAAGCTCATCTGAAAGTCCACGGGCATGGACACCTTCCACTGGACCAGATTGCTCAGGGACAGCACTATGGGAAATATTCTATAAAACATCAGCACATGAAACTAAACCTGAAAACAGCACAGTAAAAGAGAATAATGATCATAACACCCCCATTATTGATTCACCTCAACTGCAGCTCCTGAGCAAAAGCTTTCATGCACTCGATGTGCTCCATTTGAAAATGGAGTAACTCTGTTTTGCTTTTGTCTTGAGGTTATTCTTTCCACTGCTGTTTTGGATTAGCACAGCCCAGTGAGGACCACAAATATTTCCATGTCTGGTTTCCCCCCACCACTGCCTCAGATGAGTTGAGGATGTTCTTGCTGGTTGACATATGAGACCAAATAATATGTTTTGAATGTCTATGTCCACACTTGTGCACACGTGTCCAGGCACAAATATTCACACCTTCTTCAAGAAATTCACCATCAGGGCCCGAAACAACCTGGTCTAGTGGCAGGTGTCACTGCCCATGGCAAGGGGACTTGAAGGAAATGACCTTTCAGGTATTTACAACCCAAAAAATTCTGTGATTCTATAAAACCTTCACTGCAAAGTACATGCTTGAAGTTTAGAGGTGAGAAGGAACCTTTAAACTTAGGAATCATTTTACAGTTGCATATCATGAGTCAGTCTATTAGCAGTTTTCAAGCTATTCAGGGCTTTATTTGGAACTGCTGTGCTCACCCTTAAAGCAGAGGCAATAACAACAACGGATAAGCTGAGAAAGCCAAAAAGCTAAAAAGGTATTTTGAGAGGAGGAATGTCTGTCTAAATGAGGATGGGCGGCAGGAGAGCCTTTAGGAAAAAAAAAAAAACAAACCAAAAAAAACCCCCCCAAAAAACCACCTAAAAAAACAAACAAACAAAAAAACCCCACCAACCTCTAAAGCAAAATACTGCCCATCCAGCAGGATGTTTTAATTCTAAGCTCTTCAGGCTGTTTTATGACATTGCCAGGAAACAACAGTGCAGTTCTTCTCGGGAGGCAGAGAGACACACACCAGGAAACCTGTGGTCGGTCCTGGAGCAAATCCCTCGTTTCCCAGACCAGAAAGAGAAAGGGGCAACCCCCAAATTGTGACAGGCATTCCTGAAGGGCCAAGCACCTCTCCAGTACCAATATCCATCCATTCCTTTGCCTTACGCAGGGTCCCTCTGGAAGTCATCTTGCCCAGAACTCGGCAGAGGAGATGCCAATGCCACGCTGGACGCGGCTTTGGCATCTTCTCCACTGTTCTCTGAGCAAAGTGGCTTCTTAAAAGACGGGAAGGGGCGAGCTTTGAACTCCTCTGGATCTTTCTCTTTCCAGCTCGCCCTCCAGTTCTGTGGCCGGTGGGACGAGGACTCCAGCTGGCCTGCTGGCCACCAGCCGCGAGATGGCGATAACGTCACGATAGAAGGCGGCCGGACCCTGCTCTTGGGGACCACCACGAATGTCCTCAACCTGCTGCATCTCAGAGGTCTGCAGGAGGGGGGTTCGGTGCTCGTCCTCCTCCAGGGATGGGGTTTTTCATGGCCCTGGTCTCTCCTTCCATTCCCCAGCTCCAGCACCAGAGAAGATGATTGTGAGGCTGAGCCTGCCCTCGGTAGATGCAAGGGGGCAGTGATGGGGGACAGGGCAGGAATTTAAACATTCTGTGTGCAGAATGAATTGTTTATGCTGCTTGAGTATAATGACAATATAAGCAAAAAGGCCTTTTCTCCCCTTTTTTTCTTTTCCCAGTCCACCAAAATTGCTGCTGTCCTGAGCAGTGTTCAGTGATAATGGCACTGCTGCTAACAGAAATCTACTCTGTTCTGTTTGGCATCTTTGAGGCAGGTGTGTCACAAACACCTTTACAAAATTATTGACATTATAGAATTGTAGGTCACAACTATCAAATGCAATAAATAATCCCAAATCCTAGAGGCCAGCTGGGGTAAGTAAATAACTGAGCACATTTATGATGGCAAACCCTGGATTTGCTGGGTTTATGTACCCGTACATAGACCCAGAATAAGAATGAGACAGGCATATCTCAGAGGGTGTCTAAGTAAGAATTTAAAGGACTTGTAATTCCATGCCAGAAATCTTTCCCCCTGGAAGTTAGATACTGGTTG
This sequence comes from Anomalospiza imberbis, assembly GCF_031753505.1. NCBI lineage: Eukaryota > Metazoa > Chordata > Aves > Passeriformes > Viduidae > Anomalospiza > Anomalospiza imberbis. The sequence continues at coordinate 4,309,713 of NC_089683.1, forward strand.
TGGAAACTGGTGTACGCATGCCTGGTATTATGGGAATTAGTTGTGCTGGTGAAATTGCTTATTAAAAGTTAAGCCTCTGCTGGAATAGACCTCAAAAAATGAAAGCAGGAGCTTTTTATATATTTAAAGACCAGGATCATTGCTGGTAAAATTTCTTTTATTATAAAATGATACTAAAGGTACTAGTTTTTCGTTGAGATGATAGTGAAAGCAATGCATTTGACAATTATATTTTATTTTAAATTTGAATAATAATTTGATAAAGAAAAAAGTTTGCAATTTTATCCCTATCATGAGAACATTTTCAAAACTGATTGAATTTGCTCAGTCTAGGCTTAGATGTTTTCAAGAATTGCTACATCAGACATCACTCCCATTTAAAAGCAAAATTAAAAATCAAAGGAGATTTTAAGATTAAAAAAAGGCAAAACACTTTGGTACAATCCTTTTCCCCAGTGAAAATTCTAAATCTGTGATTCAAGATTATTCTTAACCTCGTTGTGATTATTCCATACTTTAGAGAAGACAGGTCAGAACACCAGATTTATTTTGGCTCCAAATCTGGATGAAGATTTTGGGGCTCAGTCACTGACTTTGTGAAAAACTGGGACAAAATATTGGAGCAGAAACCCTCTGAGCTTTGGACCTATTCAAAGGCTCATTTGATCTATGAGTCAGCCCTCATGAAGCTACTGGAGCTCTGATTGAATTTAATGAAGTCTGGAGTAGTATCTTTATGGCTTTGGCTCATCTGACATTCAAATCATTCCTCTTCTTTATCGTGTTTTCCAAGAAGCCTGGTTTATAAAGTCAATTCAGTTAGAAAAGCAGCATGCGAATATTCTAGATGCGATTATTTTCTCCATTGTTACATGCCAAACAGAGGGATAAAACATTTTAGAATTATAACCTGCAGGAATTTTTTGTCTGAGCTTTGTGAAGTTGCCTGTTGCATCCACTGCCACTACGTAGGTTCTCTGGCTGTGTAGCCTTGGTTAGATTTGGAATCAAGACATGATGAGATCTGCTGTGAAATGAGGCTGAGATTTATCTTTCCTTACCTTCTATTTTTTTAAGCTGTCCAGCTCAGGGGAGTTGTTTAGGCTCCTGTATTGATAGAAACACACATCAACAAAGACCTGTTCATCTTAGGAATTATAGACACCCATCTCAAACTGAACCACAGGTGATCCCTCAGAGCAGCAACTACCAACCCAATGAGCACATCAAATAATCAACCACTTTCCCCAGGTGCAAGATGGGCATGGCAGTAAACCCCTAACCCCTAAGGTAGGTGTCAATATGTGCTTCGATTAAAACATCCCATTCCTATTTTACCTGGAGAGTTTTTCTTAGCTGGAGCTGGAGAAAGGGATTAAATTGTAGCTCTGCTCCCTTTGGCTTTCATGACTCAGCATCAGGCTGGCTGTGCACTCTTAAGCTGAAAATACAAGGTTTTGTGGATGGAAAAATGATTTAACATTTTACTGCTGCTGCACTGCCCATTTTCTGGTGCTGTATCCAGCAAATCCAACACATGTCTACAGGCCCATTTCTTGAAATTCCCCTCTTTTAAGACACCATGAGGATTTTGAATACTGGCCCTGTGTTGTCCCCTTTTGATGATTTCAACATTGCAGGAATTATTTAAAGAGTGTTAGTACAAGAACATCAACTTCACCTGCAGCCTTAAACTGACCCTTCTTTGGCCATATTAACATATAGCCCCAAACATATAGAGGTTCTGGGAATGACCAGACTGTGTGGGCAGAAGATCTGGACATCAAAACAATAGAAAAATAGGATTAGGCAGCTGGGTTCTTCTCACTGCCACAAGGGCTCAGCAGTTTCTCCCTCCTCCTCAACAAGCAGAGCATGGATATCAAGAGTAAAAGTTTAATAGTCAGGCTGTGAAACAGCTCAGACAAGACTGATTGGGGAAGAGATACAAGATAGACAGACTGTAGATAGTTCTGTATGTTCAGCAGATTGCAGTTATTTTTGTAATCCCAGCATCACAAGCATGGAAATATTTATGATAACATAGGACAGATGGAAATTTCCTTTGCACAGGGCTTACGCTGGAGGAACTTTGCATTTGATGGGTTGATACCTCAGACATGTGTTGTTGCCTTTGTCTGAAATTATAGTGGTCTAGGGAGGTCTGGAGAAGCTGTCTGGTCTTTCAGGAGTCCCTTGGAGATGAATTTTGGGGTGACACTCCCAGTTACACCCCAGTGGAATTGAAGATCCCCACCCGGGCAGTTGCTCTTGCAAAGGCAATTTTGAGGTGGCCACTCTTGTAGGCATAAGGGAGAAGATTGCTTTGATCCTTGTGCTGGAAAAGACTAATTTTCCATTAAAAAATCATTTAGGTTGGAAAAGACCTCAAAGATCATGGAGTCCAACCTTTGACCAAATATCACCATGTCAACTAGACCACAGCACTGAATGCCACGTGCAGTTTTTCTTTGATTCTCTGATTTTGTGAATATTTTGAATTTCTTGTAATCCACGCTTTGATCAGACTTTGGCCAGAATGGATCCTGTGAGTAAATCTGGGAGAGGGGAAAACAAAGATATTGATTTTGCTTTTCTTTTCCTCCTCTTTGATGCTATTAGCAACAAGCATCAAATATTCACTGATACACCGACTTCAGTAGTTGTCAAATAAACTGTGCTTCAGTCACTGCTGAGAAAGATTGGGTTTTAATTCACTGAAAGAAGGAGAAAGTGTTTCCCTCTGTTTTCTTCTCTATGGCATCAACCAGTCCATAAACTCATTTTTAAATCCCTTGTGAGTTGGCACAGTTGGAACCTGTTCCTGTCATGATGTTTTCTGTGCTCTTTTGATCAATCCATTTGGGATAAGCATTGTGATCCCTTTTTTTTTTTTTTTTAATGCAGTTTCCAGTTCATATTTTCTTTTTTTAATCAGGCAGAGACATTACAATTAAAATACCATAAAAGTGATTCTGGCAGTATTGCAATAAGCATGTTTTTTAATTAAAGAAAGAACATGGGATGTACAAATAGTACCAGCTAATGGGAAATTTCATCCAATGTATTTTTTAATTGAGATTTAAAAGGAAGAAAAGTCAGCTCTATTTCTCTCTGTCACTGTGTGATATTTTCCTACATTGTTACGGTGAGCCTCCAATAATTAGTCTCAGAGCTTTAGAATCCTCTCTGTTCTCATGAAAAACTGTGAAAAGCATCCATTCTTTATTTTTCAGTATATTTTTCTGCAGGGAAAATCCAGTGTAATCCAGTAGAGTGCAACTCACAGATGTGGGCATTCCTGGAGGAAGGGTTTTCAGGCCCTGAATTTGTAGCAGTTTAAGGTGTGGGTCTTTTCAGATCCTCCCCCAGCTGCAAACCCTGGTTCATGTTTGGGTGTGGACTGCAGGTTTCCTTTGCCATCATGTTTCATATGAGTTTATGGGATGTACATTGGCCTCCCAGGACTCCCACTTGCCAATTAAATTGATTTGCTGCAACTTCGGCAGCTCTTGAGACTCCTCTGGGATGTTTCACAGTGAGCAGATCTGTGGAAGCTAATCCTGGCCAAGGAACTGAACACAGCTTTGGCAGAGACTGAGCAGAAACCCTGGGCAGCACCATCTCTTTCCTCTAATCACTGTCATGGAAAGAGGGAATCACAGAATCACAGACTGGTTTGGGGTGGAATGGACCCTAAATCTCATCCCATCCCACCCCCTGCCATGGACAGGGACAACTTCCACTATCCCAGGCTGCTCCAAGCCCTGTCCAGCCTGGCCTTGGACACTTCCAGGGATCCAGGGGCAGCCGCAGCTTCTCTGGGCACCCTGTGCCAGGGCCTCACCACCCTCACAGGGAAGAACTTCCAAATGTGCACTGAATGAATGTCTGTCACTTGGGGACTTGAAATGACAGCCCAAGGACCTTTGTTTTCATCATGCCTCTGTGGGTGGTGTTTACCTGATGCCTTCACAAGGCTCACTTGGAAGTTCCTCAATTAGATCCCAGATGATGTCAGATGTGCTAGAAGACACCCTGGAGTGTTTGCACCTCTTCCCCACCAAGTCATCTCTCCTCTTCCAAAACCATCCAGGTGTTTTTAAGTATCTCAGAGGCCCCTTAAGATCTGAACAAAAAGATTTCTTTGAAGAAGGTACATCTATGGCAGCATCTTCTGGGATGCTGATTAGAATTGCCTTTTACTTGTCTCCTGAGCTCTAAGGGAAGAGCCTGATCAGTTTCCAAGGGAGCACGTGCCATCTGAACAGATGGCTGTGAGCACAGCAAGCCAAAAAACAAAGGCTTGTCAGGCTGGGGAAATGAATTCTGTCTGAGAGTAGTGAAGCAGCTGCCGATTCCTCTCCCAGGGATGGATTAAGGCGTCCATCCAACAAAATGCTGGAATACAAGCTTAACTTTTGAGTGTGTTAGTGATGTCCTGATGGAAATACACAGGCATTGAATTCAGAACTAATCTGGGATCCCTACCTGTGTGCTATGAATATGGAGGAACATTTTGAGGGAGGTGCAGGATGAATTTTGGACTCCTGGTTTGAGCAGCCTTTTGGGCAGGGCCAATATAACAAAATTCCCCTTTGCATCTTGTTCAGCCATGGTCCAAGCTGCAAACAACTTTCGTGGTTCATTGGAATGTCCTGTGAGCACGTCAACAGGGTGCAGGTGACAGATCCATGAAATAATTGTCTTTTCTAAAGCTCATGAACTTTGTATTTTTCTTTCTGTGTGCAACAAAATTTTGGTTGCTTTGGGATTTTTTTCCTTGCTTGGAGGCCCTACCAGGGACACCCTTGGAGCAGAAGAATGATCAGTAAGGGGGCTGCCAGCACACTAAAGCCTTGTGGTTACACAGGATCAATAAAGCCATTCCAGCTCTGACAGTGGCATCCTCCTGTTTGCCACTCAGGGATGCTGGCCAGGAATAGAACTTCTGGTCCTGAGCCTGTCTCATGGGGAATTCTGTGGCTTTGTCATGTGAAACACCAAGTGAGAGGAGCTGGTAAGGGCAAGCTGAAGGCTATGGGGCTGAGTTATTCCTGGTCGTGGAGCAACCAGAGCAGTTCTCCCCTGCACTGTGATGGGAAGAGGTAGTCCAGGTGAAGATTTCAATCTGCAAATCCCCTTCCATGTAGGGGAAGTTCCCTGCTAGTTGAAGGTTATGACACAGTAGTGATATATAAGAGCATTTTGTTGATACTCTTCTACCACTTGATTATTAAAAAAAAGATGTTTTGAGACAATCCAGCACTCTTCATGTAGTTTGCTGGCTTTAACACTGTATTCAGCTTTACATAAAGAAGTAGAATTAAATAAAATATGAAGCAGAACTGAATAGCTGAAGTTGAACTAAATATAAATATGTTACTTTTATCGCAGCTCCCTAATGAGCTGTTCATTAGGAAAAATATCTTAAATTGACAGTGAATGCAAAGTGTGGTCTCAAAAAAGTCTCCATGCAAAAGGTGTACTTTGGAATGGGGACTTTGCTTCCCTCCAATTTCAGGAAATCTATAAACCAGTCTATATCACAACCCAAATGAAAGATAGTAACATAGCTTTTATTTATTATAAGAATATCTAATTTAATTTTTTTTTAATTTAAAATGAGGTTTTTGAGGAGGGATATAAAATGCTATGTCTGCAAGTGTGGCTCTTCTTGACAGAGGCAAAGAGAAACTCCCCACACCCACTTCCCAATCTTCTACTTAATTTTTTTTGTTTTTTTTTCCTTTTGTTTGGTTTTTCCTTTTACCTTTTTTTTTTTTTTTTTTTTTTTCCCCAGAAGTACACGATGCAGGCTCTTTTCATAGTTAATGTTTTGGATACCTGGGCTATGGCATTGTATAAGTGAGCCCAGGACACTTGACAGAGAGAATTGTTAATACATTCCCTTTCCAAATCCTTTGTTTTGAGCATGTCCTCCACCATTTCCCAGGGACTTCAGGGGGTAAATCTCTTTTCACAAAATGAGTAGTGTTGTAATTAATTATTTTTTCATCAGATTAAACCTCCCACCTTATTATTAGGTTTGTTTTCTTTAATATATCTTTTTTTTTTAATTATTTGGTCTGGCTGCTTCTCCCCTCCTATGGGAGATAGGGAGTTGCCTTGTTGTTTTTATTCTTTCTTTTCCTCCTCTTTTTTTCCCCCCTTTGGTAAAGACAGATAAAGAAAGATTTCTTTTCTGTTTGTGCAGAGGTGGAGGCTAATTGCTGGGTTAATTGAGAAGAATGGTGCTTCTGATGTTCTCACAAAGTATCAAATAGCCTCAACATATTTCTCCCCTCTCTCCCTCACTCCACCTAAAGAGACCCATTGAATTTACACATTACTGTACAGAAGTGATTATGGGCTTAATTGTATTTATTTTGCTTGGTGGGGAGGCCATCATAACAGTGGTTGATTGATTTTTATAAAATCACCCTCAAGGTCATGTGTAGGACTTTGCTTTCCTGTGCAGCCATAACAAACAATTTGAGGGTCACAGCCAAAGGCTCCGTTGAGCAATATTCCTGCTTTCTGCTTTCAGAGAAGGGGTCAAGTGCAATAAAAGAAGGAAGCATAACTTTTATTTTCTTTTTTAAAAAAGGAGAAGACAACCTTGTAAAGCAGCAGCTGTATATTTATTCTGACCCAACAGAAACCACAGAGGTGTAGAGGGACAATATGCAATTTTTGGACAGAAGAATTTGTAAGTGTGCCCAGAGTTTGTTTTACACATAGACTTGATAAATGGTTAAATGAGTCCTTCCTAATGCTTTCTTTTCTGTTCTGCATTAATGCCCTTCTTTTATCCTCAGCAGCTGAACTTTACTTTTACACTGTATTTTCTCCCAAAGACCGAGCACCATTTGGATTTGTCCTGGGAGGTTTTCAGAAGCTTTGCAAAGATCCAGGGGACAGCAGCATTGTGAAGTGACTGTGAGTGTAGCTGATCTGCCCCTTTTCCATGGTTAAATTTTGTCTCTGACTGCTGCTTCTAAGGGAAAGCAAAAGAGTCACATACAGCAAATCCCACAATCATGGAACAGTTTGGTTGGCAGGAACCTTAAAAACCATCTTGTTCCAACATCCCTGCTGTGGACAGGACAGCTTAAATTAGACCAGGTTGCTTAAAGCCCCATCCAAGCTGGCCTTGAACACCTCCAGGGACAAGGCAGCCACAACTTCTCTGGGCAACCTGTTCTAATTCCTCACCACTCTCACAGGGAAGAATTTGTTCCTAAAATAAGGGCTTCTGGTGTTCAAGTTGCACCAGAGGAGGTTTAAATTGGATATTAGGAATAATTTCTTTACTGAAAGGGAGGGCGAGGTATGTAATAGACTTCTCAGGGCAGTGGTTGACTCAGCGTCCCTGGAAGTGTTCAAAAAATGGACCTGATGCTTGGAGACATGGTTTAGTGGTGGACTTGACAGTGCTGAGTTAATGGTTGGACTCTGTGATCTTAGAGGTCTTTCCCAGCCTCAGTGACTCTGATTTCCCTTTGGAAGGGTCAAACTTGCATGCCAGGTGTGCACAGCTCCTGCTGGAATTCCTGCTGCTGCTGGGATGAGGTGGGACTATTGCTCCTACTTGCACCCAGAGCAGTTAGCAGCATCCAAGCTTCTCAGACACTCAGAAATCCACAAAAGATATGGAAAATCTTTGATCAACAGCTTGAAAATTTTGAATGGGCAATATGTGACTGAAACTTGGGAAATCTTGTTTGAGACAGAATTGTGATTTTGCAACTGAAGGATAGGACAACAGTCTACCAGCCCTCCTGGTCCAGTGGTACAGCATGGCAGCAATTAATATATTCATTAAAAATTGTATGAAGAGAAGTGGAAACAGAAATTACTGTAACTGAGAATAGAGCATAGGAAGTCAATAAAGACCTTAGGGAAGATGCCTTTTTTAATGTTAGGAGTGAAATAAATCACAGTGATTCACAGTTCCATTTATAGATTGTGGTGATAAAATTATTAACACTGCTGCTATAAAGCAAAAGTATTTAATAAATTTTTCTGTTCTAGGTATGGGAAGAAACAGGATGCTAAATTATATCATTAGAGGAAGATGGACCAGCAGTCCATGTATTGTCAAATAATGCTAATGGAATGAAAACATTAAATATTCTTTCAGAATACATAGTCTTTACATCGACAGGTCCAGTCTCATTCAAGATCTTTAAAACTGCTGCTGGAGTCAGATATCTTGTGTTGTTTTACACGAAACAAGCTGAAATTTGTTCTGGTTCTTCACAATCCATGCAGTGTAATTTGCAAAGATTCTATATAAAGGCTCAATACTAATACATTTGTACATAGAAAAGTATGTCTAGGGAAAGAGACAATTTACATATAGGAGAGTTGGTGTTTTTGAGAGCAAACCTGTGGTTCCCAGTGGTTATAAGTAAGAAAATATGAGATTTATCTCTTCCTTTTATTAAGCATATTCTGTAAAAAATTATGTTAAAAAATTGGAGAGCAATGAAATTGGAAAAGAAAATATTTAATGGGTAGTCCCTATTCAAATACTATTTTTATAAGCCTAAGAAATGAGGACTAAGTCATAAGACTTTGTTATAAGCTCAAGAAATCATTGAAACAAGGAAAGCCCCTCCATGTGAGAATAAAAAAGGAAATCAGGTTAAGCAGAATATGAGCAATGGTGAGCAATGATCAAGATAGTACTTAATCTGTTTTTTTTATTAGAATCTCTGTCCTTTTTTTTTTTTTTTTTTTTGGTCTAAATACTGCAATTACACAAATGTCTGATCTCCCTTCTTCTTGCTAAGATTTGGCAGTGTTATCATGAAATCATGGAATGGTTTGGGTTGGAAGAGACCTTAAAGATCATCTGATCATCTGGTTCCATCCCCTGCCATGGGCACAGACACTTTCCACTCTTTCCACTATCCCAGGTTGTTCCAAGCCCCATCCAGCTTGGTCTTTAGCACTTCCAGAGTTGGGCAGCCACAACTTCTTTGGGCAATCTGAGCCATGGCCTCCCCACCCTCACAGGGAAGAATTTGTGAGGCAGGAGAGCCAACTGGGTGGTAGACAGAGAGATCATCATTAAAAACTGCTTCCACTTTTAGCAAACTGGCCGTGGGATGAGCTGGTACAGTTATCAGCTACTTCACACAAAGGGAGCAGGGTAGGCCCTTTGTAAGAGGTGTGAAGCTTCCAGACTTTGGGAATTTCCCTACTCTCTCCGGGGAAACGGTGGCTTGACCTAGAAAGGCACATCCCATGTGCAGTGTGACAAAATGAATGAGGGTCCACTCTGTCCACATCCATTGTAAAGAAAGTGACAGCGTCCTTCACAGGAGAGAAAATATAAAATAGATAATGGAAGGAACCATTCCAAAGTGACAGACGGGGATTTTCAGCTCATGAGAGGCAAGAACAAGGGAGGCATTTGACAGAACTGGAGAGCTTGAGTCAAAAAAATTGGGATGGAAATGGTTTTTCATGCATTATGCATTTAACCCACAGAATTCATTGCTTCAAGAAGTCGTTGAGACCAAATATCACAAAGATTCCAAAGACCAGTTCTTTATTACTGGCAAATCTTATCCAGTTATACTAATAGTCAGTGGGAGGAAAATGTTGGCAAGGAGTTGAACCCTTATGCTTTGAGGTGAAGCTAACCTCTAATTAGGGATTAAATGAGGTTTTTATGGGATGAGGAGATCAACCCACATCCAGCTAAGAGGGAGATGTGTCTCACACTGTGTTTGGAAGCATCTGGTTTTGAGCAGCATCTGGAAGAGTTTGCAGGATTAAACCAACCGCTGATCTAAACAAGTTGCCAGTTCTTATGTTCCAAAGCAGTTTTCCTCTCCCCTCTGCCAGTCACAAGTAGTTTGTAATCTAAAAAGTAACATAATACAAATTAAGCAGGAATATCCCTTTTCAACATTAAGTGACTTGGTTAAAATTGGGTTTTTCCAAACACAGCTTCCTTTAACTGTCATTAGAGAGTCTGCCCAGGCTGACTGGCCTTGCTCAAGTCTAGAAATCCAGATTGTTGTAGAATCAAAAAATGGACTGGATTAATAGAGTCTTTAAAGGGTTGATAAATTCATAGGGAGAAATAACGAGCAAGGTGGAAATTTCACAGAATGCAATAACATTTTAGCCTTTAATTTTGCTGCAAAGCCCTTTGTTTTCCTACCTCTTACAGTTCCTTTGACTGTGAGAGAATGACTGACTGAATATATGATTGCATTTTGTTCTTCCCTTGTCTTCAGGTGGCAAACTCCTGTTTACTGGACCAGGACCTGTAGAACTGCATGCTCATTACATCCTGGTGTCTGATGGAGGAGAGCTCCAGGTGGGATCCCCTGAGGCCCCTTTCCATCACAAAGCACACATCTATCTCTACGGAAGCCTCCACTCTCCACCATTATTTCCATATGGAGTCAAATTCCTTGCAGTGAGGAATGGGACCCTTTCCATTCATAGTGAGTACATTTCTTTTGATGTCAAAAGCAAAGGATAAATGAATAACAGAAAACAAAACTAAGAAAGCACACAGAAAAACGTTTTTGGAAGAAAAATAAATTGACAAAACTTTGGTCATGACTCTCATGGAATCATGGGATGGGTTGGGTTGGAAGAGACCTTAAACACCATCTAGTTCCAAGAGCCATTCCATGGGTAGGGACAACTGCTATCCCAGGCTGCTCCAAGCCCCATCCAGCCTGGCCTTGGAAAATTCCAGGGATGGGACAGCCACAACTTCTCTGGGCACCATGTGCCAGGGCCTCACCACCCTCACAGGGAACAATGCCTTTCCAATATCCTACCTGCCCCTGCCTTCTGGCAGTGGAAGCCATTTCCTGTGTCCTTTTCCTCCATCCCTTGTCCCAAGTCCCTCTCCAGCTCTCCTGGAGCCCCTTTAGGCCCTGGAAGGGGCTCTGAGATCTCCCTAGACCCTTCTCTTCTCCAGGAGAGGACCCCCAGCTCTCCCAGCCTGGCTCCAGAGCAGAGTGGCTCCAGCCCTCAGAACATCTTCATGGCCCCTTCTGGACCCATTCCAACAATGCCACACCATTGTTATATTGTGGCATAGGAGAATTTAGACATGGAGCTTTTCTCGAAGTCTATGAAATATGGGTATAAAATGGCCATTTCTTGGTTCGGGAGTTTGGACATGGAATTCAAGTCCAAACTCAATTCAGAACACTGGTGCACATTTCTCAAGTTCTTCTCTACTGGGCTATTTTTAAAAGCTCTACGTCTCATAGAGGAGGAGAAAAAAAAAAAAAAGAAAAAGAAAAACCATCTGAATGTCTCATCTCCCTTCCTCCTGTTTGTGTGTGCCAACCTTCCTGTTGGTGGGAGTTCATACCCTCCAGCAGGTCTTGAACTTCCACCCTGTGCCCTACAGGAGGAAATGTTGCTGTCTGAGCACAGAAACACGTGGCTTTTGGACAAAAATGATGTCAGGCACCAAGGGTACCATCGGAGCACAGGCAGGGAGTGAGTTGGGCCTCTGTGCCATCATCCTGCCAGCTCACAGGAGCTGAACAAGGCTGGGAGAAGTTGGGTTTGGAGGGGAGTCAGTGAACAGATGCTTTTCTGAATCAGGAGAGATGATCAGGGGCTGAGGAAGGAGCTCCTGGCAGGGGCAGGAGAGGTGGGGCTGCACCTCAGCACCATGTCAGGTGCTCTTGACCCCTTCATTGAGACACAGCAAGGCTCAATTATTTACTGCTTGTAAAAGGCTTCAATAACTTCAATGAAGTGGCTTTGCAGAGTGTTTCTACCCCATTTGCTGGAGGGTCTCTGTGAAGGAGGGCTATTAGAGCATCTTGGCTGAATCAACTGTCTGATACCGGCCATTGAGTTTCACACAGTTATCCCAGCCCTGAGCTCAGTAATTCCTGTTAGATTAAAACTTGCCTTCCAGAAAGGCTTGGTCTTTGAGGACGTCAAGGGAGACAGAAACCAGCGTTTTCCTTAGAGGCTTTTTCCAGGGGATTAATTTGGTTAATCATCCATTTTTCTTTTTCTTTTTAGAGAAAAGTATTGAGATTTGAATTTTCCTCATAGCAACTTTTGCTGCTTCACTTTCTGTGTCTTCTGCCACTTTAAAGTGTCCTTCTATTCTTGGTTTGACCCCTGTAAGAGAGGATTTTGTCCTTAGATTGTCAGCACTTTGCAGCATGAGCCTTCACTTTTCCATGCTTTTTGTTTTCTAGCAAAAAAGCCAGTAGCAACTCTTGGCAGCTGTGCCTCCTGTGCTGCTTCTGCTTTCAATTCCAAGCCTGTATCAACTCTGCCTTGGTGACTCCATCACCCAACTGAAGACAAAAATCAAAGACAAACAGGGCAGAGCACATTTTGCAGTCTTACCTTGACAATGTGACAGAGGGAGGTAAACCCAGGCTTCCACATCAGTACCTCTGAGTCTTTTCTCAATGATAATTTATCCATTTTACTCAGTGCCATAATTCTCAGTGTGTCTTCAATCCCCAGGAAAACAAGAGGATGAGGTCTGGAATCCAAGTATTATCTGGATGGAGATATACAGAGTCAAAAGTAGCTTGACCCTTAGCGGAAAAAACTCTTGGTTTCAATTTTTCATAAATTATTGGATTATTGAAAGGCTTGTGTGTGAAGGGATGTTAAAGACCCTCTAGTCCACCCCCATTCCTTGGGCAGGGATGCCTTCCACTATCCCAGGTTGCTCAGAGTCCCATCCAGACTGTCCTTGGACACTTCCAGGGATCCAGGGGCAACCACAGCTTCTCTGGGCACCCTGTGCCAGGGCCTCACCACCCTCACAGAGAAGAAATTCTTCCCAATATCCCATCTAACTCTGCCCTCTGTCAGTTTGAAGCCATTTCCCTGGTCCTGTCCCTCCAGGCCCTTGTCCCAGGTCCCTCTCCAGCTCTCCTGGAGCCCTTTTAGGCACCGGAAGGGTCTCTGAGGTCTCCCTGATCCTTCTCTTCTTCAGGCTCAACAATGCCAACTCTTATTCTATTATTATTATTATTCAAAACCAATTCATATTCAAGAAGTCATAACAATTTCTTATTCAACAGATCCAGAGTAGCTATGAAGTCTTTTTTAAGCTCTGCAACACACACAGCCCCAGTGCATGGCTGCAATTATTGTTCATTCAAACCATGTAATCTGCAATTTAACATCGAAGCAGTAGAAGCCTGCTAGAAAACATGACAGAAAGTAGTGGGTTTTTTTACTAGGTTCATATTGCTTACATAGAAAAAAAAAATCTGCTTTTCTGTCTTCAATTTAGCATCAGTCTGGTCTGTGGTATGGAACAAATTGTGGAGCATGACAGCCCCTTTCATATATATATATATATATTTATATTTTTTAATATATATATATATATGAAAGAGGCTGACATGCTCTGCAATACACATTTGTGAGATACATTTATATACACGAATATATATGTTATCTCAGATCAAATCATTAAATAAGCAGGTTTCTAAATTCTCAGCTGTCTTGGCAAAGACAGAACCGAGCACATTTTAATTCCTTTTCTCTTTCAGGCTGGGAATGTTGGCGGATGCTCTGCAGCTCTGGTTGAGTTCAGATTGTTTAGTAAGCGCTGTCAGCTCCTCACTTTGATATGTTAATATGACTAAGGGTTTCCCACAATTCCCTCATGAGTGGCAGTCCTTTGCTCCGGTAGTTGTAGCAGACTGGGAAATTTCACTGTTGCCTTTGGCTTTAGCCAACTCCCCTGCCAGTCAGAGCGTGCCACCATAAACTGCCTGTCAATCACCCGTCACTTTGAGAGGGGGTTTCAGCCAGCCAGGGCAACTCGACTTTTTGACAATGTAATTATGGCCCTTGCATCTGCAGTAGGGGCCTGAGCAGGGCTGAGAGAGTTTTATTGATTGTTCAGAAGGGAAATTTATCACTGTCTCCAGCTCCATTCGCGCTCTACTCCCTGAGAAACTCTCCTGACAAGCTTCGGGAGAGAAGTTCAGCGGGTGGCCTTGGCTGTTCTTGTGCCTTTGTCCTTCCCAGGGAAAATGGAGACACCAGTAGATGCTGAGTGAGGAAGGAACTGGGTGCAGAATGGAGATGCTGCATCAAAGCAAAGAACCCCCACCCTGTCCTTGTGGCAGCCTGATCTTGTGGTCTTAACACTCTTATCATGGAATCCCAGAATGGATTGGGTTGGAAGAGGCCTTAAAGCTCATCCAGTCCCACCCCCTGCCATGGCCGGGGACATCTTCCACTACCCCAGGTTGCTCCAAGCCCCGTCCATCCTGGCCTTGGACACTTCCAAAGGGATCCAGGTTCAGCCACAGCTTCTCTGGGCAACCTCTGTCAGGGCCTCACCACCCTTACAGGGAAGAATTTCTTCCCAATATCTTATCTAAACCCACCATTCTTCAGCTTAAGACCATTTATTCTTGTCCTGTCCTTCCAGGCCCTTGTTTAAAGTCCCTCTCCAGCTCTCCTGGAGTCCCTTTAGGCAGTGGAAGGGGCTCTGAGGTCTCTCTGGAGCCTTCTGTTCTCAAGGCTGAACACCCTCAGCTCTCCCAGCCTGCCTCCAGAGCAGAGATATTGCCACACACTGAAATATTTTAATTTTTTTTTTATTATTTATTTTCAGCAGTCCTGTGTAGGTGATCTTGTTGTTCCATTGTGTCCCCATGAAGCAGATTGTGACTCTTTCCAAAAAAAGACCAGCATTCCTTTGTCAGGCATTTATCTAAAACTTTGTGTCAGCACTCTGCTGGGAAAGAATATGAGCTGTGAGCAACCTATTCCAGTGGAAGTTGTTCCTCCCATGGCAGGAGGTGGAACTGGATGATCTTGAAGGTCTCTTCCAACACAAAACCTACTGTGATTCTGTGGTTCCGTGAGCCTTTTCCCTGAATTTTGACTAATAATATGTATCCCCTCAGATGAAAGATGTTAACACTTCAGATTAAAAGCATGCTGCATTTACCTTGTCCAAACTATGAAAGGTGTGTGGTAAAGAAAAAACAATGTCCTGAGAGTTTTGGTTTAATAACTTACTTATTTATAATCAGGATAATTTAAACAGAGGTGTCAGTAGTCACTTCAATGCTCAAAAATCATGGCCAGTCCTACTGCAAAGAATGTCCCTGCATTTGCAATGGAGAAAATTACATTTTGATTCTATCCCAGATTTCTCTGTAGCCAAAGCAATCTGATATATTTTCAGGGTTAGCTCAGGAAAAAAAAAAGTATTTTTTATCAGTTAAACCAATTATTAATTGTAATTGCTTTTAATCAATAATAAAACACAAAATATTTGTGAGCTGTTCACTGTGCTCTACAAAGCCTGCGCATTCCTCCAGAGATCAAACATTTAATCAAATGCCTCTTACTTTGCCTCCATTAGGCAGTGTTATATATCTGTGCTGAGTTTGAGATTAAGAGATCATAGACAACATGAGAGAATTTGTTCTGCTTTACTCATGTATTAAAAAGAAAAGCTTCCCAGGGGAAAAAAATAAGGGAAAAAAAATCTGTAGCAGGGGGATTCAAGATAAGGTGCAGAGATCTGTTAGAGAAAAGATTTTTTTTTTTACTCCACTGAAATGCATCTATTCAGTAAATGTTATTTTTCACTACCCGAACTTCCTGATTTCCTGAGCTTGCTTCCATAGGCTGGTTTTCCTTAGGTGCCCGCTATTCTGTGTGGGGGCTGCAGGAGTCTTTTCTCCTCCTGTGACAGTGTTTTTCCTTTCCAAGACCTTGACTTTAACATGATGCATTAAAGCAGATGGCTCTGGAACAGAAGGCTGAGCTGCCTTGAATCCCCTCGTGTTCACCAGGGGTAAGAAACTGCACTTAGGCACTTCCCATGGAGTAACTAATGTACAATGACTTGTGCCTTCACTTTCTTATTCACAAATATAAGATGACCATTAGATTTTAAAGACCTAGCAGATGGGGGGAAAAAAAAGAGTTGGGTTCAGGGCAAGCTGCTGTGTTTTTCACAGTTTGCCCTTCTTTCTAAAGGAAATGCATCTATTATCTTTGATTTAAGCTTAAATTGGTTGATTTGTGTTTTGGTGCTGATCTTACTGAGAAAAACATGATGCAAAGGGGACAGAGAGATGGAAACTAATCTATATTATATTATAAAGATAAGTATAATATAGGTAATAAAGATATTAATGCAATATAACACAATACATACTATATACTGGAAGAGAATAGAATAAAATAGGATATAATAGAATGTATAAATAGACCATAGCTAATATACCTATTTATAATTACCTTGTGATTCCTGACAGGGTGCAGGTCTGTGGGTTGTTACAAATGTGGAGGCATATTATATATTAAATAATTTTCTCCTTCAAACTTTCAAATATAACATCAAAATACTGCTTCCACTTCTGGTGCTAACAAAACCCAGGTTATTGGCTGGAGGAAAAGAACACCCAGCAGCAAATTCAGAGTTAATTTCCACCCTAGACAGGAGAAAGGCTGAAGTTTGGGCTTCCTGGGTAGGTGGTGGAGGTGTTCAAGAAAAAACTGGATGTGGCACTCAGTGCTCCTGTTTAGTTGACAAGGCAGGGATTGGTCACAGGTTGGACTCAACCTCTGAGGTCTTTTCCAGCCTGAATGATTCTGTGATTCTGTGGATTTTGGCAAATTGAGGGGCCTGGACCCAGCCCTGGCTTTCCCCAGAGCTGCAGGCTGAGCCAGGCAGGGACCCTCCCTTTGGGCTCACCCTCACTTTTCCTGGTGCTGAATTCTTCTCTATCACATTCTGGGGACATGGGAAGCTGATCTTAGCCTGACAATGGTTGTTCTGCCCCACATTCCCCCTCCTGCAGGGAGATATGCCCTGTCTCACTCCACAGCAGCATGGGAGATGGACTGGCAATCACAAAAAGTGTCACCAGCTGTCTGCAGCTCCCTGCAGGATCCACTGTCCTTGGCTGCCACGGCTGGAGCTCTTTGTTCCTGGTCTAAAGACCTTTTCCTCTGTGGCATCTTTGGTTGTGAGCTCGTTCTAGGTGTGGAGCATGGATTTTGGTTGATGCAATGGCATTACAGGAATATCTTTCCCCTTGTTTTCAGGACGGATGTGACTTAGCAAAGTGACTGGGGGATCTCTGATTAAAGGGAATGTTTGGAAATTTGTGCATTTATGGGACGGCATGCAGGGAAAGTACATTTTTTGCAATGTAAATTGTCAGAAAAGGACAATGTCGAGAGTTTCTCTAAATCTGTTTAAGCCCTTCCCATCCTCAGTAAGATCCTAGAATGATGGAATGTGTTGGAAGGGTCTTTAAACCCACTTCATTCCAAACCCTGGCCATGGCAGGGACATTTTCCACTAGACCAAGCTCCATCCAACCTTACCATCCTTGAACTTCCAAGAAAAGAACATGATAATCTTTGCTTTCTCCAGGGTGCTGTTGAAAGGTATTCAGGTGGAAATGCTTTAAGTGAAAACTTCAGTTTCATGAACAGGAAACTTTCAGCAGGACTAGGTCACTTTCAAGGATATCTCCCAGAGGACAACATAAAAGTTATTCAGTTTGTCCTCTTGTCCGGATGATGTCAGATTTTTTATTTTTGCTCATTGAGAGAAGATTCAAGATCAAGTTGGATGGGGTTCTGAGCAACCTGATCCAGCTGGTGTTCCTGGTCCTTCAACAGGAGGAGGGGAGCTGGACTAGATGACCTTTAAAGGTCCCCTCCAACCCAAACCATTCTCTGACTCTGATTCCAAACTATGATTTCAGCCCACGTAAAATACCCAGTGTTGTCCTGCTGCAGCTTCTTGTCAAAGAGCTGATAAACTCTTGGGTGTCCTAGGGGTTAATGAGCAGTTATAAATCAGAATCCCATCACCTTGGGATGGGAATGAAAAGCTCAGCAGTGGATGTGGCAGGAAAGCTGCTCTGCATCTCCCCAGGAGCTGCCCACACACAGCAGTGAGTCCTGCAGGACTGCACAGGGATGGGAAGGCAGCTCCCGGTTCCAGGCAGAGATGTCTCTGTCTTTCTAAGATGTGCAGCAAGTAAAAAACCAACCAACCAAACAAACAAACAAAAAAACCCCAAAAAAACCCAACAAAATAAAACCCAAAAAAACCTAACAAACTCCTCTCATTGCAAAATAAACTAAAAACATACAAATTCTTATGGAATATATCTAGGACTGGAATCAACAGAGAAAGCAAAAATAGCTAGAAACATTCAAGTCCAGAGGGTTGACAGCTCACAGTTCAAGCAAATGTTTTTTTAACACCTTTGAAAAGATAGTAAAGCAGCTTTCATTCTTTTTTGATTCCTTTTTTGAAACTCTTTATGCCCAGTGACTGGACTGGTCACTGCAAGAGCTGAAGTAGCTGTGACACTTTAAAAAAAATTATAAAATCCAGGTTAATAAAATGTTTTTTCCTAGTCCTTAATTAAGGATCTGTCACTCGAAGATCTATTTGGCCATAGACAGCTGTAGCAGCACATCTGTGTGCTATCCTGACTAAAGAGGCTTTTTGGAAAAGGTTTTCTATTCCTTTTAACTTGAAGAATTCAATCCATTATTATTTTTATGGTTTGTTTTATTAACCGAAGCAACAGCAGCAAAATGTCTTAGTCGTGGATATAAAAATATATTTTTAAAAACTCATCTTTTTCCTGAAGCACCAGTTTCCAATGGCAGTACTGCCAGTTATCACTTTGACATTTGAAAATTTTAGGAATGGCCAAGCTAAGTTTGATTAGGAAGTATATTTTGGGTCAGGAAAAGGGAATAATAATAATAAGGGATTATGACAATGGAGAGGAAGCTATATTCCTAAGATAGTCTGACACCAGAAATGCTGCAGGAAAGTGTGTTGTATTTTATTACCTAAGACAATCATAGAGTCACAGAATGGTTTGGGCTGGAAGAGACCTTAAAGGTCTTCTTGTTTCCACTCCCTGCCATAGGTGAAAGCTTTTTTATATTCTTTAAAAAAAAATAAGAAAACTAGTTATAGTCCATTGAATTATATTATTAACTCATCTTGGAAAGTTCTATTTTTTTTTTTTTTTGTGAGGGTAGGAAAACAGTTTTCTTTTCACTTTGTTCCTGGAAACTGAAAGCTCCTATTCCCATTTACTCTAAAGATTTACAGTGTAGCTACAACAGATTGACAAATTATCTGCAGTGTAATTTGTACATTCCCAGTAAGTAGATTTTGTGTCTGAGCCCTCCAGTTCTTGTAAATTCCTTTTGTGGAATAAAGGGATCTCATTACCTCAATTTTAAAGTGCCAATAAACAGTCAGAAGGTGTAAAAGAGCTTTATAGTTTGTCAACACCCAAAACAACTGCATGTTCACAACTGGGTTGATTAATTTGTGGTAAATAGAAGCAAAAATGAGATGCAGCAGAGTCCTGTTTGTCAGAGGAGAAGGGTTCAAACTCTGCTGCCCTATGACAAAAAGGGGAAGTTTTTCAAAAACATTTAAACAACTTTTGGGAGAAAGACCAACAGAACCATGGCAGGCTCAGAACTGGAACCAGTTCTCTTAAAACCCATTAAAAGATTCCAGTTTGTACCAACACTTCCATGGGTAAACCCTGTTCTCCAGCTCTGCCTGACTCTGGATGTGGCTCAACTGCTTGCTGTCAGGTTTGGTTAGGAGGTTCCCAGGGTGTCTAAAGTTAGGTAACAACATGTACTGCAAAAAGTCTTGTTTTCAGGTCAGGGACATCTGTTTTCCATGAAAAAAGTGCCTAACCCAAAAACATAGAAAGGTTTGGATTGGAAAAGACCATAAAGATCAACTTCCACCCCCTCCAGCGTGGTGGGCCCTGGTTTAATACAAAAAAATAAATTAAAAATTAGGCACCTCCTTTGATGATCAGTGTCAATCCAAGTTTCTCTTCTAGTGGAAGCTGGAACATATTTTAAGGCAGTGGGCAAGAGGTGATATTTTCTAAATGTGCAAAGAATGGGTAAAATTATTACTTGAGTGCTTCATAGATGGTCTGATAAATAGAGACTCTAAAGATATTTTGTCTGAAGCAAAATTTCCCACTGTGGTGAGGAGTGGGATGTGGAAGTGCCTTTCTCAGCTGAGATCAATAGCACTACTTTTTGGCCTCTCCCTCCCTCCCTTTCTGTTCTGGAGTGCTGAAAGTTGGCAGAGAAGCTGGAGTTGTGCTTAGGGAGGGAATCAGTGATGAAGGGAGCCCAGGTCTGTGCATCCCATCAGGTCCAAGGACACCTGTCCCTGTACCAGGGACAGCCACAAGTTAGGGCAGATGGAGTTTCCAAGGCTCCTTGGCTGCTCAGGTGTTTTCTGAGTCACTTTGGGTCAATCCCCTGGTCTGAATGAGGGGACAGCTCTCCTGTGCCTGCAGTGAGGCAGAGAGACTCCTCTAGGTGATTCAGATTGTGTAGGATCCCCAGGAGCTCGTTTTCCCCACTGATTACAGGACTTGTCTCCTAATCAATTTGCAGCAGCCTCTCCTTACTCTGTAGTAATTCCTTTCAAACCCCTTTATTTCAGTGTTTCCAACTGCAGCAGCTTCAGCCTCCAAAGCTGAGTGACTAGAGATGAATATCAAACACCCAGTTAAAGTTTTCTGTGCACTTTGAGTCACCCACTGTACACCTGGAAGAGGAAATTATGCTCATGTCTTTTGTAATCAAAAGATTGTAAATAATGGACTAATTTTTTTAAACCTACAACACTCAGTACAATGCATGTTTTGCATTCTGTGGACAGATTTTCCTGTGACCCTGGAGATGTGTGCCGAGACACACCTTGCTGGTTTGCTCAGTTTTGATGTGACTTGGAGATATTTCTGTAAATGTCAAATTCACATCTCCTGTTGAGCTACTTAGAATCATGGAATGGTTTGAGTTGGAAAGAACCTCAAAACTAATTTAATTCAAACCCTCTGCCATGGGCAGGGACACCTTCCACTACCCCAGGTTGCTCCAAGCCTTATCCAAGTTGGCCTTGGACAATTCCAGGGATTCAGGGGCAGCAACAGCTTCTCTGGGCAACCTGTGACAGATCCTGACCACCCTCTGACTTGGGAATTTCTTCCTAATATCCGATGTAAGTGATTCCTCTCATAGTTTAAAGCTTTTTCTCCTTGTTTTATCAGTACCTATTGGTATCCGATCACTACTTAGGACTGGGTGAAACCAGCTAGGTAAGTGACATATCATCCCACACTGATTGATGAATTTTTTTGTGTTAGAGGCCATAGGAAATTAAATTTATGCTGTTTTTTCCTCAAGAGTGGCTTTCTACACATCAGAATTGTATCATTCTTAATAATTTTAAATAATTTTAAACCAGGTCTATGCAAGACTGCAGCTTCACATTATGCTTCTAACAGGAAGCCTAACCAGAGTCCTGATGCGAAGATATTCCTGGTCTTAAGATTTGTGATTAATTAATTTGGAATTAATTTTCAAGTCCCTTGCATTTCTAGGCTGCACCATTCTGCTCTGCTTCATATTGAAGGGTGTTCTGTTAAGTCATTTAGTAAATTGCTCGATTCTTGTATTGCCTGCAACAGCTTTTTGTGTCTGAAGGCCCTGTCCTGTACCTTTAACATGAAGTCACTTCTGCTTTAGATCTCAAGATGGGTTTTTTTTTCCAACTCGTGCTTAGTTAATTATTAAAAATGAGTTCAATAATTAAGGAGTTATACAGCTTCATCTATTTTTCAGCATTTGGAGTGTTTCTGCTTGCAGTATATTTTGGGTGAAGAAATAATTTAAATACATCACAGTTGTTGGTCTTTTAAACATTTTCCCCTCAAACAGGTAATTTATTTACCTGTTGCATAGCCCAAACCCTGGCACCAAAGGTTATTTTATGAACTTTGCATGTTTAATCAAAATAGAGTTTCTTTTCAAGGGGAATATATTAGAATTAGGGCCAAAAAACCTCAGTTATGGTCCCTCATTGACACCAGAAAGGTGTCACTGACCGTATCTTGTGTGTCACTTGTGCTGCTGCAAGTAGAGGAGATTCTGACCTGGAGATGTTGTATGTGGGAATATAAGTGGGAAGCAAGGAAATGGATAAATGTGGTGCTTAGGGACATGATTTGGTGGTAGACATGAAAGGGCTAAGTTTATGGCTGGACTTGATGGCCTCACAGGTCTTTTTTAATCTTAGTGATTTTATGATTCTATGAAAGTGGAATCTACTAGACTTGTTTGTTTGGTTTGTTTTCCCCTAACAAAAATATACTGAACTTATTGGAAAATGGAAGTAGATTTTGACCATGCAGAGAAATATCCCACCCCACCTAGATCATCAGGAAAAAAGGTACAACAAACTGTGGAATGGGAGACAGGTAGCTGAACACAGTAAGAGGTGAAAATAAGAAAAAGGAAATAAAGGAAATGGGAGAATGTTTGGATGCCCTGAATATTCTTTTAGAAGAAAAAATCCCAAACAATTGAGAACATTTTCCATAAAATTTTTTGAGTCAGAGCTCAGAAGTGGAAAAAAACCTGAAAAAAGCCTTTTCCATTGGAGCATGTTTTGAATGCAGAATGATATTTCCCAGTCCTCAGTGACAGGAGTTGTTGCCCAGCAGTGCTGCTGTGGAGTGTGTGTGTGACAGATGAACTCCACAGGGGTCAGTTGTGTGTCTGGACACAGATGCATGAGAACACACATTAACACAGGCACACAAATCAACACCAGAAACAAAATGTCCAGAGCTGGAGACAAATCGTGCAGTGCTCCACATGCAGATGACTGCTGCCAGTTGTGGGCTTTTACGCCAGACCTAAAAATTCATGAGAATTGCTCAATGGAAGAAGATAAATTAATAAAAATTAAGAGTGCTGCTGGTAAAAGAATGCACATAGGATGAAATTAAGAGGGGTTTTATGAGCTGTATTGAGGATGAGATATTTAATGTCTGGTGGAAGGTGGGTTTTGTCTACGCCTGCATTAGAAAACAGCGTGGTCCTGTAGAAGCAGAACTGTAGGGTGAATGATGTACATGCTGAGGATGCAGGGTCCACGTGTTCTGGGGGCTACTACAGAGTCATTCCAGTCTGGTTCCATTGGCACCTACAGTGTCCTATGTGTCCTACTGCATTTCAGCTTCTGCATTGGTTTCACAGAATCCCAGGATGGGTCAGGTTGGAAGGGACCCCAGTGGGTCACCTGGTCCCACCTCCCTGCTCGAGCAGGGTCATCCCAGAGCACAGGGCATAGGATTGTGTCCAGACAGTTCTGGAATAACTCCAGAGAGGGAGTCACTCAGTGCTCGGTCACTGCACAGGAAAGTTCTTCCTCATGTCCAGGTGGAACTCATTGGGATCAGTCCCTGCCTGTTCCTCTGGTGCCATTGCTGGCCCCTGGAGCAGAGCCTGGGCCCTGCTCTGACCCTCCCTGCACACAGGGACACCCAGGGCTGAGGGCCCCTCTCGGCTGGGGTTCCTCTGGAGGCTGAACAGCCCCAGCTCCCTCTGCCTTTCCTGCTAAGGGAGATGCTCCAGGCCCTCCATCATCTTCATTACCATCCACTGGACCCACTCCAAGAGCTCCATGTCTCTTTTGTCTTGAGGAGCCCAGAATAGGACACAGAAAGCCAGATGCACCTCACAGGGCTGAGCCAGAGATGTTTGATGCCTTCCAAAACATTTTGTAATATGAACTGAAATACCTTAAGTGAAGAATGTCTGGGAGATTTTCTTAGCTGGAAGTTGAGAAATTTCAAGTTTGATTTAAAAAAATGTAATAATGCAGAAGTGTCTCAGGTTTAGATGTCCATCATTGACACACAGAACAGGTGTTCATGTATACTTCAAAATAAAAGAGTATAAAGATTTGATTCTTCAGTGATTCTGTTGTGAATTTATTGTCTTGGAGGTGCTACTTCTTATTTCCATCTTCATTAAGGAAATAGTTGGGACACTAGAATATAACTAATGAAGACACTGGAGTATAAGGAACAAGAAAGTGAAACAGGATATGGACAGAGCAGCTTGCTTAAAATAATTTGAAAATGATTTATTGAATGCAACCTCTGCACTCAGTGATTTCTGCTATTATTACTTTCCTTCAGTATGACCAAGGAGGACAGTAACTTGCTGTGGGCTAAAGGTAAATGATGATCTATTGCAAGGGAGGGAAGGAAAAGTATTTTAAAGGTGGGTGTGTGAAGCACACGCTCTCCCCTGATGGTGTTCATTGTGCTGGACCTCACTGGACCAATCTATTCCAAAGCCTGAGAGGGAAATGTCAAAAGTTAAAGCAAAATTAATTAAGTGAAGAAAGGAGGGTTATAGGGCAAGATTTTTCATTGCTGGGGCTTGTTACATCCGGATTTCATAGAATCATTGAATTATTGAATGGTTTTGGTTGGAAGGAACCTTAAAGGCCATCTCATTCCACTGCCCTGTGATCGACAGAGACACCTCCCTTTAGACTAGGCTGCTCTGAGCCCTGTCCAACCCAACCTTGAAGCAGGAGAATGCTACTCTTCTTTTTTTATTTTTAAAGTGGATTGACTTGCTTTTTAACCTTTTTTTTTTCCCCTTGTTCTTTTCAGGCTGGATGCCCAAAGTAGTTTTCACACACTTGAAATCATCAGCTAATGCTAGTGACACACGATTAGTGCTCCAGGAACCTGTTGATTGGCAACCTGGTGATGAAATCCTGGTGGGAAGCTCAGGCCATGGAGATGCACAGCAGCAGGAGGAAGTGGCTGTTGTCCAGTCTGTGAACAACATGGAGTTGCACCTTAGATCACCACTCAGGTATCCTTTCAGGAGATTTTTATAGCAGAGAGCTAAACAAGGAGAAAATTTGATCAAAGTCAGGGTTTGCCGTTCCCTGTGGGACATAATAACTATATAAATCCCTTTAACAAAGGTGGCCAGTGATATTTCAGTTCTTCACTCCCCTAAAGGTAGTGGATATTCAATCCTGAATGTTTAAATTCTATGTTTAAATTCTGTATCGTGTCTTTGCACTCAGAAAACCTTTGAAGCAGAAAACACTGATGGCCAGTAAAGTCCAGTGGTGTCAGTATAGGAATGACAAAGAAATATCCTACATATTCAATTCCTTGAGAAATTGCATATTTTTCACAAGAAATGTATGACTTGTGTAAAAAAATATCCTCTCTTCTTGACTGATTTTCTTAAGTAATACACTCAAAGTGAATTTTTTCACTGTGGAAATCTGCTTTGATATTTCCAGTGAGTGTTAATTTCACTGCCTTCCACTTTCTTCATCTACTTTGCCTGGAGATCTTGGACAGACTGAAAACTGCACTTCTTACATAATCTATCTAGAGGCAACCTAACTCCAATGCCCAGGAAGATTAAGGGTATTATTTTCAGAAATAATTTGGGCTTGAGGGAAAAAGTCCTAGTGGTTTTCACCCAAACCTGCTTTGGGAAGAGTATTCAAAGTCTGAAATACATTGTTGTAAATCTCATAGAGTCTTAGAACATCCTAAATTGGAAGGGACCCACATGAAGCATTGAATCCAGTTCTTGGCCCAGCATAGGGAAATTCCAAAATCTCCACCATGTGCCTGGAAGTGTCATCCAAAAGTGTTTTTGAGCTCTGGCAGCCTTGGGGCTGTAACCCCTTCCCTAAGGGGCCTGTTCCAGTGCCCAACCACCCTCTGGATGAAAAGCCTTTTCCTAATAACACAACACAATATAATATTATGTACATAATCTCAGGAAGGTTTGAGAGCTTGTGAAGCTCAAAGATAAAAGCAAACATCAGACAAGAAAAAGCCAATCTAGCACCGGCTGTGCCACTGTCCCTACTGAGAAAAGGACTGAAATGAGCTCAGAATTTGGGAGGTTATGGTCATAAACATAAATAACAAGAAATCATAAACATAATTCCCTCCATCTGGCTGGTGCAGATGATATTTTTTTGTCTTTCATTAGGTACCCCCACAGTGTTGGAGAAGAATGGGGCAATGGCCAAGCTCTGCCTTTGAGTGCTGTGGTGGCACTGATCAGCAGAAGGGTGGTTGTTCAAGGAAATGTCACGCTGGAGAGGATGTCCCACCTCAGGCAGTGTGCAAATGCAGGTGAGGAGGTCTTTTCTCACAGAAATGTACTGGGGAGGAAAACTGCTCCATTAAAATCCCATTGTGGCAGCATCACTGTGTATTAGAACTCCCTCTTCCTAGGATAACTTTGAGATAATTCCAATGCCAGGAAAGAGAGTTTGTCTTTCCAAACATTGTTTGACATTGAAGTGTGAAGTCTTGGGAGTTGAACTGCACTTCATTGTAATATCTCAGATGTATTATTTTCACATTGTTGTTTCAAGCCATCTTGGGAAAGACCCTTTAGTTTTGCCTGAGCCTAAGGGTGTAGAAAAAGAAAGTATCTTCTGAAAACACATTTCAGTGTACATAATATATTAAATTTTTAATTGTGTTTACTGTTTAGTCACTTAAAGACGAAGGAAAAACAAAACAGCCCAATGCTGTTTGTACTCTTTAGTGTAAAATATTGAGATGTTGTTTAGTGTTTAGGGTTGCCAAGGAAAAAATAACAGGTGATGCATAAAGTATCACTGGTGAAAAAATGTTACATATCTCAGTTCTCCTTTAGTTTTACCTGTATGAAATGCCATGGAGTTTGACAGGTGGATTCCTGATTTACACCATCTATTCAAGAGGCAGAATCAGACACAGTGATTATAATGTGAGGAGAGTTAGGTTATCTGGCAACCCAGGTGTAAGGTTTCCTTTAAAAAAAAAAGTGCCTTAGGCTTTCAGACTGTGACACAAGACTTCATTTGATATCCAGCAGCCAGCTGCTTATATTACTCATGGATTTATGGTCCATTTTGTGTGGAACTCATAAATATAGGCTCTGAAACGCACTAACCGTTTGAGGTTTTTATTCGAGTTAAAGGATAGGAGGATTTCTCAGAGGAGTCACCAGAGGAGGAGTGAGCAGTGTTTTTTGTGGTTAATTTACCTTTTTTAAAGAAAAATGAGCATTACTGTGCATCAGCAAGCAGTGCTAGAATTTGAGATCCCCCCTGCTCTTCCACTGAACAAGCCCAAGTAACACATTCATAGTCTGAATCTCATACCAAAATATCTCATACCCATGCAAGGGTCTTTCAGGAATTTTACCCAGCTCTATGATTTAATTTTTTGTCATATCATGGAATCCAAGAATGGTTGGGTTGGAAGAGAAGTTAAAGATCATCTCATTCCACCCTCCTTCCATGGGCAGGGACGCCTTCCACTACCCCAGATTGTTCCAAGCCTTGGCCTGGGACACTTCCAGGGATCCAGGGGTAGCCACAGCTTCTCTGGACAACCTATGCCAGATCAGCACCACCTTCACAAGGAAGAATTTCTCCCTAATCTCTATTCTTGTCATGAAACTGTGGGTAGTAACAGTTCCCCATCCATCTGCAGGGAGAGTCAGGAGAACAGTGTTTAAAAGAAACCAAGAGACTGCCTCGTTTCAGTTTAGTTCTATATATTCATGCCCAACCTCCTTTTCAAGAGCCTCACCTAAGGGAAATCAATGTCAAATCCCTCTTCCTCATGCATACAATTATCTAAAATTAACTCCAAGGAGCTGTCCAAGACATAAAACTACAGCTTCCTGCTTGTTTTGATACATTTCCCTCCAAAATGTCCAGACTTATAGGGAAAGAACCACGCCTATTTTGAGGGACATCAGAAATGCTTGCCTGTGTTGTCTTTGGGCCCGTGTTTCAGATCCCTGCTGGAGTTGGAGTCTCACTGGGTCAGTGGGGAGGATCTCCCCCTGCACATCCCACCCCACAGGGAGGCTGCCACTCACAGCTTTCCCTGGGTTGTGTCCTAGGTCACTCTGGGTGTTTGTACAAGAAAAGTGAGAGGCAGCTGGGCTCTCGGGACCTGGGAGCCATCGTGGTTGTGGAGGCCTTCCAGGGACAGGCGAGCCGGCTCCAGCTGGAGGGGGTCCAGTTCCGCCACGTGGGCCAAGCGTTCCGGCACCACTGCAGCGCCCTGACTGTTACTGGCAACACCTGGATGGCAGGTGAGTTGCCTGCACTGGAGATATCCACCTTCTCCTGCCCAAAACCTGCTTGGCTCTTGAGTCAGTTGGCAAATTGGATTGTTAAATGTGAAAAAAACCCTCATCTCTAGTCTAAGCCCAAGTCACAGAGTGGTTTCACCTGCTTCACTTCCTTTGTATCTCTTCTTCTTCCTAAAATATTTTTTTTTATGCTGCACTGCTCTTTTGATGTAGAAGAGAGTAGCTCTGGAACTGAATGCGCTAAGACACTATGAGTGAGCCCAAAAATGGCTCAGGGCTGGCTAGTTGCAGGGGCCAACATTTAATTTTATTGCCCAGAGGATAAGGAACATATTCATTTCTTTTGACTTTGTCACTGTTAAGTGCCAAATTCATCTCTGTGGAAGTGGCAGTGAGGGCTCTGAAGACTGGTAGTGGTAAGGGCAAGTTAGGTGGGCTCAAAGAATGTTTTAAGGGCGCTGAATGGATTTTCCCTTCCTAAGGTACATTTGCACCTCTAACAGAATCATGAAGTGGCTTGGTTTGGAAGGGACCTGTGCCATCTTCATCACTGTGTGAGGGTCAGGGCTTCTTGGTGGCAGAAGGCAGCACTGGCCAGGATCTGGATGATGGCAAGGTCACCGTGCCTGGCTAGAGAAGGGATGTAAAATATCTGCCCTCAATCTGCAGAGTGATTTGTGCTCACAACACTCCCTTCCTTCCAGACTCTTACATCCGTGGTTGTTGTGTTCTGGACTCCTTTGGCCAAGGCCTCCGTCTGAGCGGGATCTCCAACCTCAGTGTGGACAGCAATGTTTTCTACAACATTTCAGGCCATGGGCTTCTCCTGGGTAAGTGAAGCAGGCAAATATCCACACTACATATAACAGCAGCTTGTGCTGGTTCCCATTTGCATGAAAATGCTTTGGAGGAAAGAATGGCAGATCCTTAACTGTACTCTGAGAACTTTAATCACATCTTCTGCAATTTCTGGTGTCAGTGAATTTGGAATAAGGCTCCCACAATTCCACAGACAACTCCTAGAAGCTATTTCCATTTGACAAGCTCTCTTTCTTCAGGTCAGTCTTCACTTGATCGGGATCAATTATTTTTCAGTGGAAAAATAGTAGATTTTTTTTAGGCGATTGATTAATCTGTCTTTGGAAAAGTGTCATTATGCCATATTTAAGACTACGATTCAATGAAGCATTTAAAAGAATATTACCTTTAACTTCAGTCATTTGATGTTGAAGATAATGGAATGAAAACATAGTTAAAAGTTAACCAGAGAATTTAGCACTTAAATAAATCGGAGCTTGGAGCAACAAAAATGTTAAACACCAAAATATTTCTCCTAACTAACCATCAGGAGACTGACTTCAAGCATCTT
The DNA here is from genome assembly GCF_031753505.1 of Anomalospiza imberbis. Taxonomy (NCBI): domain Eukaryota; kingdom Metazoa; phylum Chordata; class Aves; order Passeriformes; family Viduidae; genus Anomalospiza; species Anomalospiza imberbis. The sequence goes on from NC_089683.1 coordinate 4,339,102, forward strand.
CTGCTGGGCTGTCATGTTGCATGAATACCTAAAGATATAGCTTGATTTTTGTTTTCCATAAGAGATGGGATAAAAATAACCAATTATGAGATAAACAGAGGGGAAAAAAAGAAAGCCTTCAGTTCGGATCCTGCAGTTCCCCACACACAGCAAGTTCCTGTGCTGGGTGCTGTGTATACACATAACGAGGAGTGATATATAATGATTTCAAAAGGGAAGATTATAAACCCAATGTGGTTATACACACCTTGCAGATGAAGAAAGTTGACTCAGAGAGATGCAAGAACTTGCCCAAGCTGATGTACAGAGCCCTTGCAGCCATGGGGAAGCAGAGCAGGACCTCCAAGCTTCTGGCATCCCTTGGCTCATTCATGTTGGGATCTGTGTCTGAGCTAAAGGACTCAGAGCTGAGCTGAACTTTCAGCCTGAATAAACCTTATCATCAAAGTGCTTTTAATGGCTTCACTGTCAGCAGCTCCAGAGGATCTGATGGGTTAATTTATATATAATTTTATTGCCCATGAAGGAATATTTATAACAGCTGGCTCTTTGCAGCTCTGGAATTGGATTCTCTCAGTGATTTCACCTAAAGTCCTTATTTTCAGAGGGTTTGCAAGACCATCAAAAAATGTCACTCTGGGCTTAAAATTATTGACACACAAGGTCTGAGCCTGAAAGCCAAAACCTCAAAATCCTGTATGGCTGTCAAAAGGACTTCTTTAGGATCTTGTTCATGCTCTGGTAGTAGCATTGTTTATAGTACACACAGACTGGAAAAAACTGAGCTGATTCCGTCAAAAGACTGAGGGAAGGCTTAAAGTATTTGTTGCTATCCTGAAAACCAGAGGCACAGGTTTTCTTGTCAAGTGGCTTATATTTCGGGTAGTAATGATTTGGGAAGGGATCTGTATTAGGAATAGAACTTGAGCAGGTGTATTTGAAGATAATGACTTCTGTTGGATAAACAAAACTAGATGGATGTGATTTGCTCCTAATGTAGGCCAGAGAGAATGGCCTATGCTTTCCACACAGGATTCCACTTTGTATTCTGCTTCCAGAAGAGCAGCAGTGCTGATCATAGAATCATGGAGTCATTAAGGTTGGAAAAGACCTCCAAGGTGTTCCTGGTTCTGGAAGCTCAACCACTAAACTGATCCTGCCAAGCCCGCCACTAAACCACGTCCCCAAGTGCCATATCTCTATGGCTGCAAACACTCTCAGGGATGGTGACTCCGCCACTTCCTTGGGCAGCCTGTTCCAATGCCTGACCACCCTTTAGGTGAAGAAATCTTTCCTAATATCCAACCTAAACCTCCCTCAGAGCAACTTAAGGCCATTTCCCCTTATCCTATCCATGTGTCCTTATTTGGACGTGGCTTGTATGGGACTGTCCACTCCTTGCCATTGGGCAGCCCGTTTCTTTACAATGTAGTTTAAAAAAAATATTTGTTTTCTTCTTCCAGTTTCTATATTGTAACTAGATCTGGGGCACCCCAAGAGGTCTGTGTTGTCTGATCAATTGGTTGATTGATTTTTCCCTTTCTCTTCTCCTACTCCATTGCTTAGGGCAGCAACCCCCCACTTTTGTGCAGAGATGCACCAGGTGTTTTTCAGCCTGTTTAGAAATTTTCTTACATGTAAGTAGGGCAGTGAATGGACACAGGAGGTAAAGAAGACTTTGAATTCTAGTACTGCCAGGAGCATGCCTGTGTGTGCATAGGTGAGCCTCTTTCCCACTCTAAAACACTCTGAATCTCTTTTCTCAACTGTAAATCTGATTTATAACACATATTTTATTTATTTTTACCATAAAATTGCAGTCCAGAATATATGATTTGTGGTATAGTCACATATAATACCTTGTACAGGGAAATATATGTGAATATAACATCTGGACTTGTGTATATTGAAATGAGAATCATGATAATAGATATATTGAATAATGAAAATATGAATAATGAATAATATGTGCATTTATGTTTATTTTTCTTTTTTCTTTCTCTTATTTTTTCATTTTAATTTTTTTTTCATTTTCTTCATATTTTTTTCTTTTAAAGGTGAGGGACTGGAAGAGGAGAACAAAATTAGTAACAACATAGTGATTGGTCTTTCTGTAACTGATGGTTTATCCAATACTGAGACACTGTCACCAGCAGGGATCTACATCAAGGCTCCTGCCAGCCACATCAGGGTAAGAAGTTCTGGTATAAGACATAACATTTCCTTTCTAATCAAAGGTATCAGAAAGACACAGTGGTTCATTTATTTGGGAGATCACATACATAATATTTGTTTCTTGGCTGAGCTGTCAGAACTTGTGCTTGTGATGGGATATTGAAACAAGTGCATATTACAAAATAAATGATGTTCCTGGGTAAATTTATTACTGAGAATTTTGCTGTGTTTGAGTGGAATGGAATATTACAGTGAGAGAATTCATCCTGAGGTACTTTAAATTTTTTTTTTTTTATTTTATAATGCTCACAGATTCAGAAAACTTGGAAAAAGTTTAGTCTCAGCTTCTCTAGGATTTCTGCCATTATTAAAAAAAACCCTCGATTTTAATGGACTGACTATAAAACCACTAAAATTCAGTAGCATCAATTACACCTCTGTCTGGATTTAAAATCACATTGACCATACAGGTGAAGATTTGCATTCTGGGGTGAGAAAGAGAATGTGTTCCCTGTCCTATGAAAATGACACTGATTTTGAAAGAAACGAAGCTTCTCTATTCTAAATGGCAATAAACCACCAGGTTTTTAAAGACAAAGAAACGAAGCTTCTCTATTCTAAATGGTAATAAACCACCAGCTTTTTAAAGACACCTGCCACACATCAAAAAGCTGAGCTCAGAAAAAATACTTTTATTGACTAATTCTCTGATGCTCTCTCTTAGTTCATACTCTTTTTTGGTCTTACATTTCAGAATAAAGAGTCACTTTTATGTGTTTAGTGGAAAAATATAATTATCATCAACTTTAACTACTTTTCCTTCCCAAATATTTTAAGAAATTACATTGAAACTGACCTTTCTTTCCACACTTTCAGTAGTGAAAAATGCATATTTTCATTAAAAAAAATAATCCGACCCTGTTCTATTGTTAACCCCCAGTAACCAAACTGATTACTGTTTGTGAAGACCTAATCACCCCCGGGGCTTCTGCTCCATGAGGAAAGATTTACACCTAAATTTGAAGGTGAAAAAAGAGACCAACACATTTCCTATGTTTTTATGAAGACAGGAGCACTGAGGAAGGAGAACTTTTCTGCAATTCCCTCAAGGCCATATTTATCATTTTTAAGGCCATCAAATATGGTTTTAAAATACAACAACTAGGCAGAATCATGAGAATTTCAGCTCCACTAAGCACAGAGTTTTGTACTGTCATGCACTGACTTACCCTGGAGCTGTTCACTCCATTGCCAGTGGCTCAGCTTTTGAAAAGGTTTGCTGCAATTACCTCCACGGGTTCCTGGAAACTGGCTGTGCTGGGTTTTCAGAACATTTATTTATCCCTCTCTGCTTATGTGAGTTTGCAGATATAAAGCTACAGCTGTGGCTGTGAACCCCAATATCAGGAGGTCCTTTCTGCTCTCCAGAGAGGTGCTGCTCCAGGCAGGGTAGCAGATGGCCCTCAAATGGTTTCTGATGACCTTCGTCATCTAGAGGAATGGAATATCTGAGGAGTCACAGCTGCAAAAGGAAAACGCAAAGAAGTTGCCCAGCTTAAAATTGTTATTAACTGCCCTTACTGTACAACAGGAGCAAGCAGTGCTCAGGAAGGCAGCAAAGCACGGGATATTAAGAGAAAAAGGACACATTTCTCCCTGGCAAAAGAACTGGTGACTTTTCCTGAGTGCAATAACAATCACTAAATTCCAGGCGTGCTGGTGCAGCACCAGCATTATGATGCTGTAGTCTTAGCACCTTTTATCTCATGAAGATTTTCAGATCAAATGATTCGAGCTTTTTAGGTATTTATAATCCTAGTTTATTAATCTTCAAACTTCCATTTGAAGAATGTAATGGGAAAGACCTATCTTCCACCTGCCTGGTTCTCAGGCCAGAACACGAGATAGGAGTTTTCCCAATTTAGAATTTAATTTTTGGTGTTTGTCAGTCTTTTTGGTTATTGGTTTTGTGTTTGTTTTTTGTTTATTTTCAGATTTCCATCTTTTGGTTACTGGTTTTAACTTATTGGCTGCAATCTTTATGGCAGGGACTGCAGAGGGCTCTAGGTCCAAACTGTGTAACATCTTCTGTTCATGATGGGTTAAGCCTTTCCACACTGAGACCTGCAGTAATGTTTTCATAACTAGTCAATTTACTTGGCAGCTTAAATTTGCATCGGTGGCTGAAGAGATTAAATTTTCTTGAAATTCAGTGGTGGCCTAAACGGTATGGAAATTGGGATAGAGCAGTCACTCAAACCTGAACCTACAAAGACATGTGGAGACCCAAGTCCCACTGGTTTCCATTTAGCTCTTAAATGCACTGGTGAATCAGGTTGTTAGATGAAATTTTATACTCGGACAGTATGAATGCAAACTGATTATTACAAGGTTAGTATAATTTTTTTTAAACACGGTGTATAAGCCCAGGTTATCACTTTTTAATGTCATGGACAATCTCATTAGCAGGCTGGTTTTTACTTTTTAAATGCTATCAGCATAAGGAACTGAAGATGCTCCTCTGTGATACTGGCTTTTTTCTCACTGAAACATCCACCCTATGTCCTTGGTTTTCTTTTCATGTGCAAGAAAAATAATTTAAAAAGTAGGTTTTTATCTTTTTATGTTGTCTCCCTTGGGCCTGGTGAGTTTTGGCCTTTTTGTTGTTCCAATCCATAAACATTCCATGCCCTGAAATGCCAGAGCCAGCATGCGGTGCTCATGCATAACAACATATGGACTGGGTTTAAGAAATCCAGCAAGAACCTCCCTTTCCTTTCTTGCCTTGGTGTTGAGGACTGGGAAACAGCTCAGATGAATGAATGGGGTGGAGCTCAGCTGGTGTCTCTGTGTCAGAGGAGTGACTGATGGTCACACTGTTGGTAAATGCATTTGTTCCCTAGTGTCACCCCATCCAGCCATTTTCCAGAGCACCAAAGAGGTGAAACTGCATCTGTTTGGCACCGTTTTCCCACTGTTTCATCCCTGCTGAGATCTTTTCCAAACCCTTTCCTGCCAAGTGGACCCACACCAGAGCAGGCACATTGTGAGTACTACTCACAACCTGCCCAGCTCTGAAACTGTGGGAGCGGTGCTGGGAACACTGTCCAGAACTTTATTGTCATCTTTAAAGTCAACATTTTGAGTCCCAGCTATCTAAAAAAATTAATTAAATATTTACACCAGCAGAGTTGTACGGTTAAGAGACACTTAAACTGTCAGCCACTTGATTTTACTGACTTGCAGTGGATACCTCCAGGTTTTTGGCATGCTCAGGGAGGTAATTTCTCTCTGGAATTTTGGTTGCATGGACACTCATAATATACTGACTTCCACAAAGAATTGATTTCCACACAAAATTCCCTGCTTGCCTAAAACCCCTGCCTCCAGCCACAAGCTGGCTGAATAAATATGCAGGTTTTTTTTTTTTTTTCCTTATGAATCATCTGTAGAACGCACGATTGGAGTCGCAAGTAAAATATCCTGGAAAGGATGTGACTGGACTGCAGAAGTGTTTTGTTAAAGAAAAAGGTTCTGTGGCTGCACTTTCAGAAAAAGCAGCAGTTTTACCAGGGGATAGAGAAAGCAGAGCTCTGGGTCTCAGCACTTTATTCCTTGACAGATGTCAGAGATCAGGACTGCAGGGAGCACACTTGGATGGGTCAGAAGAAAGTAATTGGTATATGGAGGGTTTCACCTCGAGGTCACCAGGCTCAGCTTTGAGTTGGACCATCAGGGACCAAAAAATCATTAGTATTTTAACACTGTCCGATGACCTATGAATGGGAGTGGTGGTGTCAGACCTGATCTTAGAGAACAAGCCCTCCTTAGAGCTGCAAGAAAGGCCATCTTAGACCCCCCTCAGAAAGCCAAGTAGCTCTAGAGAGCAATTAATTTTGTCTAAGGACAGACCAAAAGCATTGCCTTCTGCACATGCCGATGTCTTATTAATTTTTTTTTTCCCTAGAAAGGGAGCTAAAATCTACCAGCCTGGATTTCAAATTTTCACACACCTGAGGCAGGTGAGAGAGATCATGCACAGGTGCACACATGAAGACATTGCTATATGGACACAACCCAAATCCAACTAGGCTTGGCTGCTCTCCAAATTAAACTAGCAAGAGCAGGTTTTTTATCCTAGAGTAGAAAAGTTCAGAACACACCAAATGCAACTTATAAAACCTAATTAATGCAGATTCTGTCAGTACCAAACTCCTAATTTTAAGGCCAGTCAGACTTTATGTGCACTTATTTTTATTATTTTATTTGCAACACAAATAATGGAACTCAAGTGCAGAATTTAAAATACATTTTTTTAAAAGATATTAAATGACAATAACTTACAGCACATCTTCCTGTAAGTGTTCACTTACTCTATAAAAAATTATCCAAACCACATAATTTACCACAGGTGTAAGGAAGTTTAATTGTTCAGTCAATGACATATCCTGAAGATGTTGTTCTTTGCTTTCTCTTGACTTTTAGGAGTCTCACCTTTTCAATGCAAACATTCCCTTTATTTCCTTGTCCTGTGTTTGCTTTGTGAGATAAGAGAAATATCGAGACTAAGAAGGAAACCGATAAACTTGATTAGTTTGTGATTTACCTTTGTGATTAGATTGTGATTTACTTTTATTTCCTGACATTTTCTTATATAGAAAGGAGTTTATAGATTTAAGTTTTCAATACATTTTTTTCTTACCTACTTCTTGAAGATTTGTGACAACACCATTTTTCTGACATTTGTCTCTATTGCTTGGCTAATCCTCCTTGTCTGATTTAAAAATAAGTATTTTTACAACTGGCCCAAGGTCAAAGTGAAAACAAGATAAGACTGGGGATGCAGAAATGAGGTACCAGTATCCACTAGCCAATTTACCATAATTTGAATTGACTATAGCTGGGATTTTAATTTGTGTGTTTCTTAAATTGATTTTAATTTCCAGAAATCTGTGGTAATATTATTTTCATAGTCACATATCTCTCTCTACAGGGTAACACAGTGTGTGGTGCTGGGTATGGCTATTTCTTTCATCTCTCCTCTGAGGGACCATCCAAAGTGCCTCTCCTGTCCTTCAGTGAGAACACAGCTCACTCCTGCACAAGGTACTTGGGGAATTTGGTTAAAGAAATTTTCCTTCAGTGAATGGTTGTGCCATCTATAATTGCAGTGGTGAGCAGAAAAGGCCTTGCCCCTGTTTTCAGGACTTTCCCCCCACTTTTGCACAGTTTCAGGTCCTTGTCTCTTGCAAGCAGAGTTGTCTGGAGCAGGGCAGAATCGGTGTGGGAAGTGTCCCTGCCTCAGGGCAGGGTGGTGGAATGAGATGGAAAGAGATTATCTCTAAGGTCCCTTCCAACACTCCCTGATTCCATGGTTCTGTGACAAAAGTTTTAACCAGTACTTCCCTAAAACAGAAAGAGAGTTAAAAATGACATCATACTGAAAATCATTGGTTAAGGTGACCTGAATTTTGAGTTAATCTGGATATTAACCTGGATTTTAAATCTCTGAGAAGGTCAAACCAAATGCTGCATTCAGGAATGCATACATTTGGGCTGTAATCCAAGTTAGCTGAATCCAAGATAAAGAAGATCCTTATCTGTCCAGATCCATGTCAGCCTTACCTGAAGGTGACACTGGCTGAAAACTCATGAGCATGGCGGGGTGTGTTGTAGTGAGAACCTCTCAGTGGCACTACACACTCCTTTTTAGCTCTGATAGGTATAACACTGAAAACTTTTGACTTTGCTTCTAAGAAATAGTCTCATGCAGACAACTGTTACAGATTTAAGGTTTTGGATATCAAAATGTTGAATAGAAAAATCTGCTCACCAGGGCATGCACTGTAAAGGAACAGTCTCCATGGCTTTCTCTCCTAAACAGGCACGGGTTGCTGGTATACCCAGAGTATTTGCCAGACAGTTGTGTTCAGTTCAACAACTTCACAGCCTGGAGCTGCCATGGGGGAGCACAGGTATGTTTGTCTTCGCTGCCTTCTGTGATGCTTAGGATCTTTCCAAGTATCTCACCTCTACACTTGATTGTCTAAAAGCTTGATTGACTAAAAGCTCTTGTGCTTCTCTGTCCATATCCTCACCTGGAGGTTCCTGTTTTAATGAAAGAGCCAGAAACTTGATTTGTGTGAATTCTTTTTGCTGCAGAATCAGTGCTACTTTCCCCAGTCGGTGTTCTCTGTAATCATCTAGCATCTGTCTGCCACTGCAATCATGGAATTTTAGAATGGTTTGGGCTGGAAGGGACCTTAAAATCCATCTCATTCCAACTTCCATGCCATGGGCAGGGACACCTTCCATTAGGTCACGTTGCCAAATAAAAAATTCTCGAAGTATGTCTGAGCTGTTAATGAAGATTGCAATAGGTAGGTATATTAGCTTTATAGAACTGATGGTTTCCATGGGATTTTTTTTATTCTTCTTAAAATTTTGCACTTTTTTATTTATTCGAATTCGTCTAGCTTTGTTCTCCAGCTAATATGACTCACTATTAATTAATCTGTTTTTTAAAAGCCACACCACCCTTTATTATGTCATGTTTTTTCCCATAGTCACAGTTTGGAGACTGCGATCCTGTTAATTCCTGTCTGATGACCTGAGCAGTTTGTATTTGTTTCTCTGTAAGGTTTTATAGCCTCACCCATCCCTATGACTCTTCCTCTGAAGGTGTCCAATTTTTCAGGATGATGTGTTTCCTTTCTAGAAAGGCTATTTGTATGAAAAGAAGTAAAAAGGTGATTTGCAGGTTTGTTGTTGTTGGTTTGTTTTCTCTGCATAACTTGTAATTTCTTTGTATGTGACTGACCTAGAATACACAAATAACTAAGTTTTTTTTCTGCTTCTTTCCATAGGCTCCCTTTAGAAACAATCTTCTTTCTTTTAGGTGCCCCATTTCAGAAGTGTTCAAGGCTGGGCTGGATGGGACTTGGAGCAACCTGGGAAAATGGAAGGTGTCAGTGCCCATGGCAGGGGTTGGAATGAAATAGTCTTTAAGGCTCCTTCTAACCGAAACCGTTCTACTATTTGATGATGATATCTATTATTATTATTATTTTATTTTCCTTTCATGTAGATTTTCAGTAGCAGGAACCTTGAACTCCAGCATTTCTGGATTTCTGCTTGCAAAGATTTTGGCATTGACATTGTGGAAAGCCTGGGAAACACCTCTGTGTCTGATAGTGTTTTAATTGGACACCTTGGGCAAAAGGTAAGAACTGCAAGGAATTTCAATGTCTCTTAAGTCTCACAGCAGCGTTTCAATAGGAATTTGGAGAAATAAGAAAGCAACCTGGAGAACAGCCCCTGCTCCATGGCAGCTTGGGAAAAGCTTGGATTTTAAAGAGGTTATAAGGGAATGCCCTCGAGTTGCACCAGTAAAGGCTTAGACTGGATTTTGGGGAAAATATCTTCACTGAAATGTTTTCAAGTGTTGGGACAGACTGCTTAGGGCAGTAGTGGAATCACTTGGAGGGTTTTAAAAACCATATAAATGTTGGCACTTCGGGACATTGTTTCGTGTTGGCCTTGGCAGTGTTGCGTTGATGGCTGGGCTCCATGGTCTTAGAGGGCTTTTCCAACCAAAACATTTCTACAGGTTTTTGGGGTTTTTTTCCAACATATTTTCATTTCAGCATGGAAGTTTTAAAGATTTTTTTAAAGCAAATTTGAAACAAGGACTCTGGTTTTTCTATTTTCATTAGAATCTACTACAAAATTTCACACTATAAGGCATAATCTTGAATATTCTTTCTAAAACAACGTTCAAAAGTGAAAGCGAAAGCACAAACACAAAAAGCTGAAGGATCTTAGCAAGACAAGTGCAGATTTTTTTCCTACTCATATTTTTTTTTCCCAGGATTGATATGGTCTCAGAAAAATATTGATATTTCACCAAACCTTACTTTTTGAGCAAAATCATAATTTTTCTTTAATCAAGCTTTTTAAACACAAGTTCCTATACACCCATTTAACTATGCACAAGTGGGTTTAGTTTAGTGATTTGAGAATACTGAGGGGGAACACCAGCGGTGGTTTCTATCCTTGTTAACATTTTGGTTTCCTCTGCTCTCTCTCAGTAATCTTGGTCCACCTGGAACAGAGAATGTTACTTTTTTTTTTACTTGAGAATGAAAAATACTGACAAAATGTAATTTTATTTATGCAGTAAATATGTTCTTGCACTATTTCTTTAGGCAGCTGAACGAAGTCCTTTGGGTGCTACCAGGTTGTTAACAGATTAATAACATGGATAACAATGGACTTTTAGTTACAACTGGCCGCAGCTGCTTGTTCATGATTTTTCCCCCCTTTTTTTTTTTCCCTGTTCAGTTTTCTATTGTTGTTCATTAAATTAATTTTCTCTCTGACTGTCAGAAAAAAAATATTTTAAATGAGTTTTCTTTAGAAGCTCACAGAAAGGAAGCTCCTTAGCAGGTCTATTCTAAGTAGATGGTTCAGATAAAATTCTGGCTTCACCTGTCCCACCTTGCAGTGTCCCAGTGATGTCCAAGTGAATTTCTCTGACACCAAGGAGTGGGTGTCTTTGTTTTTGCTTGCAGGATCCATGGAAGGACTCCAGTATTGTACTTGCTAAGAGATTTAGAGTCACTCATGCTGTGCCTTGTTTCTTGCAGTACCTCAGGGGGGTGATTATCTTTGATTATCTCATGATAAGAGCCTCCTTGTCATAATTTACATCTTAATGTATGTAATTCTCCCTTTAATAATTATGTCTCTTTAATATCAATTAAAACTTTATGACATTAATTTAATGGGAACCTTGGATATTCCTCTCTGTTAGCCCTTCCACTTGTTGGAAAAAATTGTTTTTAAAACAAGATTGTTTTCTGGAAATATCAGGGGGTTGAAAAGTTGGGGCTTTGACCCATTGAAACATTAGTGACAGGGCTAAATCCAGGACCTGTAAAAGTGGAGTGAAAGATTTTTGTTAACTTCCTAGACATCCAGAAAGCCTCCTCCATGTTCTCATTAAGCAACTCATTGTTTGTGGAACCATTTAAGGAGAAGCATTTCTTCCTGGAAAAAGCAAGAGTTCTGAGACACACAAGGGAGGAACTATTGTCTCACACTGGCCTATTTGCTATTTGTTTAAATAAAATTAATTAATTCAAAACCAGAAAATCGTGTGGGCTGGAGGAATGAGAAGTGTAAGAAAAAAGCCAATAGAGAATTTCTGATCAATTTGTTACCAGAAATGAGGGATTTCTGCTTAGCAGTGACTTGGAATAGGATGGTCCAAGGACCAGGACTATCACTCCTGATGTTTTGGCCTCAGAATAAAATAGTTGATGGAACCACTGTGTCTTACAAAGATTGAAGATAGCATCTTATTTTTGAAGTAATAATCTACTTACAAGAGTCCATTACATTCTTTCTTTTCTATTGCAGGTGTTTCAACATAGGGTGGATTTCTTGATTGATTCTTTACTATGGCTTTTGAGATATAGTCTACAAGTATTCATTGGCCTCAGAAACAGTATCACAGACTCCTGCCAGTCCTTCTTCCTCCAGGCTGCTCACTAAATATATCTTTATTTCCAGCCCATTTCCAAGACAGTTTGGCAGAGGGTTGTACACTTCCACTGTGCCGTGGACTACAATCACCCCAAAATCCAGTTTGTCAATTTTGTTTTTCATCTCCCATGGCTTTTGTTCTTCCTTTCTGGTTCTTTAAGTTCTAATAGACCCTGAAGTCCTCTAGAGCTTTTCAGAGAGCCTGGCTTGAGTGTGTCCCCATGCCAAATCACACAAAATCCCTTTGAATTTCAGTTGCTCATATTTTTCTTAGAATAGAAATAAGAATGGCCATCTTTGCAGAGTAGGAAAAATTTGCACTTGCTGGACAAAAAATATAAAGTAAAATGGGGATGTAAAAATCCACACACTGTGGCTTTTAGGTGGATCCTTTCTCCCCAGGGAATGTCCAATCATAACTACTATGCAAAAACTCAAACAAAGGGTAACAAGCTACCCTTAAAAGCGATCATCACCTGCTTCAAGTGGGGAATTAGATAGGTGTTGTCAGAATTTGCCAAACAATAGCTTACATCTGTCCTTTAAACTCCACAATTATGGGCAATCACACTCTTGCATTCCTAGCTGCTGCATTCTAGATGCTCCATTTCTGGAAATGTTCATGGCCAGATTAGACAGGACTTGAAGGAACCTGGTCTTTTTGGAAGATGTCCCTGCCATGGCAGGGGGTTGGAATGAGGTGATTTTTAAGGTCCTTTCCAACCCAAACCATTCTAGGACTCTATGATTCACATGGTGATGTTTCCTTCATTTCTTCATTTTAGGATAGGACCTGTATGTCTGCAGGACTAAAGACTCCCAAAAGATACCAGCTCTTCATCTCCAATACAGCTTTCAGGAACTTTGATATGAACACTTGCACAGCGATCAGGACTTGTTCTGGCTGTTACCAAGGGCAGGGTGAGTCTGATTTATATTTATTTCTCAGGATTCCCAAATCCCTAGCTTTCCCTCAAATTACAAGTTCATAGTTTACACATATGACCATTGATGACTCCTCTGCACAGGCTGAGATTTCAGGTTCTCCTCAGGCTTTCTGGATGTGGCTTCATCACTCAGTTGACTTCATCACATATATTGCATTTATTTTAAGACAAAGGTAGCCTGATTTTTGCACTGATACAGTTTTCTCAATGGAAAACAGGTTTTATACACTGCCTTGTTTCTGCATCTTCATTTTGAGAGGTAAAATTTCAAGAGTGATGATTTCTTTAAAAGCTGTGACACAACCTCGCAGAATTTCACCAAACTGCTACCTCAGGCCAGCCTAAACCTGAGGTGAATTTGCCTAAGATAATGCGTAAACTAAGCAGCCTTCTGAGCTTTGAAGAGGTACTCAAAGGCTCTTTGAAGAAGGTTCTGACTGCAATTGCTTTTTGCATTGTAATAAAATGTATTTATATATAAATGAAGACTGCCCTACAATAACATAGAAGAGAAAAAGATTTCAGGAGATGAGATCAAAGGACAGGAGGAGTAGTAAAATCTGGCTTAGTAGTAAAGTCAGGCTAAAACTGGGAATAGGACAGTCAAATAGTAACCCATGTGTTGTAGGGCACTCCTGCCAAAACTGACTTGTTACAGTCCATGGGGCAATCATTTTCTGACATTTCTGTAAGCATTAATGTGCTCATAAAGTTTAGCCTGCATGAATATTCATCTTTTTTATAGCTATCTGTGTTTCAGCAGTGAAGAAATCCCCCAGACTCACTTTTCAGCCTAGGCTTTATTCTTCCAGGTGCTGCAAATACACACAAGAGTGAAGTACATTTACACCATGTACTTGCCTCTAAAAAAAAGGCCGACAGGATCTATAAGAGTCACTGTAATTTTGGCTGTGGGGCCTGTGAAGAAGTGTTTGGAGTCACTGAGATGCTGGTAGGGCCAGGAGCAGCACCTGGATCAGGCGAGTCTGAACCACAATGACAGCAGGATTCTGGGCAGGTTTGGTCTGGCGCAGCAATACCTATTCCTACAACCATCTCCATTTATTTTCCTGCATCTCCCAATTTTTGTTGATCCATCAGACATTTTTCCAGAGGCAAGGTGGAATGAAGTTGGTCTCTTTTCCTCCAGAGAGTTGTCTTCAGGCCCATTATGTGAGGTGACCATTTTGTTTTTCTGAAATGCTGCTTGTCACCCACAGGTGGGTTTACAGTGACAGCTGAACATCTGACCTTCACCAATTCCCCTTTCCAAGTGTCCTTCCCCTTTCCTCACTCTGCCATCCTTGAGGACCTTGACGGCTCCACCACGGGACAGAAGGGAAGTCACATCCTGCCTTCCACAGATATCCTGGCAGCATCTTGCACAGCCAGTGCCAACTTCAGCCAGGCTTCTGGGGGCAGTGTCTGTGACAGTGACCTTGTTTTCCACCGTATGGCTCTTCATTTGTAAGTAATTGTTCCATCTCCCAAAATACAGCGTGGCTTTTGCTTCTATGTGTTATTCTGAGATTGCTGCTGGTCTGAGTTCAGTCCCAGGACTGCTGCCTCTCTGCTTGGTCCTAAACTAGGTCTAAAGAGATGTCAGTGGCATCTCTTAATCTGCTGTGCTATCTCCCATGGCCTGTCACTCCATGGCAGAAGGACAAGGATCTCCTGGAGATGCTGTGTCAAATCTGACATTCACACTGAAGTATTTGATAGCTTGGGAAAATAGAAAGAACTCTAATAATAATCCAGTCCTGGGGTACAGCCAGGTCATTCCTATCAGCTTTGGTGGCTGGACAGCTCCCAGTTCACTTGTCTCCCCAAGATAGAATTTCCCCTGCCTTTCACCAGCTGGCAGCTAAGGGGATCCAGTGGAGGAATGCTGTTCAGCCAAGAACTGCCACCACTTCTATCACAAAGGGAGGACACTTGCAAATTTCTGACATAAGAAAAAGGGTGAAAAAGACTTTTAGAGATCTAAACATCACTCCTGCTTTTCTTGCCATGCTCATCTTCCTTTCCCAGTCCCCTGCTCAGTATTTCACTCTCCTTTTAAAGTAAAAATCTGAACAATTATCCATTTTTTGCTGTCTCAGGTTTGTAGTACACAGGCAGAAATCCTGAAGTGCTGTGTCAGAGGGCTGTTAATTATTCATGTCTGCCTCATAATTAATGTTTTAGAAGTAGGAGGGGGAGAATCCCAACCCCTTCCCAAACAGGAAAAAAACCTAATCAGCTTTTCCATTGAAGGAGAAAACTATAAGACTTTGAGTTACCTGGAGGCTTTGCATGTGATTACTGTGTCTTGTAATGAAACCAAAAGTCTGCAAAAATTTAAGAGCTCGGAGTCATTCTGATGTAACTAAAAGAATACTGGGTAGAAGGCAAAATAAAACTGTGCTTGGTGTCTTTCCTAAGTAGTTAACCATGAGGTCTTGGGGAAATTAATTCCCTTTCTAGTCTGTGTTTACTTTGATGAAATGGACTGCAAGATATTTGGGCTGATGCTGTGTGGGTGGCTGGAGCTTCTCTAAATGTTGCCTGTAGAGTGATTTGGGTCCTGTAGAGTGATTTTGGTACTGCCATGATGTAATGGTTAATAATTCATGACAGTTAAGATATTTAATACACCTTGTTTCTCCTGGCATCAAAGGGTGGGTAAGGAACAAGCATAAGCAGGAGTTCATCTGCACCATTGGTGTTAACTCTGGAAGATTTAACCAGACCTAAATTTTGACTCCCCAGTAAACTGCATGAGAATTTCTCTGGAAGTGCTCAAGACTAGATTAGACAGGGATTGGAGCAACCTGGTCTAGTAGAAGGTATCTCTCCCCATGGCAGGGGGTTGGAACTAAATGAGCTTTAAGGTCCCTTCCAATCTAAATCATTCCAGGATTCGATGATTAGTCATATCAATGACTTCTCAATGAAGGTTTTATTTCATGCAAGTACCCTCTATTTAGATTCTTTATTATTCCTCTGCATGAGCTGGGAGTCAATTTGCATCAAAGATTCTTGGCAGTCTGAGAAGAAGAAGCCAGCTGTTAGCCTGTCCTCCTGAGGACTGTGTAGTCAGCAGAGTAACCCCAGGGACTGTGAGCATCCTCTCTGTGCTGCTTCCAGATCCTCTCTCCTCAGCAGCTCCCAGCAACCAAATCACCGTCATGTTAAGTTGAAAGACTGTCAGATCCAGCCAAATGAGTGTGGTGAGTCAAGGAGGCTTTGTTCAGATAGATAGAGCTCCAAAAGGAACCTGGAAGAGGACCAGGATGGGGAATAAAAGGAGCTGGAGGGGATGAAGAGTAAAAGTCATTAAAATATCTACAGCATGACCAGAGGATGAGGGGGCGGGAGAAGAAGAATGGGTGAATTTTGTCCAGATGTATTTGGAGAGTGTTTGCAATAAAAAGGGAATAGTTTGGGATTAATACAGCAAAACATGACTTGGAGCAATTGGCAGAGGTTGAGTAAAGAGACTAAAGATAGGTGAGGGGCAGGCAAAAATTTCCTAGCAAGTTCCTCTTGGATCCATCTCACTTCAGTAAAAAGACAAAACCACTGCTCTTAGCTGTCTTTAGTTTCTGTCAAGAAAAGGGTTAAAAATCTCTTTGGAAGAAATATTTCTATTGTGCTCTACCAGGCCATGGCCAGGTCTGTCAGGTCTGCAACATGAATTTTCTGTGCACCTCAAAGAAAAGCATGAGACCCTTGAGATGCGTTTTTTCGCTTATCCTGAATTTCAGGGATGGGATTCCAGCTCCAAAAATCTTGAAGGTTGAGGCAAATAATGGATTTTAAGAGGGGAGACCTAGTATGGCAACTTCTGTCTCAGCAACCTCAGGAGCAACTGGCAAGGATTGGACATGGCCATATTTTTAACCATCTCAGTCTCCAAAACATCAGGGATGTTGCAACAGCACTAACCTTTAGGAAAGATCCCCTGACTGGGAGCTGTCAGGGATAGGGCTGTTTGGTGCCAGCTAAAAGAATATCTGGAACAATTTTAATTATTAATGATACAATGTGGGCAACTGACACTCTATCTTTGTGCTGTTTAATTTACCAGGATGCGTGTGTTGTATTGACACTTTTCCCCAAAATAAACTATGTGTTTGGGAGAAAAAGAGTGTTTTGTTAGAGAAAAAGTATGGAAGCTCTTTTCTGAAAAGGAGAATTACTATCTTTAACATTTTGTGACTCTCTGTCCTGAACTACTTCACTTAACAACTTCCAGGGAAATGGGGATCCATTTCCAAGCTAGCAGTGCTGTAACAAAACCCTTCTTCACAAAGTCCAGTTGAAAGTTAAACTAATGTGTCACGTAAGCACACTTTAAAGAGGGGCTTTATGTCTTTTAAAAATGTAATTGGAGCTTATAAAAGTCTTTATAAATTTATATGTGAGAAAGTTATTGAGTAGTCTGAAGCACAGCTTATGCTATGGCACAGCACAGCATGGCTGCAGGCTAGGAACGGCTGCTCCAAATGCCACCGCTACCCATATTATCATGAAACTATGAATCTCTATTAATATTAAAACAAATTTTCATTAAAAAATTGTCATAACATGATTAAGTGACTTTCAAAGTTTCTTCACATTATGCATAATTTTTACAAGAGGAGAGCATTAGAATAATCTGCAGCCTGGCAGCACCTTGCGGCGAAAGGGACTCCAAACACTTGGTGGCTGCGCCTGCCAAAAGGGAGTTTCCCTCTTAGTTCCTCTAATTTTCTTTCCTTTTCTCACTGGGGAAGCCTTGGACTTGCTCAGCACCAGTCTTGTAGTTCAAGCCTTTTATTGTCTTCCTCTTGTGATGCAGAGCAAAAGATTAACATTTTAGGTTTCATTCCTAAATCAGCTCTAACACCCCCTCTGTGTGATGCATTTCTGCTGCAAACCCAGCCACTGCTGATGGGTTGGTATCCCCCTGCCTCTGTGTGTTTGAATTGTGAAGAGAATTCAGATGGTTACTCTAGTTTTGCTTTTCCTTTGATATTTACTCTCTGTGGTTTGTACTCAGTTGACGTTCGGTACTCAGCTGAATGTCTCCCTGCTGTGAAACACCCTGACAACCATGATTCTTCTCTCAATGTCCTCAGTCACTCTCTGGCCATGTGTCCTCCCCATGTACATGATTTTACCCACACAGGGAGCAGCTTACACAGTCACTTGTCCCCCTAACCCATCCTCTGTGATGTAGCATGGAAGGCAAATATTAAATTATTGACTGTTCAATTACCAACTCATCAGCTCAGCTTTAGAGATTTAGCTTTTACTCTGCTGCATTTCTGGCATTTCAGACATCCTACCAAGCAAAATTTGTTTCCCAGTGGAGGACACCTTTCCATTCACCCTGCAGTCAGGGTTATGGGCAGCAAAGCCAGATATTGCATGGTGTTATAAGTATGCAAGACAAGATATTTCTTTAAGCCTTATCCCTTAGCTTGATCATCATCTGAGGTATTTCTAAGTGCAAGGAGATAAATTTAACATTGAGGCAACGTTTGCTGGCCCTAAGCTTTCTTTTCTGGCAAGGAGAAATCTGGCAAGTCCATTGGATGGCTCTTATGAGCCAGGTGCATCAGCTGGGACTCCCTGTAATAACCAACATATTGATCCTAAAATCACAGCACGGTTTGGGTTAGAAGGGACCTTCAAGATCATTTCATTCCACCCCTTGCTATGGGCAGGGATAACTTCCACTACTGCAGGTTGTTCCAAGCCCCATCCAACCTGGCACTGGACATTTCCAGGGACTCTTCAGAGCTCCACCTGATGTAGGAAAAGCAGAGCAACCAAGAAGTCCTCCTCTGGTCTTTGCTATGCTCACACTGCAGACATTTGAACCATTTGTTTACCAACCACTTTCCAGCTCAGGATTTTGGTCTGATTTTAGTTTTCCCGAAAGCATCACCTTGCAAACTGTAGCATCTGGGGAAATGTTTTAAGAACACAGGGCATTTTGGAAGTCAGGTGTAGCAAACTGAAATTCTACTCTGAATGAATCCATCTTGGCTTGTCAGTCACCACCCTTTCTATTCCTGGGAAACCATCTAAATTCTTCTTTTACTTAAAATTCAGCCTGTGGTGGTGACTTAGGATCAGGGTCAAAGATGTGGTTATTTCCTAAAAGACTCATGCATGAAAAAAAAATTCTGCTACTAAGGATTCATAATAAAAGACAGATTTGAATAATGAGCTTGGTATCTCAACAAAGATACACACATTTACTGAAAACAGATGAAAATTCTTAGTTCTTGGCAGTTAAAATAAAGTGAACTGGTCTGGGGCCCAAGATTAAACCTGTAAAGTGTTTGATATGGTTATAATTTAGAATTAGCCTCCCTTTGGCCAACAATAAACATGGACTCTTGATATAAACATTTGGTGTCCCATTTGAAGTTCAATGCTAAATTGTTTCCTGTTTTTGAAGAGGGATAATCATAATGGATTATTACACAAACAGAAAGCATTTAGAGCTAAACAGAGTGCCTGCCTTCATACACACAGATATGGACCCTTAGGATAAATAAGTTAATGGTAAACATAAACAAGAGAGTTAATATTTGTTCTACTCCATGTTGTTGATTGGTTTAACAAATCCTTTGTGGCCCATATCTGTCGAGCAGTTCTGCACAATGCATTTGAGCTAAATTATATAACAGTTTATACAGTCACAATTGGTGAATTGTGGCTCAGACTGTAAAGCCCTATCCTGTAATCCTGCCATATTTCTAAAGCAAATTGCTCCTTAATTGAAACCTGCTTCGATATAAAAATACAGCCTTTACAATGAGTCATCCTTTTTTTCCCCCTTACAGTTTGTAAAGGCTTCCAGCAGTTTAAAGGGAGGGTTAATTTTGCATTAAGACCATTGACTCCTAGTTTCTTTCAAATAAAGCCAGGAGAAGTTCAGGGGAACTGCTCTCCTCTGATAATGAAGCTCTCCACGTTAATGATGCGTGCAGGCTCCCTCAGATCCTCTGAATTAGAAGCACTCCTGTGTGCCAGTGCTCTTCTACTTCATTAGCATTAAAGAGAGGTAGATTGGTGGCTATTTAGGGCACAGTGAAATCACTGGCTATTTAGGGCAAATGGAAATGGTGCTAATTGTGGCTGGTAATTCCATTTAGTAGGGTGCTTCCATTTTGGTGCCTTTTTGGCATGGAGGTGAAGAAACAACACACTGACATCCTTTCAAGGGGATGTATCTCAGGCTTATTGTGTCCTTGCACCAGTTAACTTGTACACTGAGCTGAGAAGCTTTCTAGGTTCTCCAAATTTTTGGTTTGGTTGTGGGCAGCCTGTCAGGAGTTGGAAATTAATTTATGGGTGGCAACACCTCAAGCAACACATGTAAAACACAAGGACACAACATTCCAGGTCAAGAAAACCCTAGAGATTCCAGGCCATAAGGTATCTCCTGCTCCTTTTCCTCCCTGGGTCATGAACAGACTTTCAGCTGGACATGAGTCAGGTGTGCCCAGATGAGCAAGAGGCCAATGGCACTTGGGCTGTCCTAACACTGGTGCAGCAGGAACAGGACAATGCCTGTCCCCTGTGCTGGCACTGCTGGTACACCTCCAGCCTTGGGGGCAGCTCTGGGACCCTCATGACAAGAGGGACATTGAGGGCCTGGAGCATGTCCGAGGAAGGGAACAGAATTTGGGAAGGGGCTGGAGCCCCAGGAGCAGCTGAGGGAGCTGGGAAAGGGGCTCAGCCTGGAGAAAAGGAGGCTCAGGGGGGATTTTCTGGCTCTGCACAACTCCCTGACAGGAGGGGACAGTTGGGAACGGAGTGTGGAGGTGTGCTCAAGCTTTGCTCATAGGGAACAATGCACAGGGCAAGAGTGCATGGCCCTAAGATGCACCAGGAGAGGTTTAGATTGAATATTAGAAAGAATTTCCTCATGGAAAAGGAGGTCAGGCATTGAAATGGGCAGTGGTGCTCATAACTCTCTAAAAATAGAGTTTAGTCTCCATGCCTAGAAGGATTAAAAACATATGTAAATGTGGCATTTTGGGACATGGTTTAGAGGTGGCCTTGGCAGTGTTGGGCTAATGGTTGGACTCGATGATCTCAGAGGTCTTTTCAAACTTAAATGATTCTATGATTCTATAACTTGTCTGTTATAAGTAGACACACAGTAAAATATATATTTCACTTCACTGTAGCCATCTGGAAGTTCCCTATGCAGTTTAAGATATTTTTGGTGTCTTCTAAATATTGGTCTCCAACATAAATGGATTCACAGCTAATTCACTAGTCAGTGAATTCACATTTCCATTCACTAGCTGTTGGATCTACATGGCTGGTGTGGAATTGCCACATAACTTTCTAACAGGTTAGGCTTGTATCCCAGAAGGATTCTTCTTTCCAAGCTCTCTTCCCTGTCTTTACTTCTCCTGGAAGTACTGGGGAGAGTCCCCCAGTAAAAGTGATTCAAGCTGTTATCTTCAGAATCCTCTGGTGATGAAAATTAAAATAAATAAAGAGTAAAACCATGTGAATTTATGCTGCAGAGAGGATGGGTCTGAGTGTCTCACTTGCTGTGACATTGGGCATCTTTGCAACTCAATAAGGCTCCTTCTGATGTGCAAGAGAATTTTGCATTATGTGTGGTGTTCTTCTGCTTCTAGAATACCTGTGCAGGTGCTGATAGCTGTGGCAATAATGTGCTTGTTGTCATTTATTTGCTTAATTAGCAGCCTAATATCCTGGTCCAGTTAATGCCCATAACAGGAGGTTTATTAGTGGTACAAAAGCTGTTTAAGCCTTATAAACTCCTTCCAGTTTCATTGGTCTGCCAATATCTTCTGGTTGAGTGATTCTTTGCTGATTCACACTTTGCTTTGCCACTGCTGTTTCTCAGCTGAATGTTTCTGGGTAACCAGAAAGCGCTTTGACAAAGTGACAGACACTAGAATAACAACAGCAACAACCAAAAAATTAAAAATCCCTGAACTGATTTTAAAAGAGAAAAGAAAAATATATCTGGCATGACTGCTGTGGTGATTTTGCATAATCTCCAAAGCACTTGGATAAAAAAAAAAAGCAACAAACCAACCAAAAATTGCAAATAGAGGCAAATTGCATGATGACACGAGTTTTAGCACTGTCTTGGGTTAGTAAGCCATATCCAGTCTGAGAGGTTAGATAATATGCTGAGATGTGTAGTTGTAAGATAATGCTTCAAATATTGAGAAAAAATATTCAAGGGATGCTTAAAAGAGGGGATTTTTAAAGCTTATTGTCAGCTCAAATACCAAAACTGAGAGGAATCTACTACAACCTTAAATCTAAAGGGTTTATGACTCCTCATGATATCAGAGCTAATATTGATCTGTTCAGTAAGGGTTTTTTCTCCTCACTAGACTGGTCAGAATTTAGGAGTGCCAAGTTCTAGTGAAAAAGGGGGTTGAGTTCTCATTTGGATGCTCAGAAGGACTGCTGTACTAAAAGTTCACCCATTTTGTGAAGAATTTAATCAGCCCTCAGCAGCCCCAGCTTTGACTGCAGGCAGAGACCAGCTCTTTGAATTACACAGGAATTTTTTTGAAACTTTTGACCACTCAGATGGGAGTGAATAATCACAGAATCACAGAATGGTTTGGGTTGGAAGGCACCCTAAATATCACCTCATTCCAATCCCCTGCCATGGGCAGGGACACTTTCCACCAGACCAGGTTACTCCAAGCCCCACCCAGCCTGGGCTGAGGCTAATAAGAAGACTCCACCAAATTTCATGAAGATCCTAACAGTTGGACCTGAAGCCCATGAGTCTGGTGGAGGGAAAATACTCTGGCAATGTAGAAGTTGGTACCCTGGCTGTTGCCCCTGCTCTACTCTTTTCCTCTTCTTTTACTCCTATGTGCTGCATCTCTCTTTTTCTTTTTTTACAGCACTTGGGGCAAAATATTGTTTCTTATGGCATTTATAAAGAATTACAAAAATTCTTTATAAGAAGAGAGACACATTCTAGGGGAGATCCAACACAGCTGCTGTAATTCAAATAAAAATAGAACCGTGCAGGTTGCAGAATGACAGAGTTCAATGTAAAAATGTAATTACTTTTTTTTCTTTTCCTGCAGAAAAGAGGCTCCAGACATTCCCTATAATTTAACTGTGACTGACAGTAGGAATAAGTCAAACACAGTCAATTATGTCCCTGATACTTTATCAAACCTGTATGGCTGGATGGTTCTTCTCTTGGATAAAGAGACTTACACATTGACATTTGACAACCCTTTGGTCAGCAAACAGCTCCAGGTAACATGGAAAGGTTTTATAATTTCAAATTTATATCTGGAAGAGATAATCATGCTTTCATCTCTTTGGATGAACAGAGAGAAAAAAAAAATAGAGTTACTTGCACTGAGAAAGTCTCTCTGTATTTATAGGCTTAGATAAGATGACTGATAAGCTCTCTCTTATCTCTTAGATAAGTTCTCAGTAGTCACCTGGAGCAGGAAGGTCATGGAATCATGGAAAGGTTTGGGTTGGAAAGGACCTTAAAGCTCATCCAGTTCTAACCCCTGCCATAGGCAGGGACACTTTCCACTAGATCAGGTTTCTCCAAGCCCTGTCCCACCTGGCCATGGACACTTGATGATTTTGGATCTCTTAGGGGAAAGTTCAGTGTGGTGCTTAGGAACCAACAGGATTTTTACTGCCTTAAGACATGTTGAAGCACAGTTTTCAGAAGACATTGATCCTCCTCACCTTTCAAAGGTGATGAGGGGAGTTGATTTTTTTCTTCATTTACCATCACCTCCTGCTTAGTTTTGCATCTCTTTTCCTGTTTTCAACACATATTGCCTGTCAGGAGCACCACCCTCCTTACTCCTTTATGCTGCACTCCATGGAGTTCTAATCACAGACTCAGACATGTTTATTTTGGTCCCCTCTTCTCTAGTATTCAGTGACATTTAGCAATTTCAAGACGGGGAATTACCTGCTGGTGGAACACAAGGATCTTCCTGCCCATCTTGAGGCTGTGGTGTCCTGTGGGACAAGGAGAGGACAGTCACAGCAGTTGGTACCTTCATATGGACACCACAGGAGCTGTGATTGGCATCTTGACAGCAAGCTGGGGACGTTCACCTATCTGGGTAAGTCCAGTGTGGGGGTTGCAATCCACATTTGTGATCAAGAATGGTGACAGAGCAGGGGTCTTGTTAATTTAATCCCCAATAATTTAAACCCCAAATCTATGCAAGGCCAGCTTTCAATGCCCTTTCAATAAGTGAGAAGTCCTTCAAAATGCTGATCAAATGGGTCAGTGCACATCAAGTCCAACCCTAACTGATCTATCTGATGCCTGACCTAGCAACAAAAGGAATGTGCCATAAATAGTGGGTGATGTAGCATCAGTTGTACTTGAATCAGCTTTTTTTTGAGTGGTAAAGGTGTTAAATTCCACTAATGACCTCTGCTGTCAGCTGGTCCTACATCACAGGTGTCAATAAAATGTGGTCATCTTGCTAGGCTGAGGCCACTGAAGGCAGGAAGATTACTGGGAAAGAATTTCTTCTAGGGCTGAAAACTTCCAAAGACATCTTAAACCTTCGCCTATGTGACTTTGTACATGACATCATGGAGTGTGGTGGAAATAATTTTTTTTTTTAAGAAATGGACATTTTCAATAATTCCCATTCTCAAATAAATAATTTTATAAATATCCAAGCTCTATATGTCAAAGGCAAGGTAATGATTGTTGCCTTTATTTATAGCAGCAGAACTAGAAATCACAAATATATTTTGGTGCCTTTGAGAAGATTAGCTTCTCCTTCATGCTGTATACCAGGAAAGTAAAGATGATGATTTTCATTTTAACACATTATTTTTCTCTTCTGTTCCATTAAATTTAATGAATTTCCCTTGATTTTGCACTGCTGAGATGGCATGCAAATGGCTTTCTCATGTAGGATACCTTTAGAACAATCATTGTGACAGTGGAGAGGAAGACATGCCTGGAATGAGGGCAGGCGATCCACTGAGCTTGGTCTGGCAGCAGTGAAAATCAACCAGTGTGGAAAATCACATTTGTGGAGAACTGGGGAAGCCCAAAACTTAACCTCAGTCTGCGGATCACACTCCCTGTGTCCACCTCTGGTCCTTCAGCAGCTGCCACAGCATAGATTGTGTTTAACATTTTAGCTCTAAAAATGAGCTGGATGTACCCAGGCTTCAAATTCTAAAAGATCCCTGTGCTTGCTAAATCCCAAACTGTACTGGTGTACTGGTCACCATCTGGGAGTCTGCCTGCTCTAGGCCAAAGCTGTGCCAGGAGTTTGGCCAGCATTATAACCATGCAGGTTATTAGGGTCCTGGTCTTCGGTCTGTGTCCTGGCCCTATTTAAATACAGTTCAAGTGTAGATTGGCTACTATAAATGTAGATGTTGTGTCTAAGCCTTACCAGAGATCAAGTCAAGTATTTACTGAAAGAAGAAAAATGTTTTATTATTTCCATTTGCTAACAGCATAAATTTGTTCCTTCAAATATAAAAGATGACTGCATTTCAGTTTGCATGTCCTGATTTTCACTGTCTGAGCAGCATGGGAAAGCTCAGAGGATGGCATCTGTAGCTTGGCCTCTGCTGTGGAAAATAGAGGAGACGAGAGTCTTGGGAAGACCGGGACAAAAGTGGTCTGGCTGGCATATGTCACTCTTGCATCACAGAGACTTTCTTGTCCTTCTCTTGCCTTACTTTCATCTTGATTTTTATTACAAGAACAGCTTGTCATGGTTCCTCATTTTAATAGAGAGAGAAACAATGATACAACTTACATGAGGGGAAATTTATGAAAACACCTAACATGTATAATTCATGCTGTGAACATTTTCTGCGAGGACTTTTATAGGAGTGAGATCAATAATTCAGTGTCAGGTACCTAATATCTATGCTGTCGGTGTAGGGTAAAAGTTTGAAACAAAGCAGATTCCTGGCCTTGGTGTGGGATTTCTCTCCTTCCCTCTGCTGTGCAGACTGAGAGGGTGAGGATAATTAGCCAGCAGAGCAGATTCATGGCATGTGGTGGACTTTCCATCACTCAGGGTCCTTACAAGATGCTTGGCTGTCTTTTCAGGGAAATATGCTCCAACTCTGCGAGAAGCTATTAGAAACCTCATGAGGCGAGATTCATGCTCTGTAGGAGGTCAGTGAAAGCTACCACAATAGTCCCTTCTGGCCTTAAAACCCCACCAGTCCACCCACCCACCTAGAGAGGACAAGGCTAGAAGATCTGGCCATCAGAACATCTTCCTGCCCAACTCTTCAAGTTGCCTCTTTTAGAATCTTTTTTTTTTAATATAATATTTTATTTACATTTAACTATATGAAATAATTAGCCAACTAATTAATCCCTTTTACAAGCTTTGTCAGATTCTTCAGCTGTCAGTCATGCCCGAGCCCGGGGCCGGCGTTGAGTCTTAGCTCCCTCCTTCATCAGACAGACTTGGTCTCCATGGCTACAGGCTGCATCTGCTGACACCCCACTCTCTATTTACTGCTTAATTAAGAATTTCACGCTCAGCCCTTATCTGCTGCTAAGAACAAGAACACACTGTTAAGAAACTCCAAATTTAGGCTGCTGCACAAGGAAAGCCTTTCTTGTTGTCCTGACTGCGTGGAGCCTCTTTAACTACCCTCTTGGCAACTGCGCTGCCACCCTTCAATCAAAAATCATTAAATGGGGCAGAGATAATGAGCATGTAGCATATCAAAAGGAGGATGTTTGCTCGGGCTAAGGAGGAAAAGCTGTAAGGGCCTATAAGCAGCCGCCACTTCAAAGGGAGAAGGGGCTGATAAAGAGTCATTTGTTCCTGTTTGACTTATGTAAAAGGTCTGGTATGTCGCAGCCCCGTCTAGCAGACGCGGGTCCCCCCTCTCCAGGCTCGTGTGTCAGCGCTCGGGCAGCTGGGCGCAAACAGCATCAGCCCGAGCATAAAATCACTTGACTCCGCGGCCACAATGGGCACTTGTAGGGGGTGGCGGAGGGAGGGCCGGGGGACAATGGCAAGACAATTATTGCAGCTGCTCGGGAGGGCCATAATTCTTCCTGCCCAAAGTCGGCGGCTCTGGCGGGG
The DNA here is from genome assembly GCF_031753505.1 of Anomalospiza imberbis. Lineage (NCBI taxonomy): Eukaryota > Metazoa > Chordata > Aves > Passeriformes > Viduidae > Anomalospiza > Anomalospiza imberbis. The sequence continues at coordinate 4,365,869 of NC_089683.1, forward strand.
CGGAGGGGAGAGCTCCAGCATATTAGTCATCCTCCAACTTTTGGAAGCGCTTCGGTGGGGTTTCGACAGCTGCCAGTGTACCACCTCTCTGCAATAATTGTACATTCTGGCCGGGGTCAACTCACTTTTGACCCTCTGCTTTTGTGCCCCTCAGAAAGCCTTTTAGGGCAAACTATGGGGAAGTGACAGGGGTGCATTACATCCAAAAATTAACGTCGGTAAATACGGATCAGATGCCAGCTCATTAATGAGCAGGCTCCTCAATTCACACAGCCTTTTACTCAGGCCTGCATGGGGGAGAAAATGGGGAGAAGGGGAAGGAAAACGCCGTGACTGAGAAGATATTGTTATGCAAACGAAGCAGGCAGCCGAATGAAGCCACCTTGGCCAGAAGTTTTGCTTTGGGCTCGGGCTTTCTGCATGCCCTCTTCCATCTGAAACTGCCTGGCGTCATGCAAGTGTTTGTTTATCTTTGGGAAAAAAAAAAAAAAAAAAAAAAAAAAGGTCTGTCTAGCACAAAAGGCAAGAAAATAGACCGTATGGAGGGGATTAAAGGAGTTAAGTTGCACTGATGGTTGGAAGTCTTGTAAATTAAGCTTGGGAGCTTAATTCCTGTAAATTAGGCTTGGAGGAGAATGCAGGGGGTGCTGAATGGGGAGAAATAATTGTAATGGAGAATGTATCTGTTGTATGGGCAATGATCCTATTAACAAAGATAGTCACTGCTACCTACATACATGAAACTCTGTTAACCGGCCTCTAAGCCACTTTAAAAATCACCTTTTCAGAACATTTTAAAGGAATTTGAGTCGAAGGGCAGGTTACCCCATGTCCTTTTTGGGTTCTGGGTGAAGGGGAGGCTTAGGGTGCTTGAAGCATCCCGTGCCAGTAATTTCTACATCACCAGACCTGCTTTGACATGGTTCATAGCATCACTCTGATTTTCTCTGGGGCACCCTATGTGTTAAGAGAAGTGATCCTCAAAGGTCACTGTGGGCCTGCAATTGTGGTGTGACTCTGAAACACTCATAGGCTGTGGCTCAACCACATTTCAGGGGAGTGAAATATGATATGACCATGCTGAATAAAACAAAACAAAACAAAAAAAACCAACCCCAAACACAACACTTATTGTAGCAAAGGTGGTGGAAAGAAATGTCCCACTGGGATATGAGGGAAATTTTTTAGGAGAAATATCCTTTGTAAATTGCAATAATAACATGATGAGCTTTTTAAGCCTGTTACAAATTTCAGCATATGGTGCCACACCGTGGTACTGCTCCTTGGTTAAGGTCTCTGGGCAATACTGGAACTGAAAACTGGGCTAAAAACCAGAGAGATGTTGTTTCCTTTTAGTTCACTTTTGAAATGTTTAAACTGTTTTATTTCACAAAATTCACAGAATTCACAGAATGTCTGGGTTGGAAGAGACCTTCAAGATCATCGAGTCCAACCCATGCCCTAGCACCTCAACTAGATCATGGCATTGAGTGCCATATCCAGTCTTTTTTTAAACACATCCAGGGACGGTGATGCCACCACCTCCCCAGGCAGTCCATTCCAGTACTTTATCACCCTTTCTGTAAAAAACTTTTTCCTAATATCCAACCTATATTTCCCGTGACACAGCTTGAGACTGTGTCCTCTTGTTCTGTCAGTTGCTGCCTGGTGAAAGAGGTCAACCGCATCTGACTACAACCACCCTTCAGGAAGTTGTAGAGAGCAATAAGATCACCTCTGAGTCTCCTTTTCTCCAGGCTAAACAGCCCCAGCTCCCTCAGTCGTTCCTCATGTGGCTTGTGTTCCAAGCCCTTCACCAGCCTCGTTGCCCTCCTCTGAATGCGCTCAAGCCCCTCAACGTCCTTCTTAAACTGAGGGGCCCAGAGCTGGACACAGTACTCAAGGTGCGGCCTCACCAGTGCAGAGTACAGCGGAAGAATGACCTCCCTGCTCCTGCTGGCCACACTATTCTTGATGCAGGCCAGGATGTCGTTGGCCTTCTTGGCCACCTGGGCACACTGGTGGCTCATATTCAGCCGACTATCTACCAGTACCCCCCAGGTCCCTTTCCGCCTGGGCACTGTCCAGCCACACCATCCCCAGCCTATAACGTTGCAGGGGATTATTGTGGCCAAAATGCAGTACCCGGCACTTGGACTTATTAAACTTCATCCCATTGGACTCTGCCCATCCATCCAACTGATCCAGGTCTCTCTGCAGAGTCCTTCTTCCTTCCGGTAAATCGACACAAGCTCCCAGCTTAGTGTCATCTGCAAATTTACTAATGAAAGACTCAATTCCCTCATCCATGTCATCAATAAAAATATTGAACAGAATTGGTCCCAGCACAGACCCCTGAGGGACACCACTGGTGACTGGCTGCCAGCTGGATGCAGCACCGTTCACCACCACGCTCTGGGCCCGGCCATCCAGCCAGTTCCTAACCCAGCAGAGAGTGCTCCTGTCCAAGCCACGTGCTGCCAGCTTTTCCAGGAGTATGCTGTGGGAGACAGTGTCAAAGGCCTTGCTGAAGTCCAAATAGACAGCATCCACAGCCCAGAATGGAACAAAGTGTTGGCTTCCTTCACCTCCATATTTCTCTTGGCTTTTTTTTTCTTTTAAAATTTGAAGTGCTGGACAGAAACATTATTGAAAACATCACTGAAAGGATTATCAAACTTTTTATTTATCCCAAATACATTTTTCAGTAGACACAACTTCTATGCAGATGGGTCATTCTGCTGACTTTGCTCAGGCTGCTCATGTGTGAGTTGTTAAGAGAGCCTGAGGCTCAACCTCACATTACTGCTGTGTCAGAAGCAGGTTTACAATTTCCATAGTTCCTAAAAAAAATAATTTGATTATACTTATTGTCTTTTCTAGATTCCTAAAGAATGATCTCACTTCCATTAAGCTCTGTGGGCTTCTATAATTGCTTTGTATAGGAGGAAAAACACTGTAAAAAATGTTTGTTTCTAATATTAAAATACAGAAAATAAATAAACACAGATATTCTCTGCAGCCCTATTGCTTGGGGGTAAAGGAGAATCCTAGGTGAAAGACATAAAGAATGGAGTTAATTCTTTACAGAGGACTGATTGTACAGGGATTAATCTTTTCTTCCAGCCCGATAAAACTCACCCATATCAATTGTTTCAGATGGCCAGTTGACCAGATGTGGGCTGCTCAGTGACTTCCATGAAATCAAAGTCAGTTCTTTGCAAAGAGGTGCCCCTTGTAATCATAGAATCATAAAATGATTTACATTGGAAAAGATCTTCAAGGTCACCAGGTCCAGCCTGTGGCCCATCCCCACCTTGTCACCCAGACCAGAGCACTGAGTGCCACATCCAGTAATGTTTTTAACAGTTCCAGGTGTGGTGACTCTACCAACTTCCCGAGCAGTCTGTAGCAATGCTTAACCTCCCTTTCCAAAAAGAAATTCTTCCTGATGCCCAACCTGAACCTCCCCTAGTGCAGTTTGAGGCCATTTCATCTTGTCCTCTTGCTAATTACCTAGGAGAGACCAACACCCACCTGGCTACGACCTCACTCCATAGAGTTGCAGAGAGCAATAGAATCTTCCCTGGGACTCTTTTTCTCCAGGCTAAGACCCACCCCCCCGCCCCATTCCCTCAGTTACTCAATTTCTGTAATAGACACAAAGAGACAAAACAACTTTCTCCTGATGGGTGAACTCCTGTCCTTCTGTCTGGAAGCAGAGAAACCAGAGAGTGCAGCAGTTACAGAAATAAGATGATGATATGCCCTTATAATCCTGTCAGGCTTGATTTTTTGATTATGCCATGTCTGCAGGAGGAATTTCATGCAATTGCCAATCTGCTATAAGCAAGAATCTCTGTCCATCAACCCAAAGACTTATATACATACATATGTGTGTATGTATGTATGTATATATATATATATATATATATATAAATTAAATTAAAAATTATATCTATCTATTTATATTTATATAAAATGGATTTTACACCTCTTCTCCCTAATTCATTGCTCTCATTCTATCACACTTCTTGGTATCTCCTGCAGAAGATCCTCACAGGGGATGACCAAACACCCTCTCCTAGGTTCTCCAGTTTCTAGAGGTGTGTCTTACTGTGTTGCTGATTGTGCTTTCTAAAAAGTTTTGATTTTCTGGTGATGGATGTTAGCCCAATTGATGTTAAATAGCATGGAGCTGCTTGTTATTTGTAAGTCAGGCTATTGGAGCCATTTATCCTAGTTTCAGCCCTTCCTAATATCCACAGGCAAAATTCCGAGTCAGTGCAAAGCTGATAAAAGACTGAGTTTCTCCTCCTTCATGTTCACTCAAGGAGCCCTGAACCAGGAAAAGTTACCAGCAGTATCATTCAGAAGGCCTATATTTATGATCCACAGCCCAAACATCCAGGAGGAGCTGTAATAAGGCAGAAAATTGATGAGCCTTATAAAGGTTTTATACAACTAAACCCTGGAGCCTTATAACTACATTTTGCCAAGAGTCACCTTAATTCAATGTTTACTAATGATGTCCTTTGTCTGTAGTTCCTGTATCTCTTCCTGTCCTGCAAAACCCAGTGATAACGTACTCAGCAGTAAAACAAAGCTACCAAAAGGACTATGTCACTGTAGCCTTGATTAATCCCAAGGCCTTTATCTTTCATGATCAGTTTTTAGGAGTATTTGTGGGAAAAGGCAACAAAACACTGCTGATTCACAACCGATGCACTTTACACCCCATTGATGTAAATAATTGTACAAGTTACAAGGATGTGGAGGGTTCTGGGGAAAATTCTGTCCCTGACTCTTATGCTCATGTCAAGGGTATAGATAACTTATAATGGTTTGAATTGTCATGCTTTCTGGTGGGATGACACTACAAATATGAGAAGCTTTTATTATTGCTCTGACTCTGGACATGGCAATGATAAAACTCTGTAATGAATTAAATCTTAATGGTTCCTTTCTTCACCATATAAGGGGATTGAACCCAGTTATGAGGTCTATGCACCATACTGATCAGGTTTTATGTCCCCTCAGGATTTAATTAGAACAGTTTTCTCTGAAAAATACAAACATCCTTAATTAGATTATTTCACTCTGGTGTCTGCAAAAGTAAGCAAAAAAAAAACCCAAAAACAAAGAAACCCAACAAAGCTCACAAAATATATTTAGGTGTAAAAGGTATAAATATAAAGGTGTAAAATATATTTAGGTGTAAAAGTATATTTAGTGTCAGGGCTTGGTCCTCTTGTTTTTCCTAAGCCTGTTTTATCAGCTTTGGCAACTGTTTTGCCCTGTGTGAGAAGGAAAAACACCATAACCATAAAAGTGCACACAGATGTATTGTCTGAAAGCCACAAGTGTTGTGTCAGAGTCTTTAAATTAGCAGTTTCATGTCATCTTTTTCTCCTCAAATGTTCACCTTGTGGCTATTCAATGCATGCTGCTGTTCAGTGTGAGTTCTGTGTGATGGTTTGGGGCAGATTGATTTGACTGATACATGGATCAGATCCCAGCTACCTTTGGGAGAGAAGGTGTCACTGAAGAACAGGGCTGAGGCACCTGATTACTAATTAATCAGACATGAGAAAAACCTCATGGAATCAGTTTCTATTTAATTATGGAAGCCTCATTTGGCATAGGAGCATATGCTGCTAACTCAATCGAGTGCTTTCAACTGACATCAAATAGTAATTATCAGAAAGAATCAAGTTTTTTGATTATTCATACTAATTTATTGAACACTTAAAATTAATGAACTTCAGTTATTTTAAATTTGCTCAGTTGCACTGGGAGAAAAGGAGAGAGGTAGGGAAGGATGGGTTTCACAATTTAAAAGTATAGAGACTTGTTTAAAGATAAAATAAGTAAATTACAGTATTGCATGAAATCCCATCGGTGGGTTGATGCACACTGAGGAAAGTTCCAGGCATGTTCTGGAACTGAGGAAAGTTCTGACAATGGCTTCATTGATACAATTCTTCTACCCCCAAAAAAATCTTCCAACAACACTTTAGGGTCACCATAAGGGGCTGGGCAGAGGACAGGAGATTTATTTGTTTGTCAGAGTGTTTCTATTTTAGCCTACAGTTGTTCCAGTCTGGTGACTGAAAGGAAGTGCCTTTATATGCCACTGGAGATGAAGAGGAGGTGGGATTTTAGCTGGGTCTGAAGCAGCTTTCTCCTGCTCCTCTTTGATTTTCATTATTCTGGCCCTTCTCCTGCTGACAATACACGGGCACAAAGGTTACCACTGTGATAATTGCTGCTGACCCCTTTTCACAGCAGAAAACACAGGGTCCCTGTCTCCAGTCTATAAAGTCTGACTAATTAAAGCATCTCTTTCAGATACCAGATTTTGCGGGCAAAAAAAAAAAAAAATCAAAACCGAACTACAAAACAAAAGCTGTATATCGCTGTTTGAGCCAGTTAATACATTATGTATTCAATGGTGTGATATCGCTTGTGTGAGTGGAACTGCTGTGGATTTATAGTGGGATAAATGAGATTCAAGTTCCAGCCTAGAATTTCTGATTGTTGAATATTTTCTTTTTAGCTGTTTCTAATGAGTTGTCTTGAGACCTTCCATATCCGTATGTAAATTAAAATGTGTTTGTTTAATCCTTTCTCAATGCATTAAAAAAAAAAAAAAGGACAAAAAGTGCTTAGAAAACATGTATAGATGCTCTTAAAGAAAATGTTTTTGCTAAGAAATGTATAATGTTGTCCGGAATTCATGTGTGGAAATTGATTTACTAATTTTTTTTGGCGTTAATTTGAAAGACCTTGCTGTAACTCCCTAAAATTCTCTGTGTTCAGTCACAGGAGCTGACTTAATTCAGGTCACACTGAAAGAGAAGGAAAGAGTGGATTTACCTATCCCAGGTATGTGATAGTCTGTGTCAGAAAACATTGGTCTTGGAGTCACACCATTTCTTTTTATGGCTTTTTCAGGAGTAAATTACTATTTTTCACTTCCATATTTTGTACATCTATCAAGCCAATAGAGGCTCTTGGTATTCATTTAGGTGTTTCATTGAGGCCTATCTACCATTGCTCAAGATAAATGTGTGATTCCACAGTATAAAAAACTATAAACTTTCCCTGGGAAATACCACAGAAGATCAGAAAGGTCATGGAGAATGTAAGTCTATAGTGTATTTTAGTGCTCCATGGACTGGTATTACTGCTCAGTTTCATGTTGAATCAGACAGAAAAATAAGAAGCAAGGGACACCACCACATTTTGATATTTTTGGGTATTGCTGCCTAGAGAGGCTACCTGGAACAGGGGCTAGACAGTGTTAAAGGAATAAAGTAGGTATTTATTGAAAGGCCTTCAAAGGATACACCTTGGACAGAATAAGAGCCTGGCTGTGGCTCCACCCAAGATGGATCCAACAGAGATGACAGGTCATGAGTTTTCATGCTTTTATAAATTGTGGTCCGTTTACATATTGGGGTTAATTGTCCAATTACATCTTCAGGTTATGAAGTCCCATCCTCCCATATTGCTTTCCTCAGTTTGCTTTTGTTTACACTTTTTGGGCCTGAAGCTCCAACGCTGTCCTTGGTTCTTGGGCTGCAAAAGGATTGTTTTGTGTAACTGAACTGTGAGGAGAACTTGCTAACACTTTATATGAAGTTCAGAGTCTCACACTAAGGCAAAACAGAATCTGAAAAATGTGAAAGCTAAAACTTAAGGCATCATATTAGCTGCCTTGCTATGTTGTGATTAACAGTAATCACTTATGTGGAAAAAGGGTTTAGAGACATTTTGGCAGGGTGTTTCTCCCAGAACAAACAAGTGATTGGAGAGACAGACCCAAACTTAAGGAATTCGACATGGGTTTAATTTCTGTGTTTCCCTGTGCTAATAACAGAGGTTTTTTGTACACCACAACATTTCTGAGCTGGGTATAACCTCTAAAACCTTGGCATGTGCTTGCGCCCATATTTTCAATCCCCAAAGAAGCTTTCCTCAGGAAAAAAATGCCAGAATTCACTTTACAGTGGAAGGACAGAAGTAGGTGCTTGCAGAGGCCTCCAGAGGGAGGCCCTGCCTGCATTACTCTAGGATTGACTAAACTTAGTGTGCAGGATTTTCCCTTGAAAGCTTCCTTTCCTCTCCTTAGGGACAGCAAACCTAGGGGCAATTCATTTATGGATCCTGAGTAGTTAGCTCTCTAAAATACAAGTGCAAGTCAATCAGGTGCATTTTGTGAATTCAGTTTCTTCCAATATTTTCCTAAGGCTCATGATTTTTCTTTTGGATTGACCTGAAAAATAAAATTTTGGAGAAGGAGCAAGAGTTTCCATGTGTCTTGGTCAAGCTGCTTTTCCAAGGCAGGTCTTGGTCACCCCTTGGAATAGGAAAATTGCTTTTCTGGGTGTTAGCAAGCTTGTAAGTGCTGATCACAAATTATTTTAAATTTTTTGTACTTTGGGAAAGTATGGAAATTCCCATGTCCTGGGTATTTAATCAATCAGTTTTCTTTAAACATGGAAAATAACAAAGAACAGTTAGCAATGACAAAAGGAGGATGTTAATGTCACAGGTGCTTGACAATCAAAGAAACCGTAATTCTTCCAGCTACAGAAAAATGATAATCCTGTCTTTATGTGTTCTATTTTGTAGTTCCTTCTTGTGCTGTCTTGAAATGGTCACTCCCAGAGACATGGAATGGTGTGGGAAAAGGCTGGGGTGGATCCAATGGCAGCATCCCAGGCCCTGGGGAAGATGTCATCATCTTGCCAAGTACGTGAGGAAGGAAAGGTGTTTAATTTCTGTAGAGGTGCTGGGCTCTGCCTATTGGGATTGATGTTTGTGTTCCAATATGGGTTCCTTAGCCCTGGTGGCCATTCCAGTGTGTGCAGGACCCCATATTTGTTCCTTGTCAAACAAACTGCAGTACAAAAATGTAGTTTTTGGAAGAGAATGATAATTCTTTTCCATTTTCACATACATATGAACACAAGCACTTATACTGACTTTCAAGCTGGAGTATGTACAGGGACCTTAATTCAGAAGAGAACTTGTAAGAACCACAGCTCACAAAAAGCTCATCTCTTGACCCATCTCTCTTTGTGTTTTGTGCAAGGATCGTATTTTACATTTCTGCATAACCTTCCATTTTATTTTCTGATGCAATTCCCACTTATCAATGGCAATTTCACAAACCATTTGCCATGGATGCTTCTGAGATATTTTAGCTTAGGCCTGTATTTCAACTTGAGTTACATCTAAATCCCCGCTCATCTTACAACATTACTGCATGAAAACTGGATTTTAGTAAATGTATTAGGGAATTTGCAATAAAATCTGGAGAAAAGCTTGTGATAACCATTTTACATAAGAGCTGACCCTCCTTTTGTAGTTGGACTACATGAGGTCCTGAGTTCCTTTCCAGATGTAATTATTGAATGATCCAATGAATATTTTTTGATACATAACTGAAATATTCTAGAACCTGATGTTGTCTCCTTATTTGTTTGAAACCAGTTAAGTCTCTCTACCTACCACAGCTCCACTTCTGGAAATGTGGAATGTGGATAACACTGCTTCATGTCTATTCCTCTCCCACCTGGTTTTGGTTTATGGCTTTTGTGGAAGGAAATGTTTGTGTTGGTATTTGGGCATGGGGCTTCAGTCATGGTTAGGGCTTCTCTGACCTGTGTCATTAAAGATTTCATATATTTATATATACACACATATATTTATATGAAGATAAACCCTAACCATGACTGAAATTCCATGCCCAAATCCCAACACAAACTTCTCCCACATATATACATCTATACACACACACACACACACACACACATATATATAAAATTGAAGGTTAAATTAAGAATTATGATCCACCTTCTATATATATTTAGTTTAATCTTCAATTTTCTAATAAATATAAAAAAACCCTAAAGCCTGTACTTTTAAAAATATTAATTTTCTTCACTTTCGGGGGAACTTACATTGAGGTAAAGAGTAGATAATGTTGGAGTTCAGGGAGAATTTCTTAATGGAAAGGGTGGTCAGGCATTGGCAGGGGCTGCCCAGGGAGGTGGTGGAGTCCCCATCCTTGGAGGTGTCCAAGGAAGGTCTGGAGGTGGCATTCAATGCTCTGGGCAGGGTGACAAGGTGGGGATCAGTCACAGGTTAGACTCAATGGTCTTGGAGGTCTTTTCCAGCCTTAATGATTCGGTGATTCTGTGATGACCAGTTCACCAATATCAGCCCATTACTGCCGTAAGACCAGAACATTCCAGTTGTCACCATCATGTGTCAGGTGTAGATATGAATAAGCACAGAGGTAAATTTACACAATGAATAACAAATTAATAAATAAAAAGATTTGGCTGAGGGTTTAAAGTTCTGTTGTTTAGATCAGATCAGGAGAGTAGAAGATGAAGGATGAGTTTGTGGTGCATGATGAATAAAACTCTTCTGTGTTTCCTGCAAAGATGAGGCATTGAAGCATGTCCAGAGAAGAGTAATGATGCTGGGGAAGGGTCTGGATCACACTCTGAGACACTCAGTGGGGTTCTTGGGGCTGTTCTGTGCAGGGCCGGGAGCTGAACTCAGGGATTCCCATGAGTCCCTTCCAATGCAGGTTATTCCATGATTCTATGATTCTGCAAAAAATCTCTTCACTCCCATTGCCAGAGTAAATGTGTTTGTTGGTTGATATGCAGAAACTATTCTCCTCTCCAGTGCCTTTCTGAAATCCTCCTTTGATTTTATCCTGAGAATACAAACTTGAACACAAACACAAGCTGTCTATCACACCATCTATTTTGTTGCATCTCTGCCTTTTCTGGTCATCCTCTCTCTATTTTATTTCTGCTCTCCCTCTTCAGTCCTGCTGGTTTGGAGACATTCACTGGCATTGGAGTCAACAGAGTACAGGGTCTTAAATTAGAGTCATGGTCCTCACCAAGGTGATAAGGGAACTGGATTTGTTGCTCAAATAAATGCATTAAAAATTAAGTTAGGCAAAATGAATTTTCTGTCCATTTTGCATGCTTTGCTTTGCTGCCAAAAGTGTTTGAGTCTTCATTTCAAAGAAAGCCAGCCCCTTGCTTGGATCCAAAATCTGAAATGAAATCAACAATTTTAAAATGTATGTTTAATTGTAGCATTTTATGGATGTTTCTCTTGCCTTTTCCACTGGCTTTTGCAGACTCTGCTTAACTCAGAATGACTCCAGAAGGCTTCAAAAAAGTGAGAGTTTGTTCTCATGAGAACAAATATTCTACAAACCATCCAAACTTTGTGCTGCTAGGCACACCAAAAGAAGTTTTTATGATTCACTCCTGGCAAGATGCAGCCGTGTCTTACTCTTTGCTGTCTTCTGGTTACTTAAAATTCTCTTCTGGGAGCCATCTACAATGATTTTCTGGTTGAAAGCCAAGACATGAGCTTGCTTCTCGTATGCTGTGCATTACTAGCTTAGTCCTTTCGGCCCCCAAAGAATAGTTTTAGAGTCATAAAAGCAAATAATAGATCCGTTTTAGGGTCATAAAAGCAAATAGTAGATGCTTAGTGCTCATTTCTAGTGTGAAGAAGTAAGGGAAAGACTTTGGTCAGACACTGTTGAAATCTTTGACTGAATGTGGGTTCCTAGAGTTCACTGGAGAACTGGGGCACTCTCTAAATTTAGCTATTGAAGGCTTCAATTTGCTTATTTAACAAAATAAGCAGAATTGCAACATTAGGGCTGCCTAATGGACTGGTCTCAGGAAGGTTTGAAAAGGTAGAAAATGCCTCTATTAGCAAAATATACATATTAGAAACCAGGCTTTTGTGTTCTTGCGTGGTGTCTGCTTGACATCTGGAGATTTGAGCAAGCTTGGAAATTGGGGTTCTGTACTAAGTTCTTTCTTTTTTTGCCCTGATTGACTTCACAGACTTAGTACAAGGATGAATTTCACTTGCAACAAAGGTGGGTTCCTCATGTAAAAGTGACTTTTAGTGTTGGTGTGCTGCTACAATTCCCATCACTATCTGTCTCCCCAGTGGATATGAGTATCTTCCAGCCTGATCTGGAAATCCTCAGCTCAGGCTGCCACAGATTGTGCTTTTATCCCTGGAGGTTCATCCTCCAGAGCCAAAGCCATCCCACAAGGACCTCTCACATGCATCAGGCTTCAGCAACCACACCACCTTGGAAAACAAGCCAGAGGAGTTTAGTCATGCCATTCCAGCAGCCAGCAGTGGCATTAGCTTCCCAAAACCCTGGGATTTTCAGGGCTTTGGTTTATGGTTTTTAGTGTGGCACACTACTGATGCAGTCTGCTCTGGGTGGAAGGAAAATGTGTTATAATTCCTAGCAAAGGAATGCTGTTTTGAAGGGTATTGATATGATATCATGTAGCCTCTGGCAATTTCTATCTTCCTTTTTTTTTTTTCCTCTCCAGTGGTGAAATTCACTCTGTTCTTCATTTTCTGATTTTGATTTTCTTTGAAGTTTTTCTGTTTGAAGAGATGAATGCTGGAGTACTGTATCCCATATAATAGCTCCTCTGTTGTGCCTGATTTCTATTCAATTGCATGTTATGGTGTTTTATACAGCAATGTGGCTGATCAAAGGCATTTTGTGTCATTGCTGGAGTCATTAATGCCTTCTCAGTATTGTACATATGAACATTAAGACTCTGGCATACCTGAGCTTTTTGTCTGAAGAAAGTGTATGTACAATGAAATATTGCCCTGTTCTCAAGCTCAAACTGTAGTGTGCTGAAAGTGGTTTCTTACCATTATATGAATATTTTCATGGTGGGAAAACAGCTCCAGTTTGTCTTTCTCTGAAGGTAAATCCTTTGAGCTCAGTGACCTAAAGTCTATGATTTTAACTGCTAAGTGATAACTCCCTCTACAAGGTAAATGAGTGTATTCTGTAAGGAAGTTGCCTTTGAATCTGTTTGCTTTCCTCCTCAAGTGTAGAAATACTTTTTCCCCCCTCAAAGGAGTGTTCTGTTGTTTCTGCAGAGAAACATTTCACCCTCTGAGGACTTCAGACCCCAAGCATCACACTCCAGAGTGTTGTCCTTTTAAATGGAGGAAACTGCAGGTTTGCAGAGATATCTCTGAGTGGGGGAATTTCTCACTCCTCTGTTTCAAGGCTCACACACATGATGCCACAGTTACAGAGCAGTCAGCATTTCCTTTATAAAACCATTTTTAGAAAGATGTGCAGCTCAGCAAAAACTCTCTGTTCTAGACTGAAATGTGACATATAAATGGCATGCCTGGGAGCACTGCTTCTTTTCCTTGTAAAAATGTTTCAGCCTGTGTTTGATGAATATACTTATGGCCTTTGTCAACTTCAGCTTTTTGCCACATTCTTGAGCTGTGATTTCACAAACTAGATTCCCCTTCTTTCTGAAAGATATCATTTTAACAATATCTCCCCCTTATTCTCCTCTCTGTTTCATATCCTCACATCCTGAGCCTTCCTTCCACAGCTCTGCAGGGCACGGAACTGTACCTGTCCTGTAAAGAGATTATAGACAGGAGTCTCTTCATGCCTGTAAAAATATATTAAGTACTAACACTCTAAGATTTAGGGGGGAAGAAAAAAGCACTTGCTCCCTAGAGACTTACTTCATCTGAATGCTGTGAAAATTTTGCATGCTTGAAAGATGTTTCAGCCCAGGAATGCAGGGAATTTGTTTTGGGATGAGGGGTACAGATTAACCATGGCTTGCTGCTGTACTTGGTATAGTCCTTGAGAACAAACATCCTGGGCTTTCAGGGTGCTCATGGCCAGAGAGAAAGGATGAAAATACAGTGGGGAAAAGGAAGAGGTGGGATAATTGATTCACAAGGAATATGTAGGTAGGAGACAAACAAGTCTGTAAGCAGAGCCAGAACTCCAAGCTTGAAAAGAGAACCCGAAATAAAATTTTCCTTTCCCTGGAGGTTGTGAAACTACAGGGTTGCAAAACCAAGGAGTAAAAAACTGGAAAATGCTACTGTTATAGACAGCCTACTAATATTTTCCTTCAGTCCACTTCTGAGTGTATTTCATGAAGGTTTTCACAGAGTCATATTGATTATGTTTCCTGTAAACAGGGCTTGGAATTTTTGTTAAACCTATGTGCAAAATAGTTTGAGCCAGTCCCTGATTACATGATTTTTGTCAAGGACTTTCTCTGTGCTACCCATTTTGTGGTCATTTGTGTTCTCATCCACAGCAGTTGCCAATGTCCACAGACAGAAGTGGAACCGTTAAGTAGCTTATTGGGGTTCCCAATATTCCGACAGAGACCTGCCCGGGCTTGCCTTGCTGCTGAGTCCAATGGCGGCAGCTGGGATGTTTCCTCCCCAGTGACACCCTTGGGTTACTCAGAGGCTGCGAGCGATATTCCTCAGTGGAGAGGCTTCAGGCGATGGTGAAGAAAGGAGGCACTTCTGCTGGAGCTTGATCCAGAGTCTTTATTTCAGCTACAGAGTTGTGGACCTGGCGGCAGCTCCAACAGAAGGCCCGGCCACGTGGCTGGATTGTCCTTTTAACCCGGGGGTGAGGGGAGGGGCAGGGACAGGTAGCCACCAACCAGGTGAGGGGGAGGGGTGCCAGGGGAGAAGGGGCACTTAGGTCTACCAATAGCCACAGGGGGCAGGGGGTATCTTTCAAATCTGCCAATCACTCGACCCCCTGGACCCCCTGTCTCACAGCCAGGGCTCATGGGGGTTGGGGCGGGGGGAGAGGGTTGCCTTTGGGAGGGAGGAGACACACCGCAACAGTAGCTGAACCACTTCCCAAGACACTTCATTGTTCTTATATTCCACAAAAAACCGGTTTCAAGTGTCCCATTCTCACCCGTCTGTCAAAATACACCATAAAAATATGTGTTCCTTAATCTCTCCTGTTTTTTATACCTATGCCTTGCAATAAATGTTTATGAAAACAATGAGAGTCACAGATCTCTGTGTAGGGTAGGGCTGTCATCATGTTGAAGATTTTTTTTTCCTGCAATCTGTTTCTATGAAAGCCATTATTAGATCATATTATTGAGCCCCTTGTTAGGGAAACACCTTGCTTTTCCTTCTTCCAGGAACACCCACTGACTGAGAGATGCACCATACTGTTACTCTTGTCAATAATGAAAGGGGATGGAAACCACAGTTTCAGGGCTGTTTCAGCTGTTTTCCAGTGCAATCAACTGAGAAGCTCTTAGTGACATCCAAGAGCATTAGATGGGCCCTGGGGGTGGAATTCACCTCTGTGCAGTGGGCTGCCTCTAAATGATCCACCATTTACATCCTTGCTCATGTCCTACTGGGAACACTTAAGAGGCATTTTAAAGGTTCCCAGGCTGCAGACTTGCAGCTTTAGAAAGCAGCAGTGATGTTGTCATTGTGCTCAAGCCACAAAAGTTTCCACTCTGTTCTGGAATATAAAAATATCTCCCTTGCTTTCTCCTTATGAATCTGAGGGAATGGTGCTTTGCCCTGGTCATTGCTAACTGATTTTTAGAGGGGAATATAAATGCAGAATGGAACTCATGGTGGACCTGGCGATGATCTCAGAGCTCTTTTCCAACCTTAACAATTCTGTGGTTCCATGAGCTCTGGCTTCCTGCAGGTTGTGTTTGTGTAAGCAAAGCTTTCCTCTTGGATGGTGAGGAAGAGGTGATTTTTTATACACTAAACCTAACTGAGAGCAAAGCCAAGATGAAGAGAGGGAAAAGTGGTAACAGAAAGTCAGTGGAGGTAGTTCATGGTGTGTGGCTGCAGTTTGTCACCCTGATCACTATTGTGGACAAGGTGGGGACTTGCAGGCCCTTTGTACCATGGTGCACCTTGGTGATACTGATGGATATTTTTCTGTTTCCATCAATCTTAGAATTCCAGAAGGGTTTGTATTTGAAGGGACCTTAAAGCTCATCTTGTTCCAACCTTCTGCCATGGGCAGGGACACCTTCCACTAGACCAGGCTGCTCCAAGCCTTGTCCAGCCTGGCCTTGACTGCTTCCAGGAATGAGGCATTTTGTCATTCTTGTTCTCTTCAAAAGAACTCTCTTGTCCTCTTCAGTTCCACGAAGCAAAAATGGGAAAGATGGGGAGAGACTATTTACAAGGGCCTTGAGTGACAGAACAAGGGCTAATGGCTTCAAACTGAAAAAGAGTATGTTTACATTAGATATTAGGAAGAAATTTTTCCCTGAGGGGTTGTTGAGGCCCTGGCACAGGTTGCGCAGAGAAGCTGTGATTGCTCCTGGAAATGTCCAAGGCCAGGTTGGACAGGGCTTATAGAAACGTGGGATAGTGGAAGGGGTCCCTTCCTATGGCAGGAGGTTGGAACAAGAAGATATTTAAGGTCCCTTCCAACCCAGGCCATTCCATGATTCTATCAAAACTAATCTGAATTACATAAAACTCAAGCCAAACTGACATTCTTCACCAGCTCGCCACACCTTTTGGCAAGTGGTGTTGTCAGGCTGCCATTGACCTAAACAACCCTCTCCTTTGTTTCCCAGACAGGACCATCCTGGTGGATATGGTTCTTCCCCCTCTGAGAGGACTCTACGTCCTGGGGACCCTCGAGTTCCCCAGCAACTCCAGCAACTTCCTGAGCGCAGCCTGTGTTGTGGTGCTGGGGGGTGTGCTGAGAGTGGGTGAGTGAACAGCTGATCTTTGGGATGCCTGGGGATTTTATTTCTGCTCTTGATGGGAAAAAAAAACCAAACTGTGGAGAACGACTTAGAGCGTCACCATAAACATGCTGCCCAACCTTATGCCCCGTGGCTATCTGGATATCTGCAGTTTGGACACCTAGGATCCATGTGAAGCACGATGATTATCCACTAAGCTAATTACCTGTTCCTTTAATGGTAATGTGTTACAAATACTGCAATCTGCACCTCAATCCTGGTTTCACTGGGGCAGAGATCTTATCTGATATGGTAAAAGCCCTCCGTATTTCCTTTGGGGCTGCTTTATGAGACAGTAATTCCTCAGGGCAGGATCTGCCCTAGTGTTCAGGCAATGCCTGGTGCCTATGGGCATTAATAGGACACTTTTTGTGACAGAGAAAGATTTAAAGGCAACATAAACAGAGTAATGAAGAATTCCCTGAATGCCTGGAAATCCTGCTGTGGTGTGAAACAGCTGGATTCAGCACACTTGTTCTTCTCATCCCTCTGTACAGATGAGCACCAGGACCACAGGAAGGTACCACCTTGCCCCTGCTTCCAGCTGTTTCACAGTCCCCAAAGTCACCAGGGCTGTTCCACATTATTTACAACAGTCAGGATCGATGTTTTTCCACTCTGAAGTAATTACTCACATAATTCCCTTTAAATATAAAGGTTTATAAAGCCAGGCATTATATTTACTTACAGGAATCCTTGGGACGCTGGGATCACATTGTTGATCATTGCTTGACCTTTCTCAAGATTGGTTTCATGAACTTTAAAAAGAGCATTTATTTGTGTAATCACCTCCTGAGGAATTCTGCTTCAATATTTGTTTGTTGTTAATCTCAAGGGAGTGTTTAGTTAATATAGTACTGGCCAAAAAAGTTATTTTGCTGTCTTGTGTTTTTCTTTGGAAAAAGAGGTTGGAAAGCTTAATCTGGAAGGTTAAAAAATATATACTTAAAAGAGTGTCAGTCATTTCTTATTTAGACTCCTTTGCACTTTAAATACGGTTTCATATTGGTTTTAAGAAAAAGCATGTGTTCATTGCTAAACACTTATTAAAAAAACATTGAGGCACTTTGCTGCACAAACTCCCCTCCAGCACATCTGTGAGTAGTAATGATATTAAAAGCCAAACAGGTATTTGCAGCTGTTGAGTCACAGTCCAGCCTCTCCTGGAGAGCTGTCCTTGTTTCAGCTGTGAGATGATGGCTGGGTAGAGACTCTGCAAGTTTCCCACATCTCATACTGGCTTCTCTGCCTGCATGTAGAGCTGGGAGTGCCTGTTTTTTCCTCCCTTCCCCTTTCCCTTCCCATGTGTTCGAGGCCTTACGGTAACGTCTTGGAGCCCATCTGTCCAATCCTTCCTGTTCCATGCCTGAAGGAAGGGTTTTGAAGCCCATCTGTCCGGCTCCACCACACCCTAAAGAAATCCTGACACAAAATAGATAATGAGGCAGTTTAGTAAACAGATTTAATAGATGTGGACATCAGCGTTCAGCACTGCCTGAGCAGGATCTCAGGCTGGCATCACGTGAGCCAAATCCCCAGGTCCTGCTGGTTTGTGTAATTTCTCCATGCCCTGTTTTCAGTGTAGCAATCTATAGCCACATGCTGTTCCTTCTAATTCCGTGGCCTGGGACAAAGACTTTCTGGTAAAGCTGGAGTGTTTTGTTCCCTTGAACTCCTAGAGAACAAAGATCAGTTTAGAAATTCATCTTATCTGGTTTTGGTGTTGTCCAGATCACTTGACTTCTTCTCTGCAGAGACAAAACAAAGTCAGAAGGTTAAATCATGACCATAAATGCATAGGAACTAAATGATGATGGGAAATATGTAACAGAGGAAAAAAAAAATCAGTGTAAAATTGGAGTTTATCAACCATAACAAGAACCTAATTAATTTTATTGAAACAATAATTTACAGGTAAACTGGGATGAGAATATAGTGATGGTTGGGAAATCAGAATTTTTGGAACACCATTCACCGTGCAGTGTCAAACATCACTTTTCTCTTTAATGTATGATCACAATCCCTGTGAATTATGATCCCTGTAAGATGTGAGATGATTTAAGAGCCATAAAGAGCTCTGTCAGAACCCTTGGAAAACTCAAAGGAAAATGTGTGGATCTACCCCCACAGGAATTTCTCTGGGTGCTCCTAGACCTTGACTGTTGTTGGATCCAGGGAAGCTTTCTGATTATTTCTACTTTCATAGTCCTACCTCTAAGATAAGGAGCTTCTCTCTTTCACTTTATCCTTCAAAGTGTTTTATTTTATGATGATGTTTGCAGTAGAATTTTAGTTACACCATTTATCGCTATTTCTCTGCACTATAAAAATTTGATACTGTAAAAATTGGCTATTTTTCCATCTTATAAAAGGAAAGTTTGAGGTTCAGAGAGAAAGCAAAGTGCTATATATCATTAGCACATCTGTGTCAAAACAAGATAAGAAATTATGAGTTCAACATCTCACAGTTGTTCTTCCATTCTCAGCTAAAATGATTCTGTCCATTTTAACCTACAAACATTAAAACTCAGATGATATGTGCAGAATGTGCCCTGTTCCACTGCTGAGCAAAGCCCTCAGCTCCCAATAAACCTGAAGAAAATGCTGAAGTTCACTTGGCACACATTGATCCATTGGACTCCTCCTGAACTAAACTGCACTCAGCTGCTCTTTGCTGGCAGGCTGCTTTTGCTTTTTATAGTAGAGCCTGCCAAGTAATTATCTAGATAGGATTTCTCTTTTTAGTTTCAACTTGTCACATTCTTTCCTTCGCATATCTCCTGATGGCTGCTTGTCAGTCATGTCACTCATTGGAGGCAAGAAGCCTAAGGTCATCATTAGCTCATGGCTTGATTGTCTGGAGAGGGAACCCCAGACAATTCTAATGCCCCTTATCTTGCTTGTGGTAAGAGCTCTCATGCATTTATTCTCCCTCTTTTCCAGGAAGAACCCCCATACTGATTTGTCAAAGGGTAAACCAGTGCATTTCATTAATTGGCCATGTGTTAGCAATAAATAGAGAACAGTAATTAGAGCACCAGTGAGTTTCATCAATGTACTGTCTTTTCCAACTTCTCCAGCACCTGTGTTGTGTGGGTCCCATCTTTGGCTGTGGGCTGAGTCCCACCCTGCACACATCATCCCTGCACAGCTGACCAACTTGTATGAAGAAGGGATTGTGTTGGTGCAACAGGATGTATTTTCATTCCAGATAACAGAAAAAAGTGGTTTGAAAAGATCATTGGACTATTTGTATTCCCTTCAATGAACCCCTCAGCCACTCTCTGTTTGGCTTTTACCCCTCAAAGCCATTCAGTTTCTTTTAACTGATTGCACCATGTAGGGAAGAGATTTGGTTCACATGTTCAAGACACCAAAATTTAGGTGTAATGTGGACATCAGCACATGAGCTGCTGTTCCAGTAGAGGTCTATCCAATATAACCAGTGGAGCCCTGCAGTGAGACTGGTTGATAAAGGTATCTAGAGAAAATTTACATTACAAAAAACATTGTAAAAAACCATTAAAAAATCTACATTAAAAAAACTGAATGCAGGTATATGATTCTCCCCAGAAATATGGTTCAGTTGCCTAATTATAAGGATTTTCTATTGTTCTGGGCACCCTCAGGTGTCTCCCCCTGCCTGCAACTTCTGCTTAAAAGTCCCACTCTTCAGTCATTTATCCCTGTCTTGTATCTGCCATCCAAGAGAGGATTTGGAGGGCACTGGGACTCTCAGATCCCATCCTATGTGTCTCACCACTTATTCCTCATTCACTTCTGGCTGTTGGTTCCTATTCCACAGCTGTGGAGATGTGGAGCTGAGGACTTCTGAAATCTTCTGTACATTTGGCAGAAAGAGGCAACCAAATGAGGTCTCTTTGTTTGGCTGCTTTCCAGAGTGCTGCCTGGACACCTGAAGGAAGCTCCATAAGAGAGCCAACAGTAGGTGCTGTCCAGCTCTGTATTGACAATGAATAAAAGCTCCTCAGACTTTCTGGTGATACTATGGCACAGTTTTCAAAATAGCTGGGTACTTAGAGTCCAAGAAGTTTTGGATTCAGGAAACAGAGGAAGAGGAGATGGTCCCAGGAAGATACTCAGCAAAGTCTGTTTGCCAGGTGAAGGGAGGAGATCTTATCTCAGATACTTTGTTGCTCTTATATGCAACAGCTGTTGCAGAGTGTTATGTTGTGAAAAAAAAGAGAAGGCTAGAAGGGAGGAAACACCCACCATCCTTGGAAAGAATTGAATGGGTTTTGCTATGGAACAAACCCATAAACAATACAGCAAAAATCTGTCAGGAGGAACATCTGAAACAGAACTGAAATATGAAAACAATGGAAAATGCTTTTAAAACTCAACAAACTAGATCCAGATCACAGTCCAGAATAAATGAAAATCTGGGTAGAAAAAACACATCTCTATTTCTGTTCTCCTGCTTATTCTCTCCTTTATTTCTCGCAGTAGGTTTTCTCCTCTCCAGGGATTAGGCCTGATGAAGGATTATGAACCAGCAGAAACCATTGTGTTAACAGATCTGTATTACAATCTCAACATTTGCATCTCACACTTATTCAGCACACTGTGTATCATTGGTGAATGTATTAACACATCAGGTTGTTTAACAGAGGATTATCATAAATTATTGGGGTTTTTTTTGCACTGTGTAGTGCAATTGGAAGAACACGTGTGAGGGAGTCCTGCCTCTGTCTTTAGTGCCTCCTGACCTTTTCTGCACATCTCACCAGACCTTTCCACCTTTTGGTAATTTCCAGGTTGCAAGTATCCTTTTTTCCTGGTTCTGTGCCAACAGCACTTTAATATTTCACTTTATGATCAGTCAGGTTGCTCATCAAAGTGCCAGGGCTTCCAGCTGGAGTAGGAGCATGAAAGGGAATCCATTTCCACTCATCTCATGCAGGATGGGGAATTGGGCAGTTTGGTGTGGTCTTATGTAGGATTTGCTCACCACAGAAAAGTGGGACAAAAAATCTGAAGTTTTCACAACCAAAGTCCAAAGATGGACACTTAAAGCCCAGATCCTTCACTTATGTGTTGCAGAAATTACGATTCCTGTTGTTTGTGGCAAGTTGCTGTATCCAACAAAATTACACAAGAGTTGTGATTTCATTGCTAGTTACTTCATAAGGTTCTGAAATTTACCCAGCTCCTGTGACTTGTGTGAATCAACTATTTTTAAGTCCCCTTATGAGTAAGCTGAAGTAGCTACTGCTTCCATATCTTCATTTTGATGGGCCATTCTGCTGGAATCAATTTATACTTAGCCAAAGTGTGTATCTGAGACCTTACTCAGCTTTTCCCTTTGTTTTTCATTCTTCTCTATTCATTCCCAGAGAGATACTTACCTTTTCAAGACCTCTTGCCTTATTATGTTCAAGATTAGAGAATCACAGAATTGATAAAAGTTGGAATGGATCACTGAAGGTCATCTAATCCAACCACCCTGCTCAAGCAGGGTACCCTAGAGCATTCTTCACTTTTTTCCTAATTCTACACTTCTAAATTCCTGCTGACTTTCCTAGAGCATCCTTGTAATTGTTCTCTCCAGTTGTGTCAGTTTATCTGCTTACTTTCAGTATCTTCACACAAGTTTGGGTCCCTAATGAAACATTGAATGCCACAGGGTTTGCAGGACCAGACCTGGTTGAGTCCATGTCCCCATTCCAGTCACACAGGCTGTAAATTAGTGTGCACCATGTTCCTGCTGTACTCGTGTGGTTTGTTAATCCCAAAGTTTCGTGCTACTAAGCCAAGTGCCTTGGAGAAGCCAATTATACTATATCAAAGCTATTATCTTTATCAACTAGACCTGTAATCTCATTAGGAGATGGTAACAGGGAAGTTTCACAGGACCTTTTTTTCTATAAAAGCAGGTTGATTGGCATTAATTATATCATCCACCTTTAATGATTTATTAATTGTGTTCAGAGTTGGACATTCCATTTTTATTTATTTTTCCCCCAGAATCAGTGTAAAGTTGACAGGCCTGTAATTACCTGGGGCTCCTACTTTTATCTATGTTTGATATATTGGCACAATATTAGCTTTCTTCAAGGACTCTCAGACACCCATGAGTGATCCCAAAATTATTGAAGTGTCCACCTTAATAGTCCAATGGGTTTCCTGTAAAACTCTCTGCTAGCACTTGCATTCAAGTTTCTGAAATCCATTGATTTAAACCCATGGAACTGTTGATGGCAATAAGCAAGTATTAAGCCTGTTTTTCTTCTGAATATTCTTAAAAGAAGCCAAATTTTTCTACTGATTGATGACTACTATGTTCTTTTGTGTTATTTACCACTTACAGTTTCCAGCCACTGGAGAATTTCTGTGAATATTATCTTCCCTTTTAAATTTTATTTTATTTTCCATTATAAATAGTTTTATTATGAACTTTGTTTCTTACTCTGTGTTTTTTATTTGTGTGGTTTTGGCTTTTTTTTTTTTTTAACAATGGGAACATTTCTTAAC
Organism: Anomalospiza imberbis; assembly: GCF_031753505.1. Classification (NCBI taxonomy): domain Eukaryota; kingdom Metazoa; phylum Chordata; class Aves; order Passeriformes; family Viduidae; genus Anomalospiza; species Anomalospiza imberbis. Next base: position 4,389,022 of record NC_089683.1, read on the forward strand.
ATGTTGTGCTTTTTTGGACTAAAATTTATGATTTTTATCTAAATGTAGATGTAAATCTTTTAAGGGAGGGAGAACTTCCAGTTCATCCTATAGAATCCCCATTTCCAATCCTTTATACATGATTGTTAAGTCTGGAAACCTACTTAAAAATTGTTTTAAAACTGAGCTGAGAATTGGATATATGAGATGGTTTTCACTGACTTAACTATAATAGTAAATGCTTTGTAACCAGGAGTAAAAAACATGAGAAATTGTGAAAGCATATTTGTAAACAACCTAATTCCTGCTTTTCCTCTGATCAAAACACAGTTATGGGAGTTTAAACTAGGAAATCCAACCTGGTTTGGGTGGAAAATGGACACTGAAAAATAATTCCCTCCATGTCCCCAGAGAAACTATGTGCTCACTGGTGGGAGATATATTAGATGAGGAATATGCAAGTCTTGTACTGTTTGCCTTTTACCCATTAAAAAGGTGTACAGAGAATTTAAATATCCTCAGTTATCAGTCAGGCGCTGGTGGGGAACAATTAATTGTTTTATTGATTTCACTTAAATAAAAAAAGGCTCTCAAAGCAAAGTGTTTCTTTAGGATACAAAATCAGATCTATTTTCCAAACTAGTAATTTTTAAATATTAAAAGAACATGACAGGCCAGCTAATTTTGTACAGATATGTATATATATTTTAGTTCTACATCTGCTGCAGTTTTCTGTTGCATAATTGATTTAATCTCTAATTTTAAAGGAACGCTGAACTCCTTTACTGGACTCCGCATACATTTCTCCAGGGCAAAAACTGTCCTACTTTTTCCTCCTTAATATCTGTTTAGTGCTGGGCCATTTTCCTCTGAAACTGTAAACTACCCTTGGTGAAAGAAATGCAGGCAAAGTTGGAATACAGTTTGCTGTGCAGACTTATCACCATTATACACAACAAAACTTCTTGGGCACTTTCTTTTTCTCTATTTTTTTTCCCCTCAATCTTTCAATTTTTCCCGCCCTAGCTGCACGATTCTCCTGCAATTGGTGAAGAAGCAAAAAGGCAAAACCTGGTTGAGAATGGAAATATTAATTCAGCCATTTAGGTATTTCTTTAAAATCAGATTCACACATATTCTTCCCCTACTTTCCCTCCCATTTTCAATGTCACAGAAGCCATGGAAACTTTTGTGGTGGGTTTGATGCTGTCTTGTCTTTATTGCAGGTTCTTTGCAACATCCCCTAGAAAGGGATTTAAAGCTGCTGTTCCTTCTTCGGGCTTCTGAAGGGGTTTACTGTGATCGTCTGGAGGATATAAATGTCCACCCAGGGAGTATTGGTATGAAACATGAATTCCAGTTTTCACAGGAAACTAATTTTTGGTAATGTCGAAATCTACCACTCTTGAGACCATTACTACATTGTACAAATAAGCCTCAAACAAAGGTGCACATATTTAAGAGCTAACTTTTAATCTTCTGGGACATATCATCTCTGTGAAAAGCTTCTGTATTCTGGATTTGTTCTCTGGTTTTAGGTCCCTTTTCCAGAGGATGGGGGAGGAAAAGTTCATTGTCCAGAAAGATTAATAATAGCCGCATAATTTTTCGTACCTTTCATTCCTGGAGTTTTTGCCTAATTTGTTTACTTAGATTTTTTTTTTTATGGTAGATATCATTGTCTGCAATTCCTTCAATTCTAATTTGTGTCAATGAGACTTCTGTGGTAAAATCCCCTCTCTTGCCTGTACATGCGATGGTAATTTTACTTTATTGAGGACTTATTGCGCCTTCACTTTTTATTTTGAGTGAAGGTTTTGTGCTGTTCTTACACTTCTCATAAAATATAGAAGCATACTTTAATAAATATAAATCTTTCCATATATTTAGTTATTGCTTCAGTTCTTCTCAAGCCTCTTTTTCTTTAACCTTTGAAATCCTCCTTCTTTCTTTTTTTTACCCAGGAGTTTATGGACAGGTGCAAATTTATAGTGCTTATCCTAAGATGCCTTGGACACATCTGGGAACTAATGTTGCTCCTGGCAATGAAAGGTGGTATTTTGGCCAAATATGCTTTCAAATATTAAATTTTGGCTCCTGTTGCTATGACTTGTATTTAATATTCCTGTGAGTTGCATTATTCTTTCCCTTTATGATGGACTCTGTTTGAATTCTGTCTAGATAGAAAAAAAACAACCTAGGTAACAGAAAATTGCACCATGATTGGGAAGCTGATGATATTTAATGTCCCTTCCAAATCAGATTAACTTTAATTGTAAAGAAATCTAAATTCTAAGGATGAATCAAGCTGAGACTCCCTTCCCTTCCCTTCCCTTCCCTTCCCTTCCCTTCCCTTCCCTTCCCTTCCCTTCCCTTCCCTTCCCTTCCCTTCCCTTCCCTTCCCTTCCCTTCCCTTCCCTTCCCTTCCCTTCCCTTCCCTTCCCTTCCCTTCCCTTCCCTTCCCTTCCCTTCCCTTCCCTTCCCTTCCCTTCCCTTCCCTTCCCTTCCCTTCCCTTCCCTTCCCTTCCCTTCCCTTCCCTTCCCTTCCCTTCCCTTCCCTTCCCTTCCCTTCCCTTCCCTTCCCTTCCCTTCCCTTCCCTTCCCTTCCCTTCCCCTTCCCTTTCCCCTTCCCCTTCCCCTTCCCCTTCCCCTTCCCCTTCCCCTTCCCCTTCCCCTTCCCCTTCCCCTTCCCCTCCCCCTTCCCCTTCCCCTTCCCCTTCCCCTTCCCCTTCCTCTTCCTCTTCCCCTTCCCTTCCCTCCTTTTTCTCCCTTTTAGCCAGACCTAACAAAGCCTCATTGGAAGAGTTCCCATCAGGGTAGAGGTGTCAGCATTTAGGGAGATGATTGTAAGGATGAGCAGTGGAAGAACGAAGACCTCACCAGCAGAGCTCATCTGCTGGTGAGCACAACTCTCTCAGAGTTGTGTGTTCAGTGTAGATTAATTGTTTAGGAATTGCTGTGTAGCTGATCCTGATCCAAACCCTGCAACTTTAGAATCACCCTCTGGAAATTCTCCTTTCCTGACCGAGTTGGGAGATCAGAGTAAGCAGATTCTGACTGAAGCAGGCCAGTTAAACACTTGGATGAAATGGATCTAGGCTAGATCTGGGTTGCTGCCCAGATATTTTATGTGAAATATCATGAGGTGCTAAGATACAAGTGTTTGGAGTTAATACATGCACATTAAATACAGCACAAAGAGTGTTTCAGTTGTTAAAACAAAGGAAAAAAAACCAACATAATGCCTTATTTTTCATTAAAAATCTACCAATAGCCAGCTAAGAGTTAATGTGGTTGAATACAGGAAATAGGTAAAGCAGTGCTGGAATATGAAAGCTGAAGAAAAATGAAAGATGAAGGAAGTGGATTTTATTGAAGGAGAGGAGCTGCTCTATATCCTTTTCCAGTATGAATCAGCTTATCAGTTCAGGAAAGACTTTCCTGCCATTTCAGAAGATATGCAGTGATTCCTCCAAAAAAAAAAGTTAAAAAAAAACCCAAAACACTGTTGGTAGATTTCTCCACTGAATATATACAGGTATTGTATACTGTAAGTGCTCATCTGGACTCATCTTTGAAAAATACTGGGGAAAGAGACTCTGGAAAAACTTACAACATCCCTTTAGGAATCTCCTTTCTCTCTTTACTTCTCTCACTCTAGACTGAATGTGAGGTATTGTCTGAACTCACTTAGTGCCTTTTCCTCAATAATTCCCTGAGGAGTTTAGATCATTACCTGGTCAGCAGCAGTCACCTTGTAACAGGACAAGGTGTTTATCAAATAGAGATGAACACTGATCATTATGTATTTTGCTGTCACTAAACACTTTTATTTTCCTTATGTGAAGCTAAAAATCCCCTGAACTGCTAATGCAACTTTGACTGTAAAAGGGGATCTTCAGTTCAAGATTGAAACAAATAAATGCAGGACTTTGTGCAATGTTCAGTAGCCAGCAGAGTTTTAAGTGCTGGTGCCCAGAGGGTGTTCAGCTACCAAGGGAAGGATTCAGGTTCCTAAACAGGTGGCTTGGCCCATTTGAGGTGTATGTGGATGCTTTTGGGGTCCCTCCATGGCTTGCACATTTATCTCCAGGAGTGCCTCAGGAACCACTCCATTCACATCTGCCAGCTGATGTTTTAGATACCCTGGGATACCTCAGATAACAAGAGGTGCTCTTGTTTAGGGAATCAAATCCTGCTCAAAGTGCCCCATTCAGAGAACTGAATCGCCTTTCACCCACTACGGACTGCACCAACAAGCTCAAGTGGAAGCTTAGATGTCAAGTGCAGACAGTCACACGACCCTGCACATAGTTGTTATCTAAATCCAAAGCTGATTTTCAGCTCTGTAGAATATTCCTGGCACCAGAAATGGTCTGATATGTCTTTTGGAGTCAACTTGAGCTCTGAAATGCTGTACTGGAACTATATATGTTGTTAATCAGTGGTGTGAAGTAGATGCTTCAGGATTAATTTCCTCCCACATATTTCAGACATCTGTTTTTGCAGAAAGCCCTAAAGGTGCTTTTCCTACAGCATAGCCTGTGGATTTTTTTTTTTCCAGATTTCCCTGAGCAAAACTGTTCATTTTTAATGAAATTTGTGAGCCTAAGTCTCGTAAGTGTAATGACATTTAGTTTATATCATGGTGTTACAGGATTTTTGTGGAGGATGAAGTAGATTGGGATCAAGGTGGGGATATTGTGATCAGCTCTTCCTCCTATGAAGCCCACCAAGCTGAAGTAGTTACACTTAAAGAAGTCCATGGTCATAATATAAGAATTCATGAACATCTTCTGCACAGGCACATTGGTAAGGAATTTTTCTTTCCTTTTTTTTGAGAGTTTTCTTCTGAAGTATTGACTTTCCATTTCATCTCTCAACAGAATCAATTCTACTTCCCTGTGGTGTCTTCATTTCTTTCTCCATATACTTTTTTATCTGGGTAATTCTAACATGAATTTCTGTGAATAGAATCAATTCAGTGCTGAATTGTTTGGGAAAACTTTCTGGTGTTTCAAGGTGAGCTGGTTCACAGAGAGAGAAAGTAATATTTGCTTTTTTAGAGGAAAAAGAAATGTAGGATTTTAGGCCCTTTGCACAATTTCTATGGTATGTCAGAAACCTGGAAAAGAATTAAACCTCACAATTTCTTCAAATTTCAAAATAATTATATTCATAAAGTTTAAAATACAAAATTTTATCAATTCCATGGCATGAAAATAATGTATTTATAAACTAATATCAAAAGAAACATAAAATCTACAGATATCTATTTTCTGTGTAGATTGCATTTTATTAACAGGTCAAATTCTGAACCTTCAAACTAAGGATTTTTCTTATGCGCGTCAATATTTTCTTAAATTTGGTTTTCATTCCAGCCAGTAGGCACAGATATGAGTGTAATGGATAAAAAGATCCAGAGATATAATTTTAAATGGCAAATGTTTAAATGTCTGAGCCAGAAATCACAGCTTCACTTGGAACCGAGCTCTGTTCTTCAATTATCCACAGTGTTAATCAATAGGTGCCTCCATGGCACCGTTTTTACGACAATTGCATTTTTCAAACAAAATGTGCAGTTCAAGGCATAGAACATCTAGACTTTATTTCCAGTAGTTTATGCATTTTAGGCATTTCTTTTTTAGCTGATGTAAATATAATAAATTTATCATGAAGGGAAATTACCGCTTACCCCCTGAGTAATGCAGCAGTTGTTAGATACAGCTGGAAAAAAAAGCACTGATGGAACAATTAAGGGGCAAATACTGAGTTTCACCTTGGCAAATGTAGATACTTGCAGTAAATGTTCACACATGAGCCAGTCACTCTCAGCTCCCTTGATAATTAAAGCAGAAAAATACATACAATACATACTTCTCACTCGTATTTTTCTGCCCCTAAAGCAGGTATATAAAATACACAATAAATTGCACTTGAGATTTGCCTGTTGCTCTCCATCATGCATAAAAACCAGTCTAACTAAATCACATCTGCATGTGTCTAAAGTCACCTGAGATTAATCCAAGCTAGACAGCTGCATAAACTTGAGCAAAAAAATCTCCTTCAGAAAAGCATTGAAAAAAGTGTTTTAAAATCCTTTTCGAAAACACACGCAAGCAAGACTGTGTAGCAAAGAGGGTTTTGGCATTGACATTAGTCTGATCCTGAGTAAAATTCATGGAGATCAACTCTGCAGTGTGCTGAAGATTAACTCCAGCATGCAGAGCTTGGAAAAAATGAAGTGTGAACCTGTTCATTGCCTTGGCACCTGCACACCGCAGGGGAAAGGTTTAGCACCTTCTTGTTCTAAAAACAAGATATCCTGGTAAAATATAAGCGCACAGTGAATATTTGATGGGCAGGTGGCCTTTCTGGTTTTGTGTTGATGCATGCAGATTGTGCTGGGGGTGAAACACACCTGAATGTCAGTGCAGATTCTGCAGAGGAGCTGTCAGGATTTATGTCCCTCAAAGTAGGCTAATAGGTATGATAGACACTTATCACATTTGCTTTCTTGAAACTCCCCAGGGCATCCCCATGACACAGAAGACGGCAGAAGCATCCCTTTGGCCGCGGAGATCGGGCTGCTCACACGGAACGTGCAGATCCAGTCGGATGTGGCTTGTGCTGGGAGGATGCTGGTGGGACACTTCACAGACTCCAGTGGGATGGAGTTTGAAGGTAGCTGAGATTCACCTGTCCTCATCAAGCACACCGGTTTTGCCCAAGAAAGAGGTGCAGCAACATGTGTATCCATTCACATGTGCTATGAAATCAGAACAAACTTACTGTCAGCAAATATGAAACATGAGCACCACTAAAAATTCATAAATACGGAAGATATTTGAGGAAGGGCTGCTCTGTGTTTTGTAAGGTTTTACTAAGACTTTGTATATATTTGTTAACAAATACCCATCACTACAATACACTGACAAAGTACCTACTGTTATATGTCTGACTATTGTTAACATGGTTGTCCTTACTGGTTCTTATGTAATTAGCTTTTATTTCACTCCATTTATCTCATTGCAGGTGTTCTTCAACTCTTAAATGTTCAATTTTTGAATTTTGGGCCTCCTCAGCTTTCTGCCATTGAATTCAGGAATGTATCCCAGGGGTCCTCAGTGGTGTCATCCAGCATTAGTGGCAGCTGCGGATCTGGCATTAAAGCAGTCGATAGCAGTGGGATCTTGTTGCACGATAACGTGGTGTTCAACATCACTGGACCTGGCATTGATTTGGAAGGGAAAAATCACACCCTCATCAGGAGCCTTGTTATTCTGAGCAGGCAGCCAGCAGGTTCATTAAACTGGGTTGCTGGCATCAAGGTGAACCTGGCCACTGGTGTCTCCCTTCACGGCAATGCTGTGGCAGGATCTGAGAGGATTGGCTTCCATATCAGGGGCCAGGAGTGTTCACTGGCTGGAGAATATTGCAGTGGAAATGTGGCCCACTCAAGCCTCCATGGTGTTCACCTGTACCAGGAAGATGGATTTCAGACCTGCACTAGAATCACAGGTTTTCTGTCCTATAAGAATTATGACTATGGTGTCATGCTCCACCTTGGAGGCAGCATTATTGTGGAAAATATGGCGCTGGTGGACAACACCGTGGGACTCCTTGCAGCGGTGCACTGTGCCTACACTGAGCAATGCTACACGGGGAAAAAATTCATAGAACTTAAAAACTCCATCATTGTCGCAACAAGCTCGACTTTTGACTGCCTTAGAGACAGGATCAAGCCTCACTCAGCTGATGCAACAGCCCAGGACCGACCCCCACACTACCCTCTAAGAGGCCGTGTTGGGATTTTATGGCCCACGTTTAGCACCGTTCCCAGCCAATGGCCAGAGCATCCCTGGCACAAAACTTTCGGGCATTGTTCAAAATCCCTGGGAATCATGAAGCTGAAAGGTTGGTCTTCGGCCTCCACTGACCAGACTGTTCTGTCACGGCTTTTCTTCACTCATTTCATTTTTTCCAATTGAAGTTTTAGCCTCCCACAAATGGACTGTTGGAGAAATCAGAGCCTCAGTGAAATTGATAACAGAATTCTTCTACAACTTCATACAGTTTAATTAAGAAAAAATATTATTTGATATATTTCACTTCCTGAATCTACTGCAGGATAATTGTTGCCCCTAGAAGCAGTGGCTGCCCCATCACTGGAGGTATTCAGGGTCGAATTGGACGGGGCTTGAACCAACCTGGGATAGTGGAAGATGCCCCTGCCCATAGCAGAGGGTTGGAATGAGATGATATTTAAGGTCCCTTCCAACCCAAACCATTCTTGGATTCTATGATTCTATAATAATTATGTCCCGTCATAATGTACAGATTCTACCTCACACATACCTTCCTTCTGTGTTCCTTTTCCTATTGATATCCCACAGTTACCTCCACCTAAATAAAGATACCAAGTCTGAGAAGTGAATATCACACTTTGGATAGAACTGTCACAGAACATAAGAACTACAACTCACAGAAGCAGTTATGACCTTTATTGGTATAAGAGATTGCACAAGAGGAATAGAAGTTTGTTATGTATCCTGGATCTTTGTTTCAAATGAATTTTTCCGTCCTCAGAGCAGTATTTGAATATAGCAGAACCCTGATAGCTGGTTGCAATGGTGGGATCTAAATACCTCACTGCTTTTTATGTCTTTATTCCTCACTGCTACTTACTTTTGCAAGAAAATTCATTATCACCTTTTTACTGAGGAGTAAGAGAGATAGAGAAAGACACATAGACTTGCGCAGAATCTCACAAAAAATTCATGGCACAGTATGGATTTTGGAGCTGCACAAGAGTTGAGTGCCAGAGCCAAGTATGTGTCATCACACCCTGCTTGTCTTATATTAATCTCTGGCAAGTAGAAAAACCATCCAAGGCAGGTTGTTATTTAACTGGTTCTTACTTATTCAAATGAAAATGTATTAAATACTCTTGCTTTTTGTTTTCTTTCTCAGTTACTATTTCTTTGATTTCATTTCCTATGGCATGAATTGGTTTGTATCAACTGAGGGTGTAACTTAGCTACAGAGTATTCTAAAGCCACATGAAGATCTATGAACAATGCTATTAGTCTGATTTAAAAATAATTTGCACAGATATATATATATATATATGGGGGAATGTTAACATGGGAGCCATCACATGAAAAAACAACTTTCTTGTCTCTAGTTATGGCACTCTTTTAACCACTTTTCCTTGCTTGATCTTCTCTAAATCCTTGGCAGAAGTCACCTTTACTGGTTTTACACAGAGCTGCTACAGTGAAGACAGGGATGTCTGTATCATGTCAAATGCTGATCATTTAGGCATCATGCCTCTCATCACAGCAGAGACATCAAGAATGTTACATGTCAGTGAGAAGGACAAGTTCTACTTTCATCCAACGAGGTAAAATGCTTCATTCTGAACTTTTTTCCAAAAAAAAAAAAAACAAACCCTCAAACACCTACAGCTTTGGAACTATCCTCCCCTCATACCTGCTTTTGTACTGCTCCTGTCTGACAAAAATGAACAAGCTCTGACATCAAACAAACATGCACAGAAAAACTCAAATACAGGAGAAAAAAAAAAAAAGAAATGGAGAAACACCACCAAATTTAGTTTAGGGTAATCTTTTATAATTTGAGTTTTGACTTCCATCAAGGTGCATCTCCGGATGAATCCTCTTGGATTTCTTCTTTTCCTGACATTTGTGTAGTAAAACAAGCCTCACATATCCCATTTCTTAAACCCTATCCTGAGCATCTCTGACTTCTCAGCCTCAGGCTTCAGAAAATGTCAGGACCTCCAGGGAAAAAACCCTGAGACAGGGAATGTCCTTTTGGTTGGGGAAGCGTGGCTTGATTTGTGCCTGCGAGATCACATCAGAAATGTTGATCAGTACCAGGCAGGCTGTGAGATGTCAAATGATTGCCAGAACTGTTCCTGCCCAGGGAGAATATCATCTGTGAGTGTTGAGGAGGGAGGGGAGAACTTCATCTGTAACCTTAAGTCACTGCTGGTTGCAGTGGTTTAGACATACCACATCCAGTGGAAACCACATGCCTATTTATTTATTGCAGTCACTGAACATGATGCAGAAGCTATGTCAGGAAAGCCTTGAAGTAGCAAAAAAAAAAAATTCCAGCATGGACTCCACTTGCCAGTCAAAAATAATTGGAGGTGTCCCGCACTGCTATGTTTAGAGCCCCTCCAGCCTTCTGCCAGAATTTCTTATTTTATTCTATATTTTTGCTTTTTGCTCTGGGCATTAGTTTGCGTGTAGATTTCTGAGCCCTGTCCAGCTTGTCAGCTCCCATTATGTTTCACTCTTGTATCCATCCCACAATATTCTGCGGGTAGTGAGCTGCTGAATACCCGGTCCACTGCAAGAGCTGGTGGTTTTCAAATGTGAGGAATGCACATGGATTACTGAATGCTTCCTTGGGAGGCTGCTGAGCCTCTGAGGGTGGTTACATCTCCCAGTGCTCCTCATGCAGTATCTGCATGCATTTATTTAATCCACCTTTGCAGCTGCTGAGCATGATCCAGGATGTGGCTGCATTGTTCTGCTTCACCATCCTGAAGGGATATCTTGATGGATATGTCCTGTCAAGGAGAAGATGAGCATTGCCTTGGAGCAAGAAAGGAAATAGAAACATCAGAGAATATAGCAAATCCATTAAGAACTTTGCTTGTCCTGCTGGTAGACCTAACCAGAAGAAATGCTGGATCTGCTGAGAGATGGTCAAGAACTGAACTGTCAGGATCAGAGGAGTTTTTGTTCTCTGCCTCTTTTGAGCTTGGTTGACTGGGGAATTGGCCTTTTTGTTCCTCTGCCCTTACTGCAAATCTCTGCCTATACCAGTTCGCCCCATTCAAGGTACCAACAATCAGGTTTTCTCAGCCTGAGACCAAAAAATTCTGCATTTTCTTCCAGCTTTAATGTGAATCCATGTAGCAATCTGAAAATGTCCCCACGGACTTTTCTGGAGTTCGAGTCTTTTTATCGTATTGAATTCTGCCATGGGTGTGAGATGCTCAGTTCACCAGTTCCTTTAAGCTGTGTTGAACCTTTAGTCAATCTGCAATTTAAAGCAATTCAGCTCACTGCATGTTGATGTTCCAAAAATTAGGCATGTTATTTAAACACACTGACCTCCTTTTATAGTCAATATAGACCCTTGTTTAGGAAATTATTAATCTCAACTCTTATATTTGTCTCAGTGAGATGAGTTCCTCTCCACACACCTGTCCTGTTACAGGTACCTTCCTCTGTGGCAGCCAGTAGTTAATGGCTTACACAGAAATTTATAGGCTTTTCTGGCTGTTCCAAGCCACTAATAATGTTACCTTTCCTACTTACCAGTGTACAAACCTCTAAAGACACCATGCTCCCTGAAAAGAGATGCAAAGGCTCAAGGAAAGCCCTTTTCAAGGATTTGGATGGAGGTGTCCTGCATCTGGAGCCACCTGTCTCTGTTTTCCCCAAGTCAGAATTTGAATGGACACAATTCTACTCAGAAGCTGGTAAGTGCCTGTGATGATGGTAATGTTTGCAGAGTCATGCAGAAATTTGGGCCATGAGATGTGACTTTCACTGAGATCTGCAACTGAGGTTGAAGTCATGGTAGTCCAAATCTGTGTGATTCCTTTTCAGGCAGGACGTAGTGAATTGTGCTGTAGAATGAGTCTGGGGTGACTCAGTGTGCAGCTCTGTGCCCACCAGTGCCACTCTGCCTTCTTGCAGTGTTGGAATCCTGGATGCTGAGAATTTTAAACTTTCTGTGCTGAAAGGCACAGACTCGCAAGACAGCACTGCATTTGACCTGAGGCTGTGGAGAAGATTTCCAAAATTGATTAATAGCACTGGGATTACAGGTGTGTAGTTGGTTAGAAGTGTGTAATATCACAGGGTAGAAAACTTAGAGTGTGGGGTTTTAGAATATAGAAATAAATATGAAGCAAGATGGAGGTTTTAGGGCAGAGGCAGGTTATACTTCTTCATCTTCTTCTTCCTTCTTCTTCATGGGTTTGGATGATGTTTTGTAATTGGACAGAAAAGTCCAGATTGTGGGCTTTGAGAGATAAGTTATTGGGTTAAAAGGGAAAATAATCCAGGTGTCATTTCTTAATTGGATAGTTTAGTCTTAAAAGACCTTGTAACAAGAGATAGTTGGCCATTTTGTGCCTTGCTAATGAAAGACTGCAGAACTCATGGCTGTGAGGCTGTAACATTGATAAGAAATAATAAACACCTGAGCATGAAATACCATCTCAAATGCCTTCAATCCTGACCTCGACAGAGGTAGAAAAAACAAGCAGAGAACCCACATTACAGTATCATTTAATCCTTAGCCCCTTTAGGATCTGACTCGCTATTATCAGATGGTAGAAAGAAATTCTTCCCTGTGAGGGTGCTGAGGCCCTGGAACAGATTTCACAGAGAAGCTGTGGCTGCCCCATTGCTGGAAGTGTCTAAGGTCAGGTTGGACAGGGCTTGGAGCAACCTGGGATAGTGAAAAGTGTCCCTGACCATGGCAGGGGGTGGGACAAGATGATCTTTAAAGTCCCTTCCAACCCAAACCTTCCATGATTGGTGGTTCTACCTGCCCCTTGCAAAGTTCTCTGAGAGAATTGAGGGGCACATGCCATAAAAGCACCATAAAACTGCAAAATAATACCAATAACTGGCCCCGCAAGGATTTTCATCCACATCCCACTGTGGAGATAATCAAGCTGAAAACCCACTCCAGAAATTTGATGAACCCTCTCTGTTTAAAAAAAGGCCCATTCTGCTCAGTAACCACTTTCTGAAGGCTCCCACAGCAAGGCTCCATTCTCATCCTGATTAAAACTCAGCTCTCTGATTCCAAATAAACTCTTTAATTAAAATTAGCATTCCCTGTGCCTGCTGCTGATGGTGGCCATTTTGCTGTAGAGATGCATCGTTTGTAACTCTGCTGGTATGGGAGACTGATGGGAGGGACTGTAATTAATCCTGTTTTCCTTCACACTCTAAAACTGATTAAACACAGGAAGAACTTTAATCTTTAAACAAAATGTGTAAGGGTTTTCCTCTAAGGATCCTGCTCTAGCTGGCTGCTTACAGGGTTGATTTATGTGTTGTCTAGATGCAAACACTGATTTTTATTGTACCTTTTCCACCCTAATTATGAATCACATCCAAGCACTAATGCTCTGGTACTATTACCACTTAGCACCTGCATATTAATGAATATATTTGCATACAAAACCTGGATTTTATTCAGATTCCCACCATTTTTAGCACATCCTAGCACACACAGTCATAGGTATAAGAGGAATCCCCACCATCTAAAGTTCACTGAGTGTACAACCTTTACTCCAGGTTTATCTTCTTGTGAAATGAAGGTAACAGCATATGATAAACTTGCCTGCCTCTGAAGCTATGACAAAATTGCTGTGTTTTCTTTTTGCTGCCCAAATCTGAATGGGGATTTTTCCCCCTTCCTTTCACAAATGTGTGTTAAATTCCTCTGCATTTCTCATTCTGACCTATGGTTCCTTTTGTCTTGAGGTTAACATTAGGAAAGGCACAACTTGATGATAAGGTGAATTTGTGGTTGTCTTCTTCCCTTCTCTCCTTCTCTTTCTGGAAAGTTGTAGCACTGAGTATTTTTCACAGTGCAATGCAGGCTCCCAGGATAGACAAATTGGAAAAAAAGCTCAACTTTCCTACTCCCCCTGATCTCCTGCCAGCAGGACCTGAGAAATTATCATCCCCCCTGTGCTGGGCACTGATGAAGCCAAACCTCAAGTCCCATGTTCAGTTTTGAGCTCTTCACTGCAAGAAAGATGTTGAGGGGCTGGAGTGTGTCCAGAGAAGGGAAAGGAGCTGGGGAAGGGTCTGGAATATAAGTCCCATGAGGAGCAGCTGTGAGAGCTGAGGTTCCTTCATCTGGAGAAAAGAAGGCTCAGGGGGACTCTCTACAACTCCCTGAAAAGAAGGATTGGCCTCTTCTCCCAGGAAATTAGTGATAGATCAGAGGGAAATACCTTCAAGTTGCACCAGGGAAAATTCAGGTTGGCTATTATGAAAAATGTCTTTCCAGAAAGGGTGGTCAGCCATTAAAACAGACTTCCCAGGACAGGGGTGAGGCCACCATCCCTGGAATCATTAAGAAAACCAAGATGTGGCCCTTTGTAATATGGTTTAGTGGGCATGGTGGCATTCATTCATTCATCATGGGCTTGATGACCTTGGAGGTCTTTTCCAGCCTTAATGATTCTGTAGGGACAGATTCCCCTTTGGTGTGACAATGCTTCAAGGCCTGTGAAGATGGTGATGCTGTCACAGAATTATAAAATCATAGAATGGCTTGGAAGGGGCATTGGAACGGGATGATCTTTAAGATTCCTTCCAACCCAAACCAGTCTGTGACTGTATGATCCTGTGATAAACATAAATATTTATGTTCACTTCAAGCTTCCAGTTTGGCCAATCAGATTGAAATTACTGTCCCTCAGCCATTTTCAGATACTCTGATTACTCTGTGGGGAGCAAACCAAAACACTCAGTAGACTTCAGGGACAAAGAGGCCATGGAGATGTTTTATCAGAATAAGGAATATCACTGGGAAGAGGTTGTGAGAGCCATAACTGGGGCACAAGGGATCATTCAGAATTATACTGATGTTCCTGGATTCACATAATGACTTTTATTACAGATGTAATTGATATAGAATTTATGAAATTTATTATTTCTATACCCCCTTTTCCCCCAATTTGTTTTCCTGAGCTTTTACCCACTGAGTTTTCTCTTTGCTCATAGACCAAGCTTTTTATTGTGACTCTCTGAAGAAGCAGAATTGTTCACTTCAAAATGAAGTTTTAGTTTTCTGGATAAACCACATAAATTCAGAAAAAAAAAAAACAAAACAGGAGGGAACAGATCCAAGATTTTTGTTGCTAGTATTATTTATACTGCAAGAAAAAAGGAGTAACAACAAAAGTGGATTTGAGTCCAACAATGCATAATTACTTTTTAATATGAGAGTCCTTTTCAGTCTTTTTTTTTTGTCTTTTAAATATAATGTTGCAAAAGCTTAAAATTAAATGTTTTCCAACACCCTCCTCCCTAAATAATTTATGAGGAACTTTCAAAGTACCATTTTTTGAATTATCCAAAACAATTTAATGAGTTTAACATGAATTTGTAATTATTTAAATCTCTTTGAGCTGCCATTTTTGGATGACAAAATGTTTTTCTCCTAAAACTCATGTGTAGAGCAAGCCTCTTGCAAAAGAGCTTGGGGCCAGGCCTGGAGCACTAAATGGTTCCATGATACAGGAAATATCAGAATCATAAGCTGTACAGCAGAATTAGCTATAAACAGGAGTGTCTTGCTGGGGAATTAATGATAAGTGAGTAGTTTATGTATTCAGCTGATTCCTCTGTCCAGGTTAAAACCCCAACTCCACGAAGGACAGCTGATACAACCATCCTTGAGAAGGATCAGCCAGTTGCTGGCTTTTTGCAGTGTTCATAGGACCGTTATCACAGTTCTTCACATCTGTAATCTGGTATGACTCCCAGAGCCATTGAAGTTCACTGTCTTCCCTTGGTGGAAATGTAGCTGAGGACCTGAAACTGGTGGAAGATCCAGCTGTCCCCACTTCTGTTGTCTCCAGCAACGTCACAAAATTTTGGAATGGTTTGGGTTGGAAAAGACCTCAAAGGTCATCTGATTCCATCTCGTGTCATGGGCAGGGACAACTTCCACTAGAGTTTACTAATGTCCCCTCCACTGAGAAAAAGAGAGCTCAACTCATTACATGGGTAATACACAGAAATGGAGAGATGAAACCAAGTCTTTCAAGTACTATTGTTGAGCCTGCAGACTTATGTTTACTTCCTGCTGACAGATACATTCTAGATATAATTTAAGGCGATTTGAACTGAATAATCATAAAATCATAAAGCAGCTCAGGTTGGAAGTGGACTCAAAAGCTCATCTGGTCCACCCTTCTGTGGGAAAGGAACATTATCTGACACCCTGTCCAATTGCATTTGAAAACCTCAGAATGAGGATGTGATGAAGACTCCACCATGTCCCTGGGGAGGCTGTTCCAATAAATCATAGAATCACAGAATGGTTTGTCTTGGAAGGGACCTTCAAGATCACCTTGTTCCATCCCCCTGCCATGGGCATGGACACCTTCCACCATCCCATCTTGCTGCAAGCCCTGTCTGATCTGACCTTGCACACTTGAAGGGATGGGACCACTACAACACCCAGTGACTGCTATCACTGTGAAACAAACTTATTTCTTATACTGAGATGAGACCTTTCCTGGTGCAAGCAGTACCTGTAGCCCACTGTCTCCCCCATGTGTTTCCTTGAGAAGGAAGAACCTCATCCTCCTTGTAGCTTCCCTGTAAGTACTGGAATATTGTGACAGGATTCTCTCCTGAACCTTGTCTCCTCCAGTGAGAACATGCCTAATCCTTCAGCCTTTTCCCATAGGAGAGGTTCTCCATCCTTTTCACCAACTTTGTGTCCTTCCTTCAGTCCTCTCTGATTCTGATTTACTGGGGGATGATGAAGCCCTGGGCTATCTGATGTATATTCATGCACTTTTCCTTTCTGTTATAAACATGTGCTCCTTGCATTTTGTGTGAATAATTGAATTTTTTTTCTATTTTATAACCTGACAACTCCTTGTAAGTTCTTTCGATACAGTAGAAGAATCAGTGAAATTTAGGTCTGTAATACTTTTGTGGGATGCACATTTATTTTGACACTAGTTTTCCAGGAAGAGGAGAGAATTTGTGACTGGCCCAAGGTCAGTCAATGAATTAAAAATTATTCTTCCAGAACCTTGACAACCAGACTCTGAATTTAAAAACACCCCACCCTGTTAGGGCAGGTGGAACTTTATGGTTGCATTGACTAGAATAAGCCCAAAGTACATTTTACATAGAACTTTTAACTAAAAAAAATTCCTGTACTATATTTTGGACATTACTGAACATTTAAATTCTGGCTACAATTAGAAACAAACCAACAAAAATTATAGTTGTGAGGTTTTATTTGTTTTTTTTTTTCAATTATTCTTAAAAAAACCCCCCACTTTTTATTGACTGAACTTTAGTGTTAATCTGTTGGTGAGAGGATCAGTGTGTTGTGAACAACTAAACTTTTTATCTGACCAGCAAATCATTGAGATTATATTTTCCTATGTAATTTTCAATCTAGGCAAATCTAAAGCTGTAAAATTGCTTGGTAGTCTTGCTTGCTCTCTAGAGGTAATCAGTACATTTTCTAAATCATAAAGAAGAAAAAGTTTAATATGTAAATGCTGTTCTGAAGCAAGTTATGCAGACATTCGACACTCAGTTTTATAAAAAGCTATTGTCAAAAACTCTTTGAATTGTAACATTGAAGTTAAAAGTCATAAATGAATATGCAGAAGTTTGCTAAGTTCATCAGAAATATGATAAAATATCAGATGTAGATAAAAACAGTCCTCAGTAACTCGGGCTATGGGTCGAAGATTTTTGTACAATTTTCTTTCTTCTGGTAATTTTAATTATTGAATAAAAATCTCAAGTAATAGTTGGGAAAGCGTAGAATTTTGAGACACAGGCTGGCAGTATAAGTTAGGGCTAAAGCTGGGTGAAAATGTTGAACCATAAATATTTAATATTCCCAGGAATATGATTAGCCACACTAGCTATGCATAGTTGTAGTCAGTAATTAAAGAGGTCTGAGAAGAAAATGCAGGTTTGGTAGATCTGCAAGGAATGAAACAATGCAATATCAGCATTGTTTTCCTCTGGAGCTTTTCTGTTGTTGCCGTTCACATATAGAAATTTGCTTTTTCTGCAATAAATGGCCCATGCAAAATGGGTTAGAAGTAGCAATGGAGGACATTAAAAGAGCTCTTACCAAGCTATTCATTCATAAAAAACCAAATCTAATATGATCAGAAAATGCTTGTAATTCTTTATTTTCCTGAAAACACATCTCTGGTAAAGATTTCAGCAGACTTTAATTAAGTTGAGACCAAAGCAGAGAATAAAGTTGGGAGGATTTTTGTAATGCTCATGGGAGAACAAAATTTAGAATAATCCAAAGGGAAATTAAGTAATTTTTATATCTTTGATGTTGATGTGGTGGCTCATCAGGGTGAGATGTGAGATGGTGGAACAGACTGAATTAAAGAATCAGGTCTGCCAACTTCAGTACAGCAGAGTGAGGGACAATTCTGTGGGTGGGGAATCCACTAGTTGGGAAAGAAGATAGAGCAAAGAATGGCTTTAAACTGACAGAGGTTAGGTTTAGATTATAGGTGTGGAAGAAAATCTCTGTGAAGGCAGTGAGGCCCTGGCACAAGTTACCCAGAGAGGTTGTGGCTTCCCCATCCCTGGAATTGTCCAAGGCAAATTTGGGCAGGGCTTGGAGCAACCTGGGGTAGTGGAAGGTGTCCCCACCCATGGCAGGTGGGGGGAACAAGATGAACTTCTTGGTGTCTTCTAGCACAAGCCAGTCTGTGATTCTATGATCTGGGTGCCACCATGAGACTTCGTTAGGGGACAGCTCTGCCAATGAAAACCACTCCTCTACATGATTTCTTTTGGTAAATCAGAGAGGAACTGGGCAGAGTTGGGGATGTAGCAACAAGGTCACCATTGGGGCTGAGGTGGCCATGACACATGTCCATTTTGAAATATTACAAATTGTTTTCCCTCACAGTCACCTGCATTTCAGACTCTAATAAACAGCTATTTTCCTTTTTCAGGGTTGCTTTTTCCTTAATTCTGAATCCAGGATATGTGAGATGAATGGCATTGTTCATTTTCCATTTGATCAGCATAGACCGATGTATATACACACACAGATTATATATCTGCATATGTAAAATTGCATAAGCCTATCAAACCCTACTTCCTTGTTCTCATTAAACAAGGGTATCAAATTCTTTTCTCCTGATGAAGCCAAAAAAACCTTGGGGAAACCCAACCATTTTGCTGTAAATGGAGTTTAGCTTTTTGTGCTACCCTTTCTGCTTCTTTTCTAAATTCATCAGGTTCTTTCAAACAATCATGCACTGGTGTTCAGCTGCATAAAATGTAAAATATGTGTACATATCTATTGGAAATGATTATCCAAATGAATTTTGGAAAAACTGATTATGAAGTCAGGTCCCTGACAATGGGAGATAACCTTGCCCCTTAGGATAGCAATCCTTTTTGAAGATGTGCCAACAAATAGTTTGTGCCTTCTCTTGCTATCAGAAATTCTTGGCTTCTCCTTTTAGCCTTAATCCCTGAGGATAAAAAAGCAGGTTTCTAGTTTTCCAAACTCAACTCCTGTATTTAAGGAGCTATTATAGAAAATGTCACTGTTTTTAGAGTTTGTGAGATCTCAGAGAGCCTGTTTACCTTCCTGGGGGCTCAGTACCCCCAAAACACCATGTCACCTTCATTTAGGATTCTAGTTACGGATTTCAAGCCCATCTTTCTCCTTTTCTGTATATAAATGTTGTCTGCAACACAAGCAAAAGTTTCTTTATCATTGACATGATGAGGCTTGTCTTTCAGTGTAATGTTTCTTAAACTGTGATTCATAAAACATTGGTGGTTCATGAAACCTGAATAATTGATGGACCCAACACTCATGGATTTATTTAAGAACCTGACAGATAAAGTCAAAAGAATTATTAGGCATGTGGAAAACAGGAGATATCAGAAATGGCTGGAAAAGCTGAGTGGCTTGGTCTTGAGAAAAAGAGGAAGAGAAGTTTAGGAACAGCCTTCAAAAACATGAGACTGCTGGGGATTGGAGAGAAATAAATTGCTCTCAGATTCTGTGGAATCAGAAATAATAGTCTGAAGTATCATCAGGATAATTTTATGTGTTGGGAGGAAATGTTGGAATAAAGACAGAGAAACATGGGCATAGCTTGCCTGAGTGTGTTGCAGAGTCCCCATCAGTGGTAACATCCTTATATAATCAGATAGAGCCGATCTTGTCCTGAGCAGGTGGAGGATGGGTCATATAACTTCAAATGGCCCTTTCAACACATATTTTTAAAAAATCTGAAAGGATATTCATGGCCTGCAGGAATCTTCGAGGTCTGACAGCGATATATGGGTCCAAAGGCCAGAATGTTGTTGGAGGAAGGTTTGGTAATTAGGACTTTCTAAATGCTTCTGATGAAGACAAAGAGTGACCACTGGGGAGGAAAGGGATTCTCTCTCAACCCATGTGCTTGGTCCTGGTCATTTAATCTGCCTGTTCTTGTGGAATGCCAGTGAGCCTGAAATGGTGTGCAATATTTAAGTGTAGAGATGAGTCCCATAGAAAATGGAAATCCAGGGCTGGAAGCAACTCTGCAGGTGAGGTCTCACCTCAGCGGGCCAAAGGGGCAGAGTCATTGCCCTTGATCTGCTGCCCATGCTGCCTTTGGTGCAGCTGCTGCAGAAGCTGCTGATAGTAAAAGTCAAGCCAGAATGTGTCAGGAGAAACAGAGGAAGTGGAGAAGTGAGCTGCTCCAGTGAGGCGGCGATGGAACCAAGGACAGCATCTACATGGAACACCCTCTCCAGACTTGCTGGCTGTTACCTTTAAGGAGGCAAGATGGTTGTGCTTATGCAATTAAAAAAAAAAAAAAAAAAAAAAAAAAAAAAGAAAAAAGAAATGTGTATTTCATTCTGCAAGCATAACTGTATTATTTCCTTTAGATCTTAGAGACATATCTATAATCCGACCAAACTGCTGAGTGGGAGTTTGCAGAGGTTTACAGGGGAAGCACCGCATTTTGCAACAATTAATTTTGCAGAGGAAGCAGCCTGTTTAAAGATGCCTGTGGCAGTCACTAAAATATGTGTTGTTTTTCAAGGCCACCAGACACACAGTTGGCTAGGTTGGCTAATAAACAAAACAACCATGCAAAAAAAAAAAAAACAAAAAACAAAACAAAACAAAAAAAAAAAAAACCCAAAAAAACCAAAAAAAAACCCCAGCCTCGTGGGGTTTGCAGGAAGAAGGGATGAGAAATAAAATGAATAATGCTTACCTGCTAGGGGTGGTTGAAGACTATAATTGTTTAGCCCCCAGCAGATCCCTGCAAGGGTTAAAAATGACAAAGATATTAGTTGGTGACTGCTAAGATTGTTGGTTTGAAGCTTTGGGCAAAACACAGACTGTTATTTACCGGACTTGGTCGATTTACTTCTTAATGCAATAATGACCTGTGAAATGAAACGTGAGCTAGACAATTGTTCCTCATTGTTTCCAGTAAAACATCCTTTCATACCCCATTAAACCACCATTAATTCCATTTGAAAGAGAAGCAGGCACAAACACCAAGGGATAGCTCTCTCTTTTCCTCTTTTCCTCTTTGTGGGACTGATCAAGGCCTGTGGATGGAAAAGCAGCTTTCTCACCCATTTTAGAGGGTGTTGGGCAGCCTGTGGGGGTCACATTTTTGAATGAACACCGCAGAGATCTACTGGATTGGCACCCAGTGGATCACATTCCTGAGTTTTGCAGAACATATCAGGAAATCTGGCTAACAGTCAATTTATTGGTATTTATATACCATGTTTCTATCTCTTTTTTTTAAGTTGGGTTTCTTCAAGCATGAGATTTATGTAATCATGCAGTGTATATGCAGATATATATGTATGTTATTTCCCTCCCAGTCCTTTTAAACACATTTTCAACTTTAAACAAAAGTAATAGGGTGATAAGTCCTCAAGGTAATAGATTCCTACAGGTTTAAAAAAGTTTGGGTCTTGGAAGAAAAACTCTATGAGTGAGCGTCTCTGTCCCCCAAAGGGGGTTATCCGTTTGGAGTCCTTTGGCTACCAAGAAATGTTCTCTGGAGAGAAACTCCAGTTTTGTACTTCAGCTAAAGAAAAAAGCTTTTGTATGCTGGTTCAGGGCTGGGAATCCAGCCACAGCTGTGTAGTGTAGCACTGGCTTCACCTGGCATGGAGTTGTTCTTTACCTCCTGATTCTCCTCTGCTGTGGCATTGAAAGACGTGTTGATGTGGCACTGAGGGATACGGTTTAGAGGGATTTACATTTACAGTTGCACTTGATCTCAGAGGTCTTTTCCAAAGCCAAACCTCCACAGACTTCCCAAACAGTAACCAAATTGTCTTGCTGCTGTTTGGCCTTACCTGAAACCTAGACCAAGGCATTTAATCAGTTCTTTGGCAGGTGTTGTCCACCTGCAAGGAGGTTGCCATGGATCAATGGCTTTGATCCAAGAGTACCACTGATTTCATGCAGTCGCAGTTTGACAGCCGATACTGTAACATTCCTTCATATTACTTGATCTTTTTTTGACTTGCTTCTACTTTTATATTTCATTTTATACTCTGTACTTTAATGTTACTTGCTACACTAGATGCCTTTCTTCTTCCCTGATAGATTTATGCCTGGGGAAAGATTTTGTCTGAAAGTTTGTTCAGAAATGGTTCAGCTGCAATGAACAAAATGAAGCTTTCTTTTGGTTTGTGTTAAAAACAAATCTCTAAACTTTAGAACCTATGGCCTTGCAGTAGAGGTTGAGGGTTATCAGGGAAACAACTCTGTGGTCAGTGAATTACTTTGTATCCACAGTCCTAGTGAAAAACTGTGTCCAGAACTATTTATGAAAAAAAAATTGCTTAGACTCATTATTTTCTCATGTTCTTTGAAAGATCTAAGCCTTGTCTATCTTTTGTGAAAATTTCAATTCCTGCTCAGCTAAACTGTTTGAACCGCAGATATCAAATGCTCTTCTGAGTATTTCGAGCCTCAAATCCCACATTGTAGTTCCCTTGCATTGCATCTGCTAATTAACAAAAGAATTCTGGGCACTTGGTGACCCTTGTTGCTGCCCAAGGCTGTGTCCCCAGGAGGCAAACACGTGTTGTGTCCTGACTTTACAGACTGGGTTGGGCAGGAGCCAAGGGATTACACAGAGTCCTCTGGGTGGAATGGAGAAGAGACCTCAAAGTTTAACCAGCAACAAGGCATCCACTGGGAAAAAGCTGGCTGGGTGTTGGTTCACCAGCTGTATTATTAAAGCACCTAGCACAGTTTAGCTTGTGCAGGATTGAGATTTTTTTTGTTTGTGCCTATGTGTGACTCAATAACTATTTATAAGATCAAGTTTCACTTGGAGAAAACAAAAACAAAACCAAAACCAAACAAACAAACAAAACAAAACCCAAAAAACACTTTGTGGAAGGTTTTAATTGCAGTTCTGAAAGAGATGGAGAATGCGAAGTACAAAATCCCTTGTCAT
Organism: Anomalospiza imberbis; assembly: GCF_031753505.1. Lineage (NCBI taxonomy): Eukaryota > Metazoa > Chordata > Aves > Passeriformes > Viduidae > Anomalospiza > Anomalospiza imberbis. The sequence continues at coordinate 4,412,291 of NC_089683.1, forward strand.
GAATATGAAGAGCAGTGACCTGGGAAAATAGGTATTTTTTTTACCTTTCACTGTAATTCTTCTTACATAGCCCTGCTCTGATTCAGAGCAAAACATGATGGTCTGTTTGTGTGTATGCAAACATTTGTGTTATACACACACAGGCACTGCCCTCACAACTGTTCTTGGGAGCATTTCATCATTTTTTCCTCTTATCTTCCAAATATTAGCATTTAATGAAATACACATTTCCTTCATTTATCTTGAACCTACTCCAAGGCCAGCAAATACCAGAACCTCAAATGTTATGACAGGATAGATTCTTTATTGGTTTGTTTTCTTTTCATTCTTTCTGTTTTCACTGCGATTTTTAATTTTTTTAAAAAAGATTATAGACCCTTATGTTCAAGGAACCTGGCTTCCAACTGAGGTACACAAATATGTCCAAAAAAATGTCCCTGAGAGACATCCAATGCAGACAGCTGTGCAGCAAACAGGAAATTGAGGAAGTCAGGTTCATCAGAAACACAGGATTTCTTTCGTGGATGTTTCAGATAAAGCATCTTTTTCTTTTCCATGCCGGATCAGTGCTATAAAAGAGCTGAGAGAAAAGCAGGCGGAATTATTACCCTGTTCTTTGATGTCAGGGATGTAAAAGTATAACTGAAAGACAGGCTCTTGTGGGGACCATCACACCTTGGCAATGTTGACATGGCCTCTTCCAAGCAGTCTCTCACTTGTCCATCCGTGTTCCAGGCTGGCAGGACCGGAGGCATCTCTGAACCAGGAGCTGTGTCACTGTCACACAAAAGAGCAGCACTGCTGAAGGTGTCTGAGCAACTGAATTTTGAGGAGAGGTTTCAGATAGTGAATGGAACCATAGAATGGTTTGGGTTGGAAGGGACTTTTAAGATCAGCTCTTTCCACCCCCCGCCATGGGCAGGGACACCTTCCACTAGCCCAGGCTTTTCCAAGCCCTGTCCAACCTGGCCTTGGACACTTCCAGGGATGGGGCAGTCACAGCTTCTCTGGGAAACCTGTCCCAGGGCCTCATCACCCTCACAGTAAGGAAGTCGCTTGTTTATCCTGTGAAATGAGGATAATTCTTATTTTTCCTTCCACTCATTACTTTGTAATAACTCTTGACATTTCACTATCAGGAACTACAGAAATGTCTATGTGGCATCTGTTATGGTGTGATTCCAAACTAGTTTGAGTCCCTTATGAACCACTGGGAAAAATTACAAACTGTGAATTATTAGTGTTCGTGTGGCATTACTAAATCAGGCAAGCACTTAGATGTTGCCTCTGTGACCTTAGCTTGCCTTGCTCTCCTCTTCGTGCTTTTAAATTTTGACTGTCTTTGTCTGGTTTGACGGCTTTCGTGATCACACTAAGAAGCAAGCAATTTTGACTCATTTGGCCCGAAATGTAATTGCTCTGGAGATGGCTCAGGGCTGTGCGCTACCACATGTTTGTATAAAAGAGAAGGCAGTGGGGAGACCTTATTTTGGCCTTTTGGTACTTAAATTGAGCTTTTAAGAAAAGTAGGAGCAGATAATTTTAGCAGGTGCTGCTGCAAAAGGACATGGGTTGATGGTTTTAAATTAGAAGGTGGTCAACTTAGATTAGATATAAGGGAGAAGTTTTTACAATGAGGGTAGTGAAACACTGGCAACAGTTTGTCCAGAGAGGTGGTGGCTTCTTCAATCCTGGAAACATTCAAGGCCAGGTTGGACACGGCTCTGGTGTAGGTGGTATCTGGGTAATGTTCTTTAGCCATGGGGGTGGTGAGGCCCTGGCACAGGTTGCCCAGACAAGTTGTGGCTGCCCCTGTATCCCTGGAATTGTCCAAGGCCAGGCTGGATGGGAATTGAAGCAACCTGGGATAGTGGAAGGTATCCCTGCCCATGGCAGGGGGTGGAATGAGATGATGTTCAATGTCCTTTCTAATCCCAAGCATTCCAGGGTTCTAGGATTCTATGACATGCACATCAAAAATCAGCAGGAAGTGCACAACCAACCATCACAGTTTCAACCATAGTGCTCTCAGGACAATGACTTAATAGAACATTTTAGCTTAATGAATTTAAAGTGTTGAAAGCTCAGGCCAAGAGGTTGTTACACGCAAAAGCTGCATTTCACAAAATAATTACTGAGACAAAACATGCAAAATCTTCATTTATAAAGCATAGCTTTGATATAGATGTCATCACTTTACCAAAGTTCAAAGCACATGTGGTTGACGCTATGCATCATGGGGTTCTCAGGATATGTAGCATGAGTATAATATAATGCTTAATTAAAATAATTAGTTGAAAAGAACAAGAACATATTCATTTCCTAGAATTTTTGGAGAAACAGCTCAGTGCTTTGGAAAAAAGAAAAGTTATTAACTGACATTGTGTGTAAGAAACTGGAAAACAAATATTTTCATCTGAAGTAGATATTTTGAATACTCAGTTTTAGATCATGCCAAGAACATGTTTATTAACTTAACATGTAAAATTTTATATTAATTTCAATATATGAATATATAAATATGACAAATATAAATATATTTATGAATATATGTGAATATAAAATCATTCCACATTCTCCAGTTGCTGGGATAAGACACACACAACTAGTGAGAGCTACCACAGCATCATAAGGTGCTTTTGAAGAACTTTTCAATGAAAAGGTGGGGTTTTTTTTTTCTTTTTTTCCCTTTCTTTTAGGCATACTAAATTGACAACAGCACCTCATCTTGTCTTAGAAAATAAGATGTCAAGACAAGGTAACCTTGCCACTTCAATTTGTCCCACAATGGAAATCATAGACCTGTGCAATATATTGGACTTCTGTGTCCTTGTTTTTATTTTGCCTTTGTCTTTCCTATTCTTATTTTTTTTTCAAATCTGGGTAACTACCCAATAACTCTAGTTTCAAAAGGCCCTGTTTTCTCATTCTTGGATAAGGCAACTTGAATTAAAACTTTGGCAGAGATCTTTCTTAAGAGACCAATATAGAATTTAACTTCTGTGTTTGACAAGTTAATTGGCCAAGCTTTAAAACCATCAGTTATGCAATAAAACTGTATGTAATTAATTAAAGGGAGCTGATTTTTTTCAGTCGGGCTCTGTTCCTGAAACATCCTCCTACTCACTAATAAATTTTGTTCCTGCGGTGGTTTTTCTGAAATTAATAAGCACATTGCAAAACCAGGGTAAGCCTTTCTTATTGTCTGCTTCCCATGCTCACCAGGATGCAACAGTTACTGGACTGAAAATGAAGTCACATCCCTATAGGGTCCATATTGCAAGAACAATATTTTATTCTCCTCTGTGGTATTTACAGAATCACAGAATCCTTTAGGTTGGAGAAGTCCTCTGAGGTCACCAAGTCCAACCAGCACTGACAAGTCCACCACTAAACCATGTCCCAAACACTGAACACTTTCAAGGATGGTGATTCCACCACTCCCTGGCTGGCCTGTTCCAATGCCTGGCCACCTTTTCAGTGAAGAAATTGTTCCTCAGGCAGATTATATAATTAGCTGATCAAAAGCACCAAGTAGGTTCAAGATTGCACAAAAAAAAAAAATATGAAAGAAATAGGAGATACAGCTCTATTGGATAAATAGTTGGAGAGAATACTTGGCAAAAATTTCCCATAGCTGTGAGAGTCCTTGGTTCTTCTTGGACCTCCTGATCCAACTCGTGATAAATTAAATTTTCTGTCCATGTCTCATTCTGAGGATTGACCACAATTTAAAGCACAGCTCATATTGGAGCAGGGCTAGGCTGTCCTTGGTCTCTGTGCCTTAGGAGATGGACACGACTGCTTTCTTTTCTGGAGAGGGAGCTGTGAGATAAAGTCACAGCAGGATGTGTTAGGAATGAAGCCAGGCTGACCAGTCCTTGCTGTGGGGTGGAGGAATAGGCTGTGCCACTTGTTGAGGACTTTCCCAGCTCTTGGAATAATGATCTAGATTAGAAGGGACCTTAAAGATTGCCCAGTTCCACCCCCTGCCATGGGCAGGGACACCTTCCACTACTGCATGTTGCTCCAAGCCCTGTCCAACCTGGCCTTGGACACTTCCAGGGATGGGGCAGCCACAGCTTCTCTGGCCAGCCTTTGCCAGGGTCTCACCAGCCTCTAAATAATTTCTTCCTAATATCTAATCTAAATCTACTCTTTTTCATCTTAGAGCCATTTCCCCAGGTCTGATCTCTCTATGCCCTTGCAAAAAGTACTTCTCCTAATCCCCTTTTTGATACTGGAAGGCTGTTATTAGGTTTCCCTGAATGTTATTATAAGTTATTAGAGCTGTCAGTAGAATAAGTTGAAATATTTTTTTCATTGCAGGAGAATGATATGATGTCCCCCTTACTCTTTGAAACCACTGAGTAAGACATCCAAATCAGCTTTAGAGAAACTATTCTGCCTAGCTGCCTGTGCAACCAACTTCAAGTGGTTGCTTTGGATCCTTGTGCATGGAGGGAAATCTGTTTTCTCCCCAGGGGTTCAAACTTCCTCAGCCATTCAAATTTGTGTCTGAAGGAAGAAGGAAACCCAATGGAAGTCAGTGACTACACATAACAAAAACCATCCCTTGCTCTTGGAAAGGCTAAGTCTCTCTGGAAAAAGCTCTGACTCCATGTATGCCTGAAGAGCACTCCAAAGAAAAGAACCCCAAACCAGTCAGAGATTAAATACAAGTACAGGACTGCCTACAACAGCAGGAAGATCCCTGCCTGCAGACAGGAATCCTACAGAACTCCAGGAATGGCTTAAAAAATCAGAATCAAATTTTATTGTGTTTTTAGTGTAATGTTGGAGGCAGTGGTTGCTTTGGGGAGAATAATCAGCATTTATAGACTGACTTCTTTTCTTATACCCCCTGTTTTCCAAAGCAGCCATTAATTCAGGATAGTTTGACCTGAAGGTAAAAGAAATTCCTGTACTATTGGTTTATGTATCCTGTCTCACCCAATCTTTTAGCCATTCAAACCTCCAGTGGCAAAGTGTCCCAGAATTTGTGTGACTGACAACTTCTGGACACGAGGTGATCCTTAGGAATTCTGATTGATAGCAAGTACCTCCATGGATTACTGCAGGCTGAACAAGTAACTTTTGTTCTTTAACATTTTACAGTTTTGGATATTTTCTGGGTTTTTTTTACTGTTCTCTGTAAAGTGAGTGTGGGTCCCCGTTCAGTAGAAATTAGTATAGAAGTTTGTTTGTTAACATTTACTGATTTTATGTAGATGTTGTTTTCAAAGAAGCCCTTTGTAACCAATAACTCTTCACTGCAACCCTGGAAGGCTCACAAGTTATGGGATGGTGATTTAGGCAAGAGGGTGGGTGGGAAAAAGTCAATAATAATACCAATAAAAAAGCCATATTTCTGATCAAAGCAGCAAGTGCTTGAATAAAGATTATATTAAAAAGAGAAAAATGTAGAGGTCTTGTTAAAACCTTTGGGTTAGTGTCCAGTTATGTGGATTTTCCCTCTAGTGCTTATTCTGGCATTCATTAAACCCTGATAAGTTACATAGAAACACTTGAAAGAATGATTAGAAATGCTATGTGTGAATAATAGAATTGCTTAAAGGGAAATGGAAATTCTTAAAGGGAAATGCATACTGACATGGAAAGTGAACTTGTGCAATTTTCTCATTGTCCAGGGTTATTATCTTATTCTTCTTATTTTGAGGGTGTTGAATTTGTATCCTTTTATGTTCACAGTTTGGGAGCTGCTTAAGGAAATTATATTGCTGCAGTGGGATTCAGATGTGCTGAAGGTTTTTCAAAAGCAAAGTGTCTTTTTCAGGTGTCTTTCTTTGAGAGGCTGAGGCTCGAGTTTGGAGAGGAAAGGAATAAAAAGAGAAAAATTCCAAGCCAACACAGAGCTTTGCTCTCCATCTTCCTGTGCTCTCAGGGTGAAAGTCCTCATAATTCAGTTTCAGATAACTTTTCACAGGTATTTCTTGGTAAATAGGTTCAACAGAGTCCATCTTTGCATGGAAGTGGCACCTTGCCAACAAGAATGACAAGAGAACCCTTTGTGTTGCAGCAAATGATGCAGCCAGCACCTTCAGGAAGCTTATGGCTTGAGTAAATGTTTATTTCTTGTTTACTTGGTGTTGCTATTTAACCAACCAGAATGTTAATGGCTGCAATGGCAAGCACTGGAGGTTAAACCAAAATTAACTTGTTGCCATGAGAACATGTTCTGTTCCTTTGCCCTGCTCTTCATGTTACAGAAATAATATATCAGCACTGTGGCAGAGGGGAGCAGAGCTGATCCTGTGGTTGACTTAGGAAGCCAAGCTATAAAAGCTCTAATCTAAACTGTGGGATAATGAGATGTGAGAGGATTTTCTGAGGTCCATTGCTGATCATATCATGTTTGTTTAGTAAGATGGAAGTGTTTTCACTGACATAAAAGCTTAGATTTCTTCGAGAGGAGTTTCAAAACCAACCTTCAATACTTTAAGCCACAGTGATTTAATGGGACATGGAAAAGCATTTTTTTAACCATTCTGAGATTTTGTGCTCTACATGAACTATATGTGGGTATAACACTGACATGCCTTTCCTTGCCAGTGTTATCCAACAGAATTTGAGAAGTCTTTTTCCCTTGTATTTTCTTTTTCAATGCAGTCAAAAAAATCTCAAAATCAGGGGACGAAACCCTGCATCTCTGATCTTAATGTCTGTGTTGACACAACTCTCAAAGAAGGTCCTGTGGAGAAACTCAGGATGCAGTGATCTCCCAGGTCTATTCTTTCACTCCACAGAGAACACACAGGTAGATGATGGCAGAGTAGAAATACCTGAGGTCACCCACTGACAACAGGTCCAGGGTACTTCATGGTCCGCAAAGATTTCAAGAAAACTGAGGCTCAGAGAATCACGTGCTCTGAAAACTGGTTTTGCCTTATTTCTAGGACCTGTAATTCCTGTTTTATTACTGCTGTGGGCTGTAGGTCAGGTCTTGCACTGTGCCAAGGAGAAGGTGTAGATGTATTCTGAATATGATGCATGGGGTTGCAAGAGCTTGCTTTTCCAAAGAGACATTCAGGGTAAACTCAAAAGATTCATCTTGCCTACACTAAATAATCTCTCTCTTCCCTAAAATTGTTGTCTTAAATGCATAAATTTCCTGTGCAAGGTGTTGATTTTTCCCAGCTGAAGGAGCCATGCTCAGGCTCAGACACTCATGTTAAAACAGACAAATGTATAAACTAGATAAAAAGCCAGACCTAGGAGAAAGTATTGCATGGGGACTGTATCCCATGGAGATGGGGATGTTCTCTGAACTGGTTTTGTAAGAATCCATCATAATCTTGTTGGTGAAAATGTAGTACTGCAAAACCATGGCACAAGGCATTAGGGTTGGATTTTCTGGTGAGATCTGGAAGAGAGACACTCACTACTTTTTGACTGAAAGGGGGGAGGTTTAGATTAGATATTAGGACAAAAGTCTTCTCTGAGAGGGTGGGACAGCATGGCACAGGCTGCCTAGAGAAGCTGTGGCTGCCCCTGGATCCCTGGAAGTGTTCAAGGCCAGGCTGAACAGGGCTTGGAGCAACATGGGATAGTGGAAGGTGTCTCTGCCCATGGCAGGGGGCTGGAACGAAATCTTCTTTAAGGTCCCTCCCTACCCAAACTGGGCTGTGACTCCATGGTTTTACTGTTATCACTTCTCCCCCAACCGCTGGGCTAATTCAGTACCAAATTTTAGGTAGATTGGGCTATTTTAGCAATGCATTTAGCTGGTTAGTGGAAACTGCATAAAGCTCCTTCTGTTGCAAACACATTTATGGAAAAATTGAGCAATATTAAACAATTATATTCTGCATTTTTGTAAAACCAATACCACTCTTAGTTTTTCTATTAAAAATATTTTAACCTTAACCTTAAATACACACCTTAAATGTGCATTTTAAGTGAATGTACACATGGCATGTTATGCGATTGTAATACCTGAAATAAAATGTGCATAAATATATATATACATTAGATTGCAAGATAATAATAGATAGTAGATGCATAACAGGATTCTGCTCCCTTTGGTGTACAGATCATGGAATAGTGGCGCTGTCTCTTTCTTTCTTCCTGCTGCCACAATCCTTTTGGTCACCGTCACCCGCCTGCAATCCAGTGATCTAAAAAACAAGGACTTGCTATGACAAAGCATCAGAGGGAAGCTAAAATCCGTGTGGCATGTGACATAGAGAAAAGGTCACATTGCCCTGCATCAGCCTTCTCTTAAGTCAAGTTAATTAATGGTTCTTTTTTTTTCTAATTCAACTGGATGGGCCTCCAGGCAAAGCACTATTTGTAATGGCACCATGCTCTGGAGTCACCCAGCCTGGCGCTGGCTGTGCCCCTGCATGTCCCCACATCTTCAGGCCAGAAGGCATCATCTCAACACTCCACTCACTTTTCAGGTGTGTGTATTGCTCCCAAGTCACCTGACAAAGGGTAATGATGAGCCTGATCTAGGTGACTTGCCACTGAAAATCCAAACACTGGCATGAGCACTGTGGACGGGAGATGCAAAGAAAGTCTCAAATGAGAAGCCACAATAATTTCAGCCTTCTCTGTTGTGAATGTGCAAAGGATTCCTGATCACAAAAGAAAAAGAATCACCTCCAAATAGGAAGGGAGATTGAAACAAAGAGGCAAAATACATTGCTGGTCCTTGCTGAGGGCAGGTCTCTGACTGAGCAGCAGTGTCTGCCTCTTTCCTCATCTTTGCCTCCACCTTGACTGGGAGGTGGTTCATGATATGGTTTACTGGCCATGGTGGTGTTTGGTTGAAGGTTGGACTTGATGATCTTGGAGGTCTTTTCCAACCTGAACAGTTCTATGATTCTATGATTCTACAACACTGTGATGTGCTTGTGTCCTTTTCCCTGTGTGCTGTGCACAGGTGTTATTGGCTGAGGTGGTGTCCATGACACTGGACCTACTTGGGTTCCTCCTGAGGAGCCTGACCTCACATTCCTGTTATCCTACTCTGTGTGGGTACGTTTACACACAGCCCCTGCCTGTGCTTCTGACTCCTCCTGGCACTGATGGAGTCTGCTGTGGGTCAGCCCTGTGTGTCTCTGAACCTGTGCTCAGAGCAAAAGTTTCGTTGCACACTGTGTCATATGGTTAAATGTACAGCAAGAGGTTTTACTGAGATTCACAGTTCTCATCCAAGACAAGGGCACACAACAGAGTTGGCTCCAAAAAACACTGGTGGTAGAGTCCTGGTGGTGTAGCCACTCCTCACCTATTCCCACTCTTTCTCTTGCATTTGCTCAGTGTGTCTGTAACAGGATTTACACAGCTTTTTTGTGATTGTGACACATTTTTTAGGGACACATTTTTCATCCACTGTTTGCCAGAGCATCTGGATTAGAGAGATACCTATGTGTGGTGAGCTGATTTGGCAGCACCTCCAAACATCAGACTATTTCCCACACTTAAATGTGGCCAAAACCTCACTGAACTCATAGACTAGGACTGGCTATTGAAGACCAGAATTCAGTCCAGCTGCATCAACCTACAGAGACACAAGCTGAGTAGAGATAGGAAATCATTCCCATTTGCTCCTGGGGTGACTCCAGTCTTCCCAAGCCCATCCTCCTTGTATTAATTAAGGTTGCAGTGGGTAGGTAGGTTTCTCCTCAGCTGTTGTCAATCTATTGCCTATTTCCAGCAGGGAAATAACAGCCAGGAGGTGACTAAGTTGTCCCTTCCTTCTCTTCCACTCAAGTTCAAAGCCTGCTCTTGCAATAAACAGAAGGCACACAACAACAACTTGGTTTTCTGCCCCATTAATAGTGATTTTAATAATAACTATAAATGTTTGGGGATTTTTCCTTTTGAATATTTTTCTAGTACAAGAAACTGTCAGTGTTCTAGTGAAATGTGTCTCTGCCCATAGCAGGGGGCTGGAACTAGACAATATTTAAAGGTCTCTTCAACCCAAACCATTGTGTGACTCTGAACTTTCAAAGCATGATGATGTTCAGCAACCTTTAAGAACACCAAAAGAAGGCCAGATATTTCACACAACATCTGCTTGTTCTTTTCCTCTGGGTGTGAACTCTTCTCTCAAACAGTCCCAGAAATAATCTGGGCTGCAGGTTTCTCTGTCCATTTCCTTAGGCTTGGGATACCTGACCTGGGATACACCTGACTGGTGTGGTCTTTGCCCTCTGTTGAATTTTGCAGGTAAAATTGTGGACACCGGAGCACTCTCCAGGGGCAGAAGTTCAGGTGGACCAAGGTTATGTCCATGTTAAGATAAATAAAATGACATAGAGGTGCAATCCACTGCCCTACAAATATGTTTACCACAGCCCCTCGCATGCTGTAGTCCTAGTCAAGTAATACTCTCCCAAATAATTCTTGTGTTCTTGGGTGCAGTTTGGGAGTTTGTGTGTGCCAAGGAACATTTCCAGCTGGTCTCGTGGGTGAATCCATCCTGTTTTTGAAGTTGAGCTGGTTTAGAAGATGAATGCAACCAGATCATATTAGTTGGCCTCAATGTCTGGGAATGCTCCTGGGCACATTTAATTTACTGGTGAAGATGTAGCCAGAATGTTTCTTCAGGACCATCCATTACTTAAATATCTGTGTTGAAGCTGATTTTTTTTTTTGCACTAGTCTGACTGTATCCCACTGCCTCTGGTTTTAAAGATCTTATTTTTCCCTTTTGGCTGCTATAACTCATCTGGGACGTGATCTGCTGTCTTCATAAATCCATGCTGTGTGGATTTACTCAGTCTTCAAAGATGCTCAGATTCCAAGAGCTGCTGTTTCTTTTTCATTTTCTAACTCTGAGGTGATTAAGCAATTTTGACTATAGTGAATTAAAAGTCATCCTTGTGCAGTTTATGTGTTAGGTTTTTTGAACAGTTTTTGTTCTTTTTTGCCTTTTTAGGGTATCTCATCTCTATTTTGATAGTCAGGAAAGTCACTGCTGACTCAGTATGGAGAGCTGGTAAAGAAAAATCTGATGGTTGCAACCTAATTTTTAGCTCTATCAGTGCCTCCCATGCCCCTGAGTGGCTTGAAATTGAACATATCCTCATACCTGGAAGTGTTCAAGGTCAGGCTGGATGGGGTTTTGAACAGCCTGGTCTAGTGGAAGGTATTCCTGCCCATGGCCAGCTTTTAATTTAGCCATTTATTAATCATTAAAATCCCTTTTGCTCCAGACCAAATTGGTTGCCTTCAAACTGGGATGGTCACAAATCACATTAAGCCTCAGACAGTTCCTAGACACAGTTTTGGTCAGTGCTAGATGACCTAGACAAAAAAACATGCCAAACATTCCTCTAAGAATGTAAAATATTTGTGATTGAGTACTAGGTCTAAGGCATAAACCTTCATAAGTGTGGACATATCCTCAGTGTACCTCTTTTAAAGACTAATGAAAAATGTCTGGGGCCCACTGTGTCCCAGAAGGTGGAAAATGTATGAGTCAAGCTTTTGACACTTTTCATCATGGACGGCATGTTTAACATGCCATCCCTGCCCCAATCCTAGACAAAGAAAAGTCTCTGTGGCAGTTCAGATGTTTATGCTGGGTTTTTTTCTGTCTGTTATGAAAGAAATTCAGCCCACCAAGATCTCAGACATTGTTCCTGGCTTCCATATTCATAGCTAAGTTCTGAGGTGTTCTGACTCTCTTTAGTCCACAGTGGCGTCACTAATGTCGAGAGTTATTCCCCCTTATAGGAGAGAAGTTTGGTCTCTGTGAGTAGAAGAACTGACAGGTTACTGTTCCCCTCAAATCCTTCTTATTGATCTCTCGGATATGGAATAAAAGCAAGAGCGTTGGCAAAATAAACCCTGAGGAAGCAAAGGACGATGATGCCTTCTGGTTCTTTCAGTGATTTCTGCTGCTTAGAGCAGGGAGGAGAAAAATGTGGAGAGTACAGGAGATGCTTGGGAAGCCTTAAAATTGTCAATTTTCATTGGTGCTTCTTGCTCTAAAGGTAGAGCCAGAACTATCCTGGTTCAAAATATATTCCATGCAGAGACTTCTTGCATAAAGTGCCTTTATACTTCTCTTAAATGTTTTTTCACTTGTTATTGACAGAAATGAGATCTCAGTTTAGTGGTTGTTCCCAAAGTTACTGTATAAAATTTGTTATTACTTGAGGAAAAATTAACTACCTGGGCATGAATTATATGAAGAATCTGATTATTAAACTGGACTGTAGTTGTCAGGTCCTTGGAAACCCTTATTTCCAGCAGGAGGAGGAGGTGAATTGCCATGATGGAATTGGAGTTTGGATCTGGTGTAGATCTCCGTAGGGCTCAGCTTCTAAAAGATAAATCTCCCTTTCTCTTCCTGCTCTCTTCCTTTCTCTAAGATATCTGAGGAGGATCTCACTGACAGCTTTTTGGAGCATAGCAACGTGGAGTCCTACCTCCACAGACCCCCAGCCACAGCACCATCCAGGCAGATAATGTTAACCTGTTCTTGCTCCAGACTGGCACTGTCAGTTTGCACAAACCATCAAGATAATCTCTAAACAGTCATGGAAGCCCTGCTTTCATGAAACACGGGGTATTGATCTCCCCTGATCATCCTGTTTGCTCCCGGCGTGGCTGGAAGCGCCTGGAGGTGAGATGTGGATGTGGTGCTTCTGAGATGTCGCGTGGGCTGTGATGGCACAGACCTGATCAACATCCACATGTCCCTCGGATGCCTGCTGGATGCTCCTGCAAAGGTCAGGTGCCTTTAGTGCTCTCCCAGAAGGTTTTTAATGGAGTGAGATGCTAGCTTTTATCCTTCCTCATAATTTCATGAGGCAGAATCCCCCCTCCCCCAGGCAAGCAGCCAGCCTGCCACCAGCTATTCCCTTTAAAATTATGATGAAGCTTGAAATAAAACACAGCCGTGGACTGAACCCACTAACCCTCAGTCCAAAGGTATTAGGGCTGCTGGTTGATAGAGACAATATCTAATTCTTGGAAATGTTTTGCTTCTAGCACCCCTGGATGATTAGGAAGAGAGGACTTGGTGAAAAAAATAATAATTCTGTATTTGCTGTGGAAATGACAAGTGCAATTAGAATTGCCAACTGAGTTGTGATCAAAATTCTGATTAATTACTTACTGCTATTTCACAGAGAAGAAATTAGTGCATATCTAATTGGCATTACTGAAATGTATTCTGCGCCTTCCTTGCATAAATTAAATGTAAAGAACAAATTACTGCATTTCCATGAGAGGGAGAGAAAGAGATGGAGCAAAAGTGAATGTGTGATACTGGGCAAGATCCTCAGGTGATGCAAATCAGGGGGGCTCTGGTGAAATCACTGGATGGGGAGGCTCAGACCTGGGATGGCTCTTTGATTTGGGTGTTTACTGGGAGTCTGTGCTGTAAGAAAAGAAGAGGTCAGGCTGGAGGATCACAGCAGCCTTTCTTCCAGTTTTATCAAATCTCACTTTATCAAAACCAGTCACAGCAGTATGAAATCCTATTTTCAGCTTGTGATACCACGGCACCAACCCCCACCATACCATCAGAGACTCACTATCGTATGATTTTTGTTTGCTTATTTATTTCAATTTCGGCTCTGCACATGCTCCAGGCACATATACAATAATGGCAATTACACATTGTACAAAGCACATCAATAATTTTAGTATGAAAGAGAAGGAAAAGGCAGAGATTCAAGTGCTTTAATCGGCGGGACCACATTATGTCAATGAAGCAGGGACACGGAGGACTGATTAGATAAATTCTCCCTTGCAATTCCAGCACCCAGCAATGAAGTGCCCACCATGTTCTGAAAATTAAATGCATGCATTAAAAATGTATCTGCATTTATTTTCCCTCTGGTGTCTTTTTTGGTTTTTCTAACAAACAGAACCTTGTGGAAAAGAAAAAAAAAAACATCCCTAGATGGGAGCTTTGGTAGTGCATTTGTTATTTCTTCTATAAGGAAGTCAGCTTGGTATCTTGATGGAGAGGGCTGTGTCAGTGGGGATGACATGAGCTTCCTCCTCCTCCCTGCTCCCCTCAATTAATTTTTATTCTACAAGGTGAAACAGGAAAAATGTTGTAGAAGTGGGGAAGCAAAGAGACCCTGTGGTTTTGTTAATCTGTGGAATTGTTAATTTGAAAGAAGTTATTTTCCTAAAGAGGGGTCTAACTTCTTGCATACTGTAAGTGTAGCTGCACTGAATTTAAAGGGTCATTTCAATAATCCCCAAAACTGTGATGAGATCCAGCAACCCTATTAATTACCTTGCAGCATCTTGCCATTATCCTTGTCTTCCCTTGCCTTTGGCCTATCCTCATTACAGTGGCATGGAAATAAATGCCCAAACCACAAAATATTCTTTTTCTTTTTTTTAAAATTTCCCATTCTTTCCATAATGACCTGGTGTCCTGCCTCTTAAACAAATATTTCACTTCACCCCACTTGAGTCTGAAAGGGCACAGCCATCACCAGCCAGCTGTAATGTCCTTTCTTTTCCTGTCTTCCTTTCTCTCCCTCTCTTATCTCTGTGATCTTCTCTTCTCTGCTCCCTCCCCCCAGACAGCTTTATTAAATTCAGACCTCTACTTCTGAGGCCTCTCTGTCTGAGCTCCTGCTCCCTGTGAGACATGGAGAGCAAAAGGAAAAAAAAAAGTCAAGATTCCCTTATATTCCTCCTCTCCTCAATGTCCTTGGCAGCATAGGGATGCTTTCCACAGCACATCCTTCTGGCTGGATGTTCAGGTTACTGTCTGTAGTGTTGCCAGCATTATTTACCATTTTGGGACCCCAGGGAAACACAACATGCAAGAAAATGTAAATCCATTTTTGATAACTGACAACATGTGCTTGACATAAAGTACCACGTTTTTGGGAAGGATTTGGGTTGGAAAGGCGAACTACATGTAAACAGAATTTCTGTGGCTTTCACGGAGAGTGGTTGTAGACCAGATTGTCTTGATAAGGCAATACAAGTTTGGAAATGGCTTGCACCAGTTTTCTACCTGCTGGATTAGCCTTGGTGCTTAGCACTGAGCACTTTGTGTACTCTGACTCTGGAATGGGCCTTTCCATCCTAGTGGGATGCAAACACAATCTACAAATCTTCAGCCTGCTGTCCCTGTGACTGCCACATGAGACTTGTGAAAACTGAACAAACCCTGCCAGATGGGCTCATTGAAGGCTCTCCAAAGCATCTTGACTCTTCATGGCACTGAAAGACACTCCCTGGTGGCCCAAACCAGCAGAAATTCTTGTGGAGGTTCCTGCTGACAGCTTTTCAACTGAGCTTTTCTACTGGTGTGTCCAGAAAATTAAATGTGTTCTGATATTTTCGATGCCATGGAATAAACACATAAAAATCATGCTTGGGCTTGTCTGATGGGTGTGCCTGGCAATGCAGGTGTTTTACCAAAAAAAAAAAACAAAAAAACAAAAAAAAACCCCAAAAAAACCCCAAAAAACAAAAAAAAAAAAAAAAAAAAAAAAACAGACCAAAATTATCCATGCTGACAATTCTCTTCGTAAAAGTTAGATAATGTAAACTATTATACATGAAGGGCATCCTTTAAATCCAGCAGGATGCCTGAGCTAAGAAGCCTTGGAGAATCCTGAACTGTTCTGTCTATCTAACACATTATCAGTGCTTTTTTCTTTTTTTTTTTTTTTTCTTCTTTTTCTTTTTTTCCTGGTGCTAAACCACTAAAAACTCTCAAAGAAGCAAATCTGCCTAATGCATATCTCTGGTCTCCTGTGCACATATAATATTTTCTCACCTGACAGTTTTGATGAGGTTTTGAAGAAATTGAATATTTTTATACTTAGCCCCATAATGACAGCAATGATAAATAAACACATAGTGCCCCAACATCAAGAGTCTCAAAAATGTTATCAACTGTCATCGTTTAGGGCTTGAGCATAGGGTAAATGCCCTCAATAACATTTATTTTCTATTTTCCACAATGATCTGGAGGATTGCCCCATGTAGGAATGCGGCTCTGTAATTTTATTGTCAGATAGGGTCAAGACATCAGCTGTTTTACATTGGCCTCATGCTGTCATCAGCTAGACCACCTGAGGAAGTACCCTGCTGGGAATGCATTTTAACCATCCAAACAGGGACATCCAAACCTCTGCAAGATCAACCACCAGAAATTACAGGCAAAAGCAGAGAACAAATGGGCTTCGGTTTTACTTCCTTATAACACCATGAAATGGGCTGTTACTTCTCTTTTCTGCTTCCCATTGCAGCCGGGGATGTTTTCAGACTAAACAAGTCCCTGAAACCTGAAACTTGGCCATCCCTTATGGAAGTACCCTGTGCAGCATGGTTAATAAATAAAAAGTTAAGAAAAATATAAAGACAACCTTTCTACTATTAACAAAAGACTCTTCAAAGCTACTCTTTTGCTCTGGGCTTTTACAATAATAAGCTGAAAAAATACATTAGAGAGCAGACTCCTTTCTAGCCACTTCATATTTCATTTTGCCTCTCACTTGTCTATTTATTTTCACGTCTTCCCTGATTACTTCTCAATTGTAGAAAGACAACATTAAGCACAATGAGTTTTAAATATACTCCCTGGCCAAAATAACTCCAAGGGCTGTCTGAAATTTCAAACAGCTTGCTAGTAAGTCTGGAATAAAATATAAAGGAAGTGATCCTTACTACTTAGAGCAGGGAAATCAGGACTGCTGGGTGATTTCAGTGCTCCACCAATACATTTATTATTTTTCTACATGGGCATCACACCACACAACCAGGGTCAGTGTGACTCTGTCCATTTACCTTTATATGAACATGAAGAGCACTGTCTGGTAAAGTACAGGAGATGTTCCACCTCCAAATGCACTCCTTTCCTGTTGGAGCTGTCCAGAAGGCTTGGATTGGACAAGGAACAGAACCTGGACTACCTAAAATAACCACACATGAGTATAAAAACTTATTTGCAAAATCAACCCTCAAAGCATCTTCAAACCATCTTGAAAGCATCTGAAGTTTTGAATGAACATGTCATTGGGTCACAGATCTTCTCCAAGTAATTTTCAACCCTGGCAGCTCCTCTGGAAATACTCTAACCCGGGAGTTTTGTTCTATGAAATCTAAAAGCTGAAAATGTAGATATGCTATGATTTGTGAAAAAGCCCTCAGAAGTCTGATGTAACTTTGTAGTTAGCCTTGCTCTGAGTAGAAGTTTGAAATAGATGACATTTGGATATCTCTTCTGACCTATTTTTTTTTCTCCCAAGACACATTGTAGGCATGTTATTTTAGGATTATGCTGACAGATACATTCAGTTTTTCAGAAGTGGTGTTTGAAACCTGTGTGCTTCTGTTCATGCATCCATGTTGGTTACAGAGGTTAGAAATACCTTTTTTAGGGTCTTGTTCTATTTACTCAACTCTTTTTGGATAAGTTCTCTAATTTTGGGCATTCCAAGGTATTTTGCTGAGGGCCCCCTCTGTTTCCTGTGTGAGCTGCACTGTTCAGGAGCAGACAGAGCCTTGGTTTTCAAGGTGACTGCACCTTGCACATGTGGGAGTACCTGGATGCCATGGCTTGGTCATCAGAGCTACAAAAGCCAAATTCAGAGTTTGGTCTTTTTCAGGGTCTTCCTCAAAAATGTATTTGTAGCTTGTTTATATCTGTTAGGGATAGGGGAGGTTCTTTCTAATTTTTAGGTTGATGGTAGTGACTTCATCTCCCTCCTTTCTCTCTTTCCTCTCATTCAAAATCGAAGAAGATAGCTGCTTAAAAATGTGTACAGAGCTGTCATTTCCCTCTTATTTCAAAACATGAACACGGATTGGCCCGGCTGTTCCACAAGCCTCATTAGTAACATCATTAGTGCTTGGGCTCATTTTACACAATGGCACTGGCACTTAGTGCTATGGTTTAATGGCAAGGTGGTGATTGGCCAAAGGTTGTACTTGATGATCTTGGAGATCTTTTCCAAATTTAATGATTTGGTGACTCTCTGATTCTAAAGACAGGTCTCCCGTCCAAGATATGTGTCTAGATTCCACACATAGTCAGCAGAGACAGATACCTCCAGAAGTGATACAATCCATCCAAAGAAAAGCAGGAATGAATGACCCTCTAAAAGTCTCTCCTCTCCGCCTTTCTAATGATTATTGTCTAGATGAACAGCTTAGACCAGACAATTAGCTTAGACTAGATGCTTAACATTTAGGCAGCTAGAATTAATGTGATGAATCCCTTCTATGTGCTCAGATAATGACTGTCGCCTTTGTGTCTCAAATTTTAGCTCTGCAATATGTTTTCATAGGTGTTCAGATTCTGCACCGTGCTCTCAGATTAATTTCAACTCCCAAGGCTTAAAATACTTGCCTCCCATTACTGTTCATTGTCATAAATATGTCATGGCATAATATAGCTGTCTGTACCCATAATGAAATCCTTCTGCTTTAAGATTCAAGTCCACAGCCCATACAGGACTAATATTGCTGAAAATCACCCTAATAATGTCACAAGGACTCTTGTGCTTGTGAACCTTTCTGTTATGAGCACAGGGTCTTGGACTGAACCTCCAGCCAAGGCAGGTTCAACTAAGATTTTAACATGTTTTTTATAATTTAGAAGGGGAAAGAAAGAACGAAAAGAAAGAAAAGAAAAAAGAAAAAAGAAAAGAAAAGAACGAAAAGAAAAGAAAAGAAAAGAAAAGAAAAGAAAAGAAAAGAAAAGAAAAGAAAAGAAAAGAAAGGAAAAGCACTCCAAAGTGATATCTGTAATTACAATGTTCCCAAAAGAAATTAATGTGACCTGTTAAAAAAATCCCTCACTTGTATTAGTTCTCCCAGATTCCTAATGAATTGGTTTCAAGCTCTTGCTGCTTACATTTTATTTTTTTACTGGAAAGATGATCTTCTAATTTCCAACCTAAGCCTCCCTGGTTAAAATACTAATGCTTTTATTTTGTTCTCTCTGTATTGGACATGGGAAACCAACCTTCCTTCCTAACAATTGTTAGAAAACTTCTATAAAATAATTATGCCTTTCACTATACTAACTGAAATGTCTGCAGTCTTTCTGGGCTGAAATTGGGATATATGAAATATGTTTTTTTAAATGGCGTTGCTGGGGAAAATTGGGTTTTAGTAATAGGGTTTACAGGAAAAAAAATGTACACAGACCAAAAATTTTTTAATTTCTCAAGGAAAGTTAAAAACTTAGTAAAAGTTTGGTATTTAGTCAAAACGTGTTATTTGTCAATGAAAAAAGGGAGAAAATAGCACAAATGAAAGCTTCTGTTCTGCCCTCTCAACCTATTTCTTACAGAAATTATTGTCATTTTAAATCTTATTTCTAACCCAAATATTTCCAGAAACTGCAGGTATTTGGCATTTTCCTTCTAGCCTGCTTCTAATGGAAAATCACTCAGTCTCTGTGAGTCTGTTCCCAGGACCAAAGAACTGTTCTCATTGGGAAGTAATGATAATAATAATAGCAGTAAAGTGGAGTTCCCTGAAAATTTTATTTTGAAGCAGTTCATTTTATGCCCTAACTTTATTTTTGCAGAAGAAAAGGATGATTTGTCTTTGCAGTGACTGCAGGCCAAGGAGGGAAAGCGGATCTGAGAACCTCCCCATCCATAACAGTGATGGTCTGAATAGAGTTCAAGTTTATTTGACTAATTCTTTCACCACTTGTCAGAGAACATACTTTTGTTTGTGGTAACAAAACAAGCTCTTTCCTCCCCCGTTTCTCCTGCGAGTAGCACAAGCACTTGTGTGGAGCACAAATTACCGTAACCATTATGATGTTTGCTGTCAAACTCATTTATTTATGCAACTGCTGTGGAAAGGCCTGGGGCCCAAAAGCAACCCTGAAAGATTTCAGAGCCCTGGTGTGGGGTCATGAAAGGGAAAGTGAGGGGGAGGGTGAAGCCTCCACTAGTTATGAGAAAGGAACTGACACAGGAAATGGTCACATATGGCACAGATTTATTGTGTCCGGAACTTCCCATTCAAAACTCATTATATCCACAGTTCAGAGCAGTGCGTGGCACAGCCACATTCATTTTTAGGTCTGACATCTGACAAAATTGCTGTTCTGATTTCAGGTGTTGGTGGTGGTGGTGGTACTTTTATCATGCCTAGACCAGAGAGATGCTGACTGGAATTGTGTCAGCAAAAGCTCTGGTCTTTGCTGCCCCTCACCTTTATGTTGGTGTGACTAAAGCTTCAGTCAGTGAGGTTGCTGGTCAGGAGAAGAGAATCCTCTTAAAAACACCTAAAGGAAATCAGGATTATCTTCAAGGGGAAGAAAATGGGAAAAGCTTTGGTAGCGACACAAGGAAAGAACTGATACTTGTGGAACGGTGTGTTTTTCAAAGGTGCAATAATAGGGACAAAAAGATGTTTTTCTTTGCATTTTTATTTGGGTCCTGGGAGACAGGACCTATCTTACTCAGAGCTGGCTTTTTGGATGGTGGTTAGTGACTTCAAGAGGTTTGTGAGAATAGCTTGTTTGCCTTACCTGCTTCATGAAATCATCTAAAAGCTCTAGCTGGGCTGTTTAACTATTTTTGTCTCCATGCACAATAAAATACCTGGTAACAATTTTGTCATTGCATTGGATTTGTTCCTGAAATAAGCATTATTATAAGCTGCTCTGGGCCAGGGCTGACAGTAGCAGGAATGGGTCTTTACCCAGTCCAGCAGCACTGGAGTATGGACACTGGAGCTTCCTACTGCATGAAGAGTACAGCCCCAAACCCACTTTTGTCCCAGCCAACACAGAAGTGCCCAAAATAACTCCTGTGTGCTTTCCAAAAAATATCACGAGTCAGGAGCCAGTTCAAAAATGCAGTTTGGAGGTGATCACTGTCTTCTGGAGGGTCCATGGCTTTAATATTATGGAAGTGCTATGTCAGCTGGCCTCAAGGACTAGAACTGACTTTGCACTGGTTATTTCATAAGTTTTGATGGATAAAACACTCTAGCAGCTCAGTTCTTGCTGATTCTTCTGGACACAAGTATTTCCCTTGCTGATTCTTCTGGACACAAGTATTTCCAAGTGTGGTACCTTGTAATCCAGAAGATTCATGGAATTATAAGGAAAATCCCTTTATCCAACCTGGTCTGGGCAACCTCACTAAAGGGCCCTTCCAATTTTACTCACCCACCTCCTTTGAGAAGGTTCAAGATATTTTCTCCTGGCTGGGTTATTATTCTCCTCCCCAGTTTTCCGTGGGTTTGTGAGACAGGTTTGGTGTTTTCTCTCAACTACAAAGACTAACAATGATCTCTCTGACTCAAGAGGTTCCTGACCTATAAACCAATGAAAGCTTGAGGAGCATTTTGAATGAACATTGCTATACAAATGCTTTGTTCCCATACTCTTTTTGATCCCTGTTGGAGAGCGTTCTGACCTCAGAGAGTTGCTGGTCTCTCTTTTTAAAACTTTACTTGTGCACTGATGCTTTGAGGTCAAGAATGAGTTATTATTATAGTTTCTGGGAACTTGAAAGCTGTAATTTTTTGTTCGTGACTGGGACAGATATATTGTATTCTGTAATGTGTGCCTTCCCTCTCAGGCATGGGGAGCTCTGGAGGGTTGATGCAAACATAAAAATGTATAACTGTACGAAAGAGGCAAATAACACTTGATTTTACAGAGAATAAGCAGTTTGAATGTGTGTGGCCATATCAAAGCATGCACACAATGAGTCCAAGAGCAAACATTTCAGGTACTACACCTGTTTTTCTTTGGATTAGCATGTGAAAGGGAAGGGTGAATGCAGATCTCAGGATGTGTAAGAGTTTTACTGCTGAGCTTTGTTCAAAGGAAGCAGCAATAACTGTCTTTTCTCTACTTGAGCACCTGCTTTTACAAACATGGAAGAAGCATAGTATTTTTGAGTCCACAAATGTTGCTAAAATTGGCTGGGGGGGGGTGTCAAAGTTTTTTATAGAAGAACGATAAACAGGAGAGTATAAACCCCCACACAGAGTGATGTTATGAGACTCATTTCCTTCCAAAATAATTTTCTTTAAAAGAAAGAATTAACTGCCTAAAGCAGTCACTCTATTTTTATTTACATGGTCCCTGCTATGAGTACATATTTATGTGTGTGTGTGTGTGTGTTCCCATGGTTTAACCCCAGCTGGCAGCTCAGCCTCACACAGCCCCTCGGTCACTCAGCCCTGGTGGGATGGGAGAGACAACTGGAAGGGTAAAAGGGAGAAAACTTGGGGGTTGAGATAAAGGCCTTTAAACAGGGGAAGTAAAAGTTGTGTAAGCAAGCAAAGCAAAACAAATAATTCATTCACCACTTCCCATGGGCAGGGAGTGTTCAGCCACTCCAGTGGGACTCCATCACAGGTAACAGTGACTTGGGAAGACAAATGCCCTCACTCCAAATGTCTTCCTCCCCTTCCTTCTTCTTACCCCAGCTTTATATGCTAAGCATGAATATCCTGTGGGTCACCTGGGGTCAGCTGTCCTGACTGTGTCCCCTCCCAAATCCTTGTGCACCCCCAGCCCACCCACCGGTGGGGTGAGGAGCAGAAAAGGCCTTGACTCTGTGCAAGCCCCTCAGCAATAATGAAAACATCTCTGTACTGTTAACACCAGTTTCAGCACAAATCTAAAACACAGCCCAAAACAGCTACTGCAAAGAAAATTAACTCTGCCTGAACCAAAACCAGCACATTTGTACACAAACACCTGGGTGACATTAGTACCACTGTGCCTTCCTCTGCAAGTGAACTCAGAATAATTTACCTTTTCTGTATTTCCAAAGTGCTATTCCTGGGCTCTTTTTTTTTTTCCACCCTTTATTTCCCATTTGAATGTCAGCAGGTCAAAAGGAACAGTTAATGCTGATGAATATTTCCCTCTCAGCAAAGATATGTGCTGGCCAGCCCAAGGCCAATGAATCGCAATTTCTAAACATTGTCCCATTTATCTCTCCCCTCCCCCCTTCCTCTCCTCCTTGCTTTTTTTATATTTTTGTAGCTATAATTGTAGTTAAATTAGAAGTAACTGACGGGCAAATGCAGTCAGATGGAAAGAAAATTGTGGGAGATTTATTTTATTTTGATAAAAAACTGACATTGCCTTTTGTTTTTGTCAGAAAGAGACTCTATTTTTCTTTGTACCATGAATTGTGGAATCTATCACGAAATGGGTAAAAATTATTGAAGCAAATGGTAGTGTTAACCTGAAGGGGAAAATCATTAATGTTGATGTATTTCATTCAATTTTAAATGTAGAATTTATTTTATTTTATTTATTTGGCATTGGGGAACAAGGGAAAAGGCAGGAGACTTGTAAAGGACTTTATGTGCCTTTAAGTCAGAACATCTATTTTAAAAAATGCTCTTCTCTCCTTCCACCTCTCTCCATTTTTCTAAATAAAGGATATGATGTGGTGATGGTGGTAGTGGTGGAGGTTTTTTTCCTAAGCAAAGAGGGCCCCCTCGGCACATTATTCTTTTCAAATGTGAAATGAGGTGGAAAATCCTCATTTCACGACAGGAAGGACAAATATTGACACAAAGTTAATATTTGTCAGGAGCCCTAGAAGCAACCTGAGTGCTAAAATCTCATCTAGATGTATGTGCTGGTGTGTTTATGTACATAAATAAATAATAAATTTGCCTTGATCATGGGTGGAACCTGAAGAAAGCAAAGTCTGCTCACTGAGGTGGAGGAATTATCTGCAGAGAGTGAACACACACACATCCCACATATCATTTCTCTCTTTTCTTGCGTGGAGCAGGACAAACAGGTGAATTCTTGAGCCCAAAGCACACGTGTCCCCTTCCTCTGCCTGGGTACACAAGATCCCAGCATGAAGTTCAGTAATACATGACTATCTTCTCCATCTTTCCCACATTTCTAAGGACTATGGTTGACTCTTTTTTCCCTGTTTTTTTCTCCCTCTCTTGCACATGTGCGTGTGCAAACACATACAAATAGAACCTGTGTAATCCAATTTCACCCATGGCAGGGGGATGCTTCTGGAATTTATCACTGCTATTGTTCATCACCAATGTAAATAGCACATGTCAGCTCAATGTTCAGTGGTCACTCAGTATTTATTAAGTCCTGTCCACTCTGGCCTTTTTTAGAGGAAAGCCCTGGGGCACATTAGGTGCTGGCCATGACACGCGGCGTCACTTATCTGTTCTCATTGATTATCAGAGTCAGCTGTGGCCAGGACTCACTTTTTTCTTCTCCTCTCAGACCCCTCTTACAAGCACCCCTGCTTGGATTTTCATGAGGAAATAATCAGATTAGGGCTTCAGTGGTGAGTTCATATGGAGTTCTCTTTCTCCAGTGTGCTACTAACCGAATAAACGTGTTTTGCGGTAAATTGTAAATGACATTATGATTACTAAGGCCAGCATGGGTTTCATTTAAAAGTGATCGAAATTGCAGGCTGCAGAAATTGTGACTGGCAGATAAGGCCATTTGGAAGAAGACAAGCAATGATGCGTGTGTGTGCATGGGTTTGAGTGTGTGCATGGGTTTGAGTGTGTGCAGGAAACCAAGCCAGCCCCCTTTGCAAGGCAGGCAGGGCTAAGGAAAGTTCTGAGAAATCATGAAATATCATCAAATCCCATTTGTAGACATGAGAAATGTCACCAGGGGGAGATGGGGTGTTTCCAGGAGAGCCGTGGATGAGATGTGTCAGCCTTTGTGGCAGGCTGCTGGCGGCACAGCGCGTCCTCCCAGAGCTCCGGGACAATTCCAATGTCTCTGAGCACAGCATTTCCACTTCTGTTCTGAACAGAGTTGTCCCTCACTCTCTTTTTGCCTCCAGCACAAATTGACAGAAAAATACTACAGCAAAATACTTACACTGAAAAGCAACAAAAAAGCCAGGGAAAAGCAAGAGAAGGGAAGCAAATTTGTCAGCTGGTGTCTAAAAATAGAGGGCTTTGTACAGATCCCATCTCACTTGGACATCCTCCCTGAGCAGAGCTCAACATTTATGTAATTCCATTGCTTCCCTGAGGGATGTGCAGAGGGACAGCTCATACTGGGGAATGTTCACAGACCACCAGCTGCACTTGATGATTCCCCTGGAAATGCATAGTAGGTAAGAACCCGCAGGATCCAGACTTTGGAATGTAACTAAAGGCAGAGCCCAGAATTATTTAATGGAATCATAG
Organism: Anomalospiza imberbis; assembly: GCF_031753505.1. NCBI lineage: Eukaryota > Metazoa > Chordata > Aves > Passeriformes > Viduidae > Anomalospiza > Anomalospiza imberbis. Next base: position 4,437,416 of record NC_089683.1, read on the forward strand.
AATGGCTTGGGTTGGAAGCAACCTTAAAGATGATCCAGTTCCAACACTCCTTCCATGGTCAGGGACACCTTCCACTGCACCACGTTGCCCAGAGCCCCATCCAACACTTCTCATAGTTCATTTCTGTTTTAGGAGTCTGCTACTTTTATCTAGCAGAAATTTTCACATAATGTGTCCTTGATAAGGGATGTCCTTTTGCCCTAATGACTTCTTATTCATCCAGAAGTTTGTGACTCTCAAGGATGTTGCTGTTCCTTATTTTTTATGTGAACCGAATACATGTCCCCAAGTGCTGAATGAGAGGCACAGAGTTAGTTTGGACATTGGCCATACTTTGCCCAACACGTTTGTGAGCACAGCTGACTAAGGAAGGAACAGGCTAGGTGAGGGAAGGAGAATTCTGACTACAGCAGCAAATTCCTCCTTTGATTTTATTTTGAAGAGAGGAAGGAAAAACAGAAACATACACCTTTTTCTAAGATGCTCCAGGCAGAAATGTTTATGTTTTTGGTGTCTGTATCTGAACTCATTTACTTTTATTCTCTCTTTATAATCAGTGGTGATCTCATTGTTAGAGCCTGAGGCACAATATCTCTCATCTTAAAGCAGAAACCTGTATTTAGTCAGATGGAGCACACTGCAAACTTATAGCACCTTTCAGGACTTTGACAAAGGTATGGAGTGGCAGCACAAGGGGGAATGGCATCAAACTAACAGGGGTAGGGTAAATTTGATATTGCAAAGAAATTCTTTATTGTGAGGATGTTGAGGCATTGGTTGCCCAGAGAAGCTGTGGATTCCCCATCCCTGGAAGTGTTCAGGGACAGGTAGGATGGGGGCCTGAGCAACCTGGTCTAGTGGAAGGTGGTCCTTTGCAGGAGGGTTGGAACTAGATGATAATTAAGGTCCAACCTTACAACCCAAACCATTCTGTGGGTCTATGATTCTAACTCAGAAGACTGTGTAGATTACATCTCTTCTCTCTAGCGACTTCCATAAAAGGATCCTCTTGACTTGTATGCAGAGGCATTAGGGAGGGGATTTAGTGGGAAATCCTGAGATATGTGTAAGGATCTTCACCTCTGTTACATTCAGTGAAAGAACAAAGTGTTATCTAAAGTGGCTTTTGCACTCCCATTCATTGTGTGTTACACCTACAGATGTTGCAGCTACCAAAAGAAGTCCAGGTGACACTCTGCATTTGTGTTTAAGTCACAGGATCCCACCTCCGGTAAACAAAATTATAGGATTGTAAAATGTAATCCAGATGACTAAACAGAAGTACTTTAGGGTGAATTTCATTGGTTTTAAACTGCTTTGTATGGATGGCTGGGGAATTGGGTGCGTTTTAGTTACACAAATGTGTGTTTAGTGTAATTTCTGGTGCTGTGGGGTGTCCTTGCAGGGCATATGTCTTCTATAGACCCTGTGTCACATGTCTCAGGTACCTCAAGACATCCCAAACAAATTAGACACCGTCTGTGAGCAAATGGTTGAAATTCCAGATCTCAGCTGACTGCAGTGGGAGTTTGGACATTTGGAACACGTGTGAGTCTCCTATATTTGTAGGTATCTAAATCTGATGGTTTCTTCCAGCTTCTCACTTGATGAGGTGGTTCATCACTGGAGTAGATTAAGGATGTTCTGGTCCTTTCTAATGTTTTCTGTTTGAAGTGCAGTCTCTGTGAGTGGAATGAGACAGCATTTTGTAGGGTTAAATTATCTTTGCAAAGACTTGCAGTCATGCCCTGATTAATCACCATGCTACAGGCTTGGGACCAGGGAAAATGTAGAAGGCACAAAGACAAAGTTCTGGGTCAGACAGATCTGTCTTTCATGTATGCTCTTTCAATGGATACTGTAGTTTGATATGTAGAAAGAATAAGGTAGGTGTATGTGATGCTTCTCTGTCATTTGTTTTCAGTCCTCAACAATCTTCAACCCCAGGACATCTAGAGGTAGATGCAGTTTCTACCTCTTAATATCCCTCTGTGTCCAGGCTTCTCTTAAAACTATGTAAAATTTTAACACTGGCAAAGTGACTTTAAATTTGGAATGGGAAAACAAGAAGCTATTAAAAAAAATTGAGGTGGTGTCTGAAACAATTAATTTTTTTCCCCATCTCCCTTTATTCTATTCCAGGAATTTACAGAGATGACAGTAAGTGCCTCTTCAAGCCCTCCATACAAGGCTACTTCTGCAAACAGACAGACCACGCTCTTGTCATCTTAGAAAACTTGGATTCCAGTGTGGACAGCCAGAGACTGTTCCCAGTGGTTACAATGACTGGCAGCTTTATGGACACATTCACTGATGAGACCTCACATTCTTTGTGTTACCCTGCAGAGCATTGTTCTACTTTCTTCTCTGTTCTGACCTCCACCAAACTCACCACGGTTTGCTTCCCAGACCTGGCACCTCTGGCTTTCAGACTCTACCTTCTCAGTGGCCAAAACACAACCAGGCTGCCCCTCGCCATATTCTTTACTGAACCACTCAGCCTTCGTGTGTTCATCCAAGGGGATTATGTCTCTCCAACCCCATCTTCTTTTTCACTGAATGCAGGGGCAGGAGCCAATTACTTCAGCTTTGAGGACAACCTTCTCTATGTTCTCCTCCATGAGAATGAACCTGTGGAAATAGTTGCTGGCCTTTCCCTTCTTGTGGCTTTCACTGTAACTGAGGCTGCTGGGGAAGCAGGTGAGGCAACCGTAATACGTCGACTGGCTGATTTCTTGAAGATTGGTCATGACCAAGTCAGAGTGGTCTATAATGTGCTAGGAAGTGAAAGCATTTTGCAGGTAATCTCAGCCAATGCCAGCAAAAAGAGATATCACTGCCCTAACATGGCATTTTGCACAGCCTTTCAGAGCAGATACAGCCCACAGGAAGAGGGGACACAACCGGGGAGCACCCGGGCTCTGCATCCACCCGATGGGGCTGGTCCATCAAGAGTGCTGATCATTGAGCTTGGTGATCTGCCAGGTCATCCAAGAAATGAGCTGACAAGTGACAGCCTAAAGAGTTTGGCCAGAACAATTATCAACACTCATCAGACTGGAGACCTTCAGAGTGGCCTTGGCTTGCCAGTTGACACCTTAATGGTGACTCAGTCTGCTTTGCTGTCCCCAGGAGAAGGTAACAGTAGGTAAGTAGCACATGTATCATCACCAGATACTTATTTAAGTGTAGTGAGGCACTTTATCCACTTGATGTACTTATTAAGTTCTCTATTGACTGAAATATGACTAACCATGCTGAAATAGGTTATAAAATTTCCATGATTTGCCCAGAGAAGCTATGGCTGCCCCATCCCTGGAAGTGTCCAAGACCAAGTTGGACAAGGCTTGGAGCAACCTGGTCTTTTGGAAGGTATCCCTGCCCATGGCAGGGGGTGGAATGCAATCACCTCTAAGGTCCCTTCCAACCCAGACCATTCCATCATTCTGTGATGTCAGAGCTATGCCCAAGTACTAGCTGGATTCCCAAGTATCAATTACCATGCTTTTCTGTTGGTGTTCACGAGTCTCTGGAATGCAGAGATGTCAGCGGTGCCTTAAATGAGGAACAGAGTTCTTGGAAGTCTGCCTTGAAACGATAAAGAATTGAGTTAATTCAGGCTATCGTAGCTCTTAAATTCTAAACAGTTAAATCAATGAATGTTTATAAATTGGTGTGGCAGCAGGGTTGAGTTATTGAAGATGTGTTGTTACCTTAACTATCTTGAAGATCTAAGCATTTATTAATATACTTGTAAAATTTAAGGCCACAAAAATCTGTTTAATCTTTTACTTCAATATCCTACAGGATACAAGCCACTACTCTTCACCTTGATGCCTTAGTGTCGACTTTTCTTTTTACCTAAAATTCTAGAAATCCATGTGGTCTTGGTGATACAGGAGCTGGACCCATCCAATACTGCCTGAACACATGCCTAGATGTTGGATCCAATTCCTTTTCTTTCTGTCACAAATACTTGCCCATTTCCTCTTGTCACCCTCTATCTACAGATTCCCATGAAAGCAAATGGTTTCTTTCCTCCACTTTTACATCAGTAGCTTTCTGGGCATTGACTCTTTGTCCTCCTCCTCCAGATACCTTCAAAGTAATCAAATCACCTGTCTGCTTCGGAAAAAAAAATCCAAAGGTTTGAGTTCTGGTGAGAATTTCTTTCTTTCTTTCTTTCTTTCTTTCTTTCTTTCTTTCTTTCTTTCTTTCTTTCTTTCTTTCTTTCTTTCTTTCTTTCTTTCTTTCTTTCTTTCTTTCTTTCTTTCTTTCTTTCTTTCTTTCTTTCTTTCTTTCTTTCTTTCTTTCTTTCTTTTCTTTCTTTCTTTCTTTCTTTTTCTCTGTCTCTGTTTTCTGAATCTGTTGGGAAGAGGGCATGACTGAAAGTCAAGGTTTCCTTCTTGGTGGATTCCCCATCTTTGGACATTTTTAAGATTCAGCTGGACAGGGTGCTGGGCCACTTTGATTAGACCATGATTTTTTCACGAAAGGTTGGACCACAGAATCATTGAGGTCCCTCCCAACCTGGTGTTCTATGGTTGTATGGAATTGGTGCCAAATGCAAAAAGTGGTATTAAATCCCATTTTCTACTGGCACAATTCAATTATTCCATTAGCCCATTCTCCCACAGAAACAGAAGATCTCATGGTCTTCTGTTTGCTCACTATATTCCTTAATTCCTTTTCAGTTCTGACATTCCAGAACCCAGTTCCCTCTGTTTGCCCAGATCCTACATCCCACATGACCTAGGCCCCTATTTTTGACTTTTCTGTTGGTAATTTATCAACCCACAAAAACTTCCATGCATTTTATCAGTAGTGGCTTTATATTTGTATCTCCATGCAGATACAGCAGCAGACCTGCATCTCATTTTGACAGAACAACACAGGGCACTCCTTTGCTTTACAATAATTTCCCACTGGAGCTCCCTTCTGAGCGCTGCCAGTTACAGAGTTCTTGGTCTGTTTTGTACATACTAAATTTTATTGATATTCAATACCAAGACTCACTTTTTGAAGGTCTTTTTTTTCCCTCTCATCCACAGCAACAAACAACCCTTTCCCTCCCTCCTTCCTCTGTCCCTGTCTTTCTCTTTTCAGCCTCTTACAGCCACTATTTTCATATCCCAGATGTCAGCCCTTATCTGCAGAGGAGGCTGTGAAGAGCAGGGCTGGGATGGGAGCAGACAGCAGTGTGTTTCAGCATCAGATCCTGAAACTGTATTAAAAGCATATGGGTAATATGAAAAAGGCAATATCCCATCTGTTTTTAATAGGGGACATAGGATTTGATGTTTGGCAATCTTATTGTGTGCTCTCTTGATATTGCATAATGCTATTTTTTGATGTTGTGCACTACTGAGGCTTATCCAAGTATAAGTATAATCCATATATTCCATCTATGCATGAAAGAAATGGGATTTGTCTAAGACTTACCCTCTGAAATTAATACCACATCCTCTCCCATTTACTACTGACCCATGGACCATCCTGATGTCTGCCAGTGAAACAAATTCTGTTCACACACTTAACTTTTCTAGTAAACACTGTGTGGTTCATGGTGGAAAAGAATCCAGAAGGAGGACAATGGTCTGTGACTGTAGGAATCTTTGTTTTGTTGTTTTCTTTTTTTGGCTTGTTGGTTTCAGCTGTAGGTGTTTCGTATGTTTGTTTGTTTGTTTGGTTTTTTTTTTTTTTTTTTTTTTTTTTTTTTGTGTGGGGGAGGATTTTAATGTTGTTTTCTTTTGGGTTGGGTGGGCTTTTTTTATTTTGTTTTGTCTTGTTTTGCTTTGCTCTTGTGCTTTTGGTTTTGGGATTTGTTGGTTTCTTTTGTGGTGTTGCATTAAGCCCAATGAGGAATTCTTAAGTGCAAGATCAGATCTTAAATCAGGGCCAGTTCTGAAGATATTACTGTATTTTGGATCAGCACATCACTGTTGTGAGCAGGGCTGTTTGTATTACACTGAAGGACACTGACAAATAGGACAGCAGAAAAATGATGTGGGAAATTTTACAGTGGGTGGTGACGCCCTGGCACAGGTTGCCCAGAGAAGCTGTGGCTGCCCTGGATCCCTGGAAGTGTCCTAGGCCAGGCTGGATGGGGCTTTGAGCAACCTAGGATAGTGCAAGGTGTCCCTGCCTATGGCAGGAGGTGGAACTGGATGATCTTTAAGATCCCTTCCAGCTCAAAGCATTCCATGATTTACATGATCCTGAGGCATGATCCCAAGAGACCATTTAAAGGAGGGAAGCGCCATCTTCTGTGTGCCAGCAAGGAAACATCGAGGCTGCCTTTTTCAGGCAGAAATGACATCTCCACACTGGGACTGCTCTCCCAGCTGCGTTTTGTCTTCCTGTCTGTGCACACTCTGTGAAAAGATTCCAAGGAGCAAGGATCAGGAGTTTTTTCTAGGATGGAGGCTGTTTTACAACAGACACAAGAGCAGTGCTAGCCTAAAACCTTGGATTCACTGTCCCAATTATGGAAGACCTGGGATCTTTATTGAAGAAAGCACACATCACCAGATCATAGGACTGGCTCAGAACTCACCCACCCTCAGCTGCTCGGGCTCCTCTGCACTGTTATTTATTGCTCCCCATCAGTCATAGCTTTTCTGGAATTACTCATGGCTGACATTCACGATGCAATAAAGCCACAGATAACCTGTGAAATGAAATCAGGGTTTTCCTGTTGGGACATGTACTGTCCCCACTGTCTATCCGTCTCCATTTAAGCAGCACATGCTGGCACAGTCACAGATAATGGGGCTGGGATTACAAGTACAGACAAAATATTCCGGTATATTTTTCTGTGGAAGGAAAAGAGGAATATTTTCACACCTGAGTCATGCAAAACCCAGTTGGACCACCAGAAACACACAGAACTTGCACTCCTGCCAGGCCTATCTCCTTGGGCTTTCAGACCAGTGAAATGTCCTTCATCACTATCATTCTCAATGACTCTCTGAAACGAGGCTGGAGCCAGGGGAGGTCTCTTCTCCCAGGTAACAAGCAACAGGATAAGAGAAAACAGCCTCAAGTTGCACCCGGGGAGGTTTATGTTGGATATTTGGAAAAAAAAAATCTTTCACTGAAACAGTGGTCAGGCATTGGGACAGGCTGCCCCAGGCAGGGGTGGAGTCACCACTCCTGGAAGTGTTGAAGAGGTGAATGAATGGGACATTTGAGGACATGGTTTGGAGGTGAGCACAGTAGTGCTGGGTTAATGGCTGGATTAAATAATCTTAAAGGTATTTCCTAACCTTAATGATTTTATGGTTTTATAACACAACAACAACAACTGCAAAAAGATCTTTAATCGGGACAGGCTGGATGTTCATTTGCAGCCCAGGACAGTGAGGCGGAAGGGGAGCCTTGGGAATCCTGCTGTGGTAAGGTATTAGTCAGAAGGTCTGTATATCACACTACCGAGCCTTTAAAAAATATGGCTTGTCTGTTATGATCTGAAGTGCTTTTATACATGATTTTAATTTAACTCCTTTGTTAGGGTCACTTCAAGCACAGCTCATTAATTTGCAAAGAGAAGACAGAGGTGATTACTGTAACTGCTATAGTCTTGCACAGCTGGAGAGTCAGAGATGTCTATCACATAGTTTATCTTCCAGTAAAATGCCTGCGTATAATAGATACTGTGATGTATTTACAGATAGAAATCCCTGTTTTGCAAAATCTTCCTAGAATCAATATAAATATGAAAGAACAAGAAGCACAATGATGAATGCGTCGTGTGTCTTTGTGCAGGTGCCTTTATACCAAATCAGGAATATAATTCTGGGCAGTTGTCCAGAATCCTTTAGTCCCTATCCCCACTCTACTGCAGGATGCTTTGCTCCTTCTTGATCGACCTTTAACTGGATACAAACTTTTTGTACCAATATTTTTTTGTTGAGAGTTATGTTTGAGGTAGCATGTGAAAAATTGTGCTTGTGCAGGAAATCTGAGGCTCACAGCAAGGAATAAAAGGGAAGCAAATTATCAAAGAATGGCTCATTCCAACAGCAATTCCCACGCAGAGCACTAAATGAGATATTACTACTAATTCTCTGTGTCACACAGCACATATGCAGGCAGCAGGGCTGGAGTTCAAACTAGATGAATTCTGACTCCTCCTAACCCCAAAGTTTTTGGATTTCGTAACTTTTGTGCAGTTTTCAGGCAGGCTGCTGTGTGGAATTGCACAGGGTTTTATAAAAAAAAAGACATGACAACTTTTTTCCTGCATAAGTACACAAGTTTTTCCTCCAGTGAGCAGGCAAAAGCAGGATGCTAAAAATCTCCATGTCAAGAGCTGCTGATATTGTAGCACTTCAGGTTATTTCAAAATTTTATCTGCTACAGTCCTCAAGTGAAGGTGTGGAAGTGATGATACTCAGGAGCTTAAACTAAGCTTAAACTTATTTTATTTTAATTTTAATTTTAACTTATTTAATTTTTGGTTAGATATTCACAGGGTTAGATTCAGGTTAGATATTCAGTGTAGAGGGCATATTCTTATGTAGAATGTGCCACTCACTCACAGCTGATGTACAAAAAAGGACAAATTCAGTCCAAGTAATTAAAAGGAAGGACATTTAAGATGATCATGGAAACTGAGTTTATTTTAAGAAGTACGGAAGAGAATCATAAAACTGTTTAGTAAAGAGTTTGTTTAACTTGGCAAAGCAAATCTGGAAGATATCATTCTATCTGTGAAAATATGTTGCAAGAGTAAATACCAGTGAGGAATCTCTCGATAGTAATGGATAATGACAGCACAGGAACAAAAGCATGTAAGGCATCAAGAGGTAAATTTGCATTTAAAAACAGAAGTGGGTTCCTCCTCAGATAATAAACTGGAAGAGCTTTGCAATACTGGAAAGAGAACATTTTACATTTCCATTCAATAATATTTTCTTGATTTTTTCCCCCACATGGCCAAAATGATATGATGAATTTTATTTATTTATTTACTTAATAGTTTGGGGATAGTTGAGGTGGCCAACATCTCTTTTACAGTCTAGTAAAAAGGTGAGAAAGTCCACATGAAACACCTAGACTGTTTTCCATCAGAGGAAATTCTGGTTCTTTAATGGGTTCTTTATGGGAGTGATGGGATAAGAAATATCATGGGTATGAAGTGGGGGTTAAAACTTGAACAAAAATTGTTATGTCATATCAAACTGCCTGATCAAAAGTTGTAGTTTTGGAATCAGGATGAAATTTTTATTGTCAACTCCTAATTCTTTTCCTAGTGGGAAGCTTAGTAGCTGTGGGATGGGCCAGAAGAGGTGGGTGGTCACTGGGAACTTAGAGACTCAGACACATCTTCTCACAGTGAAGGTGGTGACAATGGATGTAAAAAGAGTTTATGTGAAGGGATTCTGCGTCAATAGAATATTTATCTGTCTTATCAATAGAAAAATTTTAATCTGTTATTAATTTTTTGCTTCTGGTAGAATTGAATTTGGGCATCAAAACTGAATTGTCAATGTAAGGAAGGCCCAATCATACCAGGGATGATGATGCTACAAAAAGCCTTTAATTATGTAGAGATTAGGTCCCAGATCTACTGCTTTTTATCTTTTCTTTCCTTCATATTTAAATCAAGGAAGGAAAGCATCTTTTGACCTGAGTCCATGGTCAATAGAGTAATTAAATTGTAGCTTAAGCAGAAATGTTTTTCATCCAGACTGTTCCAAACAAGTACAAAATATGACATCTGTCCATAAGATTGGTTTTGGAGGGGAAAATACCAAAAGCAGCCCTTCGTATATGAGCCTTGTGTGAAGCCAGCATTTCCCTTGCAAGTTTCCAAGCAAATCTCCAAACTACCTTCCATGGATCTTCACATTGCCTCTCCAATAATAGTAGATAAATATAATAATGTTTTTTCACCATTGCTTTCCTGGGCAGGAACCTCTCTGACAGTGTAGGGATTAGAGGGTCTATCACCAAGATACATTTCACCTCTAAGCCTTAAATTTTAAATGAAATTTCTGTTAGTATCTAGTGTACATGGTAAATGTATCCAAATATTTGTCATTCCCACTCAAAGGTGACAGCTGTGAATTACAAGATTCAGGCAATTAGAAGTCCTACCTGCCATGTAGCTCTGGTTGCTTGCTCTGACAGTGGGCTTCCAAAACTCAGCTGGCTCCTCTGCAGGAAAGGTGAAAGAAGAGGAGGAGAAAGCAGAGGGAAGAGGAAGGTGGAGAGGGTAGGAGAGATTTGGGAAAAGGAGCACAGGACTTTGCATCTACGGGAACAAGGAGGAATAAATTGCCACATATCCCCCACACCAGTCTTGGTCTTTGAGACTGAAGGGTTTGTGTTAATACATCTCAGTTAAAAATGAAGAGGATCCGCTCAAGGGAAGTTATTTCCTATTCCAGTGTTCCCTCAGGAGTTAATGTTGTTCGGATAAGTGCAGGAGATCCAGCATTGTCCCTGCCATGCTTCTCAAGTACTGTAAAGAGATCCCAGCACTGGTACCCCAGTGCTGTCAAACAAAACCTGCAGTGCTTGTGTCACACATGAATTTATTTTCCCTCCTAACAACTAATGGGACCCATGACATAAGCGATGATTTACACAACACAGGCACCAGCAGAGAGGAGCTGCTGGCCACGTCTCCAAGGGATCAATCCTGTCCCCACTCCACCTTATTTAACATGTCAGTGGTGTCACCTCTACCAGCAGAGCTTGTCTGCTGTGACATTCGAGTGAGTGACAGCCGTGTCGGCTCCCAGGCCAGCCCACTCTGCTGTTGCATCGCGCTCTTGGCCTCCGCTGCAAGTCTGATGGGAAAGGGGGAAAAATTCTTCCACATGCTTTGTTAGCAGGAATCTGGTGAGCAAAGGGTTAAATGGCTTGGGGTGCTGGGTGTTTGTGAGGTAGTGTGCATGTGTATATATGTATATGAGTGTGTGTGTGTGTATATATGTATTAAAAAAAAATATATATATATGTATACATGCACAGGCACCTTGGTTTGGCTGTAGGACCTCGTGCCCGCAGGCCACAGTCACATTATCATCTGGAAATTGGATAACGACAGCACAATGACAAATCCAGGTTGCCTGCAATAAGGTGCTAATCCCTTTGCTTTAATATCGGAGCAGCGTGTAATGATGTTTGGACATCACTCCAGTTTACTGACGACCCCACTGGGGCCGGCAATAGAAGCGTACAACTGTCTAACAAGCCATCAGGTGACCGCCGTCGTCAAAGCAACGGGGTATGCAATCTAATCTTCCCTCCATCCCTTCCAGCTCCCAATAAGGACCAGATTATAGAAGTGGCCCATCAATGCTTGGTAACTCGAATCAATTAACGTTAATTCGCACAATGCTATGATGTATTGTGATCACTTTCATTTCGGAGAAGGGGGAAGAAATTGCTATAATTCACCTAAAATGAGGTTGTCTATGGTGCTGAGGTATTAATTGGGTGTCCATATTAAATGGAAAAGGAGCACGGTAGTGAAGGAAAAGTGGATGAGTGACTCTCTTGGCTGCTATTGACCTATCAGAAGAAGACAGTGCCCTTTTCCTTTGCTTTTATCTATTACAGTTTTCCCTATTGCGTGTCAAGTTGATGTATTATAAAAAATTCATTTGGTGACCTTCCACCCCCCTAGCAGATTAAACAATTTCACTGGGATGGCATCATTAACAGGGCCTTGCATTTAATGATGATTTCTCTAAAAGGCCACGGAGATTCGATTTTAAGCTAACAGATTTATTGCACTATTATAACATATCGTAAAAAACTGTACCACCTACGGTCTGGTTTTAGGATAGAAACTGTTTAAGAGTTTATGTGGAGCTTAAAGTGGTATTACCTTGGGATACACAGCACGGCAAAGCTCTGACCTCCGGCGGGATGCTGTTTACATTTAATAAAAGACATTTCTCTGACAGTAAACTTGGGGACTGTGTTATGGAGGAGGCCTGGCTTAGCTCCTCGCCACTGGCTTTGTAAGCAGGGGCATTTCCACTGATCTACAGCTATTAATGGAAGTCACTAATGAATCTGGAGGATGTTTCTCTCCTATCTGATGCATGTGCTCTGTCCCTCTCCTTCTAAAGGCTTCTGGTGATCCCACATCTAAACCCTTCATCCGATTCATTGTTCTAATGAAAGAAGGGCCTAGAGGGGAAGTCATAGGAGGAGAGGCTGAGGTCACTTAGTTTGCTGAGCCTGGAGAAGAGGAGATGAGGGGAGACCTCACTGCAGTTGCAACTTCTTCATGAGGGGAAGAAGAGGGCCTGCACTGATCTCTGCTCCATGGTGACCAGTGACAGGACCTGAGGGGATGACATGAAAATGTGCCATGGGGTGTCTAGGTTCGATGTGAGGAAAAGTTTCTTTACCCAGAGGGTGTCTGGGCACTGAACAGGCTCCTCAGGACAGTTGTCACAGCATCAAAGCTGGCAGAGTTCAAGAAGTGCTTGGACAATGCTCTCAGGCACGGGATGGGATTGTTGGGTCTGTCCTGTGCTGAGCCAGGAGTGGGGCTCCATAAATCTCTTTTGTTTCTTTCTATAATCTGAGAAAATATGGGAATTGGGGGAAATAAAAGTCATCCTTCAAATACCTTTTTTTGCTTAAAATAGGAATGACCTCAGAGTCCTCATTGTCTTCTGATGCTCATGTCGCTCTTCCCCGTCTGTATTAATTAGTGGCAAGATCTGCAGGGGGTGATAAAGCTCCAGCAGTGCCCCTGAGAGGGCAGAGGTCTGGCTTATTTCATCATCCCATGACATCAGAACCCATTCGCACCCAAAAACTCTTGAGTTCCTCACAATCTTTCCAGTGAATCTGTACCAACTTTGCCTGCCACAAGTCCTTAGCCTGCCTATGCCCTGTCCTTGCTGAACCTCCCTTTCTTGAATCCCTTGCAGTTACCAGCAATCCCCACCTTTTCAACAACAAAGAAAAATGTCTCTTCAGCTGGATCATGATTCATTTAGTCATATTATTCCCTAAATTCTTCCCAATTTCCTTCCCCTTCCAAGGATATATTGATTTTACAGCACATTGCAGACATACCAGGCAACTGTTCAATTAATTTCAATGTCTATTAGGAAATTAAATATGCCAGGGGCTGTACTTTGGCACCAAGGCCAGCTGACATATTTCAGCATGGCCTCACCCAAACTTCCAAGTGCAAATATTTTCTTACTGTATTATCTTCCAGACCATTTGGGAGTTGTTCTGGACTTTGCCATTGGTCCTGAACCACAGCTTAAGAGAGACTGACAGTTTAATTTTAGAGGTGATCAGGTGTCAGTGCCAAGGCTTGTTTTTGGCATAATTTAGTTTTCCAGTAGACTTGTTGACTTTAATGGAATCTTGACCCAAGCTCTCATCCTGAGCTCCCTCCCCTTGAAGTCAATTGATAATAGTACTACTTCTTCTTCTTCTTCTTCTTCTTCTTCTTCTTCTTCTTCTTCTTCTTCTTCTTCTTCTTCTTCTTCTTCTTCTTCTTCTTCTTCTTCTTCTTCTTCTTCTTCTTCTTCTTCTTCTTCTTCTTCTTCTTCTTCTTCTTCTTCTTCTTCCCACTACTATTGTTGTTGTAGACATTATTATGATGACATGATATAACTGTATTAGTAATGATATTACTACATTATATTAGATTAAATATTAGGAAGAAATTCCTCCCTGTGAGGGTGGTGAGGCCCTGGCACAAATTGGCCAGAGAAGCTGTGGCTGCCCCATCCCTGGAAGTGTTCAAGGTCATTTTGGACAGGGCTTGGAGTAACTTGGGATAATGGAAGGTGCCCCTGACCATGGTAGGGGGTTCGAAGAATATGATCCTCTAGGTCCCTTTCAACCCAAATCATTCTATGATTTTATATTTTATTATTACAGTTATTATTACAATTGTAAATAAAATGACAAGTTCTCCTTGATTTCAGGGATACTTCATTTCCTCTGCCCTAAGTCTCTCCACCAAGTTTCTCAATTAATCCGTAATACCTGCAGCAGACCCTCCAGTTTCTATGCCCTCAAACTTCCCTGCTGCTAAAGGACAGGCACTTGCTCTCCTGTGGAGCCTCATCCTATTCAGCAGACACGTGTAGGCTCTGATGGTGACAGGATCAGGGATGCCTGGTGTCCCGGCTGACTGAGGCATCCCCAGCCTGCTGAGTCCACATCTAGAAGAGCTGCAGGGCACTGAGCATCAGAGTTGCTCCCTGTCAGCAGGGAATTGCCAACCAGCCTGCTCCTGCCCAGCAGGAGACTCCAGGGTAGTGGCAAACAGCACATCCTTCATGGCTACAGGATCAAGGCAAAGGCAGGTCTTGCTCTGGTCCTTGCTGGGCTATGAGCACTCATCTACCTCCAATTCCCTAGGGCAAAGCTGTGCCAGGAAAGGCCTATTTCCTTCCAGAATGAATCAGCAGGGAAGCAGCAGGATGCTCCCTTCTCCTCCTCCACACTGACATAATTTTAAGGTATATAACTTTCTGTGTGCTGGGTTGTGCCCTAAGGCAGGGGCTCCCTCACAGCATGAGTCAGGTTGGAATGTGTGGGATATAAACACCACATTCCATGCTGTGTTAACCCAAGTTCAAATTACCCACAAACAGACATTCATTTTTACACTTCCATTTTAAGTATCAATGTCTAGTTTTGCTTCGTTCTGTTTTCTTCACTGTTATTTTACCAGAGAGAGAAAGAACAAGGGGGAATGCTTCTAAATTAAAAGAGGAGAGATTTAGATTAGATGTTAAGAAGAAATTTTTTACCGTAACAGTTGAACAGGTTGCCCAGAGAAGCTGGGGTTGCCACATCCCTGGAAGTGTCTCAGGTCAGACTGGACAGGGCTTGGAATAACCTGGGATAGTGGAAAGTGTCCCTGCCCATGGCAGGGGTTGGAACTGGATTATGTTTAAGGTCTCTTCTAATCCAAATTTTATACGATTCTATGACTCTATGACTCTATGATTCTATGATTTTATGATTCTACTCACCCTAGGGAGTAAGAAGTACTTCCTAGATCCACATTTTGCAGCTGTCTTCCTCTACGTACTAGATAAGCACAGTTTTAGCATGTAGAGACTGAGGTGTGAATTCAGGGCATTTTTCTTATTTGTTAAAGAAGCTGAGGAAGAGAAAAAAAAAAAAAAATTGGGCTTTACAGAAACCATGCCAAGACTCACCTAAACCTCTCCGTGATCAGCTGGAGCCAGGGAGCTCACAGAAAACTACAGATCTTTAGCTTGAAAACAGGAATGACTTGGTGTATTGTATATGACTTGGTGTTTGCTCACTAAGTTGAATGCACATTTTTGGAAGAAGGTGGATAACAGCACCTTATTGATGCCCCCTGACATGAATTTCAAACCTAACACCACCTTTGAGAGTTACCCACCAACAAAAATACAAGATAAAGAACCAAGATAGGAACTAAAACTTCAATCCTTGAGCTACCTTTTGAGTCTGCACATATCCTTAAAACCTTAGCTGATCTTTCCAGCAGCTGTAGTTCAGACCAGTATTTTCCATCAGCTCAGTATGAACAGTTTCTCGTTTGTAATACAGAGCAATACTCTGAAAAAACACCCACAACCATCAAAACTAGAAAAAAAGAGTTAAAGGCAAAGGAAACTTAAGCTCTATATATCTTGTATTTGTAAACACCTTTAAGCAAACAACAGACAACAATGAACAGCTTTTCTTCTTTCATTTCAAGACAATACCAAACCCCCAGCCACTTCATTGCAATTGCAGATTAGAGCATTTTATATAAATAAAAATTATATATATATATATATATATATGAGATAATAAATGGCACAAAGCACTGGGAGGGGGAATGAAATGATCCAGGCTCAGAATGAAGTGCTGATTCTTTATTCAAATGCAAAAACGCTCTCCTGGGATGTTCTAATTTAAATTTCAGGCTTGGAAAATCCAATGTCTTTCAAGGGGGTGTCTGTAACTGCTTTATTTCAGTCTGCAGACTTTGCAGATTGGGAAGGTGATGGCAGGAAAAGGAAATGCAGTAAAGCCCTGTAAGTGCTGTGCTTGTGTAGAAGAACCAAGACTTTGTTCTTAGAGGAGCCCAAAGGCTTTCAGTGAAAATCTTTCTGCTGGACAGGGAGCATTTGTAGGCTCCACTGCTCTCAGTGAATTTCAATGATGACTTTGGGGCTAAGGCATTGTGTTAATGAATCCATAAACTTCCCGTCTCTGCCACATACTTCCAACATGATACCAGGAACATAAATGACTTTGTTAATGTCTCACTTCTTAATGTCTCTTCTTTACTATCTGTAAACTGGGGGCTGAAAAAAAAGGATTTTTTCATACTTTGGTACTCCTTTCTGCTTGGAAGTGAGAACTCTCTCCTATTTCCATGCATTCTGCTCTCACCCAGGGAATCAAAGTGTTATGATATGGAAAATTAGTAGGTAGAAAATAGGAACAGAAAATAACATCTAGAACTTTATTTCTGATTTTCCTTTTTTTTTTTTTTTTTTCATTTTCCATCCCTTTTCATGTGAAAGAAATGGAAGCAGACATTCAGAAACATGCTTATACAGGAGACCCTACAGCATGTCTGTTCAGGTGCAGCCCTCGGATGGACAAATCGAGAAGCAGCTTCCTGTACAGCCAAAAATCATTTTCCTGGACAGAAAGGTAGAATTTACCTCCCTGTGGAGGAAGATTTTTATTAATTCAGTATTATTTTGACATTTTGAGAGTTTTGACATTTGAGATTTTTGTTATGGAGCCAGGTTCTTCCCCATGGGGCCCAGCAATGGCACCAGAGGAACGGGCTTGGATTGATCCCAGCAAGTTCCACCTGGACATGAGGCAAAACTTCTTTCCTGTGCAGTGACCAAGCACTGAACAGAGACCAGAGGAGGAGTGGAGCCTTCCTCACTGGAAATATTCCAGAACTGTCCAGACACAATCCTGTGCCCTGTGCTCTGGGATGACCCTGCTTGAGCAGGGAGGTTGGATCAGATGAGCCACTGTGGTCCCTTCCAACCTGACCCATTCTGTGATGTGGCCTCATCTTGAAAAGATATGGTGAACTCTGTGACATTTGTAACATGTGACACCTAGAGGCAAACTGTCCTTAGACAGAGGGCATATATATAGAAAAATATTACAGTTGTTAAAATCATCAAAGCTTTCTTTGCTCTTGCTGAGGAGACAAGATCTTAATTCTTCTCTTCTCTTCTTTCTGCCAGGGTGAAAGAATTGACAAACTGGGGCCTCCTGCAGAACCCTGGGTTGTATCAGCTCATCTCAAGGACTCCTCTGAGGCTGTGCTGAAAGGTCTGGATGAGTTTTCCTATAGCAAGGGTTATGGCAAAGCAACTATGCAAAATGATGGTGATAACTTTAGGAGTTATCCATGAGAAATACTGCAGTTGAAAACCAATCTTTGGGCTGAAACCAGAAGGTTGCAGTAGGTGTTTGGTGAACTGCCCAGTCATATGCTAAAGGAAAAAAAAAAACAGCTTTTTAAAAGTATTTTTGTGCTCTGCTAGCTTAAAGGAAGCATATCCTATAGTTTTCTGGGGACAAAAAAGGAAAAAATGAAGAATTAGAAATCCTAACACTTGATTTTCAATTTATGTTAACTGGGGTAATTTCTTTAGGGTCCATAACAACCTTTTTACCCTAGCAAAGGATTTGGCCAAGTACAGACAGAAATAACTGCCTATAGAATATCATTATCATATTATAATGTGAAAGTTTTTTGGTTTTTTTTTTGTCATAGGGGATCTAAATGTTTCCCCTCTGGCCCTCATTTATCAAAACACATGAACTCATGGAAGACTCATGAAAACTCATGAAAAATTCTAAACATGTGAGGATTTCCCTCAAGGTTGTGTGAATATGCTTAGATATAGAACCTTCTTTAAGTAGAGCGCTGAACCAAACACCTATGGATGGTCATATGCTGCTAAATTAGAAGTTGGAAATTATAATGATTATGAACTTAGTTTAATTGCTAAAATAAGTAAGAAGCACACAGAATGAAAAGTTATGTTCCCTATTGCAGAGAAAGTATTTTGTTTACAGTAAAGCCATTTTTGTGTTATTTTTGAGTTGAAAAATTCACATTTAGAGAAGATAAGTAGCATTAATACTGTAGATCACAGCAGCTCACCCTTTCAGTCCCCGTTTCTGTTAATTAGAAATTCTTCCTACCACAAGAAAGTTCTGGGATTGCAAGTTAGAAAAATCCTTTGGTGTTTTCTGCTGCTTTTCATGCCTTTCAGGGCATGTTCCAAAACTCTTTAGGTTTAGACTAGCCACAGATTATTGGATCAGGTACAGACTGAGAGTGGGAGGGAGGAAGGGATGGCGGGATGGCGGGAGGGATGGAGGGAGGAAGGAAGGGAGGGAGGGAGGGAGGGAGGGAGGGATGGAGGAAGGGAGGGAGGGAGGAAGGGAGGGAGGGAGGGAGGGAGGGAGGGAGGGAGGAAGGAAGGAAGGAAGGAAGGAAGGAAGGAAGGAAGGAAGGAAGGAAGGAAGGAAGGAAGGAAGGAAGGAAGGAAGGAAGGAAGGAAGGAAGGAAGGAAGGAAGGAAGGAAGGAAGGAAGGAAGGAAGGAAGGAAGGAAGGAAGGAAGGAAGGAAGGAAGGAAGGAAGGAAGGAAGGAAGGAAGGAAGGAAGGAAGGAAGGAAGGAAGGAAGGAAGGAAGGAAGGAAGGAAAAAGAAAAAGAAAGAGAGAAAGAAAGAAAGAAAAAGAAAGAAAGCAAGAAAGAAAGAAAGAGAAAGAAAGAAAAGAAAAGAAAAGAAAAGAAAAGAAAAGAAAAGAAAAGAAAAGAAAAGAAAGCAAGCAAAAGAAAGTCACTGAAGAGAAAGACACTTCACATTCTCTAAAAGGTACATGCATCAAATTAATAGTCAATAAACTCCAGCAAAGGAAGAGCAGCACAGTACAGATGTTCTGCATGTAATAGTTTGCTGCAGTTTTTCCTTTGACAAACATCCTTATTGCACTCGTCTTTTGAAGCACATGAAAGCAGCATTTAATGGAAATGGGTCCCGTCTAGCACACTGAGGCTGCTTCATCTGACAGCAGCCAAAGTGCCTCGTGGAAGGCAGTTTAGCTCCAAATTAGCTGTGCTTCTACGTTAAATACCAGCTTGCCTGAGAGATCTGTGGGAAGACTCCCATATATATCTGTAGTATTCTGAGCTTTGAAGCATATGTGCCTGAAAGCTGAGCTAGTCTCTGTTGAGATGAACAGTACAGTACTCCAGGCTTCATCACACACTAGAAATGGCAATTATAAAGTATTTGAACACAGCTGACAAGGCCCTCTGTTAAAATCTGTATTACAGTGAGTATGAGAGCCAAGAAAATCTTGGTAGTCTGTGCAGACACTGTCATAAGGAGGATCATATGAGTGGTTGATGGATGAACCAGGATTAGGCTGGAGCAATAAAAGAAATGTACATTCCCACATCTCAATCAAATCTATTCACAGTATAAATCACTGATTATTTATCTATCACAGCTGATCCTGGAGACTTGTAATGAAATTGGTGGTTTGGTGTGCTAGATACTGTACAGAAATAGAAAAAAACCCATGTATGTAGTCAAAACTAACTGGGATATTAACAAATTAAATAATGCCAGAGTCCTAGAGAGGAGAATGTTTATCAATTATGTTGCTAAATAATTAATTTGTGTCATGGTTTTGCCTAAGACCTTGTCTTGGGCAATTTCTGGCCATAGTTCAGCGTTTGCTAAATCACCACATTGTTCAATATCCTGAACATGAGAATGGCAGAGTAGAAATGTCCTGCCCACATTCAACTTTATGTACCTTCATCTGTGCTGCTTGACTGCAATAAAATGCCAAGCCACCTGCTTCATAAGGCAAATAGTTATGACAAGTTGTCTTTCAGCAGGCAAAAGTCTATGTTTGTGATCACTGGAGCCAGTCCAGCATCCTGAGGAAGTTCTGGCATCTCACTCCCACCTGAACCAACATTTGGAAATTTGTCAGCCTTTAGGATTTCACCCCTTCCACCCCAAGAGTCTGAATGCAGACCAGACCTGGCCAGGATCACTCAAAGGCCAGGCCTTGGCTGGTGCTCAAAGATACACACAATAAAGTGGGTATCCAGTTGCAATGTAAATTATAACTTTTTAAAAGAGCCTACAGAAATAACAATCATGGCAAGGGCAAATGTTGAGTCAGAATGGATTCCCTGATAGATCACAACAAGAGGTAACGTGATGGAGGAATTCTGTTTTTGGGTTTCATTCTAATGCTCCCCAAGGAGTTTTTCCCTGCCAGATTTCCAGCTGACAGTGTCTCCTGTACTGTCTCAGGGTAGTCACCACAGACATTTTCCATGGCCAAATATCTTTCAAAGCATCTGACAGAGCTGGAGAAAAATTCCAAGGGATTTAACAATACAACAGGAGGGAATTTGCCTGAAAGATAAGGTAAAAAAAATCAGAAAAGAATTGAAGATTCAGCTTGTCCCTTAGTTATAGTGGTTGACTCCTTGAGACCATCATCTTGGGACATTATCACTCTCCTAACCTTGGTGAAGTCACCAAGGTGACTTAGTCACCTTAGTCACCTTAGTCATGAATTAAATTTAAAAATGGGCATTTGGAACTTCCTGGTGCATCTCTATAACTCCTGTTACCCTTGTTTGATCCCTTTAACAGCTCTACTCACATTACACCTCCATAACACACAGAAAATGCCATTTCACAATGAGCTCAAAGAATAAATATTTAGAATCTGAAGCCCTCCAATCCCTCAGGAATTTGTTTTCTGAGCATCTCTGTGTGAAATTTTTCTGGAGTTAGACACAATGTTTATGATTAAGATGGATAATGAATTTAGGCTTTCTGAAGTCCCTTTAAGTTATGAGGACCCCCCGAGGTCCTTAAGTGGCACTTACTTGGTTGCTTTTAATTGCAATATGATTTTTTCTGACTGTCCAGGGCTCACCCAAGTGCAGGTCCTAGAGGGATGTGCAACCTTTTCCAATCTGGCTGTCTCCAGCTCAGGAACAAACTGGAGACTTGTGTTCACAGTCACATCACCTCCAGGTAAACCCTGTGTTCTGTGTATTCTTTGATTTGGTAAAATCAAAGCCCTACAGGTGGCCTGAATTTATAAAAAAGGAGTTAAACTTTGTTTGAATGGGTGTAGCGATGCCAAACCTCTAACTAGTCTGAGTTCTGTTCCACATCCAAGTTGGCATTCCCCAGGCAGCAGGAGAGCTGGGTGATTCCTCTGCTATTCATGCAAGATCTCTCAAATCTAATGAATAAGTACAGAGAAGTATTGTCAGAAAAAGGTGCCTCTTTCTCCCTGGATTCCCTAGTATGTATCCCAAGCAATCAGATACTTAAAATCAGTTAAGTTGCCAGAGAAAACTTCTTCCTATAAACTGCAACCTCTCATTCCCTCTTTTAATCCCTGTTTATACTCAGACATTTTCCATCTGTGCTCCTGGCTATTTTCATAGTGCCTTTTCCTGACTTGCACCTGGTCACCTTTATGGGTGGTTGTGCACATTCAGAACGTGACTCCAGAACTGGGCTCTGCCAGGGCTCTCCTGAGAGCTTGTGGAGATGATGTTTGCACCTTCAGAGGCCCCTGAGCAGCTCAGTAAAGAGGAGGCAGGTGTGCTTATGCCGTCTTGAAATGCCAGCTGAGGGGGACACTGGGGACAAGGCCCCCTGTGAAGTCTGCCTTGGAAAATCCTCAAGATGTCTGCACAAGAGAAGCACGTCTGCAAGTGTTTGGGGGCCTGAAATTATCTCTAAATCTGTTTCTGAAGGCATAGAGAGGTCAAAGTGTAGGTTTCTTGTCTCAGGATGACTGATGAGGCAAGTCTGTAGAGAAGCAGGAACAGGTGTGGCATGCAGTCCAAGGACATATTAAGATATAGATGTAAGACCATGTGTAAAGTCTCTTTTATGGTATTGCATCCATCCATGTATTCATCCATGTATCCATCCATCCATCCATCCATCCATCCATCCATCCATCCATCTTCCTTTATATATCGATATATATGCATGGCTGTCTCTCCAGGCAAATACCATTGTAGATTATATAGATATATTATCTATCTATCTATCTATCTATCTATCTATCTCTCATGTCTTGCCTCATCCAGACAAAAACAGAGGGAACGAATACATCTGACTGGTGAAGTGGCCAAGTGGAAGGGGGTAATGAAAAAATCTAAGGAAAAAAAAAAGTTTGCAAGAATTTAGACTACCACCACAAGTAGCTCATCCAAATCCAGTGCTTCCCATGGCTTGGCAAAGGGAGAATTGAGGTGCGGGGAGCACTTGGAAATGGGCCTTTCAAGGGAGGGAGTTCTGTGTATTTTGAGCTGCCACATACATGCAGCTCCCACTACCTTCTCATCAGTGAGAGCAGATGGAAAGTCAGCACCTCACAAGATCTGATTCTTTAGGCTGGAAGCACAGCTTAATGAAGTGTGTTTAGAAACCTGTTTCAGGGAAATCCCAAAATCTTTTTTTCTGAACAAAGGTCAAACAGAGATCCCTTTTCTGAAATACTTAGCCAGTGAGAGAGTTACTAAGGATTAATAAGAGAATCACAGAATGGTTTGGATTGGAAGAGATCTTCAAGATCCGTGAGTTTCAACTCCCCTTTGTTGGGAAGGGACACATTTCCGTTGGCCAGGATGCTCAGAGCTCCATCCAGGCTGACCTTCAACACTTCCAGGGATGAGTCAGCCACAGCTTCTCTGGGCACCCTGTGCCAGGGCTTAATATCTAATTTAAATCTGCCCTCTTTCAGCTTAAAACCATTCCCCCACATGGAGGATGTTTAGAGGTACCAATGTATACCGGCAGCTGAAGCACCTGTGCAGGTATCACCTGTGTAAATCGGATTATTCCACACTTTAAAGGTGCATTGCAAAAGTACACACCAAAGGCACAATCCCTTTTGCTCCTTGTAATTGGGTACCATGCTGGAGACAGCATAAAGGTTTTTACACTCCCAGATTCTTACAAAAGAGACTCACTTTAAGAAATTAAACAATCAAATAGTAGATGTTTGTGATACATCTTCATCAACCAGTTGCTCTATGCACTTAGCCTGGCATAATTCACTGTTTGGAGACAGCTCAGGAGGTGCAGCTGATGTCAAATGCAATAATCCCAAATGTTTTAGCTGTAGTTCCTGGGGAGAGCAGACTATTCATAGCACTACTGCATCATCCTGCTCCTTGTTTTACAGTAATATTCCCTTCACTGATATGGATCCCAATGGGTTTGATACATCCACTTTCCCTTTAAACCAACAGCATCCTACTCATGGACTATTAGAGAAGAGCAAAACACCTTTAAACACCTGTCTGTGTAGAGTCCTTGATACCTGAGAGATTTCTTCTCTCAGCTGAAGTTCATATGTGTTTGTACCTGCAGGCAGATTTCTCCCAATTGGAGCAATGCTTCCCACCTTGTTCTGATGCAGCTCAGCTTCATTCAGGTGGACAACACTGACACAAATCTAATTAGTTTCTGCTTAAAATACTTACAGCTACTTACCCTGGTCTCCAAGCCTCCATCTGACAGCATTTCTGATTTTTTTTAATGAATTGATGAAAAAAAAAGGCTTTTAGATTTTTATTAAAAGCGGAACTCAAATAAAAGAAATATGCATCCATCAAAATGTTTAGAACTGTGGGGTTAGGACCAATAATGAGTCAGGTAGTAAGACATATAATGAGTTGATGTGCTAATCCACATCCTTCAAGGAGGTCTACAGAGAGTACCAGGGCCAGTTTTCCTAAACTCTTGGCCTGCCCAGCACATCTGCATTCAGAACTTGTTTTGGAAATAATTTAGGGAATCAAAACCTCTCTCTATTTCAAAAGGGCAGTACTAATCCTCTTCCAGTCCTTGCAACTCAGGTCTGAGACCCAATGAACTCTTGAACACAGAGACTATGAGCAGTGCCTGGCTTGATTCTGCCATTTAGAGAAAATTTTAGATCCTCTGGGTGCAGAGCATTACCCAGAGCTTCTGTCTTTCAAGAGTCAAAATATTTACAGTGCAACAGCAAAGACACTGACATTTTTTATTTATAATGTTCATTATCAACGTGGAAAATATTAACAAGTTAACTGGGAGTTTTCTGATCATGGATTTAATCTTCATGCTGGTGAATATTTCTGGGTTCCTCCTAACTGTTATTGATTATGATTCAGGTATAGCCTGTAAAAAAAATCAGTATTAAGAACTGTCTTATTCTGTCTTATTAGAACTGGTTTCTGTTGCAGAAAATATGCATTTTTTTCTGTAGGGGCCTGATCTGTCTGGCCTCAGAAGCAGATGTATTGTGAACGTATTTTCTGGGGTTTGTGTCAGTTAGACAAATTCATAGAAGAAATATTAAGTACTGTTGAATGCAAAGAAGCTGTTTATGCTCCAGGTAGCACTGAAAGCTTTAAACTTAGCTCGTAGAAATATTGTTACACGTTTGGGCTATCCTGGTACTCAGTCCTAAATAAATATTGTCCATTAATGTTGGATCTGTCTGGAGATAGATGGATTTGTGGTTTGTCCCTGAATGCATCCTTAACAGTGGCATCCCTGTTAAAAAGCTATAGGGTGGTGTTTCAACTGTGAAATTGCTGTCCTTGCTTTTGTAATAAACTGTCTGCTTTAAATTCTCAGGGGTAAAGTTCACTGTGCTCTCCCAGCCATTTTCCACCTTCCCTGTGCTCATGAGAGCCAGGGCCAGCATGATTCTCGTTGTCATACTGGGTTCAGCAGCATCTGCATTCATCATTGTTCTTTCATTCTGCTGGTTCAGGAAGAGCAAAAGCCACAGTAAGTTGGAAATATCCACAAAAATTTATACTTGCAGACTCCTTATTTTGTTTAACAAATCCCCAGAGAGGCTACAATGGGTTTCAGACAATAGAACCCAGAAAAAGCTCTGGGATGTTCAGTAATTAGGATATAGTTTGTAGTTTATGAAGAGACAACAGTTGGGCTTCAATAGTCAGTGTGGGTACTTTCCAACTCAGAATATTCTATAATTCTATGATAGTTCAAGGTTATTCCTATAAAAGGTGTGTGAGTCCAGACAGATATTACAAAAAGTTTCTTCTAGGAAAGGATTGTTAAGCACTGGAACAGGCTCCCCAGGGTAGTGGTGGAGTCACCATCCCTGGAAGTGTTTAAAGGTGAGTGGACATAGCATTTGGTGGCATATATATATTCAAGCAATTTGCTACTATATATTCAACAATATGTTCAATTTTTGCTTGAATTAATAATTTCTGCTGAGCAGAGGATGTGCTGAGGGTGATGTGACAGTGTGTTTCATTGCAGAAACAAGGGCTGAACGGCCTCATCTACCACAGAACAGCACCAAGAGACCCAGTGAGCAAGCACAGCCTCCTGCAGCTCCCACCAAGCCTCACTACAATCAAGGACCAAATAAAAGTGGAGTGACTGTAGCAGGAGGTGAGACTGCAATTCATAAATTATTGGATACCAAAAGAGTCAGTTAATGTCTTTTAACATGTTCAGATGTTCCCTGGGAAGTGATGGAGTCGCCATCACTGTAAGTGTTCAAAAAATGTGTGGCAGCTGGAGAGAGGTTTAATGGTGAATACAGTGGTGCTGCCTTGGTGGTTGGATGCAATGGTCTAAAAGGTTTTTCCAACTTCAGTGATTCTGTGATTCTATAGGTTTGTATAGGATCAGTGGCACAGTCTCAAAATGTCTATATCTTTATTGCCTTCTCCTTCTCCTCCCTGACTTTTTCCTTTGTCATTTCATCTCCTTTAATACAGATGGGGTGAATTCCCAGCTACAGTGAAGGCAGCTCATGCTGTGATTCTGGGGTGTCCTGTGCAGGGACAGGGACTGGATTTCAGTGATCCATTTGGGTTCCTTCCCCACAATCCAGGACATTCTATGATTCAATGAGCCCATGATTTCTCCCAGTGTTTTTGGAGTAGGGCAGGGACCAATACTCCTGGCATCCCCACATGCCTGGAGGAGCAGGGCTCCTCCCTGCCCACATCTCCAGGTGGTGGAGGGGGTTCAAAAGCTCTGGGCAGGTTTGCAGGCTGTGAAGGACTGTGAGTTACACTGGAGGTAAGAAACCCACCCAGGGCTCATTTGCACGGTCCTGTGAGTCCAAACCAGCAGCCCAAAGCAGCTCCACTCCCACCCACGCCACCCTGTGTCCCACTTTACTCCCCAGGGTCCAGCCACAAACAACCCTTTCCCCGCACACTTTCTCCAGACTTGTCCTTTCATCATCTTCTGATCAAACCCGACTTCTTCTGAGGTCACGGAAAAGCAGACAGCCCCGGGGGCATGTGGCTGGCAGCACAAAGCACCGGCTTCCTTCTCTGCAAGTGTGAAATGTTCTTACAGTAGTTGAGGGCTTTTTTTTTATCTCACCTGCCAACAGCACAGATCTAAGGGCATTCGGGTAACCCTGATGAACCCCCCATTTACTCTGTTTTGGGAATTTCTTTTTCCTCCTCCTCACTGAAGCCTGTGGATTACATAAGAGGCAGGAAAAGGCGAGCTGGAGTTTTATCTCCTTTTAATTAGTGTCTATCACAAAAGCAGAAGGATAGAGAGAAGGAGAGAGGAAATTCTGCAGTTTATGTGTTTTGATATTTGCCATACTCTTCCAAAACACAGCATTCAGCTGTGTGCCTTAGGACACATATCTGCTATAAATTCATTTTTTATCTAATTTGTCTGAGATCTAAGCTTCCTGTGGAGGTCTGAGATCAAAGGATCTGATTCTGTCTGATGTCGGCTCTGACACATAATGCGTGCTGACTTAGTTCTGTCTATAAACTCGCAGTGGGAGGCTGCCACTCTCCCTTGGCACCTTTACATAGTGAACTTTCATTTTGGCTTGGGAGGCTGACAGGTACAGCGTTGATTGGAGCCGTCGTGTAAATAATTCATGGGAAGAATTTTTTTTGTCAGGAAAAGGCAATCCAGCCACTTAGAGTCTTTTAGGAATAGTTGCAAGACAAAAAGATTCCCCAATATGTTCAAATCTAAACAAGGATAACAATATCTTAAGTGAATTTAATATATATGACTTGGAAACATCTAATGTTTGATTCACTTCTATTTAAAGTGCTGTTGGTTTTGGAGAGAGAGAGAGAGAAGAAATCAAAGCATCACTCTTTTTGTTTAGCTTCTGCTTTGTAGCTCTTCCACTCATAAGAAATATCGCTTTTCTAACAAAATTAAGTGTTCAGGGCCTTTATTTATCATTCACCACAGTAAGACTTGCAAAACAGAGATTTTCTCATTGATGGGTGCTTCTAGAGTGCAAAGTCCAGTGGATCAAGGGCCCTGGATATTGTACCAAAAGGGGCACCTGAGGATGAAGATGTGGGAGAAAACAATATGCACAGTTATGCAGTACAGCAGGGAGAAGGGATCAAGACATTGCCTTGCCTAACCTTGGTCTAACAAGAAAAATCTCCTTCGCTTCTTGAAATTATCTCTCTCTTGCATTGAAGAACTTTTGATGGACTAAGGCACTGTTAACAGAACACACCTGGAGGTGCAGAAACATATTGTTCCTTTTTCTTTTTGCAGTTTAGTCTGGTGGTTCAACAGAGAGCTTGTATCCTCCTACACCTTACATTTCCAGCTTCAATTTTCTGTCCTTTCTCAGAACCTTTTCAGAATGGTACCTGACTGATTCTTATTCTGAACTCCTTGGACATCTTCAGCTAGAAATCGCTGTGTGTTCCTGAAAATGTTATCCCAGTCTGTGAACTGGGTCTCCCCTTCTGGCTCCTAGATTGCTCAGATCAACTCCTCTTCCTTCCTTTCTACCAGTTTGCCATTATCGCTTTGTTTTAGAAAATTTCATCAGAATCAATTTCAGTTTAAATTCCAAATAACCAGTAGAAACACTGAATATCTTCCATTTCAGTGGTAGAGTCTGGTACTGCCACACATCCCCGAGAATTATTTCCCATATATAATTTCTGCCTGAGCTCTTTTATCTGGTATGTAATCCAGTTAATCATATGCTTTCATGATATTGAATAGTTTGTATTTAATGTTTAAAAATCAGGACTCTCAAGGCAGTACTTCATCCTTGAAACTGCTTCTATCCAGAAAACTTGTAGCCTTTTCAATTGATTCAAACTTGCTTGAAAAACCTTTTTTCCACCGTTGATAATGGCACCTTTGAAGATGAGAGAGTCAATAAATCTCCAGAACTAACATGAAGCTTTGGTATAGGAGATCATAGCCTTATTATCTTGTTTATGTTTCTAAAGATGAAAATTGAACCTGATGATGTATGTAATTTGTACCTTAAATCAGCCAACTACCTAAAGTTAAAGCCAGCTTAAGAAGGAAAAGTGCTAAACATAATAGAATGTCTGACTGCTGAAATTTTGGAAACAACTTTCTGGTGGATTTCCAAAAGGTACAACCCTGAAATTTAAATTTATGAGTAGAAAAAAACAGCCTTTAACAGAAAAAATGAGCACAAGCATGAAGTCATTGCCAGAGATGTCAGAGTTCACGTTGGTCAAGGAGTGTCTGCACAACCTTTCTGAAACATGATTTAATTTTAGGTGTTTTTGTGAGAAGCAGGGGGGGTAATCAATGACCCTTTATGGGTCCCTTCCAATTTGAGATATTCCATGATTTAGCAAATATAGTTCCAATTAATGAATTACAGGAAATGCAGAAGAGAATGAATCTGAGCAAAAGATCCAAGCAGCTATGAGGCTGAATGTCACAGGCTGTTAAGGGTTAAACTGAAAGGACAAACTTAAATCATCAGAAGTGGTAATGATACATTTTCTGGCATTATTTGTGCTAAAGACCTATAATGTGTGCTGATAAATGGACTAAAAAAATCAGATTTTGTCCACTAACACATGACACATTGACCAGAACTAGTTCTGGATTTGAAATGAGTATTAAAGGTTTGGGTGTAGGCTGATGGCATTTTTTTTCATGGGGGAAGGAAGAGGATTACAAGAAAACTATAAATGTTTTAGCATCCACATGAAGCTACAAATTAGGCTGCCAATCATGGCACTCTGTCAGCTCCAAAATTATCTGCTATGTCACTACAAGAGACCCTGCCTCTGTTATTGACAACCATTTGATAGATAAGGATGCAAACATTCCCAAATGAAAAATGTATTATCCTGTATATTTACCTTTTCCTGCATCTTTCCTTTGTCATTTTAAAAAAACAGCATTGCAGGTTACAGGCTCTGCCTTGAGTAGGACTCAAATGTCAGAAATACAAAGTTCTACCCTAAGTTACAGCCTGTTTCAGAAACGGATGATGCATTTTATGGGTGTGTATTGTTAAAATACTATTAGTCTTAGCAATACATAGCTTACTAAGAAACTATATTCTATACAATTGATCATTACACATTTATTAAAACATTTTCTTAATGCTGGAGATGCTCTAGCAGCTGTTAGTGTGTCAATAAGCACAAACCAGCTGGGCTTGGGGCAGCCACAGCTTCCCTGGGCAACCTGTGCCAGGGCCTCACCACCCCCACAGGGAAGAATTTTTTTCCTAATCTCTAACCTAAATCTCTCCTGTTCAGTTTAAAACTCTTTCCCCTTGTCCTATCATTGTCCGCCCATGTAAAACGGGGAAAAAAATATTAAAAATGTATTGATGTCTTTAACACACAATAAAGGTATAAAAGGATAGTATCCATGAAGGTGAGGGTCTCATAATTATTGTGAGAAACAAACAAGTCTTGTTTTCGTAGATATGGAAGGAAGTGGAGCAATGAGAGCTGCCACAGGACATGCAGAGGAGCTGAACCTGCAGCCCTGTGAAGCCAATTCAGCAAGAAAGCCAAGCACTGTCCAGCCCAAGACAAGTGACAGACACACCTTTCCCTCAGCCAGGAAAAGTGACAGTCACCAACAGCCCCGTGGAGAAAGATCTCCTGGTGACTCTGAGGAGCTTCAGCAGCCAGCAGTCCCCGGATGCTCCAGCCAGGAGGAAATGCCCCAACCTTCAGCTGGGTACAGCCAGGAAAGAGAGAAGCCCGACAGGATGCCCCAACCCCAGAACGATGTCAGAGAGTGCGTGGCCATGGTGGCAGCAGAGGGGTGAGGCAGTGATGGGAGGGGGTGAACAACTGCAGTCACTGTGGGGCTGAGCCTTTTGCCTCTGTGCTCAGAGAAAACCCTACAGGTTTGTGGGTTTGTTGTGGTTTGTGCCCAATGGGATGGGTGACCACATGGCCACGTGGGCAAATGGTCCTGCAGCCAACTTCGAGGCTCTTTGATGCTGACCTTTCTTGGCTTCCAAAATGGGGTGGCTGCATCCAAACTGCTCTTTGAGAACAGTTCTCCTCACTACTCCAAAACTCTCTTCAGGAGTTGTTTTGGGGAGTGCTTATGGGATCAAAAGCAGTAAGGGATCAGCCTAACTCCACAGGGTTTCTGACACTGCAATGTTCTAGCATGGATGTAGTCTTAGTGTCTCGAGCATTGCTGGTGATTATCAATATATGTAAATATATATAAATTTCCCATTTCTTCCAGCCATGCTTTTCGTTTCATTCAAAGAACCTTAGTATGTACACAAATATTTTCCTTTTTTTTACATTTATTCAACTTTCATTGTGGCTTGAGTAAGTGCTTACATAGTTCTCTACTTGAACCTGTTTTGTTTTGGGGATTTTGTTTGTTTTTTTGGTTTTGGTTTGGTTTGGGGTTTTTTTAATTTTTTTTTTTTTTAGATTAAAGTGTTTTACTGACTAAATCTTCACCATGGCATTGTTTTTTGACACCTTTAAATCACTGTCTTGTTATGAACATTACTCTTTATGGATGATAATAATAATAATAATGCTGATATTCTTCAGTTGCTCAGGGAATTCCTCTGTGATTTGCTTTACTGAGCTGGAAGATGAGGAACTTTATTATACCTTCTCTGTACCATAAAATTCTTGGTTGCAAGGTGTCCTGGTGGCACCAGATAAATTTATACTCCTTTGCAGAAAAAAACTACTTGATCAGGAAGATGAGGTTTCTGTCTGGATCAGCAGTGAAAGAGAAGGTGAGAAACCTTGATTTGGAGAAAACTCAAACCACAAACCAATTCTCTTCAAGCTGAAGGAGTTAAGGTGCAGATTCTGTTCAAGCTGCTCAGTTTCCTGGGCACAAAAATAGATTCACAATCTTTGGCTTCTGCACTCTGCTGTCTTTATAATCATAATTTGGGGGTGAAATTAGACTGACTGCACACTGAGCTAGGCTTCTTGTTGAGTGAATAGGAGTTTTTTTGGTTTAAGACGCCTGTGGATGAAGATCTTATTAAGTGCAATGGATCAGCATTTCTGACCTCTTCCATGTTTTGGGAAAGCCATTTATTACATTATTTTCTGCAGAGACCAAAATATTATTATTGGGTAGATCCCTAAGGATCACGATTCAGGGTCTGAATAAAAAGTTATAGCTTTTAAAGACATCCATTTCTGGTGAAATTATTGGGAAACCCTTCCTTTTCTCCACAGCTGATACCCAGTTTCAGATGCTTTCACATGGCAGTAGAGGCTTCCCTCTGCAGAAATACAATTCCTCCATTCCATGAATTCTATTTCCCTTCAATGTTTCTACTTCCAGCAAGTCACTCCATCACATCCAACCAGTATAAAAGAAAATAATATATAATTATACGTGTCAGAATGCCAGAAAATATCATTAAATTAGTTATATGAAAATACTATACAAAAAAAAGAATTATTTTTGGGGAAAAAGTCAGATATACTGGAAATAGTTAAGGGTTTAAATTAATCCTTTAGCGCATAATCCTTGAATTTATCCATACTTTGTTTGCAGAATAAGTAATGTCTTGTATAGCTGGACCTCTAATAGAATGAACAGGGCTAAAATTCTTTAATTGCAGCATTTTCAACTGAGTGAGCAGTGGCACATGGGAAAGAAGTGGGGAGAAAGTGAAAACAACATGGTGAAAAATGGGTGCAAATATGCAACAAATCCTGAATAAATAACACATTTAGGGGATCTTTTGTATCAGAAAAAGAAAAAAAAGAAAAGAAAACCACAATGCTGTAGTGATCAGAAAGAAAGATGTGAATGAGACTCAGTGGTTGAAGAGGTTGAAGCCATTTCATGTCTAAACATAAAATGACATCTTTTTCCTAAAATAATTTGGTTTAGACTTACTGCCACAGCAATTTAATGAAATGGGTTCCTTCTGCTTTGTGGCACAGGGAGATCCAGATTTATTTTGAAATGTTTTCCATATATGTTTTCCATGAGACTGAGTTAAAATGCTCACTCTTAAAGGAACTGTGTGATTAGATGGGAAGTTTTGGCTGCTCCATCCCTGGATGTGTCCAAGCCCAGGCTGGATGGGGCTTGGAGCACCCTGGGATAGAGGAAGGTGTCCCCACCCATGGCAGGAGGTGGAACAGGGTGATCTTTGAGGTCCCTTCAAACCCAACCCATTCTGTGGTTCTGTGAACAGCCCCACCCAAACTGCTACAGAATGTCCTGGGCAAGGCAAAGAAGAGAAGAAATGTCTCATATCCACAGACAAAAACCTAATTTTCCAGTACTTTGAATGCCAGCTTGTCCTGAGGGGCTCTTGTTGTCATTGCTCTGTTGTGGTCAGTATTTTTAGTGATCCTGCTCAACTTTTGCTTCGAGTTCTTAATCCTTACACTACAATTAGGACAACAGTTGTTTCCATCTTTGCATGGGTGTTTTATGGATTAATTTTATGGATAAAATACATTCTGTATTCCAAAACCCAGGGTGGGGCCAGGGTAGGGATGCAGTGGAAGAAGGCAGAGGAAGAATCTACAGTGTGGTGTGTGGGTGGGTTAGCCATGGGATGTGGTGCCTTTATAGACTTGGATTTATCCAAGCCCTCTGGCTCAGCTCAGGGCATTCAGCTGCTGTCAAAGTCCATCTTCTGTGAGGACATAAAGAGACAACAAGCAGGATTTCAGCTTGGATTTTGGAAGGAGTCCGTGGGGATTTTGTGGCAGAGGTTCAAGCTCCAGCACAGCCCACACTCAGACCAGCTCTGTGAGGGACACAAAATATTTCCAGCAAATCTATTTGGGATTAACAAAGTGTAGCTTCCCCACACTGGACATGAAGGAAGCCTTCAAAGTACAGGAAAAATTAATAAAAAATCTATGGATCTGCCTGTGGAGTTCCATCCTCTGAGGCCCAAACTCTTTCTGGACAGTCATGTTAAATGTCAGTGAAATTTGACAAGTTTGGCTCTACTGAAGCCAATGGCAAAAATTTCATTAAGTTTGCTGGATTTGGGATTTCCACGTGGTAACCTTTTTCTGTAGTCCCATCTACAATACCTCTGAGTTCCTTTATTGATATAAATAAGAATATAACTGAAAGGATGCCTTACTTTTAACCGAGCTCTCCAGGATTTCTGAATTGCTAGACAATGTATGGTCAAAATTATTCTTCCTCCTTTTTTTTTTTTTTCCTTTTTTTTTGTGGGGGTGTTATTTTTTCCTCTTATGTCTGAAGTAGAAGAGTGCATTACAGACAAATTTGCCTAAGGCTTTGGGCCAGAGCTGATGAGACTTCATGAAGATACAGGAACAGGCACATGGATAGAAAAAAGAAAGCCTGTGAAAAATTAAAATGACAAGCCTGGTTAGGGAGCAGAGATAACTGGTGATGTAGTAAAATTAATTACAGTCTGGGTTGAAGGAATTGTGTGCCTAAGACAAAATTAAAAAAAAAAAAAAGAAAGAAAAACCAAATAACATCAATGAGATTATAAACCTTTTGATCATCTCTATATGGTATAACTTCCAGTCCCTATTTATTATGTTATTTATTATGACATTTATTTCTCTAGCATGAGAGGTATAAATGGCAAATAAAGGAGGCAAGTGTCCAGTAAGAAGGTTTTTCTCTGAGCTCTTGACTCTGCAAAGAATAACTTTATTAACAGTGAATTGCACTCAAAAAATATCTTCTCTGGACTAGGAACTGTGAGAGGAAACCTTCAGTGGATCAAGGAAGCTGCATGATTCAACACTCCAAGGGTGATTATGGACACTTACTGCTTATCCAGATTCACAGGTTTTTAGATACAATTTTTTGCAGTCATTATGCGTTTGCCAGAATGTGAAATAATTCCAGCTTTCTACCCACTGAAATGTGGGAAATGCTGGGTGATAATTTGTCGGGCAGCATTATTTTGCAAGAGCAAAAGCCAGATATCCCAAAGGATGATTCCAAGATTCTGGAACACACTAGCAAAGCGGGATTTCTCTGGTGTAAATAAGGACTGTGTTTTTGGGGGAGTGGGGACAGGAGGTAGGTGCTACCTGAGGTACAAAACTTCCCATATTGGGTGACGTGATGGGCTGCAGTGAGGGACACTAAAGCTCCAGGAAGTCTGAGGCCAACCTTGGAAGAATATTTCAGAAG
Organism: Anomalospiza imberbis; assembly: GCF_031753505.1. Taxonomy (NCBI): domain Eukaryota; kingdom Metazoa; phylum Chordata; class Aves; order Passeriformes; family Viduidae; genus Anomalospiza; species Anomalospiza imberbis. Next base: position 4,471,891 of record NC_089683.1, read on the forward strand.
TACCAGAGCTTCTTTTCCCTGGCTCAAACCTCTGTGTGCAGGGCTGGAACTGCCAAGGAGCTGCCAACAACCTTCTCTTCTCTCACCAAAGCATTTCAAAATTTTCAGTTTTTATAGAACAAAAAGTGAACTACAATGACTCTGTTATTAGTGAGTTTTCCAAAAAGGAAAATAAAAAGACACAGAAAAATTTTTATTTTTTAATGGAAGTTGAAATGTCTGTTGGAGGAGGGTCATTAGGAGCGGTATTTATGCTCTCCTTTTGCTTTCTTTTTCTTTTCTTTCCTCTTTTCTTTCACAAAAAGGAGAAAAACAATGGGGAAGAACTAGCAAAGAGGAAAATAAAAGTAGTTTGGAAGTAAGGCCATGACAGAAGGCTCCACATAAGCAAGGTCAGCCTCTGAACAGTTTCCATATTGTGTTAGACCTGAGGGCTACCAGTGTTGGATACTTGGGGACGAATGTAAGAAAAAGGAAAATATGAAATTAGCCCTTCCTGGATTTTATTTTTAGCAAGAAGAGACTTCTGGGATTGTTGGTTGCTCCTAATGACTTATTATCCTTGAACTTTTTTTAGAATTGTAGCACTAATATAATGTTAAACTGAATTATCTATATCCATGTGGAGGGGGAAAAAACAGAAAAAAAAAGAAGAAAAAAGAAAGAAAATTTAAAAAAGCAAATTATGCTTTTACTTTAAGTGTCCTGCCTGGTATTTTGAAGTTGTTTGTTTTTTTTTTGGTTTTTTTTTTTTGTTTTGTTTTTGGTTTTTTTTTTTTGTTTTGTTTTTTGTTTTGGTTTGGTTGTTTGTTTTTTGTTTTGTTTGGGTTTTTTTTTTTTTTTTTTTTTTTTTTTGCATAGCATATAGGGAGTAATACATATTCACCTTGCTTTCCAGATGTACCACACATTCTTCATCACTTTCCAAGTCCTGTGGGAGTCCTGTGGGATTCAGGCACCTGATTTAAGATTCAGCTGAACAGATAAAGGGTAATACAGGAAGAGAAGGAGAATACTGAATCCTCCTGCAAAAAAACCTCTTTATTTGTGCAGTTAAACCTGTGGCATGTAGGTGCTGACTGGCATCTTGACCTTTGGTCCTCAACTAGAAACCCAGAGTCAGGTGGAAAAAAAGCAAACAGGGATGAAAGGGCTTAATAATAAACCCATGAACTTTAATTTTGGGAAGGAAGAAGAACAGAAAGCAGTGACACAGCCAAGACAGTGAAGTGAGAAAGAGTCTCTGGAGCAGCTCTGTGAAGGATGGACTCAAGCCAGGTCAGCTTGCATTTGTCAGATACAGGAGCTGCACTCAAGCTGAGCACAGGGCACAGCCTAAATTCCCTGCTGCTTTGGGTGAGGGTCATTTCCTAATGGATCATTTTCCATACCTGTGGGTTGAATTAATTTGTGCTTTTTCTCCTGATGCACCTCTCTGTTCCAAAGTACATTAAAGATGAAGCTGGTGCCAAGTCTTGCAGCCGTCAAAGGGAGTGATGTTAAAAATATCCCACCCTTGCTCTCCCTTCCCAGACTGTCTCTCCGTGTCTAGGTGCTGACAAAAGTTATTTGTCGTATTCCCTTCATTTGGTGAGTGACAGGAGACTGGTGTCAAGTGAGAAAATGAAATGTAAATTTTATTAAACACCTTCTCATCTCTGTGTATCAATCCAGATTCCAGCCTAACACAGCAAATCAAATCCTGTCTTCACCAGGCCTGAGGGCACACAAAGAATCATTTCTCCTTAATACCATTCCATCCTGGTAAAATATTTTTCTGTTTAGTAAATGAAAATTTAAAATGCAAACCCTATTTTAATCCCAGAGAAAAGATGTGCATTGCAGGGAGAGGGATGCTGCGTTTGTTCTGTTCTGCCTTGTGCTTTCTTGTGTTTTCAGACACGCAAATGGTGATTAGCTGAAACAAAAATTACAAGTCCTTTTTAAGACTTGCCCATTGGGACTTTTTTATCTTCATGTCCACCACTAGGCTTAGAAGCTTACTAGTCCAGAGATGATTCAGTATCCACTTGTTTAATGTACAATTGCATGGTAGATTATATGATGTCCTGATGACTGAAACGCTATTCCCAAGTGAACAGCATCACAAGTTCATTGCTGTGGGTCTCAGTACCTCTATTTCTTTGAAAATGAGGCTTTTGCTCCACTGTGAGAGGCAAAATTGTTACCAAAGGAAATTTCAGCTGAGCAAAATCATGGCTGATTTGGGTCTTGGTATTCACAGGCAGAGCATAAAATAATTGGTTTCCTTTGGTAATGGGGAATATATTTATGGCTATTTATGTGTAGAGTTTGACATACAGGAGGTAAACCCTGAACACAACACAAATTTTTCTTTACTCCCAAGAGGTGGTACTGGAGACTATGTCCAGAAAGATTGTGGACTCCCCATCCCTGGAAGTGTTCAAGGCCAAGTTGCACGGGGTTCTGAACAACCTGGTCTAGTGGAAGATGTTCCTGCCCATGACAGGGGAATGGAATGAGATGAGCTTTAAGGTTTCTTCCAACCCAATCTATTCCATGATTCCATGATTCTATGAATATTTTTATTTAGGCTACTGATTAACCAACCCACCTACATTTCATCTACACTCATTACCCCTAAATATTAAAAGTTATGTGCCTAGACTGACTTGACTCTCCCTTTATTGTAGGTAATATCAGATATGGATCCAGGAGGGTGCTGCTTTTCATTTTTCATGCACAGCTATTGCAGGATAGGCTGAATCACCCTGTGCAAGAGCCTGTTTCTCTTCAGGTGTTACCTGAATAACTTAAATGACATAGTTGACTTCCAACTTTGTCCAGCCCTCATTTTCATCTTAACCCAGCTCAGCTTTTAGTTCCAGTGGAGTCTTTCACTGATCAGTCTGGAACTCAACATGAGTCATTTTCTGATGGAAAAAGTGCAGAAGTGCTGCACAAGTAGAGGTCCAGTGGTAATTTTGCCCACAGAAATTTGTTGCCTGCTCTTCCCTTGCCCTTTTTAGCAGGACCTCATCCGGTACCAGCTTATCTTGGAGGTGGGGGGTCCTGGAATTGCCTGGTTTCCCCACCTAAAGCAGTCCTAAGAGTTTACAGGAATTCAGGGCTTCAGCCTTCTCATAGACCCAGGAGCCAAACAGGTCAGTCAGAGTTCCCATCTTGCAGATCCTCCAAGAAATGCCTGCAGCACCTCATTTCAAGGAGGTTGAGGGTATATATAGTCACCAAAAATCCAGGAAAAAATTCTAAATAAATCTGAATTACTTAAAAACTATTATTTTAAATATTTTTATTTTAAAATTTTGATATCTGTGGTATTCTATTTTAAATTCAAATTTTCCCCTCCAAGAGAGATAGTAGACTCATGCTTTTCCCAGCATTTTTAGGAGGGAAAGCTATTCTGTTGTCCATGAATCAGGGATAATGATGTGAAGCAGGGAAGAGTTAAGCAACTCACTAAAGTTTGCACTAGAAGTAGAAAAGAAATCAGAAAAAAAACACCCATTTCCTTTGGCTATCTGTCCTGAGAAAGATTCACTACAGCATTTTGGTTATCTAAGTCTGTTTCAGAGAGGAAAATGAAGACAAGCAACACTGAAAAAGTAATGCAGGGCAAGACTTGCAGCTTATGAATTAGGCTGGATATCAGCTGTCCTCAGTTCAAGTCTGCATCCTGCCACCAATTCCCCTCTATGACCTTAGGCCACTAATTTAATGTCTCTGCCCCTCAGCTCCTCACATGCAAAATGAGAATGCTAATGCAGCTTTGCTCCCTCCCTCAGCCACTCTGCCCACTCAGGCTTCAGGCTGCACTGAGGCTCTTTCTAATTAATTATTTTCCAAAAGTGCAGCTCCATCCTGGCTTCCCAGTTGCCATTGAAACCATCCTTGAAACAAAAAGGTAAGAGTGATAGAAGTAATAGTGATAATAAGAGAGGTAGGAACAGAATTAGATATACAAATAGTAAAAGTAGAAATAGGAGAAATAGAAATAGAAATAGAAATAGAAATAATAGAAATAATCATAGAGATATGTTGGAGAAAACTATAGCAATAGTGGTAGTAATAGGGATAGATGTAGAGATAGATTTAGAAAAAGAAATAGAAGTAAAAAGTAGAAATAGAAGTAGAAATAGAAATAGAAATAGAAAGAAATACAAATAATAATGGAAATAGAAATAATAGTAGTGATAGTGTCAGAGAAAGATGGTAATAGTGATAGTAATAGGGATAGATATAGCAATAGAAATAGATTTAGAAGCAAAAGTGATAATAGAAATAAAAGTAGACATAGAAATAGAAATAATAAGGCCACCTAAACTGGATTCATTTGTAAGGTGTTGAGGGTTAAAGGGAAGAAAAAAGGGAAGAAAAAATGCAGTCCGTGCAGAGGAGCTGTCACGTCACACAAATTGCCAGCTTCCCTAATATCACCAATCCCTCCTCCGCCTCACCAAGTTAAATTCTCCCTGCCTCCAGGGAGGCGGCTTTGGGCCTCGGCTGCAGCTCCATCCACACCGGAGATCAGTCATTTCACACCGCCACTGGGCTTCCTCACTATTCTAACACAGAACCCATTGCACAGTATGACTAATAATGTTGGCTCTATGAAAGAATTATTTATATAGAGACTGAGAAAGGCCTCCCTGGATTTCCAGACAGGACAGTCTTGATTTGGAGAGAGCAAAGCATAAAAGAACTCCAGGGCCATTTCAGGCTGCCAGAGTCTCCAGGAGACAAGCTGACAATTGGTGCTTGAATTTGAAGCTGCAGATGCGTGTGCTGTGGTAAAGCCTCTTCCCTCATACCCTGGAGTCCCCTATCCTCAGAAATAAAGAAAGGACATATAGGGAATGCCAGTCAACACAGGCTTATGGAAAATAGGTCCTGCCAAACTAAATTGAGAGCTCTTTTTCTGATGAGATTACAAGTTCAATTGATAAAGACAGCAGTATTCAAGCAATAGGCATCTGTGAGGAATTTGACTTGCTATACTATGACCTCTTGATTACAGAACTGGGGAAAAATGCACAGAATTAACATGATGCCCATTAAGTGGATTAAAAGTAGGCTCAGAGCATCAAATGTGTTTATAGAAGCCAGTGCTGAACATGTCTGTTTGTAGTCTGGTCACAGAGGGATCAGGTTACCTATAAATAAAAAAGGTTAACTAAAAGTTGCCATTCTTACAATTGGTGATTGATTCTCCATCTTTCCGAGGATGATAAGTAATGTAAGAGGACAGATACCTTATGTTGTGTGACCAGAGGATCAGCCACGTGTGGATGCCCCATCCCTGGAATTGTTCAAGACCAGGTTGGACAGGGCTTGGAACGACCTGGTCTGGTGGAAGGTGTCCCTGCACATGGCAGGGAGCTGGAATGAGATCTTTTAAGTCCCTTCCAACCCAAACCATTCCAGTATTCAATGAAATGAGGTACATTTTGTTAGGACAGAAAAATTATACTTAAGGATATTTACTAGGAAGAGTTTCTGTTCTGACAGCTGGTGACTGAGAACAGCTTCTCATCATTATAGATAATCACTAACAATTATTTTTTTTGTCAGGATAAGGATCTTAAAAAGGAGCTAATGTTATTTTGCTTCATAGACAGAAAGATTTTAAATAAGAAGAGGTTGCTTTTATTCTAGGAATAACACAGTTTTTGGTTTAGGAGACTGCAGTGGCAGAAGTAGTTTAGAATTTTGTATAGGGTTCACAAAGGAAACACAGATGAGGAAAACACTTTGCTTGGCAGGAAACGAAGGAATTTTAAACCAGCTGAAAATCGAAACATGAATGGTGGGGGACTTAGAAAGAAGAAAGAGAGGATGTGTATAAGTTCACTCCTCATCCTGGGAAAGTTGTTATGGGTGGCGATGCCGCATCCTGTGACAGCAAGGGGAAGACAGGAGACCAGGAAAGGAAGCAGGGCAGTGAGGAACACCTCTGACACCTCCAGTCCTCTTTATTCATTCAGAGGTGTTTCAGCCCTCTAATATTAAGAAAATTCCCATACAATTCAGTCCTTCCTTCCTAATTGTGTCATGGTGCAAAGCCTTGGAGAAATAATCTTTGAAAGCTCTGACTCCATCGTCAGGAACCTAAGCCATGTTTTTCTTATGAATCTCGGGATCTGCTCCTCAAAGCATTCCCCTCAATGTGAGACAAGTTGTCAGTGAAAAAATAATGGGTGCAGCAGCACCCAAAGTCCATCCAAGTGTATGAGGTCCATTTTCCAGACATGTAGGGGTCTATGCCTGTGTAGGCGCATAGAGTCTAAAAGGTAAATGTGGTTAATTTACTACTTCTATTCATACAAACCCTCTTTCAAAGCCATGGAATCATTAGATCATAGAGTTCAGTTTAGTAACTCCAAAAATTCTGCTTCAAGCAACTTTTAACTTTTGCAAAGTTTGTGAGGACAGTGCGTTCTGTATGGATTATTTTAATGGGCAGATTGAAAACCTTGAGTTCAGGTGTAAACTTGCTTTTTAGATGATCTCCAGCTCTACTATGTGCAAATGGACAAAAATTGGAAAGGATCATTTGCATTAAGCCACCATATTTCTCTTCTGCTCTACCACGAGATGACACATATAAGCTCATTAATATTGCTTAATCAAATAGGCATGTTACAAGGATGATTACAGATTAGAATCATATTCCTGTGCTAAGATTGCTGCTGAGGCTAAGCCAGTACTGCTCTGATCTTAATCACCATAGATATTTCAGAAATAAAAAAAAACACCCTCAAAACAACAAGACTATCCTTTAAAACCACTGCACATACTCTCCTCCCACCTCTCAGGATGTTTGCTTTGGTGAGGCAAATATCCTTCATCTCAAGATTTATTTATTGGTTTATAATATTCCTGGGTTGCATAATAGAGAGATGTCTACTAATACTCTAGAGAAAGAGGGATTTCTCATGAATTTTATACACATGATTTCCTCTGGGAAGTGCTGAGTATGATACCTTCTGAAGGACTCTGGAAAATTCATGCAAATAAGGGAAAATGGATTCATGGCTCCAGCCTGCAGTTGTCTTGTGAGCAGGGCTTTGTGAAACAAAAGTACTGAGGGCTGAAAATGTGCACTCTTTCTTTACACACAATGGGCTGTGGTGCATTGCAAGGACTCACTGCTGCTTCTTGTGAGGTCACTGATCAAGGTACTCACAGAGATAAAATTCTGCTCCTTGACAACTTGTGAAAAATTCTGCTGCACCTTGCAATGGTTAAGGTGGGTTTATTTTGGACTCACAGCCACTAGAAGAACCTTCCAGCAGACCCACGGCCATGAGCACTGAATGTTTTATACACACTCTGCCTATTCCTGCTGATTTGGGGACCATGCAATTTCGTGTATAATTATACTGATCTCTCAGTGCTGCGTCCTGAGCTTGCATCTCCATGACCTGGCACCTTTGAAAGCTTCAGGACTTGCCTCATTCACACCTTGCCTGCTTGGACTAAGCTCTGCTGGTCAAAATACCTTTAATGCTGGCCTGTCCAGTCTTTCAGCACTGAAAATGCAACTTCAGTGTGCTTTCCAAACCAGAACATCCACGTTATCTTACAGATATAAATGAAATCACCCATGGTTTGGTGTAAGCAATGCAAGTAGAGCTAAAATGCATATATTTACTCATAGGCACAAACAAAAAGGGCACAAAAATCCCACAGTTGTGGGGTGACAGCATTAACCAGCATTTCAGACTTCTGCTTAGCACACAAATTATTTAAATTTCTCTGTAGGAAACAGGCTTTGAGTGTGATAGATCTGTCTCTACAGCTGGTGAAGGGTCTGGAGACTGTGAAAAGAGGTTGGAGGCAGGTGGGGTTCAATCACTTTGAGTGACATAACAAGAGGAAACAGCCTCAAGTTTCACCAGGAGAGATTTGCATTGGATGTAGGAAAAATTTCTTCACCAAAACACTTGTTCAGCCTAGGCACAGCTGCCCAGGGCATTGGTGGAGTCCCCATCCCTGAAGGGATTTAAAATTTGTGAAAATGTGGCACTTGGAGACGTAAGTAAGATTTTTCCTTTCTGACTTTTCCCTGACAACCAGAATTATTATAGAAGTTACTGACATTCCATGTTAGATCTCTAAATGATGATAAAATGATCCCTAAAGAATGACAAAAATTTAGACCTCTTTTTTTTTTTTTAATTGAAAATTAAATATTTAACTAAATTTTAAGTTTTCTTCCTCAAACACATTTGTTTTAAAATTTTCTATGGAAAATGCAGTGCCTTAAACTTTTAATGATCCTCAGAATACTGACAAATTTTTAAAGACCATTGACCAAAATTGTCTGTTTTCCAGACAAAAATTCTTCCTTGCTCTAGATAACTTTCCACTCGAATGCAAGGGCAGTAGAAGTCAGGGACTATGCACTGCCTGGGACAGGCACTCTTGGTTTGACTGGGAAAGGTGGAAATATCCTTTTATGAAAGAGAAGTTTGCTGTTACTGACAGAATTATTTCCACTCATATTGTGCCTGCTGAGTGCAGGTGTAATTGCTCTCATTTATTCATCTGAATTTTGTATGTCCACTGGGTGCATGAAAAGAAGTGTTTTGTCTGTCTTCCTTTCCCATTCCATGTAGGTCATAGAATCACTCAGGCTGGGAATGCCCTCTGAAATCAAGTCCAACTGTTAATCCAGCACTGCCAAGCCCAAAATTAAACCATGTTAATAGCAACCACATATAAATGTTTTTTTAACATTTCCATGGGCAGAAATGGTTGCATTTTTGGAGATATATTGTCAAGCTGTCCAAAATGATTGCTTATTTCTCCCAATCTTCTACAAAAGGGAAAAAAAAAAAAACAAAACACTGAGTGTTCTTTCAGAATGAATCATATTTCTACTTTTTGCTGTAGATTCTTCCAACTGAAAAATAATAAATGTACAGACAAGTCTTGAGCTTCTGGAGCAGAGCAGTACTTCCATATCTTTGGAAAAACAGGTAAAAACAAAGAAAAACTCCTACTGTATCTTTATGTTATTACAGGAAATATTTAAAAGAGACCATGAAATTTATAAGTGACAATTCCCATTGAATATTGCACAGGTGTTGTTGTGAGGTCAAAAATACACACCTGATACATTATTAGCTATAAATTTGAATGAGAAAAGACCAGGGATTTAGGGGGTTAGTCTGTGTAAAGATGCTGTATCCCCACATTTCATTTACTAATGGGCAAGTTGAAACAAACCCCAAGGTTTTGTCTCTAATAAGTCCTTAGAATCTTCAAAGACTTATCTCTTCAAGATAAACCCTGAGTTTTGCTCCATTTCACAAAATATCTTCTCATGGCTTGAATTCCTGTTCTCAAAATGCTGCCTGGAGACCAATGCAGTGGAGAAATATAAAATAGAAAAAAAGTAGAAATTCATATTCAGGACAAATAAGTGAATCCTCAGAGGGGTTAAGCAGGCACAGAGGAGCTCTTCAGATTCACACCAACCAAGCATCTGATGCCAAATATCACTAATGAAGTCACCAAGCCAAACAATGCACCCATCCTATTCCCTCATAATCATTCCAATGCCCCTCACAGCTGTTTCCAGCTGTGTCTCTGATCTCCTTGCTAAGACATTTAAATCTCCTGTTTCATTTGCATGGTTATCCAGTGAAATAGCTCCTAGTGTTTCTTTCCTTGTTTGCAAAACTGAAGAGAGGGGGGCAGAGGAAGGCGGGGCGGGGGGGGGGGGGTAAGGGGGGGATGTAGAAATATGAGGATTTATCTACATGCAGGGAAATTATTCAAATCTGACAACTTACTTTTGTTCCACGAGAGACTAGCTTGGAGGCTTGGACTCTCACGGGGGCAGATAGCCTTTTTTGTAAAGTCTTACCATAATTAGTATTGCATCCCATCTTGTTTGGCATCCAAGTGCTGTGCTGGATTTCCTTACGATGGAGCTGGCTGCACTAGAGGGACCATGACTTTGTTTTGTTGATGGTGTTGGTTTTGTTTTTTTTTCTAACCCATGAATAAGTTCTCAGGTCAGCAGATCAAGAACTCTGCAGGAAAACTCTCTGCAGGGCAGTTGGGCTGTGGAACAAAGAGCAAGACCCAGCAGAGAATAGGAAAGAGATGTCTTGTGATGAGGACAGCATAACTTGGCTGGTCCACATCAAAAATCCACTTAGCCTAGTGACTAAAAGTGTCCTGAGTGCCAAGGGAATAACAAAACAAGCAGGGCAGCAAAGGCTGGTGTGTGTCCCCAGTGTATTTCCCTACTCTCCTATGACTTGCAGCTCAGAGAAAGCTCATTTCTATTTAACATTCCTTGAGGATTTCTTGCCATTTATTTGTCCTGCTGTTTTTTATAACCCATGTAAGTTTTTAGTGTCTTCTTGATATCATACAGCAAAGAATGCATTAGTTTGCTGAAGTGTCCTTTGATAAAACAATCCTTTTGAATGTTTCAAAGCTGTCTCTTGAGCTATTTATTTTATTTCATAGTCCTTTTACTGTAAGAGAGTGAATGGTCTTCTACTGTGTTCCCTCTTCACCCTCTGTATATCCCTTTCCAGGATACATTGGTCTATTCAAATTGTAGGGAACTATGGCCTGGAAGCAGGACATTATGGAGGACTTAAAAGCCAATTTTTAAAAATGGTTCAGTGCCTGTAAGGAATGTGTATTTATTGTTTAATATTAAGCCCTAAAACCTGAATTAGTGTATTATCTTCTACCTTGCCTATTGCACTCCATTTAGTGTATTTTCCTCCCCACCTTTTTCTCTTGCTCTTGTTTCATTAGTCTCCTTCTCCTTCCACAACTCACAGCTCTCTTTTGTTCTGGACAAATTATCCAGCTTGCCTGTTTGTTTCTTTCCTCCTGTAGAACACATTGAATTACAACTTGGATGGGTCTCTGGTGCTTCCCATACGTGATGGCTGCATCTGACAATGTGAAATAAATGAAAAGGAGAGAATAATAATAAAAGATTACTCATAAGGTATAGCAAAGAAATTGGAAAGCATTATCCCCACATGCTCTATTCACTGTCATGCCACGTTCCATTTGGTTTTTTGCATTTGTGCTGATTTTGGCTTGTTATTTTGCTCAGTCAGAAAGTTGAAATCTCATTTTCCAAGGCAATTGCATCCTACTCTCTGTGTAGTTCCCAAATCCCTTGTTCAGCTCTGTCATAAAAGACTGGGGTATAATGATTGGCCATGTTTTGTTGGGAAGAATCTGTTATCAGTATCCTCAGCCATTTATACTCTGCAGAATCCTAAATTCCCTTCCCACTACACCCCAAGGCATGCAGCACATATTCTCAGCGTGAGGCGATAAAAACATCACTGTGGCCATAAGGCAGACCACCCTTTAAAAAAACCAACAAACCCAACAGAAAATAATATTCATGTTCTAGGGCCATGGAGGCATCTCTTGGGATCCTCAGAAGCTGTAACAGTGATGCACTGTGGATGAGACAGCTTCATTTCAAGGAGATTTCATAGAATCATAGGATGATTTGGGTTGGAAGGGACCTTAAAGCTCATCTGATTCCATCCCTTGCCATGGATGGAGACAGCTTGCACTAGACAAAAAAAAAATAAAAAAAAATATATATATATATATATATATATATATATATATACTAAGCTGTGTAATTACAAGCCATTTCTGAGATACCTGAGCTTAAAACTAGGTAAAGAACTTAAAAGGTAAAAATCAGGTAAAACAAGGTAAAAACCAGGTTTAAAAAATTAAAACTCCTTCACCTTCACTTATTTAGCACATATTTTAGAAGGCTAAAATCAACATAAGTCTTCATGCTTACCCCACTAGTAAGGATGGTGTTTTGGGGAGGAAAAAATAAATTTTCCTTATGATGTGCTGAATTGCTGCACTGGAGAAGCTGCAGCCATCCTTGGGCTGGTGCAGTGCTTTTCTTCTCATTTTGGAAGGAGACAACAGCCTTGGGATTTTTCTGCCAATAAGCAGCAGAAAGATTCCAGCACACAAGGAAGAGAGCTGCTGTCCATGCACAGCACACTGTTAGTGGGACACTGCAAGGTCCATCATCTTGTTTTTATTTCTTCAGTAGCCTTGCCTTTGGAAGAACTAAGTCTGCAGCATACACACAATGATTACAAAAGGAGCTACTCCTACCAGAGAAAGGGAAGGAAAAAAACCTCAGAGAAAGGGGTGTAGGCTATTTACTCCCTCAGCTACAAACTGGGATCGAACTGGAGTGTAAGGAGTGAATATTAACATTCAGCTGGCTGTTACTGCGAGCCATAATAGACATGAGCATTGACTAGACCCAATATTAGTGATGGTACTGGGAAACCATCCTTGCTTTTGGCTGCCTGAAGGCAGTAGTGATCCCCTGCTTGTCCTATCTGTCAGTCTATTTGATCTCCAAATGAATTGCTTTTGATAACAGCTATATAAATGCAGAACTGTTCCGCTGGGCCTTCTTAAATGAGACTCCTCTCTTTCATCTCCCAGTCATTTCAAAAAGCAGATAGACTTGTTAGAGGTTTTTAATGCAATGATTTATGTTTTATCTTGCCTGGTTTGAGGCAGCATTTATTTAGCACTAAATTCTTCTCAAGCCTATATGTGAGGGAGAAAGGTTTCAGCACAATATTTGGGACTTAAAATAGTGTGTCTGTGTGCACATGTGCATGTGTGTATATGTGTGTGCACGTGTGTGTACTCTCCCTCGTCAGAAGGAAATAAGGGATGTGCTTTCTTTTTAGGAATTTAATGCTCCAATTCACTTGGATCATTGCACCTCTGGCCAAATTAAGAGGAAACATGAAGGAAACAATATTTAATAATCCTCCGACTAGTAATGTTCAGTCCATGTCGTATAACAAACCCTTTGGAGAGGAAGAGAGTGAGAAAAATTATGTATTTTCATAGGATTCAATAAAAGATAAAATCTCTGTCTCTTTTTAAGTTATTATCATTTTTTAACATTAGCAGTGTGCTTACCACAAGCAGGGTGGTTTTTCTTTTTCATTTTCCATTTTCTTGTTGCTAAGAAGGACATGCAGCTATTTGGATCTAAATGTGAACAGCTGATTTTTAAGGCTCCCATGTTAGAATCATGCAAACATAGAATGGTTTGGGTTGGAAGGGACTTTACAGATCTTCTAGTTCCAGGTCCCTGCCATGGGCAGGGACATCTTCCACCAGACCAGGTTCTTCCAAGCCCTGGTCTGATTTCATTCATAAGGAAATAAACAATACACTTGCTGATGTCCATGCAATTGAAATAACTAAGGCTCTTTGGAGTAATCCAGGAATGTTAATCCAGATTCCTTATGAAAGGATGAGTTGAAATTTCAGGCTTGGGATTTTTTTCCCCTTTGTTTGACTGTAACAATGGTTGTTACCATTGGTGGTACAATTAACATTGTTAACATTAGTGGCACCAATATTAACATTGGTGGTACAATTCACCTATTTATTCCAATTGTGAAAACTTAAGTTATAATGAAACATCCACAACAGATGGAAGAGAAAGTTCTTTGAAGACAACTGCCCTAAATATCTTTGGGACAAGGAAACAATGCTCTAAAGAGGCTAATTTTTGAAAATAGTGAAGCTGGCTGGCCTGTCACAGTGTCGTGTAGCATATTATTCTCTCTAATGTGAAACAACTGATAACCAGACGGTGTTGGCCACTGGAGCAGATCCCCAGGGAATGGGCATGGCCCCAGGGCTGCCAGAGCTCCAGGAGCATTTGGACAACACTCTCAGGGACAGGGTGGGATTGTTGGGGTGTCTGTGCAGGGCCAGGAGTTGGACTCAATAACCCTTGTGGGTCCCTTCCAACTCAGGATATTCTGTGATTCTATTATTCAAAAACTTCCTTTGTGCCATGGAAATATATAATACAGTAAAAGGAGTTAACTGGGAAAAAAAAAAAAAAAAAGGAAAATATATTCAATTTAAACCATCTGTTTAAAACAAGGTGATATCTTTGATGCAACAAGTCACTGAGAAGTAGTAGGAAAATTAGCCTATTTATCTTGGAAGGAAAAAGGAGATCTGGATTAGTATCAGTGTCAGGCACATGAGTGACTGCATTCTTTCACATCCCAAGTTGGGATTGAAGCATGAGGATGCTGTAGAGGACATCTCCAAGGGTTTTCTTATTCCACCAAGCTTCGACACATATTTTACAACAGAGATCAAGTGGCACCTTGGTTTCTCTCCCTTAGCTACAGAAGGAATTTAGGGATGTCAAACTTGTATATACAAATTTGCCCTTCCTTTTCTACTCCTGAAAAGGTTCTGTTCTGGTGCAGCTTTATTAGTCTAAAAAGCTAAACATTGTCTCAACAAGAAAAGGTAAATCCTGAATAGCCTGGCTGTTTAAGACTCGCCTGACAGCTGTTGGCTTCAGCTCACTTAAGTTCATTGAGATCCTCTATCACACTTCTTGGAGCAACTTTCCATTCTATAACGATTTAATGGAAAATTACTCTACCCATGGCATGGCGGTTGGAACTCGATGACCTTTAAGGTCCCTTCCAACACGAACCAACCCAGGATTCTTTGAATTTTGAAGACCTGTCCCTTAGTTTAGGTGCCAAGTGTCCAAACTCCCACTGCCTGTCAGGAGGGCAGAGACCACCATCCTCAATACTGCACAACAGCACCCCTTAACTTGAATTGTGAGAAGAAGGACACACAATAAATGAACATTTTCCTAGCCTAAAATGCTTCCAAAGAATCAAAACAAATATGTAAAGAAAGAGAAAGCTCAGGATTTTTTGGAGATCATAAATATTGTCACCCTGATTTCTTAGGATTTTCCAAAGCCTTCTGAGTTTACATTCTTGTAGAGAAATTTCTCACGCAACTTTCTGTAAACAACCTATTGTTTTGCATTCTTTCATAGAGGCAGAAAAATTTGATGTACTAGTAGTTAGTGCAGTGTTGTTGGAGAGGTGGCACGTTCACCCTCCAATCCAACTGGCACCTTTTGAGAACTATAAATAATTGAAATCAGAAAAAATAAATTAGTCTCTTCATCATAACCATAACTGTAGTGCATCATTTTTCCTTGTGTCCTCTAGTGACAAATATAGCAATTTGCCATTAATATTAAAAAGTAACTTCCTGCCAATGGATACTTGAAAATGTTGACAAAGCTTTACATGCCCAAGCTGTATTTGTATTTGTTTATACATGTAAATGTTATTAATGAAAAAACTGCAAGAAGATTCAGAAGGCATTTTTTTCTAAATTTCATTATGAATTATATGCATTGCCAAAATATAAAAGTAATATGGGATGCAGGACCATAGATGTATTTGCTTGTTTTGCTTGTTGAGAATGATGTCAAAGATTTATGTAAAATGTTTAAATGGCCCGATTCTACTCTTATCAATGTCATGATAAGTTTTATTTACTTTAGAAGATATATCATTGATGAAGACTATGATATTATTTTTTTCCAGATTTATATATACATACATATAAACCACACATGTATCTGTGTTGTTTTTTTTCCCCCAATCCAATCTAAACCTCTCCTGAGACAACTTGAGGCCATTTCCTCTTGTCCTGTCCCGGTTCCCTGGGAGCAGAGCCCAGCCCCCCTGGCTGTCCCCTCCTGTCAGGGAGTTGTGCAGAGCCAGAAGGTCCCTCCTGAGCCTCCTTTTCTCCAGGCTGAGCCCCTTCCCCAGCTCCCTCAGCCCCACCTGCTGCTCCAGCCCCTTCTCCAGCTCCATTGTTCTTCTTTGGACGTGCAAACCTATTACCTCCATAAGAAATTGATCCAAACATAGCTGAAAACAGAAAGATTATCCTCAAAAATTATGGACTGGGGAAGACCAAAAAACATAGTATATGTGTGAGCTATACAATTACATAGTTAGAGGAAATTTCCCTGACTTTTAAAGCTCACAGTTCCTGGACCAGGAAAATTTTCAAACATGCATTTTGTGAGGGTCCACAACGAGGGAACTAAGAACTGTTATAATGGATGTGGCTAAACATCATGAATTCACTTTAGGGACAGTGATCAGTCAGGGAATATTTAATTTGCCATCAGACATATCAGCAAGATTACTCCAGGATGAAGGTGGGAGTGATCTGAATGTTTCCTTCTGTTTTGTGTGATTTCAAAGAAAAAAGTAAAGTTTCAAATGCTTGCATCAGATCTACAAAATATGAGGAGAAAGTGATATCAGATTAAAACTTCTGCTATTCAGGTAACATAGAGAAGACAGACAATTTCAGAAAAGTTGAAAAATTATTTGAGTAATGAAATATAAGCATTATTAATCAGTTTTGACAGATGAGAAATTACAGTATGGAGACATTAAATCCCAAATTTTGTGTTTCATTTATGTATATATAGATATATAAATTTATAATATGAGAGCTCTTGCTGCTATAGAGGAATCCATGCAACTGGGCAAGTTTCTAAAGAGCACAGTATGCTGCAAACATGGCCTTAAGCTGCACAATAAAAGCTGAGTGCTGTTGATGGCAGTAGAAAAACATAAGAATGTTCCATTTGAAATGTCTTTTTGTTGAAAAATGTTTCTTAAATTGGAGTTTTCTACAGAAAATGTTCTTCTGAGAAAAATGGCTTCCATTTTTGGCAACTGAATATTGGCCAGAATTCAATTTTTTTTCCCTAGGTATTGGCTTTCTGACAAAATTTTAAATACTTTCCAAGGCAAGGATATCTGAAAATGCATAATTTCAAATTTTTGTCTAACTGCTGTTTTAGAATAAAACACCCTTTCTATCTGCTAGTTATCTGTCCTACAGGAAGGCACCAAGGAAGGGGATGAGTTTGTTTGCTGTAAAGCCTTATTGAAAATGTGATGGACCCTGCAAAACCCATCCTTAAACTACTCATGCCCAATAAAATGGTGGCAAAGCCATTAATTACTCTTGGCTTTTCCAAACAAAAGGTCAGCACCTTTCCCTTGGTCTCATGCAATGACAGATGGATATTGTGGAGCAGAAAATCAGGAATAAAAATTCATGTTCTGCTTCTGTTGCCCAACAACAGCTCAGAGCACCTTGGCAGAGGAATTTCCATACATGCCATCAGTGAGTTCCCTTTTTACCAATGGGAAAAGCAGAATCCACACTGGTAGTATTGTTTTTTGTTTGCTTTCATTCTGCAAAGGTTCAGGCAGATAATTTTGGGTTGGATCAGAGGGATTGCAGGAAGAAGAAGGGCTGCAGCACTCCAATATTTTTCCCCGTATAGCATCACTTATTAAAATCCTGTTGTCCTGACCATTGTTGCTGCAATTGAAGTCTGGTTTATTTACTTGAAAATCTGATTTGTTTCATTTTATTACTGTGTTTGCCAAGTAACTGATATCAGATTCTGCAGGAAAGAGCTGCCATTTACCAGCAGGCTGTGATGGCTCTGACACGGTCTGCAGGACCGGCTCCGAGGCTTGCTCTGCCCCCAGGGATCGCGCAGAAATAAGATTACTGGCAATAACTGCTTCAACTGCTTTGAATAACAGACACAACTCAGAGAGCATAAAATTAACATAAACACAGCATCAGTGTGTTCCCTCGGCGGATACGAGACAGGCAGGATATGGAAAATTGACTGAAATGGGGTCAGGCTGCTGAAATCGGAAAGGCAGGAAGCTCTGCTGAGCAGAGGGGTGGTGGTGCTGCTAATAAATAAATAAATAAAACGGTAGCCATGAAGTTTTAATGATAACACTTTTGGATGGGTAGGTATTAAGAATGCAGCATCAATGGCAGAACACCCAAAATGTTTGATTTCCAGGGAAATTAGTCTTTGCTGTCCTTTGGCTTTTCACTCCTGATTGGAAGGAGGGAGGGGAAGAAACAACAATAATGATAAGAGAAATAACAGCAATTTCCTGTGGAAAATTTCCTGCTTTTTTTGGGGGGGGTGAAGTGGAAAGAGAAAAGATGAAGGGAGGGCACAGAGTGATAATTTGAGGAGGATGCCCTAGATTTGTTAACGAGTGGTATCAAGTATTTTGCAGCACTCCTATCTCTTTTTATTTATCAAATATTAAAATGGAAGACGCTTCCTGACACACTCAGTAAAGAAGTGCATTAAGAGGGGAAGGCACAGCAGCTCTGATTTTGCAGCTTTTATAATGAGATTGTGCAGATACCACTTGGAGCAGATTTATCCATGGAGCTCTGGATTTCCAAGCCCTCAGACCTGTTCAAACAGAGAGAGTAGGAACCAGCACATGCTTATAATCAGGAGTTCCTCAGCAACCCAAAGTACTGAGACAGACCCATAGTGAGTGTGTTTATCTCATAACCAGCAGGAAATTCGGAATATTGCTTTCAAAGCAACCTCCCCTCCTTTGAAGAAGAGATGCCAGAAGAGGGTAATCTACATTGGTGGAACTTAGGTGGTTTTCACTCAAGAAAGAAAATGTTTAGGACCCTGTTCCTGCTTCCCACTGTTGGGAGTTTGTCCTTCAGATGAAATGGGGAGTCTCTCCAAATGTCAGGAGAAAACCCCTTTATTAAGCCAAATTACACAGCAGGAACCCATGTTCAGAAAAGATTTCACCTATAGGTACTTCAGACTGACAGATTTCCATGTTTCAACAATCTCTAGCCAATGATAAAGAAAATTTTGAAAAATAATATTTTCCCAAAATTTGTCAATGACGGTTTTGGAAGTTTATCTTCCTTTCTCTCTTTCTTTTGTTCTCTTTCTCCATTCTCCTCCCTCTCTCCTGCAGAAGCTTTTTCAAGACCTTGGTAGGGAGCATTGGGGTGTTGTCAAATATAAGTATTTGCCTGAAAAATGATTTGTTGATGGTCAGGAATATTACATGAGGTTTCCAATGTCACAAGTGAACGAAAACAGCCAGAGGTGTGTGCTAACTTTCACAAACTACCTTCAAGACAATAAAGAGTGCCTAAAGATGAGGGGGAAGGAGCCTGGCTAAGAGCAAAGCATGGCATAAAATTTTTTTTTTTTTTTGAGGTTTGTAGTCACTTGTATGAGGAAATGGGATCTAGACAACTGTGGAGTGAGTTTTTACATTTTTGATATAATTTCTTTATTATTATTACTATTACTATTATTACTATTACTATTACTATTACTATTACTATTACTATTTTCATGACCTTCATAATTTCCTGAATTGAAATAGGGTCGGAGAAGACCCTGAGAAAAAAGTACTGCCAGCATAGCCAGCAGTTGCCCTTTAAAAAATTAAAATCCTGCTATTGTGAGGTTTCAAGGCCAACAAAATTTACAAGCAAGCTTTGGATGTGAACTGAAACCCTTGACAGTGTGCCCTTGTCTGTAAAAATAAGCGCCAATGACCCGACGTCCCTTGCTGGTAGATCCAGAGGAAAGGGCAAGTTTCAAAAGGCCCAGAAAACTAAACTACTTTTTGCCCCTTAAAGGTGGTCCTTTCAGGTCAGAGGGAAGCCATGTGGGTGTGGAGCACTGCTCTAGCATGCCTGGGGACAAATAAAGGACTTTGTTCTCCCCAAGGCATCATTCTAGCATCTCTCACCAGCACCACATTCGTTAAACAAATAAGCAGATGAATGTACCAGAAGAACATGTGAGGAAAAACAAATCAGACTTATAAAACAGCTTGGAGTCCAGCCATGATTTTCCTATGGAAAAAACCTTAATTCCAGTCTCTCCATCTCACAAAGGACCTTTTTCTCTCTTTCTGTCGGGGTTAAACAGCATTTAATTGATTTATTCAGTAATATAATTGATTCTGATGACAGTGGTAGGACTAAGCCCTCAAAGGCTGCAGCTTGCTGGCACATCATGGTCCTCATTCATGGAGTTTGACTGCAGCTCCTGTTTAGCTGCAGAGTAATCGTGGGCTCCCTCCATAACCCATGGGAAGGGATAGGCTTCTCCAGAGAGTGGTGCACCACTGACCTGGGCTAAATTGCTGCCTGACAGCCCTTTACAGTGACTGTAACTGGGATTGAGGGTGACAATGTAGGATACCAGTCAAGTTTTGTTTTTTGGTAGAAATACAGCCTTCGCAGTCAAAACTCTCATTGTGTCTTGCTCCTTCTTTGTCTCCACTTGATAGTCTCTGGTATCAAATATGGATGAAAATATGAATCAAAAGCTTTGCAAATCTGATAATTTTTGGTTTTCTTTTGGTTCATTTTTTTTTTCACGGAATCATAGAATTGTTTGGGTTGGAAGGGACCTTAAAGATCATCTCATTCCAGCCTTTGTCATGGCAGGGACAACTTTTACCATCCCAGGTTGCTCCAAGCCCCATCCAGTCTGGTCTTGGACACTTCCAGGGATCCTGGGGCAGCCACAGCTTCTCTGGGCAACCTGTGCCAGGGCCTCACCACCCTCACAGGAAAAAAACATCTAACTTAAATCTACCCTCCATCATCTTAAAGGTCTTTAATGAGTTGTGGTTTTAGCTAATCAAATCCTGGTCAACTACAAAGGCCTGTAACTTTTACAATCACATTTATCTTCATTGCATTGAATTCTCATGTATATAAATCCAGATTTGAAGGATTTGGCTGAAAACTAGACCCCAAGTGAGATGATTAAAAAGATGTTAAAAACGACATCACCCATTTTGAAAAATTATCTAAATGTTGAAGTTCATCTCTCTGTGCCTCTGCCTACCTATCTCTCACCCACAGTGGCCATTTTTACATGTGCTCTTTCCTTATTCCAATAGAAAATAAGTACACAGATTAAAGAAGACTTTAAGTTTTCACAGAAAGATTTATTTTAATAACAATATCACATAATGAACTTCTGCTCTCTGTTACCAGGTAGCTTCCATTAAGAGCAAGACTTGCTAGTCTCTAGTCCTCCAAATATGATCTAATTTTATTTGGGAACAATCAAATAAGGCTAAAAAACAAGATGAAAATTACTTTAAAAGATAACTGAAAAATATACATTTGTTGAAGTATTATCAAACTTCTATAGATATTTTTAGAAGCTGTTAATGTCACTCTTTCTATCAATTACTATTGAGTAAGAATCCAATTCTTATTCAAATAAGACTGACTAAACATTCGTAGTTTTGGGTGATTAATAAGGTGTCCATCCTAGAGAGACTCATTTGCCTGTCTTTTCAGCTCTCTTGACCACAAATATACACTGTATAAGGTCATGTGCATATTTTTGCCAAGACTAGAAACTCACTTTGCTTTTTTTTTAGCCCCCATGTGCTGAGCTTAGTTGAGATCTGCAGGAGTGTTTAAAAACTTTCCACTTAAACTGTCGTTCCGGAAAAAGAAAATTAAAAAAATATACTTTTTATTGGATGAGCACCATGGAGAAAAGAAATAAATTAGCCTACTGGTCTCCTAAATGTTGTTCTGAATATGAATGAAGTAAATAGAAGTATTTTCCTCATTCACAGGAATTTCTGGATGCTAAACAGAGTCATGAAAGGAAGTTGCAACAAGGTGAGTGTTGGACTTTTCTTCCAGAGAACAATAGACAGGAGAAGAGGCAACAGCCTCAGTCTGCACCAGGGGACGTTCAGGTTGGACATCAGGAAGAATTTTTTCATGGAAAGAGTTGTTAGGGGTTGGAAAAGGCTGCCCATGGATGTGGTGGAGTTATTATCCCTGGACCTGTCCAAGGAATGACTGGAGGTGGCACTCAGTGCTCTGGGCTCAGTGACAAGGTGGGGATTGGTCACAGGCTGGACTCAATGATCTTGGAGGTCATTTCCAACTTAAATGATTCTGCAATTCTGTGATTAAACTAAAAAATGTTGACGTCCTCACAAACACGTTCTGGAAAGGAAACTTTCATTGTTATGATACAATGCCATTTAATGCCAAATTTCCAGTGATTTGATTAATTCCCTCAGACGTCTGCTAACCTTCCTTCATTCAATTTTCCCTGATGAAAATGATATCAGCTGCTTGCTGGTGTGCAGCTTGGTGTGAAACAGAGGCTCATAATCAGGTGGCACTTGGCCAAGATACCCAAATCAACACCTTCTTAACTATTCTTAGTCCTGCTGATGATGGCAGACACAAACCCCTGGTTCCACCTATGTTTGTGAGAGATCCACAGCTTTGGAAATAGGTTTGCCTTTATTGGATTTATGTCTTGTATCTGACAAGTAATGAGCCATCAGCCATCACAACTACTCAATTTATAATTTAATCTCTAGAACTGAAGTCTCTGGCAATATAAGTTGCCTATTCCATGTTTAGAAATCAGTTTAAGTGGGGCAAGGCAGGAGAATCTGATAAGAGAGCTGTAGCACAGACACAAACAAAGAGTTATTTGCATTATTTAAGCAATATTGAATGTCCATCAAAAAAGGTAATCAAAAATTCTAACAGGATGTGAATGTAACCCATCATCATAAAGTGAAAGGAAAGTAGCATGAGTTTATCCATTGTTTACCAAACTTTTTATTTCTATTTTGGCCCAGATTAGTTCCATTGTCTCCTATAAATATATATATAGGTTCATTTTCCACATATCAAGAGATGAATATGTCCCAGTGAAAATTCCCCAAATTCTGACACTTTCTACATAATTGCTAACTTTCCTAGAAACTTCAGTCATCAGCATTTTTCTGAGTTTGTTCTATACACATTTCTAGAGATCTTCTTAAATCAATAATGAGAAGTAAAAGTTTTTTGACAGGACAACTGATCCCTTTTTAAAATATGTATCAAAAATGGGTTAGAAAAATTGCTTTGAGAAAGTGTCTATTTCTTTCCATTGACCATTGATAAAGAGGCGCCAGAGAAGAAAGTTAGCCTGACATCCTAATTTTTAGCACAAACTAAAGTAAGCCACGTTTAATGCCATCACTCATTTATGTCTGAATATCTTTAGTTCTTCTACCATCACTGAACTCTTCTGCCACTTGTGGAAAAACAAGGAATGGAGCCCAAGGCAACAAAAACACCACTTGTTTTCTTATGAGTGAAGGTGGTAACTCTGTCCAGACATTGATCAAGTGAATAAAACACAGAACAAAGTTAAGTACATTTTCATTGTTCTTGTTCACTTTATTGCTAAATTTCCTGGCTCTGTGGTGAGTTTGTTGAGGCCTGAACTGGTTCTTTCTGTATGCAGAGATATTCACTCCTGCTGAGGCTCTTACATATTTTATTATTTATTTTCTAGTAATTAGTCTGAACCACTGACTCAAACAGAACTAGCCAAGTGAAAAAGAAAATATAACAAAGTCCCCCAATATGTTGCCTTGGCCTGGGGCGATCAGCAGCTGATGGCTAATGGGACAGATGATGCTCCTCTTCTCAGTTCATCCATTTAGCTGCTTGTTTAAGACACAAGAATGTCTCTGTGCCTTGACCCACACTTTGACATTTGAAACTTTCATATGTATCTTGGTCAAGATGGACAGATATTTTTTTCTGACCATTGGAAACACCAATTTTTTTAATCTAAACTTCAAGTCTGAAGTATTTTGCTTTGCAAATACAGACATGACACCATTCAAAATTAAGATGGGCTTTCCTCTCTTTCAACAGTGGTTACAGGGGATATCTGCATCTCTGAATGTACTGCAAGCTCCTCTCCTGGAAAAGCAAAAAGTGCAAATGACAGTTCCATTGCAGCAAATCTGGGAGATGCAGCATGGAGTTAGAGAAGGAGGAGAGAGTAACCTGGACTATGTAAGGAATGATATAAAGTATTAATGAGACTTTACAAACTGAATTAGCTGAGGAGAAGGAGGAAGAATAAGTCCCTGCAACCAGGTAGCCACCAGATAAAGGCAACTACAGTTCCTTCTGGTCTCAAGTTTTTCTCTCCCGGGACAGATGTGAGTCACAGATGACACAATTTGCCTATTGGAAACACCTCTGTCCTCTTTGGGAATTAGCTGAGATCAGATGGCTGAGTTTGAGGCAGATAAAACGTGATATTAATCTGAGCCTTAAATTGTTAGTTCTATCAAATCTGGAAAATGATCTGTAATCTGGGGCCATAGATGTCTGGAAATTTAATAGTGGGTAGTTAAATCATTGAATGAAAAAACAGGGATGCTCCCTTAAGCTCCTGGTTTACTAAAGGCCTTACACACTGGAAGATATTCCACTCCTATTGCTTATCTAAATAATAGTTTAGTATAACTATTAGGAGGTGGTTTACATCCACAATTTCACAGGGCTTTTTAAAACACATTAGATGGCCCCATTACAGACGTCACGTGTCCCACCTATTTTTTTCCTACTCCCTGCCCTCTGGTACATGTCAGGGCTGCTCCTGAGGTCAAACAGAGTGAGAATCTGATGGCAGGAATCAACACTGATTTCCACATTGGCTGTGTTTATTTCTGTTCATACCCTTGGGGACTTAGAGGTTTGTCTGTTTTGTTTTCCTCTCATTTTCTTCCAAGGAACTTTGCTGCTGCCTGCAAGGGAGGTAATCTAGCTTTGCTGGGAAAAGGGGAGCTTGGGGGCTCCCTGAAAATGTTGAAAACTCTTTGCACTCCTGAATGTTTGCATAAGAAAAGTCAGATTACATAGCTGAGTGTTGGCTGTGCAAAAGGATTTGCACCTTGAAGGTACAAAATACCTTCCCAGTCTCCCTTCCAGAGCCCCAGTACTGTCCCCAATGCACAAACTCTTCCCCTACAAGGCAGAAACCGGCATTAGAAATCTAATCCACAGGAAGTTGTGTCAGCAGTCCAATAAATCACCAGGATCTGCTCCTAATCCATAAAGTGGTGTAGACTACCTCATAATTGTGCTTCTAATACAAGATTATCTTTTTGTTCCTCCAAACTCCTTCTTTATCCTTACACCCATGAAGTCTTCCCTTTGGACAGGAAAATCCCAGGCCTCTGAAAGGAGATGCTGATAAAAGAAAAAATTGTAATTGGACTACTTATCCCCTTTTTAAATGAATGAAGCCAGTAAATCAAAACCACCATCAATGGTGAGGAGTCTGACACAAAATTAGTAGGAAGGACATGCAGTGACTGATATCATAGACCATAAAAATAACAGAATGGGTTGGTTTGGAAGGGACTTTAAAGATCATGTAGATCCATGGGCAGGGACACTTTCCACCATCCCAAGTTGCTCCAAGTCTTATCCTACCTGGCCTTGAACTTCCAGGGATGGAGCTGCCACAACTGCTGTAGGAAATCTGTGCCAGTGACTCTTCACCCTCATCATACAATTTATTTTTTATCTCCAATCTAAACCCACTGGTTTTCAGTTTTAAACTGCTGTCCATTGTCCTATCACTACAGACACTGCAAATTATTTCTCTCTATCTCTACATCATTTTCAGGATATAATTAAGCTTCAATAACTGCATGCCCATCTGATTTAAAGATGCTCCAATTCCAACGTGGGTATCCACAAGAAATCCTGAAAAAGGCAGCCACTCTTGAAAGTGACGCCCATTGGGGGTCCAAACCCAGAAACATCTGAAATCAGCAGCAAAGTATGAAAAGCTCTGCTTCTAAAGTCTGATCTCTCAAGACAAATGGGAAAGAGGAAAGGTTTTTACTTATTATCTGGTAGTTCTTTTTTTTTTTTTTTTCTCTGCTTAAAAGGTAGGTAAAAGGATGGGATTTACTCCTTAATCACTAAACTCAGTGATGCATGTTTCCACTTCTGCCTCCTGCACTTTCTCCCTCTGAATCTTCACTGTTCATCACTTTCCCCAGACCAAGCTCTCAAATTATCTTTTATTCGCCCAGCTTTGCCATCTCTTACTCACCCAAAATTTTGCCTTGCAGTGTTCCTGGGACAGCCCCTCCTTTCCCGGTTTTTTAGTGTAAACTGAACTGCTAAAGCCAGAACAAAGTCATCAGTTTTTTGAGATTGTCACCTGAGATCACCTTTCTGCCTGCAAACTCTCATGTTACCTGGCCAGAACAGGTTCTTATTTTTGCTGCTGGATTAAATGCACTGCAACTGCTGCCACCAACAGGACATTTAACAAAAATAGACATTTTTCCGCTCACTGCTCTAACAGCTCCATCTCAGAAAGAGATAATGAATAGATTAGAATAATTTACATTCTAATATCAGTTTATTTGCTGTAACAAGCTCCCTTCTGTACTGTCTCTCTCACAACTGTCCTTCCAGACGATCCAAGTGGAACATGCAGCTTTTTCTCATCCAGATTGCAAGAGGCATCTGAAACCTTCCTATTTTAAATATGTCCATTTTATACAATGAACAAGGAAAAATAGCAATGTTAAGAGAAAGGAGAAGTGAAGAAAACATGATAAATACTTTCACCTGAATAATTGATGACTATGACTTAAAGTCACTGCATTTAGTGAAGTTCAGCAGTAAAATCTATTTCCCAGTGTTGAAAAAAACTCTGTTTTTGCCTGCAAGTCCTCCTGTTGCCTGATTATTTTTTTTCCAAAACTGGCTGCCTCAAATTGAGAATTCTATCAAGAGTTCACAAGTTGCAGCACCGTGTTAGTACAAAGTCCTGAACATTGTTTTTCACATGCTTTAGGATTCTTATGGGCTGTAATCTGAGTTGATCCCCAAAAGTTTAAATGGCTTTGTTCCCTCAAAAAGAGACTTTCCAGAGAAAAATAAAGCTAAGAAATATTTTGCTATAAAAATGAGATGCAAAATGCAATTTTCCTATTAGTTTTTTCTAAAACATAAAAAAAGAAGAAGAAATATTTAAGAAATCATAAGAAATCAGGAAGAAATTAAATTGAAATAAAAACATGGACTTAATTGCAATTTTATATACAAAGAAAATGTTCCTGTCAATGTACTACTTTGGTGAATATATCCAAACTCTCTCTTGTACTAATAAAAACCAGACTACTACAACTCTTAAAAGTCAGTTTCATTTCCTTTTTGTTTCTTTGTTTTTAACACATACTTGTCTCACTACATTTAGCTCAGTGTAAGCTACACTGAGGAGTTTCACTTTGGCTGTTTTCAGGGTTCCAATTAGCCCCAGATCCACTGAAATTCAAAGACCTTCTGATTAGGGTGAAGGCATGTTTATTTGTATTTTGGAAGGAATTTTTCCCATAAAAATGACTAGAACCTAAACTGCTCTGCCATGTTGTCATTTAATTTTGTGGAGAAGAATACTTCATACCATTTTGGGGGATTTAGATACCTCATGGTTCAATTTGCATGTTGTTGGGATTAGGGAAATTATTGTGAGGGAAGGCAGGATGAGGGCGTAGAGCACAACAGATAATCTGGAATGATTCTTTATTTAATTCTGGAACAACAGTGCTGAAACAAAGCACTATTGTGGAGTTGCCATTGGACTGAAGCCTATTCCGTTCAATTTCCATGTACAGGGAAATTGCTCCCAACTCCCTCAGGCAGCTTTGCAGATCTGCTCGGGGATACTGAGGAAAATTAATCTGAATTAATTTTAGAAGTGGATTAGTTCAACTAAATTAAAACACCGTGTGGACTCTCATTCAGAATTAAAGTGGCTTTAATTCAGTTTTGTTTCATTCAGTTTAACATTGGGTGAAACAACAAAGTTCAGGCTCCTTTAGATTGATTGCAGATGATCACAATTTAAATTCCCACATTCAATTATTTTGGAATTATTGACTGTCTCTTCATATAGAATTATTTAGTGTCCACGACGGATAGAACATGGGATACAAGGATCTCTGCCCACAGATGGGACATGGGCAGAGAGGTAGATTCCTTTCCCACTCCAGCTTCTCTCAGCCCCTGCTCAGGAGAAACTTGAAGGAAGGACCTTGCAGCCCCGTTGTGTATTTAGTCCTAAGCTCTCCTCACAGACTCACAGGTTAATGGAATGGTTTGGGAGTGGTGACAATGCGAAATGGAATAAATTTTCAAACTTTTTTTCATTAGAAGAATAGTTACAGCTTCCAAGTCACTTGTGGCATACACTGCATTTGCAGTGTTGGCTTTGTATGCCATTACAATTCTCCAGAGCCTCCTGCTCCTCTCACCTCCTCATGTGAATCATTATATTTTAAAAATATGGACTATTTCAATCAGAGAAGGCCACAAAAGAGAAAACTTATTCTCATATTCAAATACCTTGGGAATATAAACAGATCTGTTTTCTCATGGACAAATTCCCCACTTTATACATGTAAGAGACCACGTTCATGTTGATGGTGAGGTATTGCTGATAAACGTCAACAAGAAAATAGGGCAAATCAACTAAAAAAATCCTGACTCACATTAAATCAATTAAAGGTATTCTCCATCTGGTTCTACCCAAGGGGTTTGCACTGAGTTAACTAAATTGGTTTCTAAACTGATTTAGTTAAATTGATGCATAAACTGTGGATAGAACAGCCAGAAGAAAGTGCAAAAGGATCTAAGTAAGTCAAACAAACCCAAGTGAGAATAAGAGGTGTAGTGAAATAGTTGAGAAAGAGATTAAATAAGGCAGCATAACCTTTAGTTGTTGCATAGAGGGATTCTGAGCAGAGCTGTAAATCTGACAAAAATGTGAACGTCTGTCTCTGCCAGCAATGGCTGTCAGCCTTAAAGCACTGGGAGGTGCAGAAATGAACTGGGAAACCTGAGGAACATGCCAGAAACATCCAAAGTGGCACTGAAGATTCTGATGTACCTGGAACTTCACCCAGGCAGTGCTGACCAACAGAAAAAAAAAAAAAAAAAAAAAAAAAAGATAGCAACAGAAGTGCATAAATCATAGAACCACAGGATGGTTTGGGTTGAAAAGGACCTTAAGGATCATCTTATTCCAACCCCCTGCCATGGACAGGGACACCTTCCATTATCCCAGGTTGCTCCAAGCCACATCCAACCTGGCCTTGAACATTTCCAAGGATTGGATGTCAACCGCTTCTCTGGACAACCTGTGCCAGGGCCTCACCACCCTCACGGGGAAGGATTTCCTCCGAATATCCAATGAAATTCTACCTTCTTTCAGCTTAAAGCCACTAAGTGGCTGTATTCAAGGAGGGTGGTTAAGCAATGCACAGTTGCAGATGCCGGAGGTGACAGAGAAGAGGTAAAGGCAAGAGTCATTCCTGACTGAACTTTGGCACAAGGTGGTACTCTCATGGTTAAAATTATTCCTAGACAGGCAAAGCTCAGATCCCAGAATTGCTGCTGATTCTTCTTATCAGGCAGTAGAGAAATCATCTCATGCACCTATCTTGTGGCAGCAGCTCTCTGGCCACAGAGAACAATGCACAACTTTCCCAGACATTGTCCCGGGGAAGGCTGTGAGAAGATCAGAGAAGGGAATGATAAACAATCCTTATCTTCACTTGCTGCACCTGTTGTTGTGCACATGTGGAATGTGTTATGGGGATTTGTTTACCAAAGGGTGGTTTCTTAATTGGCCAATGGTGATGGTGTTTGGATTCAAGGACCAATTGTGTCCACCTGTATCGTGACTGTCTGTAAGGGTGATGGGTTTCTTAATAAGTATAGTATAATAAAGTGATTGATCAGTCTTCTGAGAAGCATGGAGTCAATGCTAGTTATTACCTGGCTGAGGGCTTGCAAAGACACCATCTTAGTGCATCCGCAGTGGTCACCACCATGGTGGGGCTGGAACTACTGCTGGCATAGCTTAGACAAGGGAACTGGGCCCTTCTTAGTCAATTTCTGGATATATTTTAGGAGCTAGCATCAGCTATAGACCATTTCCCTATCCATGGCAGATGGGCTGGGACCAGATGGTCTTTAAGTAACCCAAGCCATTCTGAGATACAATGATTGCCAGTGGGGAGTCTGGGTGTGATCACATTATTCTGGAGGTCTAAGAGTGTTTAATCACAGAGTCCCATCCAGACAATGCCAAATGGCTCCAGAGCAGAGAGTGCCCTGGAAAAGTTTTATTTACTAGTACAGATGTGGCTTTGTGACTTGTAAATTTAAAGTGGAGCCTTATCTTGCATGTGTTTTGTGTACATGTGGCAGTTTGGGGAATAGGGCATGGAAGAGCCAGTTGTAGATATTTAGAATGTCCAAGAACTGTTACACTAATTTTGGCTCTCTGTTCTTTCACACTGAGTAAAGATCTTGTTCCTATGAACAAATTTTTACAGGGGGTCATGTTATATTATGTTATCCATCTCACTTGAGTTAAGCAAGGGATAAAGTTATTAAGATCATGTATCATTAAGCTGCAGAACTGCTTCACCAAATCACCCTTGGGTTTGGAATTACAATTGCTGTAAGTGCCAGCATTCTCTGTTTCTTTTCTTGACTATTCTGATTATAATTTCCCTGGGTGAAAGCCTGGTTTTCATACAATTTTGGACAACTCTGAGGACATCATCAGTGTTTATGATGATGGGACAGAGATGAATTATACATAGCATGAAACTTCTTGATGTTGCCTGATGTTTTGAGGTTGCAGTCACACGACTAACACTATTTATTTTCTGTTCAACCCCCATAAATCTTTTAGTTGGTATCCTGCAAAGACCCATGAACAGGTTTGAGCTTTCCTGCTTCCCATGCAAGCTGACATCCTTCAATCCACTGTGCTGGACACACACAGTGCTAAGACCAGTCATAAATGATCCACATAGTATCTGGAATGGGGCTGTGTTTTGAATTTGTGACTTGAGCAGTGCTGATACTACAGGGATGGTTCAGTTACTGCTGAGCAGCACCTTCAACAGGGTCAACACTGCTCTTCAGTTATATAAGTAACTACAAAGGCCATTGAAATCCACTTATGGAATTCCATTGTGACTTCCTTTGACTAGAATGGGAACTTCAACACACAGATCAAATCTATACAGCTTTGCAGGTGTATATGTATTTAAAAGTAGATGTTTGGACCTATAGCTGAATCTCACTTCTTGTGCGATATCTGGAAAATAAATTAATCCCCATTAATTCTTGTTGCCTAATAATAATATGAAGATGATATCCCCATAAATTCACATCCTTGCACTCTGTCAGGTACAGATGTTTTTCCTCAGGCTACTGCCCAACAAAGCCTTAAGCAACATGACTGTTATTCTCATGCACATTTTTTACTTCTTATTGCGAAAAAAAATACTCTCCCAATCCTTAAGTCATGGCTATGCTATCCACACCTAGGATAAGACAGACTTATACACATCAGAGCTACTAGGCAGAGCAGAAGGAGGCAAATATCATCTGGGATGTAACCATAACACAGAGAGACATTGTCAGGCCTCTTGGAGAGATCCAAACAGCAAAAATACTTGGGAAAAACTTGCTTTCAGTTTCAGAACTGGTTTCTACTGCTGCTGTTCCTCCTGAGCAGGATGTAGGGTATATACAAGTGATGATATGCATCATCTATAGGTCAGAGTATTAAAGCCTTGTCCCAGCAAGACCCCCACCAGCAGGGACTCCTTCTAGCCTCCATACCCTTGGCACTGATAGAGGACTCTGCTTTCTGTCAGTGTATTTGTGCAGTGACACATATTGTCTAGTGATTAGATTAAGGTTGGCAAAGGCAATATGAAAAACCCACACAGATTACCACTGTCACCCACAGTAATTACATTTATTCATTTCCATTTAGCCAAGTTTTTACAAGCTGAGCAAGGGGCCAAATAAGCAATAAACACAGAGGCAAGAAATTAAAATGCTGATCCGTTCACTGTGAAAACAATCAAACTATCATCTTTCTTTAGGCAGCTCATTCATCATCCAAGAGGGCCACAGTGTGCTGATATGGAGGGCTGGAAATCTAATGTTATTACATGTAAATTCACTAACATGAAATTACTGCCCCTGATGTGATTTTACTAATAAATTAGTTCATTTCTACCTTTTTGCAAGAGACTTTAGGGACCATGGAGAATTGTACATGAGTCTCATAATCTCGCCTCCTTTATTTCAAGTGAGCAGACAGTTTAGTTCCTCCCTCCACCACCATCCCCTACTTCACCCTGTGGCTCTTGCCTTGGCACTGTTTCATTAGGGGATAAATTGACAATCATATTTTTACTGTCTTGGGGCCAGTTTATTGCCTTGGGTCCAGGAGAAGCATCAGAGGATGGAGGTTTCCTGGCATTGCATTTTACTGCTGTGACACTGATCGGGAGAAACAAGTACTGTAGAATCATTAAATGGTTTGGGTTGGAAGGGACATTTAAGGGTCATCTAGTCCAACACCCTGGCATCAGCAGGGACACCTTCCACTAGGCCAGGTTACCTAGAGCTCCTTCCAACCTGACTAATGTTTCCAGGGATGGGGCATCCACCACCTCTCTGGGCAACTTGTGCCAATGTTTCAGCACCCTCATTGTATTTTTCTTCATATCTAGACTAAATCAACTCTGTTTTAGCTTAAAACCATCACTCCTTGTCCTTGTACAACATACCCTGCTAAAAGTTTCTCCTCCTCTTTCTTATAAAGCCCTGTTAGTTCCTGGAAGGTCACAGTAAGGTCATGGCTCTGCATTAGCTGCACGTGTAGATGTGGCACTTGGGTCATTGTTTAGTGGTGGACCTGGCAGTGCTGGGTTAATGGTTGGACTTGATAATTCTAGAGGTCTTTTCCAGCATTAATAATTCTGTATTTCTAAAAGTCAGCAGTGAAAACTCACCTGGTGGTGCTCATGAGATCCACCTGGAGCAAATCCACCTATCAAAACTCCAGTTTTACACTGAACAACTTACAAAACCAGTGACTAGATCACCACGTTTAAACTTTTTAGATTCCCCGTACCTGTAACAAATTACAATTTGTTTATTTATTTTTCTATATTTATATATTTTCTATATTTATTTATAATATATGTACCAATTTATAGCATTGAAGGTAGAAGAGAGTGTTTCAAAAGCAGCTACCAGTTCTGAAGTCCCACATTTGTTATGTTTTCATTCACTTTGAGTGATGGAGTTATTTAATTTTCTCCTTTTCTTACCCATTCCATCTCTGCATTGCATGCATAGCATCAGGGGCACATCTATATTTCACTATATGTGTTTTAATGTTCTTTGGCTGAAAAGAAAACCCTGAAGAGGATTTGTTTTCACCATTTCTACCAGATAAATACAGATATTTATCTGCTGTAATACAGGTGTCAAATAATTGCTTAAGCCTGATATAGTTAATTGAGTTTTTCCTGTAGCCAGTGGAAGAAATAAAAATTTTTAAGAGAGAAGTTTTGAAGCAGATTACTATCTGGGAGTGCATAAAATAATAATATGTATCAGAATATATATATACACGGGAAGGTGGAGTGCCCTTTTGTTGTGACTGTGTTATCTCCACTTAATGTTCTTCAGTTCACAATAATTCATTGGTTCATTTAGCCTCTGCATGCACAAACAGGTTATTTTCAAACCAGAAGCTAATCTCTAGGAGTGTTCCTGATATTTTCTACTTATACACAGGAATGGGAATAAACCAGACCAAAGTGAAATACCCTTGAAATGGCTACAGCATTCAGTGTTAGGACTGCAGCCTGAATTGATTCAATCTACAAATCCAATCATTTGTGCCCAGACTATAAACTAACAGGGACATTGCCCATGTTTTCCTTCTGACTCAAAAAGTTGTCTAAAGCTGTCTCTGAATTTTGAGATTCCTGAGTAATGTCAGCTGAATCTCACTTTAGGAAATAAATTTTAATTCTGTGTCAACACTTTGACATAACAGAATATTGACTTTTGCAAAGTAATCTCAGGACAAACAAAATCATCATATTTCATTCCTATTGTGAGGAGTGCAGCCATTGTAAATAACTTCTGGCTGAAAGGCCATTATTTCATTAAGGAAACAACAAAAATTCCCAATAGTCTTTCTACCCAATAAGCTGACTATCTTTAAATCAGCCAAATTTGCTGTCAATATGGACGAGCTGTTGACAAGTTTAGGAGTTTGTCTTATCTCAATCTCCTTAAAAAATGAAATCATACAGTCAGAAGGACCTCAATATATTGGGAGTTTTCACCCAGATCACTGAGATTTACCTACCTGTCAAGGCTGAATGGGGTTGGGATGACAAAAGTGGGGGCAGTGATCAGGGCAAAAGTTGTGGTGTAGTAAGGGACATTATTCTGTCCTCACCTACTCTGAAGCAAATTAGAGGCTTGTTTCAGCCAGGCCTTCAGATGTTCATAAGAATTGAAGTAGCATTAAAAGAGATTTCAGGCTTATAGAAGACCCCAAGCATCCAATTAGCACCAAAGTGGGACATGAATTCAAACAGGAGTTCACCAGACCAATCTGCTGTTGGTGAATCAAAGACTGGCTGGCGTCAGGGACATCTAACCAGCCATCTAATCAGCAGAGCAGGCTCCAAACTAGCCTTGGGTTGAAAGTGGAATCCAGGTAAATCCTGGACTGGTCTGAGTAGCACTGACATGCTTTCCTCATCTGTTGGGAGAACTTTGACTCCCACTGACTCAAATGCTGGGATAGCTGCTGGTCCATCCCCAATTCTCCATGTGGAGATGTTTTAGCTGAGTTGATGGACATGCCACAGATGTGATCACACTCATCCCACCTAACCTCAGGTATCTGAGAGCCCTGCCAAACCTTTAGCTGAAGATTAAAAGTGGATGGCAGAAGCTGCAAGCCACCCTCAGCTTTTTGTCCCATCCATTTAACAGAGAATTCCCATTCCTAAGGAATGGACATTGGATTCTCTTAGGCCCTTCTACAGCTTGCATTGTTCACATTAAGCAAAGCAAAGCTTGTGCCAAGTAAGCTGAGTGCACTGTGATAATAATTAGAGTCACCTAGGACGGGATTCCAGGGAGGATCTGCACCAAGACAGGATCAGGTATCCCTGTGCTGAAAACATTAGGCTCTCTCAGATGGCAGGAGCGATGTTTAAGCATGTAACAACCTCAGTTTTCCATTTCTTGTCTGTAGCCAGAGTCCATGAGAGCATTAAGTGATGTCAAGGCCTAAAAACATGGCTGAGGCTGAAGTTTATCTGTACTGAGCCCAGAAGGAGAAGCCTTGGTCCTAAATCCCAAACACTCAGTTTGGGCACCCAGAAAGAGCAATCTTGCTCCTCAATTCCAAATACTCAATCTGGGCATCTGGGAGAGAGTGAGCTTGCAAAATGGGATAGGAGATTAAGTCACTTGTTCAACATCCTGTACATACCAAATGGTGGAGCCAAAACTGACTCCAGGCTTTTTTGACATCCCATTCTTTGCTGTATTAATTAGATCATGGTGCCTAGCTGGGAAATATCTCAACATCCTCATCCTGCTTTGGCCCAAAGTGATGAAACACCACTCAATGCCAATCAAGCCTGCTGAGGTATTAAGAGGAAGCTATGTAAAAGTATCAAGAGATGCTGTGTTTGCTTTTCTTTATCCCTGGGATAAATCCAGGAGCTTCTCCTTTGCTGATTTTGTATTATGCATTTGAAAGTGTTGTTGGAGCAGATCAAAACCCAAGGAAGTGAGAGGGGTATTGTTTTGTGCAAGGGTGTTTTGAAGCCTCGGGTTGCTTATACAGCAAAATAAAGCGATGCTGGCTTCTTTCTTTTCTTGCAAAGATCCTTTAGGAATTAATCTGGCAATTCCAGCACCAGAGAAGGGCTCTTCCTTTGCTAATCACCTGGCTTTATTTGGCTCTGAAACTCACTTGGAAGCTCCCTGTGTGTGTGTTAACCAAAGGTACAGGATTATGTTTGTTTAATAATACAGTGGTGTCTTGCTGAACAACTGTAATTTCCATGTACTTATTGATCTTAATTTATAATGTCATTAGCTTTCTAAACTGCCATTAACTAATGATGGGCTCTGTAGGCTTAACAGCTCTTTCAAATCAGTTGCTGACAAGTGGGCCCCAGAAGCATTTGTCAAAAGGGTAATGGATCCCTATCAGAGTGGCAATAAATTAGGTTATAGTCTTATCAAATTAAACAATGGATGAAGGAAAATTAGCTATCAATAAAAATCTATAAAGCTGCCCTGATTATTCCCAGTCAATTATATCAATTAGAGATCAAACAGTGAACCCCCTGCAGTACGTTAAATAGAACTAACCCGGGCCAAAGGCGGCCAAATTGTGTTACAAAATGCAACACCACGGGCAGCTGTAGGAGATAATCATTGCTGTCATTGACAAAGGAGCTGCTTTATTAGAAAGCTGAATGTTGCCTGCGGGCAGGCTTCTGGCAAGAGGACAAAGGCTCTGTGATGAGGAAGGGGGAAGAGTCTTGAACCTGGCTGGCAGTACGAGGAGTGTGTTTCTGGCTGATAGCTCCCCCAACTTTTGTCATTTAAAGCAGGCTGGGCTCCATCAGCTTCTACTGAGCTCTCAGAGAAGTGACTTTGTCAGGACACTCCTTTTCCTCTCTTTGTTTTTCAGATCTGTGGTATAGATTGAATTTTCACTAGCAGTACACAGAGCTTTAAAGATGTAAACTTGTAGTGCTGTTCTAGTCCAGATTGTAACTTTAGTCATGGAATAAAGGGTGGTACTGAGGAATGAAGGGTGATACTGAGGAGTGATATTCCAGCATCTACTGGAAAAAATCCCACCATACCCTAGAAATTTCCTCAGAAGCCTGAGTCAGTCTTTCTTTCTCTGTCAGATATAATTTGCACCTACAAGGAGAAAAGCTTCTCCTGCCCCTCTCATATTTCACATTGTTTCATTAAGTCATTCTCCCAGGGCTGTCCCAGGTTGGAGTGGGCTGCTGTGGCCATGCTGTTTTCTGCTGCAGCTTGTGACACACAGGGATTTTTCCTCTTCTCAGTTGCAGATTGACCACAGGTCCCAGGCTATTGGAAAATGCTCCAAAGGCTGGAGCCCCTCTGCTCTGGAACCAGGCTGGGAGAACTGGGGTGCTCACCTGAAGAAGAATCCAGGGAGACCTCAGAGCCCCTTCCAGTGCCTAAAGGGGCTCCAGGAGAGCAGGAGAGGGACTTGGAACAAGGGATGGAGGGACAAGAAATGGGGGAATGGCTTCCCACTGCCAGAGGGCAGGGATAGATGGGATATTGGGAAGGAATGCTTCATGTTGGTCACTATTGCCAGTAGGAGCAGCTGAATAGAGACATTTTGATTCTTCCTGCTTAAAATGTTGGAATAGATGTAGGAGACAACAGGCTTCTTTTTAAAAATTAAATACTGTTTTGCTCTCTTCCCTTCTCTTTCATAGACACAGTCGCATCAGCACTGAATGCCAGCCCATCTTCACACAAAAAAAAAAAAAAAAAGCAAAGAGACACAAGAAATCACATGGGCTGGAAAATGAGACACCCAAGCTAGGAAATATTGAAATTAAGATCACAAAAGTACCCCTAAATCAGCCCATTTGTGATAATACGTCAAAGGAAAATTTTGGATATTGTGGTGGTGATTTACAAAATCTTCCATGAGGCTCCTTATTTTTTTCTCCTTTGAGCAAATTGATGGTGGTCCAGCAGCATAAAAATGGCACAATACAGTCGTGAATCCAAAGACAGATTTTTTTTTTCTGTTATCACAGCTGTGGCTATTACATAAAGGTTTTCTTGTTTTTCCTTTACTAAGTATATTTAATCCAGTAGAAGCTGAGTTTTAGAGGTGCAGTCCTCAAAATCTGGATTGAACTCCCAAAGATACCCAAGGTCACCCTAAACCTCACTTTTTTTTCCACTGAAATCAGCAGTGTGGGGTTCTGCTTTATGTTCTGCAGTACAAACCTGCAGGTGTCTGCATGTGCACGTGCAAGTATTTTTGAAGAATTACAAAACAAAACACACCCTAAACTCACACTTCTTCCAGCAGAGGAGTTTCGAGAGAACAAAAATTGATTGATGTTATTCATATGCACTAAAGAATACTGGAAGGCTTTCAAATACACTGTGATGAGACTAGACTTGACTAGAATACCTGTAATATTTCTTGCTGAGAAAAGCACTTACTAAATGGAAGTGAAGATGATCAAATTTGGTCCTAAGGGACGCCAGGATATACTTGCTCGAGTTTTTGATCCTGTTCAGACTTTTGAATGTGCTTTATTGTGTGCCTGAGAGTCACCTCTTTCAAGACACAAGATCTCCATCCTTTCTGAAACCAGGCGTATGTGTCAGTACTTGCAGGGTCAGGGTGTGACTGCACATTGGTTTGTAGTAAAGCCAGCAGAAAAGGAGGAATGGTTTCTGTTGGAACACGCCCCTTTGAAATTTCCACTTCAGAAATCCTGGCTGTACAATCAGGATATCTTTCTGTGGGCAAATGTTGGTACATAAATAAGTATAGGAGTCTCTTTTTCCCTTTCCCAACACTCATTGAAACAACAGAGATGAGGAAAGCAAAATAAATGTAACTTTCATTCAAAGTTTCAGTGTGGAAACATTCCGAAATGGAGTAACACTGAGAAAAATCCATGTGCTTCTTTCAAAAACAGAGATTTTATGTAAAACAATTAACAGCTCAGTAATTTAAAAAAATAATTTGATTTATTCATTTCCCATTGGAAAGAAATTGTGCTCTAAATTTTTGCAAGAGCTGGGTTAAGAGCTGACCCCTCTTTTTTCCCTCAAAAATAGACTGAAAGCCTTTCTGAATGTAACGACTATGAAACATTGGAAAGGAGTGTCTGGGAAGGCTGTGGAATATCCATCACTGAAAATCTTACACAACATGTAAGAAAAGATAAGGAAGAAATTTGAGACAGAGCAGGGGACCTTACTTTGTGGGAAGGCATATGCCAAGTTGCAATTTTGGAGTGTTTTCTAAATTTCTTTTGATGTCTCTGCTCTGTAGATGGTTAAATAAATGCTCAGGATTGGTACCAGTGACTATGTCAACCCTTATTAGAGGAGCTAAACCCTTACAAATCAATGGGCCCTGACAATATTCACCTGAGGGTGTTTGGAGAGCTGGCTGACATCCTTGGGAGGCCACTTTCCATAAGCTTTGAGAAGTTGTGGAGATCATAGAATCCCAGAATGGCTTGGGTGAGAAGGCACCTTAAACCCATTCAGCTGGCAGCCTGTCACAGGTGGAGTCCTCCAGGGTAGAGTATTGCTCCCTGCACTGTTTGATGTCTCCACAAACAATCTGGATGATGAGCTTGAGGCTACCCAGAGGTTTCCTGATAGTACCAAACTGACTGGGGAAATGGGCAGTTTGGAAGGAAGAGCTGCCCTGCAGGAAGACCTGGATAGGCTGGGAGTGTAGGCTCACAAGAGCCTTATGAAGTTCAACAAGTGTAAGTTCTTGCACCTGGGAAAACATAATCCAGGAGTACAGCACAGGCTGGGATCCACTCATCTGAGGAGCAGTTTTGATGGAAAGAGACCTGGGAGTCTTGCTGGACAGCAAGCTCCAAGGGGTGAGCAATGTGTTACTGAAGCACAGAAAGCCAAGAGGATGCTGGCCTGCATCAACAAGGACATCACCAATAGAGATAAAGAAGTCATTATCCCACTCTTCTCAGTGCTTTTCAGGCCAAACCTAAAATACTGTGTTTAGTTCTGGTTCCCACTGTGGAGAACAATGTGCTCAGGCTGGAGAGGGTCCATGGAAGTGACACAAAGAAAGAACTGGGAATTCTTCCATATGAAGAAAGGCTGAGAGAGCTGGATTTGTTCAGCCTTGAGGAAAGATGGCTTCACCATGTCCCTATATTTAATAGGCATTACAAAGGAGCTGGAGGCTCTGTTTTTACAAGGATTCACATAGAAAAGATGAGGGGTAAGAAAGAAAAAATGTTCCCAGAATTCTGGTATTCTGTGATTAATTGGAAATAAATGTTAATTGACAATTATTCTAACTTCAGTACTGAGACCCAGCTTCCTCTGTATATATTCCTGTGTAATCCATTTGACTGCCCTGAAAAGGTTTGGTCTCAAATTCATCCCTCTGTCTTAGAGACCTGCTCATCCTCACTTCCTGCTCTGACAGCATCAGCCAAAAGAGTATTGGGAGGCCAGAAAGCAGGTAATGGTGCAAAGCTTCCTGGAAAAAAAAAAAAAAAAAATCATAAACAGCCCAGGGACTGAGAAATTTGGAGTCACGTATACACCCTCCTGCAGAATCCTGGGTCAGTAATCTTCCCTTTTACCAGACACCTCTGCAATTGGATTCCAGGACTCCTTTCCCAGCAATGAGACACAGCATCAGACACCAGACGCGGGGAAAGTGGGGTGGATGCGCGGAGGGGGGAAGGGAAAGAAAGTAATTTAGCATCTGGCGAAATGGATTGTGAGCATACAGAAGATGTTATACTATTAAGACTTCTCTCTGTCTCCCTTTCCCTCTCTCTCCTTCTTTTATTAAAGGCCTAGGCAATTTAAAAATGGAGACTGTATCCCACTTAATAGCCTTGCTGTTAATCTGCTCACCAGTCAGCTCTCAGCTCTAAGTATCGAACACACGAAAAACCCTCCTCCTGTCACCAGCTGTGGTTAGGGAGTGACTGTCCTCAGGGGCTCCAAGCCTTAAAAATAAATAAATAAAAGAAAATTCACCGCTGAGAAAAGGCAATAATAGGAGTCTGCTGTTGTCTAACCTGCCATATAAATGAAACAATCAAAGAAGACAACAAAGGAAACTCCACTAACATCCAGAGGCAAAAGCAGTTTGCTGTAATATATCCTGTCTTGGGGAACTATTTTTAGCCAAGCCCCTCTTTTTTTAACAGGCACACACAATCTCTTTCTAATTTTGATTAAGAGAGGAGAAAAAAAACCAAAACACAACAACTTGAAAACAGGTAGGGAAAAATGTGAAGAGGCAGGCAGCTACAAGAGAGAGCTGAATTAAAACAAATCCTTGTGTGGGTATAAAAGATAAAAATAAAAATTACTTTGAATGTTTAAATAAAAGCAGCTTCTGATCTGAGCACTGTTCAGCTCTCTGAAAACTCAGACACTGCTGGTATTTAATGTTTTTGCTGTGATCACATGTAGGCACTAATGACCTGGAACCCTGTTGTGTTTGGAGCTGCATCAGCATTGCTCAAAAAGATGTTCTGACCTCAAATATATATAAATATATATAAAAATATATAAACTTGTTTTAAGCATTTAATATACATAGATGCATACCTGCACACATGTGAGCAAACACATACACATGTAGTTAATGGCAAGTGTCATGTACACAAAGCACACATTTAAATCTTAATAATGAATTCTCATTAAAAAATCTTTCTGAGATTTAGGATGAGGATTAATTTAGAGATTTCTCTTTCCAAGCTCAGTTCCTGAGCTGTGATTTGATCAAGTGATAGTGCATCTTCCAGAGCTAAAAAACACCCAGATATTCCCTGTTCAGGGTCCAGCTCTGAATTAGCAGCACTGGAGATAAGAACCTGTGGAGGTTATTGGGGAACCTGAGTGAATTTTGGCTGGCAGCCCCAACCCACACATGAGGCCATAGTTCAAGCATTCAGCTGGTGGGGACTATCTTTTAGTTCTGCCCCACCAATTATTTGCTTTCTTGGGACTATCTAAGAGAACATGAATAAGCATTATCACATCTCTCTGTTTCTCTATAAATATAATTCCATCTACCTTTAGAGAAAACTTCTGCTTTTGAGCTCACTGTCCAGGCTATGTTTATAAACAAATGGCTACTTCTCAGGTCTTTCATCTTCAGATGACTCCTTCTTCTGCAGGTGACCCCTGTTTCTGCAGATGACCACACCCCAGAAATATTATGCCTCTCCACAGATGTTATGCAGAGTTCTGTCTGTGACAACCTCAGCTGTAGGCAGATGAACTTCATCCATGATGCACTGTGTTTTGGCCATACTTTGGCCCAGTTTCAATAGGGTAAGTGAATTTTATTCTCTAGAGAAATTATTCCAGGGTTTGCAGATTGCAGCACGTTCACAGGAGATGGGACTGCAGTATTGTTAATCTGAAGCTGACCAGAGGGTTCTCCTTACCAAAATCCCAACCCAAGCTTTGCTCATTATTGTCTCTACATTGAATACAAAGGTTGGTGATTTCTAACACACATTCCTGAGCTGGCATTTAGAGAAGAACACGACTTAACCTGCTGTTAACTTCTCTGGTACCAGCACACGTTCCTTCTGCACTGCCTTTTGGAGGCATCTGACCATCTCTACTGCATGTGTGGGGAATACAAAACCCTGACCTGGCCACTCGTGGTGATATACATTTGGAATCAAAACCTAAAGTTTTATCCATTCATACCCTTCGGTCTAGAGGTCGTAGGATACCACGTAATGGCCTTGAGCAGAGTCATTGCATACCAAACCTTCCCTATAAATTCCTTTTAATTGGATAACAGCCCTGGGCAAAGCATTAGGTAGTGAGGAAATGTAAGTTGGCAGCTTGGAGGCACCAGCCCCTTAAAACCTACCAGTGATCTCATGAAAAGTTATTTAACAAAATACAGCGTGGAAAAAAAATAAAACATTTCTGTTGTTGCTGGCAGTCTTGACTGAAAGCCAAAGTTCTACAATGGTTTTCTCGCTGCTGGGAATAAAAATTGCTGTCCACAACTGTCAGAACTTTGTTTTGTAACAGCTTTCTAGAAGAACCTAATTCTACAAATTTACATAGAAATACCTTCATGTTGAAGGTACAAATCTTTTGTTAAGGGTCATTGCTAATTAATAGGTCGTCTTTAATAAAGATTAGCCCATTTTTGCTATGCCCAGTGGGTAAATATTGGGCACACCACCCTCTCTAATATCCTCTATTACTGCACTTATGACCATTTATAATTCAGAAGCCCTACATCCAAAGCACACTTATTCCTGCTATTAATCATTCACCAGCCTTTGATAAAATGTTAAAATACCATCCCTCTACATAAAGACTGACCAGCAGATTGACAGATCAGGTCAAATGGAGCTGGTAGCAGGAGCTCACACCTCACTAGTTGTAATGAGATGATTGAGGTGTAAAAGTTGACTTTGACAAATGAGTTTGAGAATCAGAGGTGGATGGAACAAGTGCATCCTTTGGCTGGTTATTTCTACCTAAAGAAACTGATGTTTCTAAGTTTTCATGGTCCAACAGATGCAGGGATTCTATGATTCTGTGATATGATTCTATGATATTCCCATGGTTCTATTCTGAACTGTGTTTTACTTCCTGACTTGGCTCAAACTGTTCTTTATGTTCCTGGTTTACCCACTGATGTTTCTCCTGTCAAGCATGGGTATCACAGCAATCTTCTCCCAAAAGACAAGCATCAGAACAGGAAAAAATGGTCTCAAGTTGTGCCAAGAAAGATTGAACATTAGGAATAATTCCTCCACTAGAAGTATTGTCAAGCATTGAACGAGGCTTCAGTGGTGGAGTCAATATTCCTGGAGGGATTTAAAAGCTGTGTAGATAT
Organism: Anomalospiza imberbis; assembly: GCF_031753505.1. NCBI lineage: Eukaryota > Metazoa > Chordata > Aves > Passeriformes > Viduidae > Anomalospiza > Anomalospiza imberbis. The sequence goes on from NC_089683.1 coordinate 4,515,080, forward strand.
GGCACATGGGGACATGAGCTGGTGATGGGTTTGGCAGTGTGGGGGGATGGCTGCCCTCACTGACCTTAAAGATCTTTTCCAACCTTAATTATTCTTTGATTCTAACAGTCACTTCACCCACGCTGACCATTAGAAGTGTCCAAGGCCAGGCTGGATGAAGCTTGGAGCAGCCTGCTCTAGTAGTAGATGTTCCTGCCTATGGGAGAGGGTTGGAACAAGATGATCTTTAAGCTCCCTTCCAACACAAACAATCCCGTGATTTTATGATGACAATCAAGGACGCACAAAGTCAGCAAGCGCTTTACAAATCCTCCACCCTTTTCCCCCCTGTATCTCCCAGCTGCGCCGAGATTTAAGCCCCATTTCTGCAGAACACTCAACTCCTTGCTGTTAATTTCGAGGCCGACTGACAGAGCTCAGCTTGGATCTGGTGCCCGTCGGGAGCCGGGAAGCAGTTTCCACTCACAGATCACACATCGCTGAGTGATGCTCGGAGACCCCCTCGCTCCCGCGGCCCCGCGCCCTGCGAGGTGACATTAGCGCTGGGTAATGATGTGTAAATGTGTCAGAACTGTGCCACCTAGTGAAATCGCTGCCTCCTTCCCCGGGTGAAGTCACACTGCTCGCTCCACAGCAAGCCCCGATATAATTAGCGTTAATTTGGTTTCTCGGTAGCTGGCTGCGGCACAGCTCCCTGCTCAGCCACTCTCTGCTTCTCCTGGAGACTCTGCTTGGTGTAATCAGAGATTCATTAGGGATTTGTTTCCTCCTTTTCTGATTGCAAAAGAATTTTTTTTTTTAATATATTTTATAAAATATATTTTCTGCATAACAGAACTAATCTAAAATGGAAAAAAGGCTTTGGTAGGGAGCAAGTTATTAATGACGTGCTAGTTTTTCTATACTTAACAGCTACTGCTGACTGTCAATTTTTGGACACTTTTTTCCTTCATTATACAGTGCAAATTCCTTTCTATAAGAATATTTTTCTTTTGACAAAGTTTCCATTTCCAAAAAATGTTGATTCTGTTTCTTATTGCCAGCTCCTCCTATTTCAAAAGCCTTTAAAGCAAAGTTCCATGTTTCATTTGGAAATATCCATTAAAACTATGGTGTATCCTGTAAAAATTGTGACATTGAAATAAACTACTTCTGGTTGATTCAAATCAGTTTTGGGGAATTATTTTTTCTTACTTTATTGTTATTATTTTTCCTGTGTTTCTTGAGATTTTGTCCATTTTTTGGTGAATACAATGCAATAAAAGTTTAAAAAATCATATTATATTTTTTGGTTAAAAAACTATTTCCAATTAACCTTCCTGGTAAGAGTCAGTGCCAGCAATATTGATATATTCTGTATAACCCTCCTCATTTTTGACACAGTGCGATAGTGAGCAGAGAGAGAAAATGTCCAATTAATTAATCAGAGAGAAGATTTTAAAGAAAGAGAATGTTTTACTTCTTTTTTAAAATTGCTTTTCAGGTTTTTGTTTGCTTTGCATAAAGCCTTATCACATAGAAGGAGTCATTGCATTGAGATATTGTGGAGGCTTAAATGACTAGTAAAAGCAAAACCAAACCAAGCAGACCAAATTCAGAAAGGTTAATCACATAATCACAAAATAATGGATACTCTACATTGGAAAGGATCTTTGGAAACCAATTCTTTGCTAAAGTAAGGTGAAAATGGCTGTCCTAAATTCCTGTTTTCCTTCAGTCGGTAGCATTCAGTGCGAGTGGTGATTACCTTAGACATTTCCAAATCTTGGTGGTCTCCTGCTTTAACACTTTTTGAACATCACAATGTCCAGAATTCAGGAGATTCCAATGCAAATATCAGGAATCATATCCAATAAAACTCAGCACTACTTTGCTGAATGCATGAACCTAACTGAAAAAAAAAAAAAATACATGTTATTGTTGACTTAGAATGCTTCTATTTGGGCAAGATATGTGCATTTAACTGCAGGCTTCTCCACAGGAGCTGGTCACCCTTGACTCCTTTTATAGTCATTGCAAAGCAATTGGCACTAGAAGTGATTCATCTCAGCTTAGAGTAGGTGCCTAAAATAGGTCAGATGAATCACACTCTGGTAGAATCTCTTTCCTTACTGACTGGAAAGGAAATCTAGGATTGACCTCTTTACACTGCTCTCATTTTGAAATTTGGGAAAAATTTCCTATTTAAAATTTCCTGGGGTTGAAATTGCTGAAATTGCAAAAATACCACATTCTGCATCCTCAAAGTCTGAGTCATCCTGAAACATTCTCGTTGAAAATATGGTTTATATTTTAAAAAACTTAAGAAGGTATGCATTGAATTGACAGGTAGCATTGAATTTAGCTATATTGATACACGTAGCTGTTTAGTTTAATATTAAGGTCTTCCACTTGTTTTTTCAGTATCTATTTAACTGTTTTCTAAATGAGGTCAAAGTCTTTATTACCATTTTAGGGACATGGAAACTGTGGGACAGAGGGTTTCCAGAATCACAGAGAAGAAGTTTGAAGGGTTGTCTGGAGGTCCACCTGAACAAATTATCACAACCACTAGACCACGTCCAGCCGAAGTTTTGTCCTACAAGTCTTAAAATCTTCTGAGGACAGAATTTCTATGAGGTCTACTGGCCCCAGTTCCAGTGCTGAAAAACCTCATAATGAAAACCTTTTCCTGACATCCAGTCTGAACCTTCCAAGCTACAATCCATGGTCTCAACTGTTGTATCTATACACAATGGAGAAGTGTTTTAGTCTTTTTTGTTTGTAGCTACTTGTCAAGTCAACATGGGTTTGTATTAGATTGCTCTCAGACTCCTTTTTACCATTCTAAATAAGAGCTGCCTCTGCAAAGTCTCCTTGTTGGTAATTTTCTCTAAAGCCTTTATAATTTAATTTCTCTGTGTACAACTGGAACAGGAACCCCAAACAGGACATGATGTCCCAGAAGTTACTTCAGCAGATGAATGAAAGAGAATAGAATAGAATAGAATAGAGTAGAATATTTAAGTTGGAAAGAATTTGCAATAATCATCCAGCTAATCCATCCTGACCATATCAGGGCTGACCAAAATTAAAGAACGTTGTTAACGCCCTTGTCCAAATGCTGACAGGCTTCGGTTATCAACCACCTCTTCAGGAAGCCTGTTCCAGTGTTTGATCTCTCTCTTGGAAAAGATGTGTTTTCCAGTGTCCAGTCTAAACCTCCCCTGGTGCAGCAATGAATCATTCCCAGACCTCCCATCACTGGATACCAGGGAGAAGAGCTCATATTCACCTCCAGAATGCACTGACTGGCTCATAGCTCTCTGGCTTCTCCTTAGTATCTTTCTTGAGGATTGGAAAAGAATTAGTCTTTTCCAGTCAGCAACACATCAGCTGACACTTTTAGTATCTTCAAGTGCATTCTACCTGATCCCATGTATTTAACTGAATTCCCCCGAGTAGTGCCTTGTCTGTTCCATCCTCACTCCTGGTTGCCCCTCTCCCTGCCACGCTGCGTCAACACACCCAGTGGTCTGGAGCCATCTGGACTTCTGAAAACTGATCCTGAGAAGGCCTTTTGCACTTCAGCTTTTTCCACTCTGCTGATAATAAATCAGGAGTTCCCCTGCATCCAGCAGTCGACTTTCATTTCTCCAGAACTTCCTTCTGCCACCAGCACACCTGTGGATTCCCTCCTCTCTGTTGTTGTTCTTCTCTGTCTTAGTGCCAGCTGGGCTTTGTCTTTTCCTTTCATCCCTAAGAGCACAAACAAAGCTTTGATGCTCCTCCGTTGTTTCTCTTCCTTATTTTTGCTTTCTCTGTGCTCCCTTCTAGCACTTTAGCTCATCAAGAAGTTCCTTGATTAGCCAGGCAGTCCTGATGAATTTCTTGCTCTTCCTGCACACACAGAACATTTATTCCAGAGTTCTTTGGTGAATTTTTTTTAGAAGCATGGCAACTCCCCACAGCAGCTCCCTCTTCTCTGGCTGCTTGCAGGAGTCTGTACAGCACTTTTTACTGACATAGTTTGTTCACCAGAAACCCACTGTTCTGACTCTGGGAGCACCTTCCCCAGCCTTCTTCCAGATCCTGCAGCCTTACTGAATCACTGCTGTCCCAACTTTTATGTCTGGCATGTTTACCACCAGCTCTTCCCAGCTGATGACCAGCAGGGCTAGCAGAGAACTGGCCCTGCTTTTCCTTTCTAGAATTTTAATCACTGAATATCATACCCAAAGCCACCCAGAGTCAAGAATATAGTCTATTTTTATTTTGCTTTCTGTTTTGTCTTAAATAAAAATGTTCCACAAATATGTGCAAGCAACGAGCAGTTAGGAAGTCTCTGAAGACATCTTCCCATCTTTGTGCCTTATTTGCTGGAGAAGATGGTTAAAAAACATCTTATCTTACTTGGGAAAAATAGCTGTACATTTGCCAAGGTCAGCAAGATGCAAAGCAATTCGCTGAGGGCTATATTCTCCTCTCTGATCCATTCTGCCAATTTCCACTTCATATTCAGCACTCTGTCCACACATGGGCCTCCTAAGGATGTCAGCAAGAATTCCACAACCACAAGAGAAGAGCTGGGCCCTTCAAAACTTAGTTGCTCAAGTTAAAACCACCTCAGGGCAGTTTTGACTCATGCATTTAGGTCCTTTGACTGATGCATTCGGTTCCTTTTGATAAAATTATATGTATTCACAAGCTGCTGTTTGGTCTGTCAGGACAGAAGAAGTATAAATAAAAGGAACATAGAGCTGGAATGGGTTGCTGGGATCAGAATCTTGCTCACTCTGTAACAAAGGCAAGCAGATCATATGGTGCCTTCATATCTTTATCAGGTTCCATCTTCAGCCAGATTTTAGCTGTGTCCTAGTGGTCTTACTGAAATGTAGTTCCAGAGTTTAATTTTCTTGGTGGTTTGGAACTTAATTTTCAGCCTAAAATGATTGTTTGCTTGTTTGTAAGCAGTTGTTTCTTTGCCAGCTTTGTCTATTTGTTTAAACAGCATTTCTCCCATTTTGCCATCTTATTCTCTTCTCTCTTCTGTGATGTTACTCCTTCAAAACCTTTTCTGCAAAACTAATGCTGCCCTGCTCTTCTTGCCTCTTTCCATGTGTTAGTTTCCTTCTCCTTGTTAGCTACAGTGTCCTTTTTTCCCATCTCTTCCAATCTGAAATCTTTTAACTTGAGTGTATATGAATGACCTGTGTGAGGCACATTTCTGAGTCCAGGCAAATAATAAAGCCTTGTCCTTCTTAAAACATGTTAAATGTCTTGCTGGACAACCCAACCTTCCTAAACCCTCAATTTTCTTCCTATTGTCAACGCGGTTCTATTGCTGCTCCTTCTCTTTCCTCTGCTTTGCTCAGCCCCTCCTTCTTTGCCTTCTCTGGACACATCCATCCTGCCTATTTTTTTTCCTTTACTGATATATATTTTAAAAAGGAAAGTACCCATGTATTTATTTGTAAAGAAAAACACACAATAGTATTAATAATGTAAGAAGAGAAGAGGAGAGAAGAGGAGAGGAGAGGAGAGGAGACGAGACGAGACGAGACGAGAGAAGAGAAAGAAGAAAAGAGAAGTGATCATCTAGTCCAGCTGAAGAATGACTTGATTTTAGGTCCTGCTGTCTTGGTTCACCTTGAGATTCATCTTTGTTCATTGCCACCCTTAGCACCATGTCTGAATTAGATCAGTAACTTTTTGGATACTGCTTGCTTGAAGATACAGCTCTGATTCTGCAAAGAGGTAATTGTGATACACTGAACCATAATAAAGTCTGCTTTCTCTGTACCTGTTATCCAGCTGTGGCCTAAACAGGGCTTTTTAGAGAAGGAAAGAGAAGAAACTGTGGTCAGCCAGCATGAAGAATGCCATCTTTCCCAAAGGCAACTTCATTGCTGCTATCTCTATTGTTTCTTCTTCCTTCTTCCTTGTCTTTCATGAACTATTCCTCTTCCATAGATCTTGCTGGTTTCTCCACACCTGCATCAGGCCTTCACCATGTCCCACCTCTCTGTCCCTGCCTCCACACCCTGTCATCATAGAGTTATTTAGGTTGGAAAAGCCCCTAAGATCATCCAGCCCAACTGTTCTCTCAAACCTGCCATGGCCCCCATGAAATCCTGTCCACATGGCTTTTAAATCCCTACACGGACAGTGACTCCGCCACTGCCGTAGGCAGTCTTTTCCAACATCTGACCATCCATTTGGTGAATAACAAAAATATTCCTAATATCCAATTTAAACCTCCTCTGGTGCAGCTTGAGGCAATTTCCTCTTGTCCTGTTGTTTGCTAGAGCCTTCCCAGCAAACAAAGAGGCAGAAGCACTGTCTGAAATCTTTTTGTATCTCTTCTCATGGTTTTTTCACCACTACAGCAGACACAGCTACAGGTCACACAGAGAGTGAAGAAGAACAAGAGTTGCTATTTACATGTCAGAATAACTAATAGGAACATTCCTGTGACTACTTCAAAGGAACTTCTCATTCATTATCTTCATTATTAAATGCTTCAGTGCTGCTAAGAAGGAGGGCAGGTTAATTGGAAAAATTATGTTTGAACTTTATAAACAGTGCAAGCATGAAACTCATCATTTTAATAAGTGTTATCATCTCCTGGATCTAATAGATCTTAACTGATGCGTGCTATTGTTAAGTTTAATTTAAGAAACTGTCCCTAGAGATGTTTTTGAAATCAATGGGAGACATGTTCTTAAACAATGTTAGAAATATTTGATTTACCTACATCCTTGCTGCCGAACCAGTTTACTGAATAAAGCAGCAGAGAAAAATCTGCCACTTTGCCTTCTCATATTTCATGCAAAAGGAAATGGGAAGCTATTTAACCCAATATGTTAAAATATCAAGTCATCCATCAGTGCAATTCAGTCACCTCTGAAGCAGCTGTGTAATACTGCAGAGCAATGCTTGAAACAGGGACATGTTAACCAGATCCAAATAAATTACTGCATGAAATTAACCCTTTTCTCTTTCTGAGAATTAATTAAAAGGTTGGCTTTGTCTGTCATGCTGCTGCTTCATAAGGATTTAAATAATAGCAAAGCATGACTCTAGGTTGTCCCCTTTAACGATTCACTTATTTTTTTAGGAAATGAGGTTGTCCATCTCAGCCCCAAGCACATGGCTGTCGCACCTCTTTTGGCTGCTCAGGTGCTGAGCAGTGGACACCAGACAGAGGAAGTCACCTGAATGGGGTGACACATGTTTTGAGAAGAGTGATAAGCTGAAAAATCTCAGGAATCAGATGGGCAAGGCCAGGCATCTTAACAAACAGGACTTGTGGGTTAATGTGTACTCTTTACAGGGATTTTTTGGTAGGGACTTGTGTACCTGCAGCCACTCAGTAAATCTTTCCACGGGCACAACAGAAGTGAGGGTGATTCCACCTTTTGAGGGCAATGAGTTGTGCTATAAACCAGCACAGAGCTGGTAAGACAATGTGGGGAAAACAGCTTGGAGATGTGACCATAAGTTAAAAACACAGTTTTCTTGTTTTTCAGTAATTCCCTTCTGAAGTAAATCACAAATATGCCTAATCACCAGATGACTAATACAAAATCAAAGCTCATCTTTCTTGAAAGAAGGCCTTCAGGAGGGCAAGTAAAGTGCAATATCTGGAAGTTCATGCATTCTGAGGAGTCAGGCCTCAAGAAGCATGAGGTCATTTTAAATCCTTAAATGAAGAACAGATTTCACAATCCTTAATAGCAGAGTAGGTTCCAGGTCCATTTTAGTTGCCTTCTGGATTCTGAGCCTTTAGTGTAACCCACATAAAAATAATGCCCTAAATCTGTTATTTGCAAGCAGAAAAGCCAAATAATTGGTTCTTGTATAAAATATGTCTGAGCTCTCTTGGTACTTTGGACAGGAAGCTTTTGGAAGACACCAAACTCAAAATCTGTTAAGACCAATGTCTAATTGTCATCTGAGATTACTCCTAGATCCTCAGTAGTACCACATGCATATCAGGTGATGATTAAATAAAATTTTAAAAAGAAGAAAAGAAAAATCATTATAGACAAATGCCACAAATTCTTTGTTAAGGAAATGTAGAAAAGTGTTTGAATGTTCACAGTTAGAAAGTTTTGGGTGATCTTGTCCAAAAGTTCAAAGGACATATCCATGGGTTCCCTTGTAACTGAAGAAATATGGTTTTACACTGCTTAGAAAGTCAAAATTGACTTCTTTAAATTCAGAAAAAAGGCATGAAAGTGTCCTAAATTAGTTGTCACTGTTGAAAGTTCTGCCTTGACAATGGACATGCTCAGCTCTTTGTTGTGGACAAAATAAAAATGGGTCTAAATGGTTTTAAACTAAAAAAGCATTCCCTCCATGAGTTTCTGCATTCAATATCTATAGCCTAGACAAAGAAAATTTCTCATCAGATTTTGAGCTTCATTTTCATGTTAAATAGAATGTCTATGCCACAATGTTTATCCTATTAATGTAACCATTATGGAATAATAGGGATGGTTCCCTTCCAAGCAGAAAGAATAACTCTGCCACTGCATAAGGAAGGAGTGGCCTAATCTGGCCAGTTTGGGCATCTGTGCTGAAATCTGTTTGGGTTGACTTTTACTGCTCACTATGACCTTGCTGTGTGGGAAAATATCAGCCATCTGAATTCATCCTGAACCAACCTTCCACCAAATGCCATGCCTTGGAAACATGCACCATAACACCCTGCAAAAGAGTGGGCAAAAGATGAGCTGGTTCAGCAGCAGGGACTGGCATTTAAAGCTCAATGGAAAGGAAAATAAATGAGGGGATGTAAGCCAAAAAAAATACCAGCCTTTAGCTTTGGTCTATTTTGATTTCTTTAGCAAAAGTTTAAGATCCCACTGTAGAACACTGAATGATCTGCAGAACTCAGTGTAAGCAGGGAAGGGAACAGCTCTCCAGAGTTGCTCCTTCACCTGATTAAGGTGCTTTAGAGGACCAAGGGAAGCAATTTTCATACAGGTTTATTTCCATTCCAGAAATGCCATTATGCCACAAGGGGGTAGGGGTGTTCTGTTTAAAACCTTGCAATGTTTTCCTACAGTCCCAGCATTTAAACGGCAACAGTGTTTGGTATTATAAAAAGCAACACAGATTGAACATGCACAGACATTTTCTATACCATCTGCATTTCAACTATTGCTTTCCTTATAATTAACATCTGTTCATAGATATCAATCTGAGCAGCAAGGATGAAGTTATTTAAGAACTGTCTATCTTTCAGCCTGGTGTGTTCCTGGGGATGGCTCTGGAGGTGGAGAATGGGTTACCCCCAGGAAAGGGGATTCGGTTACAAGGAGCACCTTTCATTAATCTAAACAGATTGCCAAGGGCTTGGCAGCACCAAAATGGACACAACTGGATCTCATCAGAGAAAGTGCCCCTCAAGCACAGAAAAATTCAATAGCATTGGTGGGGTTGGTGGGGTGTGTGCACTCAGTCATTGGGAAAAAAAAAACAGCCAAGAAAATACAGATAAAAGGCCACAGGTGATCCCTGTAGATGGATATTCCAGAGGACAATGCAATCATGTGTTCTTTTTGACTTATCTGTTAAGAGGAAAATTTAAATTAATGTTTTAACCTTTTAATTTTGGTTCACTCCATATGAACCTGAAAAAGTCTTGGGAATATTGTGGTGGAAGAGGATGTGGCACCTGGATATAGAGATAATCTCTCTCCTTAGTTTCTTACACTGTCCAGGAGATAAAAGCACAGAACACAAATTCAAGGCAGGATGGAGAAATGCAGCTGAGACCGGATAGATATTTTAAAATTCCCAGAATTACTGCTTGTTGACATGTGATATCACAGGGTTAACAGGACCCACCTGCAGCCAGCTTTCTGCTCCCCCATTTCTTCTGGAAAACAACCAGTTGAAAACCTTCAGTACTCTTCTAGTGAGACATCACACAATATTCCCCCAGCCTTTTTCAGCCAATAGTGTCCAAAGAATTTTTTTTGCCCTGATGAGTCACACACATCATAAGAATGGGATAAATATGTCTTTTCATATATCTTTTTTCTATAATACAAATTTATTACCCTTGAGTTTGTCTTATTTTACAGCACTTTCCACAACTACTTCTTTCAGCCATGAAGAAAAAGCAAGCTTAATTTCTGAAATACTTAAGGGAATTAGTTGTCTTTTCTACACTTAAAAAATGTCCTTTATTTCTCTTTTTTTTTTTTTTTTTTTTTTTTTTTTTTTAAGAAAAAGCAAAATAAAAATGGGTCATCAATACTAACATAAAGAGTGTTACTTCCTTTTAGTTTTATATGACTGTGGGTTGATGGAGTTGTCATCCTTCAGAGGGAATGACATGTATTTTTCTTTTCCACAAGTGGTCCTTAAAATTCATAACCTCACCTGTCTCTGCCAGGAGATAGATTTATCTCCTCCTATTGCCACGAGCATAGTCTGGGGTGGAGGAAGGATGAGAGTGACTTAAGCAGGAATAGGAAGTGAGAAATATTCAGGCCAGTCTAGTCTTGTGGTAGACTGCAGCCACATCACCTAATCCATGTCACCTGCAGATCTCACCACCTGCTTCCCCAAAAACTCTCCTAGCATGAGTCGTGACATGGGAAAAATGGGACCCTACTGCCAACCAAATCCTATCATCTTTCTGCTCTTGGGAGAGTCCAGGCCCTGGACCATTCACTGGGGATATTCTTTGGTCCCAAGAAAGTTATTCCATATCACACTGAAAGGAAGCAAAACAACCTTCAGGGACTACAAATAAAAGATCCCTTTTTAAAAATTCCTTTAGGACCTGCCCTCTCAAAAAATCTTTCTTAGGTCGCAAAACTTCAGTAAGGAAATGCACAGGAAAAGAAGCACTTTCATTTAGAGGAGGAAGAACTTCGAACATCTGTTTTGTAGAAGATAATTTGCTTTTTAAAAGATATTTTTGTCATTTAGCTGGAGAAAAGTGGAATTTTTTTCAGAAATTTTTTGGCATTAACCATCTGATTTTCTACACTAAATTTGAGACCAAATCAGAGCTATATCAGTTTTAGTGGAATTTTCTTTTCCAGCATGAGAAATTGGATCATTTTATCAGCATTTCTCAGCTCAGATGCAAAGACTGAGGTAGGGCATAGAGACTGGAGGTAAATAAGAGGAAGAAACATGAAAAACAGATTAATCCAAAACATTAAACAGAAATTAGTGAGGAGAACTTTTAATGGATTTTTTTTAAGTGTGAAAGTAGCTCTTCAGCAAAAGCAAAATTTTCTTTTTACAAATGTTGATGGCATTTGCTGGAGGGAAGATGTGAGGGGGGAAAATGAAACAGAACATTGTCTGTTCACCCCCATCCAAGTTGTCTGGCATCCAGACCCTCTGCTCAGCACGAGCAGTTTTGTCCTGGAAAAAAGAAAAAAAAAAAAAAGAAAAAAAAGAAAAAAAGACCAACAACTTCCAGCTATGCTCCAGGAGGAATTTCATATGGAGCTAACTAAGAGAAATCGGCATCTCAAAGCTGCTTTGGTCCTGCAGGCGAGTGGGGTAATAAGTGACAGATCCAGCGGGCGGCGAGGGATGGAGCGCGGAGCAGAGGCAGGTGCTGCAGTCACTCTCCTCCCTGCCAGGAAACGCGGGAAGAATGCATGACCAATTCGGTTTCAGAGCAGAATACTCTCTTTAATGGACAGAAAACACTAACCTTTTATTTTTTTCTCTTCCTCTCCCTCTTTTTTTTTTTTCCCTATTTTTTTTTTCTCAGATTTAACCCTTTGGAAGGACAAAGGACAAAGCTGACATCTCTGCACCACCTATTTTTACCCTTCGAAGAGTTTCCTTGTCACCTAGAATCCTGGACAAATGCACTGTTGTGAGAAGATAAATTAAACATCCTGAGAGGGTCGGATTATCTGAGTGAGATGAAATCAGGCTAAAGGATCCAAAATACTCCACCTGGTTTTTTTTCTGACTTGCTGCAAACCCAGCAGGAATTGTTTGGCTCTGACAGGCACTGCTGGTATTTAATATTTTGGCTACAGATGATCTCAAAGGAGGAGAATCTTCAGCTAAGAAGGGAAATTCTGGAGTGGTCCAACACCAAGGGAAAAGCTGAAATAATCAGATTTTGGTTCAACATTTAAATTAAACACTGCTGACAGCAAGGACCCAGGTGCTTGGTGCAGGATCAAACCTTGAAGTGGCTGAGACCCATGAAATAATTTCGTTGTCATCAATCCCAGTCACCACCAGTGATGTTGATTTCAGTGTCCCTGCCTGGGAATACATGTACCTTTTCCAAAATATATGCAGAATAAAGTTAACTTGTAGGTTACACGAAGGAGATGTAACCACAGTGCAGCCGAGCAGATTTACACACCAGTAAAACACACAGACCTATCCAAAAATTAAATAATTTAATTCCTAGCTTGACTGTTTGTTCCTAAATACGGATTTAAGCATTTGGAAAATGCCACAAGGTATAATACCATTATACTAAGGGGGGTTTTTTCGCTTGTGGTAAACTTTGAGTTAATGTGAATTAAATGTGTGGTCTGCTTAAAAGTCTCCCCTCTACATCCCACAAGCGTACACTGAAAATTATACTTTCACCTACAGTGTACTCAGTTTCTCAGTAGGTGAAATAAAGGACCAAAACAAATAAAAATCACTGTAAGAAAAAGATAAATTTTATGAATCAGTAGTTTGAAATATAGCCTATGACAAACCCATGATATTTTAAACACAGAAGAATGACTTCACCAGGATTTATTTTTTGAAAGCCCTTGATTTATACAAACTCCTATTTTTTGAGGTTTGGATTCTACAGTGAGAGGAAAGAAAATATTTTCCTGTTTGTGTGTGCACATGCACGTTTTTTAATATAAATTATACAGTTTTGGTTTATGTGTGGGTAGGCATATGCATATGCATAGGCATATGTATAGTGCAATTCACAGTTTTTAGGATTTTAAAAAATAAGTGGTTCATAGCTGTGCTTTAAAATAAACTGGTTTGATTTCCCATATTTAGATAAAAAAATAAAATAAAATGAGGGACTAATGAAATTAATGGTTGTTCAAATCAGGGACATTTAAAAAGCACACATTTCTTTTCCTAGGGTATGAATTGTATTCAGTGTTTGCAGCACAAGCCTGTAGGATAAATAATGTAATGGGTTTGGTGATTTGATACTAAAAGCAGAACAAAATCCTACAGATGTAGCCTCATTTTTCTCCACACTCCAACTGCTCACTTTTTTTTTCAATTGCATATTTTGTACAGTTAAGAGAAAAAAAAATCAAATTCTTTGTCTAGGAGAACCAATTTCTACCCTAAGAGGTACTTGCATATAACTATAGGAATTTTGGAAAGTGAAAAAATGAAACAGAAGACCAGTGACTGTGTTTAGGTTTTTTTTTTTTTTGTGATTTGAGATTAAATTGACAGCTGATATCTTTTGACTTTTATGGGTTTTATCCCTTCAGTAAAAATCCCTTTAACTTTTGCACATTTTGTGCACCAGAGCCTGATATGCAAAAGCTCCAATTCTCATTGGCACCAGGGACAACACCAGAGTTCTAATGGGATTTTCAGAAGTACCTCAGTGCCTAACTTTTGGGTTTGGGTGCTTGAATATCTTGGAGGAAAAGAATAAACCTGTCCAGCACTCCCAAAGAATTTTAAGTACATGTAACCACTGTTCAAGCCCTCTTTTAGAAAACTGAATAATGGAAAGATACCATCAACCATCAAGCAAAGATCATCATAATTTGTTACTTTCCCCATGAGTGCTTTCCCCCACTTTAATAAAATCAGAGCAACTTTCTCTAAGCAATGTAGAAAACATCTCAGTTCTCCTAAAACTATTCAGGCTGATGTTGAGACAGGGGTTTGACACAGGATCAGGTATGCCATGGTGAAATAAATTCGCATTTTTCAGCTAGATGGCAGGAACTGAAAGCAAGAGTACCACTCCATGCTTTGCCAGGCATCTGCCATGGGTTGTGATCACACTCCCAAATTCTGCTTGGGACAAACTGCTGCTCCATGTCCAAGGAGGACGGTGCAGCCGTCCTGCTGTCCTGGGTTTGGTTGTTATCAACCCCAGGTTTTGGGCATCTTAGTGGGACACATAACAGGGAAACCTAAAAACTCAGATGATGGTAAATGAAGAGATAAGAGGTACCAACAAGTTTTGCTGCTGTTTGGTACTGAAAAAAAAATAGAGAATGAATCCAGGCATGCCTTCCTCTGCATCCTCCACAGAACAGAGTTATGAGAGCAAATTCACCTGTTTTCCAGATGAAGACAAAAACTCAAGCACTGGTAAGCCCAAATATATTTTCAGAAGAGCATGTAACTTCCCACCAACTTTGGAGGCAAGTTAAAGTAATGCAAATGAGGGGAATCTTGGAATTATTGAGGAAATGTTTTTCATTTTTATTATTATTGTAAAATGCTGATGACTCAAACTGGAGCGAGTCTTGGGAAGATTGTTTCCAACACACTTACCTTTCTAGCTGCCATTTTTAAGACCCAAAATATGCACTAAATGTCCAGCTCTGAGTCTTCTAAAAAGAAAGAGGGTGGAAAAATATCTCTGTTTTATAAGAAATCATTTTTCTGGCTTGGAATTTCAGTTGGTTTGAACTTTAACCAAAGATAGAATTAAAAGAAGATGAGAAACAAGGGATGGAGGCAGGGGACAGGGGAGGGGAAGGAAGGAAGGAAGGAAGGAAGGAAGGAAGGAAGGAAGGAAGGAAGGAAGGAAGGAAGGAAGGAAGGAAGGAAGGAAGGAAGGAAGGAAGGAAGGAAGGAAGGAAGGAAGGAAGGAAGGAAGGAAGGAAGGAAGGAAGGAAGGAAGGAAGGAAGGAAGGAAGGAAGGAAGGAAGGAAGGAAGGAAGGAAGGAAGGAAGGAAGGAAGGAAGGAAGGAAGGAAGGAAGGAAGGAAGGAAGGAAGGAAGGAAGGAAGGAGAGAAAAATTGAATCAGTGTTGACAACTCAATCCTGGACAATTCAATCCAAGTGATTTGTTTATTTGTCCAGGAGTGGTGTCAGGACAGAGGTGAACCTCTGTGAGCAGCTGGTCCTGTGCTGCAGGACTAGCTGATGCCTCAACCTGGGAGTCCAAGGCAGGGAGTTAAAGGAACAAGAGGAACCACAGCTTCCTCTCCTAATGCCCTGACAGTGACTGCCCTGGCCTAAGGGATCACGGTTTCCCAGGACAAGTCAGAAGTTTCCTGGGGTTTGTAAAAACTTCCTTTTAAGTCCCTCAGTCCCATTAATCTCAAACTTTTGTATGAGAACACTGTTTGAGGAATCCAAACGGGATCACCTGGTGATCCATGTCCAGGCCTGGAGGTGAGTTTTCATCTCCCAGAGCTGTGGCAGCTTTCTCTTAGTGTGTGTCTTGCTCCCTCCTCCTGCCCTGCTCAGCCCTAATCCTCTCCAGAGCTCTAACTAGAGGGGTGCCCTTCTTGATCCAAAGCCTACTTGCAATAGCAATGATCAAAATGACTTTATCTTGCCTTAAATAATCTCACATGGGTTCTCACAATCCAGCTCTGTTTTCATTGTTCAAATCCATAATATCGGGCTGGAGCAACTCCTCAACAAAGCTGCTCTTTCCTGACCCCTTGACATCTTGAGCAAGGAATATAATGACCTCCATTGATTCTGCTGCTGGTAGCAAGAGTGAAGGGGAAGAGGTTTCCCATTTCCTCCCCAGCGAGGCTTCTGCTTTGGTGGAATTGCTAAAGGATTTTGTTTTCTGTCCAAGAGAGTCTTTTGCTGGTGCCAGGGTTGCGTGCGGGAATAAAAACAAGGAACAGAGGCAAGGGGGAGAGAAGTAATTGAGATGAGGGAAGGATTTGCTCCGTGCAGGATTTGCTCCATGCAGGATGTCCATCTGTTTGGAGACAGATAGAGCTGGGGTGAATCTCATTTTGTAGAATGGCTACAGCAGACACAGGCTACAAGGGGAGAGTGCAGCACAGGGAGAGTGAATTTACTGTTCATTCTGGCAACTCAGGCTTTACTCAGGGGATTCAAGAGAGGTGGAAATCACATCCCTGACCTTTAATGGCAGAGCTGGGAGAATGGGCATCCTTCAGGTTAATCTGCAGGGGGTTTGGATATGGAATTCTTGACAAAAAGGTCTCTGCAGTATGTGATGAACCTCTCTAGAAGGTAATAGAAGCTGCTCATACCCATCTGTGCTGTCACCCCTCTAGGACACACCACCAGCAGCAAACATACCCAGGATCTGCACCCTCACAACACCCTCTGTGAGCACAACTCATGTTCAGGTAACAACACCTACTTGATGGAAACATAGAAGTGAGCGAAGATTAACAAAACATAACTAGTGGAGGAGCTGGGTATACTCTCACTCTATATGTTTTAGCAGCTAAAAATAAACCCACATTAAAGTAGGTGATATATTTTTATAGCCTTTTAAAGGAAGTCTCAGGCAGACTGAATGAAATAAGGAAATCTTGCTATAAATGCAAAATAGGTCCACAGTTTTTTCTTGGATGTTTTTTGTTTTTTTCTTTTTTTTTTTTTTTAATATATCTCTGCTTTTAAGGAATACTTAGCAATACCTGAGATCAAAAAGCTTCTACAGCCTCCTCAAATGTTTAGCAAACAAAGTGTAACTGGAAAAAATTTCTACTTCCATTATGGTTTTTTTTCATTGCTTTGTCTCCTGCTCAGTAGTGATAGGTACATTGCATTCCATAGTGTATTTTGCAAGGATATCTTCCCTGGGTTTCCTTATTATCCCATAGTGCAACTAGTACACATCAATAGATGTATTTGTGATCAGATACACAGCGGTGGTGTAAAAATACTGCCAGACAGGCTGGGAGGAAAAGAGGAGCATCTGCCTTGTCTGCTGTGAAAGGCAGAAATGGAGGAACCTTTAGGATCCCAAAATCATGGAATGGTTTGGGTTTGAAGGGAGTTTAAGCCCATCCAGTTCCAAGCCCCTGCCATAGGCAGGGACACTTTCCACCATCCAGGTTGCTCCAAGCCCTATCCAGCCTGGCCTTGGACACTTCCAGGAATGGGGCAGCCACAGCATCTCTGGGCAACCTGGGCCAGGGCCTCATCACCCTCACAGGGAATAATTTCTTCCTCATATCTAATCTAAACCTGATTTTTCAGTTTAAGGCCATTCCTCACATGATCACAAGAAGAAAATTGGACAAAGTTAGACTCAGTGAGTAATAGTAGAGGTTTTTATGGTTTTAGCTCATGAGACACTTGAGACTTGTGACATTTCTTCCTGGGTTGGGATGGGATTATTTTTAAAGGCTGGATATTTCTGCAGCCTGGAGAAGCTACACAGCCCTGCAGTAATGCAATCAATACAAGTTAAAGCCAGTGTGAAACATTATGTGTTTGTGAGTCAATTAGATTCATCCACCAGAGGTCATTAGATGATCAAATGACACTTTCCTACTGTCTTTATAAGTAAAGATACCAGCATTCTGTGCTATAAAAAATGCATTCTCATTAATAATAAAAACCTTAAAGGAGAAATAGAAGTGTTATGAAGTAAATTATCATACAGTGAAGTTCATGATTTTAAATAGCTTTGATAAGAAAACAAAAATAGGTTCTGGATAATATTACAAAGAGAAATTGGAATTCTCATAAATTCGTATTCCAGAATGATGGGAGATGCTTAGAAGGTAAGTTTGACTCTCCATTATTCAAATGACATATTTCTAATTGTATGGTCTGAATGGCATAAACTCTGCCAAGAATGGCCCATGACTATATAAAATATGAAGTAATAGGAGAGAGATGCCTAATTGTGCTTGTAATGAGGTGGAATGAATCTCCCAGGTTTCATTGCATACCTTTAAACCAATGGAAAACAGAAGTCCTTCTGCCAAATAAAATAAAGTGGATATAGAAACAAAGAAAAGCTTTCTGTTTCTTCCCTGTCTAGTTTTTCCCTATCCTCACTTTGACTTTTTCCTTCCCTTACTTTCTCTGTTTGTGATAGAACCTTTCTTTTTCTTCTCAAATACCGTCTTATTTCATTTCGCATATCTCCTAAATGTAATATCCTTCTGTTCTGGCTTATGTTCTTCAACTCCTCCATTTCTCCTTTTCTCTTTACAATTTCATTAATTTGGGGCCTGTTCTTGCAGTCACTGCTGAAAGAAATGAGCTTCATGCAGGATTATTAATGTATCTGAGGATTTCAGGTCTTCTGGGATCACTTGTGATTGTTTCTCAGTTATAGTTATCCTCTTCAGTGTATTAAAATTGGTAGAAGATAATAAGAGATATTTGTGATGGAGAAATTCATAATCTATCAAATACCTTGTATCCAAGTTTTCCCCAACATATCATCCTTTCCTTCCCATTAAGTACCAGGTACATTGTTCACAAGGGAAGCAACATTTTATATTTTTTAATATTTTAATCAAAGGGTGAAGTCAAAGCTGCTCAGAGGCTCTGGCAGCTGTGATTTGGGTTTGTAGCCATATCTCAAGCAGTGGGACCAGCAATGAAGGCACAATGAAAATGAGCTGAGTCTTTCCTCTGTCCCAGAAAAATAAATAATTTTGGTTCTTGGGTCTGGGATCTCCATCTTGCCTAAGAGATCATGGTTCTTCTGAGTCATTTGGGAGTTTAGCTGGAAATGTCAAGTTTTAGCCACTTTAGCCTGAATAATTTTTCACTTTTTATCTCTACGTGTCATCTAATCTGCTACAGGGATTGAAACTGGGTACAGGGTCCCATCTGTTGCTGAACAAAGAAGAGACTGATTTTGCAGAGCAGAGAACCAAAATCCCAGGAAGGGGCGGAAAGCCAGGGTGTGCTGAGGCTTCATATCCAAGAAGGATCCCATGATGTGAAAAGGTTATGGGCAGAAGAGTTCTAGGAATGTTTGGCACCTTCTCGAGGGCTTCTGGAATTTCTCTAGTGGACTTGCAGTCCTTGCTCAGTGAAAGTAAACTTACTAGAAGGAAGTGAAATCCTCTGATTTACCTCCACAGTTCTTCCGTGAGGAGTCCTTGATTCCCAAAGGTGCAGGATACCACCAACAGAAGAGATGCAAATCCAGCAATAATATCACATTTAAATTAAAGAGCAATGGAAAAGAAAAAAAAAAAGGGTGGGGGGGGAAGGAAGATTGAAGTCTGGAGGTAAGGGGAAAGCCACTCTGGATTCTGTAATTTAAACTTTTATTGGTTTAAATGTATAAAAGAAGGGGGAGGGAAATAGCTATCTCTTTACTGGTTTGCCATGCCTGAGGCTGCTGGTAAGAAGTTTAGGATCATGAATAGTCCCATTAGCTGCAGGAAAATGATTCAATTTAGCATCATCTATGCCTGGTAACAGTAAGTTAAGCTGAGCTTGATTTGAGAAATAAAACAAATATTACATGTGTGTATACATATGTATGGTGGTTTAAATTAAGCAGAAGCTTTTGAATATTTAGAATCACAGAATTTTTAAGGGAAAATTGGAAAGGGTCTCTAAAATTATCGAGTTCAACCACTCACCCAGCACTGCTGAAGTGACCTCTAACCCATGTCCCCAGATGCCACATCCACACATTTTTGAACACTTTCAGAGATGGTGACTCTACCTTGGGCAGCCTGTTCCAGTGCCTGAATTTTTCATAACCCACCCAAAGTATTAATGAACATTTTTACTTTCCCAGTCACAGAGTCACTGCTCTTTCCCTTTGAATTTGGCTGCAAACTGACAAATTCAGGAATGATCAATTCAGATTTTGTCCCCTATAACCTCTTAGCAGTGAGTGCCTGCAGCAATGAGCCTCAGTGCATGTCTAGGCAGTCTGGATTGTTTTCTCTATTTTTGTGAATTCTTTAATCTGTGTGCCTTTATCTTATTACTAGCTGTACAGAGGAGTGCTGGAGATCTGCTCTCCATAATTTTTATCAGTGTCTAGGAAAAAAAAATAAAGTTAATAAAATATGATAATCTCTAAACTCCAAACTAAACTCGGTCAGCTCTTACAATGAAGGCTCATTTCTACCTCTGACCAGTACTAAAATCACTCAGTGAATATAATAAAACAGTTCTATTTTTGCCTTCTAAGGGTGCAATTATAGTAGAACTTCACTAATGGCAGCTCCCCCAGTCTGCACCATTTCTGGTGGACTCCAAAACTCCCTCTACTTAATCTTCTACCCCCATAGCAACTCCATCTCTCCCCACTTCTCTGTGGACTCTCAAAGATCACCTCTCCAAATACTTTGCTAGAGACATTCTAGCATCATCATCATCATCATCTTCTTCTCCAGTGACCAGATTCTAACTGGAGTCAGTGTAAGATGTTTCAGAATGAGATTGCAAAGTGGATGATTTTAAGATGAATCTCCTACAACAGGTATGGGATATTAGTTTATCTCTGTGTTTCTGGATTGTTGGTTGCGTGCTTTTTTTTGGTTGGTTTCTAGACTGAAAAAAAAAAAAGAGGGTTAAACCAAAATCTCACCTCACTCTAATGAGCTCTCTCGGGACCTCCAGCAATGTGTGTTATGTCATTTTAATGGGGCACAGCAATTTGCTGTATCAGAATAATGAAACATAGACTCCTAAGGCTGGAAGGGACCTCAAGTGGTCACCACTTCCATGGCCCAGCCCCAGGGTAGGATCAGCTCTACCTGTGTTGTTTCTCAGAGCTCATCTTCTAACCTGTTTGTAAAGGCATTTAATGAGGAGATGCCACAGAAAGTCTGGTTTGAACACCATCATACAACATTATTTCATCCTGAACAACAAATAAGTGACATTTTTAAAATAAAACATGCAAGCTGAAGCCAAAAAAGATGTGTGCAGTTTTAATACTGTGGGTACATAGGGGGGAAAAAAGAAAAAAAGATAAAAAATGAATTGTGAAATCCAGGAAAACAATAAGAACTCATGCAAATAATCTAATGAATGGTGGATGAAACTGATTATGAACTGGTGGAATTGCTTCAAGTGCAGTTTACCATAAGCAGTGTTTATGGGAATGAAGTTTATCATTGAAACACAGAATTACAGAATGCGTTGGGTTGGAAGGGACCTTGAAGCTCATCTCACTCCATGGGCAGGGACAGCTTTCACTAGACCAGGTTGCTCCAAGCCCCATCCAACCTGGTCTTGGACACATCCAGGGATAGGTCATCCATAAGTTAGCCCGACATATGCAGAGGTATTTTGCTACAGAAGTGGAAAGTGATACCAAATGCCATGGATTAATTCCATTTAAAATGCCTTCTTTGGTTAATTAAACAGTTTTGTCTTTAAAACCCATTAGAAAGTCTCATATAAACATGTAAGTAGCAGTCACATTTTACCAATTTTTCATTAATAAAAAATCAATAAAAGGGTTATTTATTTTGCCCTTGAAAAGCTTGAATAATCATGATTGCCCTTAGTCCCATTGGTGGTGTATTGATACGGGCTATTTCCCATCTGCTTGTTCCCCCTCCTTGCAAACGGTTTTCTCATTTACTCTACCTCGTGTCTGGTCTTTAAATATTAAAGATACTCCCCCCTTGCCTTTAAACCCTCATTTACTATTTTCACCTGAACAAGCTTTATTTCGTGGCTTTGAGGATGCTTAATTCCGTGGCCTGTATAATAAACAACATTCAGAGATGTCAGAAGATCCATCCTTTTCTGGGAGAGGTTACATTTGTCTCTCCCACGCAGATTTTTTTTCCTGGTTAGATTCAGCTTAGGGAAATCAGTCTTCCTCCAGGCAGGCAGGGTATGGGTGAGGAGCGAGAAGCACATCCTGCCTGCAAATCACAGGCAGAATTAGGTCAGGAGGCCACGTGCACTGCACCTAGGCAAGCAGCAGTTTTAGCTCTGCAATCAATTCAGCATCATCCACCCACACTGGGCTTGTTACAGCTTTGTGGTAGTGATGGAGGCTGGGAATTTCAAACTGCTTCCATGCAGGGAAGGGTGAACTGTTCCCTGGGATGGCAAGAGCAAGAAGCAATGTGACTCATGAGTTTATCACATGAGGTGGGTGTGGGCTCCTGCCCCTGTTCAAAGGATTCTTTATTTTACATTAAATGGTTATTTCATATAACAGAGAAACAATGCTGGGAGCAAGGGCTGGAGCAAAGGCCTCTGTGCTGAAAATGTCATCCCCAGTATCAAAACTTTCCTTCCCTCTGCACTTTTGAGTTAGCAGGGTAAAAAGAAGAACAGAGCTTTTCTGTGATGTTTGAAGGAGGAAACACTTTATTACATCTTTATAAAAACCCAGCTGAGATATTGGCTGAAGATTTAATTGGCGACTGTGCCTGGTTTGTTAGCAGTGAACTTCTCTTGGGAGTATGAGGTGGGATGCACCTTCAAGGACTTTCTTGATACAGATCACTGTGGGATTGAAAGGGTGAGGGGGCTATATAGACAAGATGTGGGGTCTTCTGGGGGAGAGGAGTGAGGCAGAGTGAAGGGGAAAGCAGTAAAAGCAGCTTGTAGGAGGACATGAAAGGTAAAATGAGATCCTCACTTACCTATAAGCACAGACACAGCCCTGATGTATCTCCGTTCAAAAGCACCCCTGCCCA
Organism: Anomalospiza imberbis; assembly: GCF_031753505.1. Lineage (NCBI taxonomy): Eukaryota > Metazoa > Chordata > Aves > Passeriformes > Viduidae > Anomalospiza > Anomalospiza imberbis. Next base: position 4,537,633 of record NC_089683.1, read on the forward strand.
TAGCAGGGGTGGAACCCAGATGATCTTTAGCATCCCTTCCAACTGTTCTTTGATTCTATGATTAACATTTCTGTGAAAAAAAAAAAATGAGGATAAATTATTTAATTTTAACCTCTTACTCCACTAAGTTCAGGGGTAATTACATTTCACAGGGATGTGTGGTGACTCTACCTCTCTCATACTTTGAACACAACTTCTCTGAAATATCTGCAATTTGGGACTGGAGATTCAAGGGTCATCCCAAAACTGAACAGGCTCCCCAGGGAATTGTCACAGCCTCAAGGCTGCAAGGATTCCAGGAGTATTTGCACAACGCTTTCAGCCACACAATATTGTTGGGGTTGTCCTGTGCAGGGCCAGGAGTGGAACTCAATCATCCATGTGGGTTTCTTCCAGTTCATGATTCTTTAAAAGGGCAAAGCCTGAATGATTTGTGTTAAAGAATTTTTTTTTCTTTTAGGCTTTTAAAAACCATCAAACTGCAAAGGCAAGACATGATGTAGTCAGTCTCATCACTCTTCCCTCATTTTCAAGGCACTCCTGTTGCAGAAAAGATAATAACAATTCTGAAAAAAAAAATATAATAATAATAGCCACAATGCTTCTTATTATTCAAAAATAATTTGAAGAAGCAACAAAATTTGCTTGGTGCAGGGCTGCACTTGACTTCAGGCAGACAAGAAAGCAGACTCCTTATGCTGACACCAGAACCATCTCTCTTCCCTGTTAAATCAGAAGCCTGGAGCTGCTGAAGGATATTTACACCTATTTGAACAGAAGCAATATCTTATCACCATGTGATGATAGACAGTAAATAATAGCAACCACATGTGATAAGGATGTCTTCCAATATATGTAGATATGTTGGATATATATGTATATATATCTCTGTATACCTATAGGGTAGGTATATACCTGTGTAATTCCTAATATCTTACATGTAGTACCTATATAGTACTTCAAATCTTATGCATAATTCTGTGCATTTCTGTGTCTTTACATGCATATTATATATCTATATCTGTATCTATCTATCTATATATATGCAGATCCATATATCTCTATATACCTGCAACTATCCAGCTATAAATATACACACTCAGTGGCAGACACAAGTATGCAATTTACATATTAACAATGGATTCTACTCTGTGAAACATCTGTGTAAACACTGAGTTACTTACTGACCTCATTGGAAAGGCAGAGAACAAACTCTGGCCAAATATATTCAACAGACACGAAAAGAACCTGAAATGACAGGTCTAAATTCAGCACCATTAAAATACAAAAACCAGGGGGGTTAAAAGAAGTCAGATGGTCGGCACCAGAGCTGGGTTATGTATTATGCATGTGCTTCATACAGTTCTGTGTGTCGGAGGATTGGTATCCAAAGAAATAAGTTAAAGTTGTGACCTGTCTGCTTTTGATTTACTGAGGTCAAAGAGAGCGGATACCTCTTCTTCACGGAGAGTTATATATGTAAATCACTGCCCAGATAAGCCAAGTGTGGGCAGTACCTCCTTGTTACTTGGGAAAAAATTTCTGCTTGGCTCCTGATTGCTGCTGCTCTGATACAATAATGGATTTGCTGGACTTTTCCCTTCTTCTTTTTTTTTTTTTTTTTTTTTTTTTTTTTTTTTTTTTTTTTTTTTTTCCGGTGGAGTTTTGCTAAAGGTTTATTCACTGAAAGCTTGGATGGGCTGTGAGTGTTTCCCTGTCCTGAGCAGTGGCATTGCTGAAAGGAACAGAAAACGAGCTTCATGTGAGTGTCAGCCGAATTCTCGGAACGGCTCTGCCATGGTGAATGAGAGTCCTGGGAAGTGTTTGTAGCCTAACACACACACCAAAAAAAAAAAAAAAAAAAAAGGGGTTGGTATCTGGGCCAGAGGGTGAGAGCTGTTACATGTGTCCCTGTCTCCTGCTGCTTGGGGCCACCGGAGTTCAGGGAATAACAATAAAGAATTAGAGAGCAAGAGGCACGTGTGCTGCAGCTGATTCCGCCGGCTCCGAGCCGAGCCATTCGTCGTGCCCCCTGCAAATGAGTTATCGGGAGCCAGCAGATGGGACTCCGGGTGTGCATGTGCCTGCCAGACAAGGGGACTTTGGTGTCACTTAACTTCTGCTTTATTGTCGCAGCAGCTCTTTCTGTGGGATTGTCTCACTCATGGCTTTTTAAATACGTCAAGCTTTCTCTGGAGAAGTAAATGTGAGAGCTGAAAGAAGAACACAAACAAACAAAAAGGCTCAAGCCCCAAACATTAAGCAGACGCTGGTAATTGCATTTACTGTGACACTTTTGGCATTTCCTCTTCTTATGAGGGGAAAGCTGCATCTAAAGTGACAGTGGGAAATAAAGAAAGAGTTTAAGTGTTGATCTTTTGTTTTAATTGTGGCTGTGGTGGATAGATGCAAGGCAAAGCCTGTGGGTGTCACTGGAAGAACTCCAAGCCTGAGTTCAGATTCAAATCAGAATAAAGAAATAATGTGGGATTAATCCAGCATTAGCTAGGCAAAAGTTAAATATATCAAATATTTCTAGATATTAAGAAGAAATTGTTCCCTGTGAGGGTGGTGAGGCACTGGCACAGGTTGCCCAGAGAAGCTGTGGCTGTCCCATTCCTGGAAGTGTCCAAGGCCAGACTGGATGGGAACAACCTGGGATGGTGGAAGGTGCCCACACCCATGGCAGGGGGTTAGAACTAGACGATCTGTAGGGTCTCTTCAAACCCAAACCATTCCTTGGTTCCATGATCCACGTTGTTCTCTACAGCCATGGAGAACACAGGGACAGAAGGGAGCAGGTTCAGTGCCCTCAGGAGGCAGCTCTCCCTGTCACAGCTGCTTTAGAATTGAAGCTGGGATCTCAGGCCCCTCACCTGATGTGTACATCCCAAACTTGAGGGAGAAACGGGTCACATTTGATGCTGGCTCCCATTTAAGTCAGGTTATTAGCCAAGTTTTCTGTTAGCAGGATGAGCACAGGGAACAAAGGGCAGGAGCAGTGGGCACTGTGGCACATGCCTGTGAACGCTTTTATCGGGGTTAATGGTGCCACTTGCAGATTAAAAGGCTGCAGGAGCTCGAACATGCGCACATTCCCATGGGCTTTGTGTCTATCCTGGGAAAAACTGTCCCTGTCTCAGGATTACAGGGCAGCAAGGCATTAGTATAGCAGGGCAGTGAATAAACAGAAAGGGGTTGAAAATTTTCAACAAAATCTTTGGAAGGGGTTGGCTGTTTGTTGAATACACAGGTTTTCTCAGGAAAGAAAAAATTTAGCTAGTTTAATACTAAGAATGAGAGGGCAGTAAGGATGGCAAGAAGTACAAAACCAACCCAGCCCACTTGGACATTACTACATTTTTAAAAAGAGGTTTTTTTGGTCAACAGACATTTTTCAGTTTTGACTTTTAAAGCTATTTATATTAAAAGGAAAGACTGAAAAGAAAAAAATAATTTAGATCTGTTAAAATGAAACAGTTCAGCACACTAATCCATGCCTATTCTTGGAAACATTAGAATTTCTATTTTCTCCTAGTAAATTTCAGAGGGGTCAAAGACTTATGGTTTTATTTAACCCTCTGAAGATTTGGCCTGCATCTTTGTTAACAGATCAGGGCATTCATCATATCCTTAGATTAAAGCAAATGAGCAGACTGAATTATTACTGGTTTTGAGTTTGATAGGTACATGGGCATACTTTTGTATATATGTAGCACTCTTTTGGGCAAAAAGAAAAAAAAATCTATTACAAAATAAAATAAAAATGCTTTGCGTCATTCAAGCCCCTTCCCTGAACACTTACAGTGAAAATGTCCATCTACTCAAAAAAGCTAATCTTCACTCTGAAGCAGTTTCAAAACATATTCTTCAAGCCATCATAATTATTAATGCTATCTACCCTCTTTTCATATCAACTTCTGCAGGAAAAGGAAATGGCTATTTCTTTGTGGTTAAACCTGCAAACTCATCCTATTATAAAATTACTGGTTCTACCCTGACTGCTTTGGAAAATTAGTTTGGTTGGCAAATTGTTGCATTTATTCTCAGGATCAAGAGAATCATCTAAATTTGAAGAAAGCACAGACTTTTTTTCTTTTTGAGTTTTATTAAAAATTACCTTGAATATTGTATTTACTTCTCTTATCTCCATTTCTTTAGCCCTAAGGAGGAATATCATCAGTTTGATTCTAATAATGCCTAGTGGGTCTGCTGTAAAAACTCTTTGTAAAAATGATCTCTCTACCCAAAAGACAGCAGCTTAAAAAGGAGAAGCAGATAAAGTGTGATTAGAGCTGGTTCTCTTTTTCCTGAAATATAAACAAACCTTGATCTCAAAAGCCACCTTCTCCTTAAAATGCTGACTTGTCAGAGCAATCCTATTTAAATCCTCACAGAAGGTATTATCAGAATATTTTATAAAATTTTATTGCATATTGAAAAACAACTGTCAGGGTTTCTTTTTTTTTATGTACTTTTTTTTTTTTGGAAAAGAAAAATTCCAATGGACAATTAAAAGCTTGTTTTATGGATGCCTCATCCCTGGAAGTATCCAAGGCCAGGTTGGCCAGGGCTTGGAGCAGCCTGGGATGGTGTAAGGTGTCCCTGCCCATGGCAGGGGGTGGAACTGGATGAGCTTTAAGGTCCCTTCCAACCCAAACCATTCTGTGATTCTATGATGATTCTATGAAAATTCTGTCTCACCCTTAGTGAGGCAATAAAAATAAAAATTGAAGAATAAAAGAAAAATTCTCTTTCCCCCCCATCCTGGGACAAGATGAAAGAAACATTACCTTAATATGAGAACTCAACATGTGGGACACCTTTGTATTTTTCCTTTCCTTTTACCTAAAAATCAGGAACTGAATGTTGCCAGAGGTGCTTGAGGGGTCATCAGTTCAGCCTGGTGTGACAAATCCTCACTTTTCTGTGTCTGCATTAAATGGCCACAGTCAGGATGACTCTGACACTCCCAGCTCCCCCTGCACCTCACCTGCCACTGACTCCCAGCTTGCAGATGGGGACAGTGCTGTGCTCCCTAATTATGAGCATGAATAAATCCAGGGGAAGCGTGGTGCCATTTAACTGCAGAGAAATGCTCAGCTCTGACAGCTCATTAAAGAAAGCACCATCTTTAAAGGAACTGATGCAAAAGAGAACATATGAAGCTTAACCCTGAGGTGGATTTGGCAAGGCAGAGCAATGCCAAATGTCCTTTATGGATTGCACTAAGAATCTGTGGGCTGCACTAAATGCCAGGTCAGGTGTATTGAGTCTGTGGCCTGTGATGTGTTTGCAGTGGATAGCAACCAGGTTATGCAGAAACATGAAATAAACTGGAATTTCCCTGAATAAGGACCAAGCTGGTGGAGAGGAACATTAGGACACAGTAGGTCAGACAAATGATAAATAAATTACGAAATTAAATATGCACTCATTTCAAAGGTCCTCCTGGTATGTCATTGGTCTGTGGGATAACTTTGGGCAAGACACTTTGGTAGATAAAACCACGTCTTTACATGAGACTTCTGCTCCCAAATCATGTAGGTGCTTCTGAAAATCCTACTTTCACATCTTTCTACTTGATTTCCCAACCACTTTAAGTAATATATGGGTATCTGGTTTTGTTATGGGGTTCTATTTTTTGCGTTTGGTTTTGCCATGTGTTTGTGTGTGTGCGTGTGATGGAGTTTTTAAATCCAAAATTTGCATTTTACATAAAATAAAGACCACTTTAACATGAAAAATTGTATACAGGGAAATAAATATTTTAATCCAATAATGTTAAAATAGCGTGTTTTAACACTTCAATTTCAACATTATTTTCTCTCTTTTTTTCTCTTTTTCTCTCTTTCTAGTTATTTATTTTTTATTTATTGCAAAATGAGAATTTGTAACCCTTATTATTCAGTTTAGAAAATATGTAATCAAAATTCATGTTAGCAATAAGATTGTTCTTCAGGAGAGAACAACCAAGCAAATAGCTGAGCTGACCCAGTAGCTACATAGGTGAATTTAACACTTCATAACATTGCCAGGCACTAGAACTCAGTTTTGTCTGCTGTTTAGTCTTTAGAGTGTCTCTGGCCATCTAGAACTGTCCCCCAGAATGTCTGGGCCTGAATCAGGAGGTGGAACTGGTCATGGATCCTTCCCATGAGAATTCTTGTTATGGTCATCCATGGTTTCAGAGGTTCAGAGGATTAAAGAGTTTGGTGCAGGATTTCCCATGACAGCTGGTCTCAGCACTGGACAAGTGTCTGCAGAGTGCCAAAGTATAGGCAGCACCAAAATTATTTTGGAAGCTTTATTTGCTTTCATAAATGTATTGGGCTGTTGGACTGCTTTGCATCCTGCAATACTCTCAACTCTCAGCCTAAGTTCATTAAAACACAGAGAAATGCAGACATGGCAAATGGTCCTTGGCAGTGATCTGTACTCAAAAACATCAAGGGTTAAAGTTTGATTTTGGCTTAATATTACTGCCTTGCAATAGTTTTTTTGGGTTTTTTTTCCCTCTAACTTAATGTCACTCTGTCCACACAGGGGGAGAAAATCAGTTTTGACCTATAAGCTGTTCCAAGCTCTAGCACAGGCTTCGTCCCTGATTTTGGACAAATTGGCTAATCCTGTACAAGAGCTCCTCCATATCACCAAAAAACAAGCAGTGAGCAGCCACTGTCAAGATGGATTTTATGGATTTCCTTACAGGTTAGGAAATGCACAGACTGACAGGTAGGCACCCACATAAAGTTTGAATTATAACACACATTGGTAGAGGAGTTTTTTTCCTAAGGAAATCTGTCTAATGAAACTGATTTAAAGGAACAAAGCGGGGATATCTTAGAATCACAGAATCACAGAAGGGCTTGGGGTGGAAGGGACCTTAAAGATGATCCCATTCCAAATCCCTGCCATGGACAGGGATGCCTCCACTATCCCAACTTGCTCTAAACCCTGTCCAGCCTGGCCTTGAACACTTCCAGGGCAGCCACAGATTGCCTGAGCAGCCATCTGGGGCCATCCAGTGCCCTTTGTGATGGTGCAGAAACTGAGGCTACATCTGGGTGCATATTCTTGTACATCAAATATAATCTTACAGTGTCAGGGCTGTGCTACTCTGAAGGAATATAAGGTTTCTATTGATCTTGTATCTGTCAGTCCCATAAGAATGCCTTGGATGCTCCGGGGAATTGAGGATGACAGTGTCTATACACTTGTAGGCAGTCAAATTGGATCCTCCATGATGAGATGGTCATGGCAATCATGGGTCCCTCCTGTATCCTCACTTTCACAGAAATAGTATTTAAGCTCCAAATGATGTAATTTTCTACTCTATTCACAATCAACACTTTACATTTTAATACTCAGCATCCTATTCTGTAACTACCTGCACTTTTCTAAATTAGTTGAGGCTTTATGTTGCAAAGTTCTCTTAGAGATAAATTCCATGATCTAATCATGCACCTTCTCACTGGTTTTGATGTTGCCAACTTGGTTTTTGCTCTTCTTTTCACATTGAGTGACAAAATTGAAGTTTTTCAGACACTTTCTCTTGGCTACTGAGTGTTTTAAAGGCATGCATAGTGTCTTACTAGGTGTGTATGTACCAAAACACATTACACACACATATATTTATATTTCCTAAGATGTAAATAATATATTTGATTTGAATATATTAATATATATAATATATATTAGTGTATATATTATGAATGGATGGTAAGGTACAGACAGATACTGTTATGACCCTAACAGTATTTTATGTATTACTGTATAATAGGTAGTTGCCAAGTATTAGACTCAAAATCTAATTCAGCACATTAATTTGCACTGGCTTGACTAATAAGTTTATTGTATGGGCTGAAAATGTAATGAAAACCCTCAGCAAGAAATTAATGAAAACTAGAATTCCTTTGAATAATGTGGAGAATTGTACAGCTGTCCTAGTGAGATCCTCTTGCTTATACCACACAGCAAAATAAAAGTTGGAAGTTCTCATTATTGCTTTGAAGGAAGGTTATTGTAAATAGCAGGTTATAATTGCATTTGCAAAATATAATCAGTTGATACCTCTTTGAAATGAGGACACTCAGTTAGAAACTGAGGGGCACAATAAAACCTCATCTTAGTGAGAGCATACCAGGGATGGAGAAGTCACCTTAGGGGAAAGAGGAATAATACAGAGGGGCACAAAGGGAATACACTGGCAAGAGATGTGAAATAAAATTCAGCCTGAAAAACTCAAGGTAAAACACCCTGAATGAAAAAAACCTCACAAATTCATGCAAAAAGATTGAGTGACAAGTGAGACCCAGGAAAAAAAAAAAAGGGCAAAATTACTTGAAATAAAAGTGATCTGAAAAATAGCCATGAGGTTGTGTCAGGACATAGAAAGGAAAATGTTTTTCAGAGATAACATTACAGAGCTTCTAACTAATTTCCTTGTATCATTCACCAAAAGGAACCACACAAATTTTAAGTCCTGCTCCAACACTGAATGAAGTCAATGGCAGCTTTGATGGACTCCTCAAGTTGGGAATTTTTCCCACACCCTGTTTGGGCTGGATGGGTTAATGCAGGAAGAGAACTCAGAGCTCTGTCTGTGTGGTAGTGAAGAACAAGGCTGAGACATAACTGAAGAGGCTGGGGAGGGCTGTCTTATGAGGACAAATCTGAAAAAACTAATATCCATGTAGCTTGGCTAGGAAATGACTAAAAAGAACTAGAAAAATTGCCTACAGTCATTTGAAAGGTTTAAATGCCAAAAAAGGTGAAGAATTATTTAGGGTGTGGACATTGCCATGAGCAATGGAATTAATTTAATTAAAGGAATGTAGAAGCCGACTACCAGAAGGGGGAAAAATAGTCCTAAAGTGACTTTTAAACAACTTGTCACTGGTAGAAGCTCCATTAATAGGGTCATTTAAAACTGAAAGGGGAAAAAAAAGGAAAAAATCCTTTTGGGGATAATTCTTCAAAAGCTAAGGTATGCAACAATGTCTAAAGACTAAGATCTAAAGACTTAAAGGACAGAGGAGATCATAATAATCCACTTATTACACAGGAGATCAGGCAAGAGAATTCTAATGGCCCCTTCTGGCCTCATGCACTCTGAATCTACCGAAGCAGAGGTGGACAACAACTTAAGGCCAGCTCTCAAAACTGTTACTGAGGTGAAACTCCCAGTGGGTCTGAGTCTGACAGCTGGTGTTATGTGGAATGGGAAGGGAGCATCCCAGAAACATTCATCTTTGCCTCCTCCCTGCACGCATGGCCATATTTTGCTCTTTCACCCAAAAGGCTGTGTTCTGCCACTATATTGGTTACCATTGGCACAGTATTTGTGTATTAGGACCAGTGAGTGAATCTAACAGGTTTCAGCCTGGCTTGGTTAGTACAAACTGAAATTTATGTTCTTTATTTCCCTGGGTTCATGACTGCATTGACTTTTATCCTCCAGAACTTAACTTTTTATCCTCCAGAACTGCCCTCATACCCTACACAGTCAATCACACCAAACAGAACAGGAGCGCTGAAGCTGGGAATATTGGACACAGGGAAGAAAATACTATAAACTGCAAATCAAAGATGATGTCTAGTTTATGAGAATTTTGCCTGAAGATATATTTTTTATTCCCAAAAGCCTCTTTGCTAAAGCATTTATTACTGATCCTAATTCCTCTTGCAAATTTAGTTAATACTCATTGATATCTTTTGCATACAGAGTAGCACACATGCAGCTACACTAATGTCTTTCAGCTGTTGATGGAGGCCTGAACAGAGCAGACTACAAAGTGCTTGGGCAGACAGCTGAGAGGAATATGCATCTAAAAATAAAAATGCTGCTACTTGTGCAAATAATTTGCTTTTAGTTCAATTTCTATTGTTCTAATTAGGTGTGCCATGAAAGTACTGTAGCCATATGGGTTTCCTCAATTATCCAAACCTGACTGTAAAGTGAAAAGGTGACCAATGTTATAGAGTAGAAGAATAAGGCATTGATATGACTTTCCTATCTTAATTTTAGTTAAAATCTTAACACAAAGGGCATTTCCAGCCACCAGCAGCATAAATTAATTGTTTCCTTCCTAAGCAGCCTTTCCCTTCTTTATCTTTGCATTCCTTTTTGTGTAATCATTAAACCATGGACCAGTTTGGGTTGGAAGGGACTTGAAAGCTCTTTCAGTTCCAACCTTCTGCCAACCTTCCACTATACCAGGTTGCTCCAAACTCCATTCATCTTGGCCTTGGACACTTCCAGGGATGGGGCAGCCACAGTTTCTCTGGGCAACTTGTGCCAGGACCTAACCACACTCCCAAGGAAAAAAAAATTCCTAATATCTCATATAAATCTCCCTTATTTTTTTTTTTTTTTAGTTTAATGCCACTACATCTTGTCCTATCACACCATGCTCTTGTCAGAAGTCCTTCTTCATATTTTTTCTGAGCTCCCTCTAAAATTGAAAGGAAAAAAACTTCACTTTTTCAGAATTCACAGTCTCTACCTACACAGGTATGAAAACCAGCTGAGTGATGAGAGGTTCAGGAATCAGGGATTTAGTCCTAGCCCTGAGCCACCTTGTCTCACTTAAATTACCCAGTACAGATGATCTCTGTTTGGCAATCCTGAGAGGTACGGGGCTGGGAAACTAAGTAACCTAAGAGTTTGCATACAGGAGCATGTTATATCCCAGTTCAGGAAGGGAAGATCTCTAGGTAAGTCCCGGCAAATTCACCTGGAAAAAGATTTTGTTGTCAACATCATCAAAATAAAAAGGTGCTGACAACATGCAAGAATTATTCCAAGAACAAGGAGATCAAAGCTGGGAATGGTGGTATTATTAGGAACAAGTACAAGGGTAGAATAAATAAAGCTTTGCTCATAGATGGTTAACAGAAGCCTAATAACAGTATGCAAATATTCTGAGTGTAATTGTCAAGGCTTGAAGAGTGATTATTTAGGAGCTGAAGGAAACTTTCTTGGGATGCATTGGGATAACAAGTGAAGCTGAAGGGGTGAAATAGCATTTAAATGGGGAACTATAATGGGCAATAATTCCTAATTCAAGGGAATTTTAAACTTCCAGAATTTAAAAGTTCAGGTTAATCAAGTTATCCATGTTGTTAGTAAATGGGAATAGCAGGTCATTTGGAGAAAACAAAGCTGATTATCTTAAAAATAATTGAGAACCACTTCCCTGAAAGAAAAACCTGCCTGTAGTCTCTACAGTGTTGTGTAGATACTCACAACAGTACAATTCCGGTTTTATTCATTGCATTGGCACAGGAAAATTTCGATGAATTGTTGTTTCTCTTGCTGCTATATGAGATTTCCAGAATTTTGGCTCAGTTATGACACTATTATCTCAGTTTGATTAACCCATATGAAGTGTGTTATTGTTAGGACTCTGTAGGCTGAGAGAGAACGGAAATATTACCACCCAGACATCTTGTTTGAACAAGGATAAAGATAAAAGAAATCTTTTTGAGATGCAATCTGATGCTGGAAAAGTATCAAATCTGTGTGCACAAACTGAAAGTGGCTTATTTAGCCAGTGGGTAACGTCATAAGAGTCCCCACCCTACTGATTAAATCTCCAGGTTTGGAGTCCTCCAGAAGAAGGAGTTCATGTAGACTTGGAAAAAGAAGAAAAGAAAAGAAAAGAAAAGAAAAGAAAAGAAAAGAAAAGAAAAGAAAAGAAAAGAAAAGAAAAGAAAAGAAAAGAAAAGAAAAGAAAAGAAAAGAAAAGAAAAGAAAAGAAAAGAAAATATTTTTAGTTTTCAAACATTAGCTAACAAGAAGAAATTCTTGGAATGAAATGTTCTTGTCAGGGACAAGATTAGTTTCTTCTTTAAAAAATGAAATAATTTATCTGGGGGATAATACCTTGTCTTGAGAAAAGTCACCCAAAGTGCAGCCAGGCTAGAGTCTATTCTGGTGCTTTTTTTTGTGGTGATTTTTAGGATCACAGAATCATGGCAGCTGGAAAAGACTTCTAAGATCTTTGTGTCCAACCATCAACACAGTACTGCCAGGTCCACTACTAACCCATGTCCCTAAACACATCTATACATTTTTGAACACTTCCACAGATGGTGACATCACCACTTTTCTGGGCAGCCTGTTGCAATGCCTGACCAGCATTCCAGGGAAGAAATTTTTCCTAATACTCAATCTAGAACTCCTCATTTTAGTTCATGTGCAGTAGATGTTGACCAGAGAGAACAAGAGATGGAATAATGGATTTCATGAAATGTTAGAAGAGACAAGGCACATGGCAGGTCCTTCACCAGCCTGTCCTATATACAGGTTGGAGAATTTCTTTCAGTGATTTCTGGTGCATAAAGACCAAGGAACATCCACTTTTTCTGGGCTGTGCTGTCTGTAGCATCATGGGATGAAGATATTTTGTGAAAGAGTCAAGGGTGGCTCTAGGGCTGGAAAGAGCAGATGAGCCCCACAACTTGACACCTTGCCCTGACATCCAGGTCCCTTTTCTCCATTCCTTCTGCCACTTGTGCTTCCCCTCTGGAGCATCAGAGAAAGAAATGAGTACCACTTTTTTTGGAGGAAACTATTTTGGAGAGGGTCTGACCAGGAGTAAACTGATAAAAAAATGTAAAGATGTGAAACAAAATTCTGCCCAACAGGTGCTCCACCCATTGGCTTCACTTTGCTAAACCCCACTTCATGCAGTCTTTGTAGGTAAGAATCTCCACGGGTATAATTTTTATTTTGCTTTTCTTCCTTGTGCAGATGAAATGTGGCCCATTTTCCTAGGTATGATCTCACAGATCCTTATCAAATAATTTCTTTGTGATAAACAAAAGTGATTACATTTCTCCATTTTATTTCGAGCCATTATTACAAGACCTGATTATGGACACAGACCTGAGAAGAGTTTCCTGGCCTTCATGATCAGAGTGCTGCAGTAGATATTAACCATGACAGGTGAAGCCTCCTGAAAACTCTTCAAATCCCTTCTTAAAACTTGCATTTTATTTCTTTTCCATATTATCAGTGCTAATCTCTTCCGGTACCTAACGCTTTTCATGGGTACACACTCCTTATTTCACTGTGCCCTCGGGCTCTAACAGCAACCAAGCAAATGCTTCACCTCAGGTTGTGTAGGTGATGTCTCTCATTGCCAAAAAGGTTAATTTTAGCAGTACCTTCTGTGAGATGATCACTTTTAAGACACCCACAGCCTGGGATAGGCTGGATACCACTGTTACCCACACCTGGAGTTCTGCCCACTCATTCTCATCATCTGAATCTCACTTCTTTCTGAGAGGTAAAGTAATTTTTTTAAATTCAACTTCTAACTGAAATAGGATATTTAGATGCACCAACACCTTTGTGCCAAGGTGTTGCACCTGGTTTTTAGGCTCAAGTCTCTCTCATCAAATCTTCTCTTCCTGTGTGGATGTTGCAGATACTCTACTGGACCACTACCAGAATTACTGGCCTAGATTTAGGCACCTGTGTTACCCTCCTAATATCAAATCACACAGCCTGAAATTCAAAGCAAACACAAGGTAAATCTAAATGACATTTAATTTCTTTCAGTTATTTGTTACAGTTTATAAAATTTCTATCAAAGTAGCATATGTAATATATTTTTCTCCATTCAGTCTGCCATAAATCACACTGAAATTTAATTTTTATAATACAGATTTTTAAATTTCTTTTAGATGAAGTTCAATTAGTTTCATTTCACTTTGAGATGTGATATTTCCTATAGCTGATCAGAGCTAATCCATAGGAAATCTTACTATATTTAATGGATAGCAACAACTACTTTCAAAAGGTAATTTATCTTCAAGTTTTAGATATCTACTTCAGGATGAGAAAATACACAATCCTGGAGTATTTTTTTTCCAATTTTGACTGGGGAGAGGATTTGCTGTGGCTGATCTTGGCACAAAAATTTGAACTGTAATGATCTACCTTCAGTCAAATGAATCTCACTCCTAATGTTTGATAAAATAAATAACCAGGATGAATGAAAGAATTACAGGGAAAACCAAGATCTGAAACATCATGCAGAGATACCTGAGCTAAATACCTGTCTAAATGTGACTGGATCCTGGAAGCACGGAGGTGCTGGGATGACAGAGGAGCTCAGATCAGTATAGTCAAGTCTCAGTGGAAACACTCTTTTCCATATGTTGGTAATGGACCAGAAGCTCATGATTTTTGAAGGGTAGTTTTGAAGCAGACGTTCACCTCTGCAACCTTTCAGTTTTGAAAATGCCCAGTACCTCTTTTTATGATAGAAGAAAAACTACCAAATTTTAACTGATATCAGTATAGAGCACTAGATTTAAATTATCACTCTTTTAGAGTCACAAAATTATTTGTGTTGGAAGGAACCTTAAAGATTATCTCGTTCCAACCACAACTCCCTTCCATTATCCCAGGCTGTCCAAGCCCTATCCAGCCTGGCCTTGGACATTTCTCTGGGCAACCTGTGCCAGGGCCTCTCCACCCTCATAGGGAAAATTTCCTTCCTAATATCCTTTTTTCCATAATTTCTTTTTTTTTTCCCCTTAAACTGTGTGGCTTTGCCACAGCCTTTTAGCAGGTGGCTAATTTCTGCCACTAGAGGTGGTTGCACCTCGCTGAAAGCAGAAATAATTTGCTTGAATTGTGATATCAAAACAAAATCAACTTGATCACCTTTTACTGGGAATGAACAGGATTTGTGCTGACTAATTGCAAAGGAAAATTTTGTCCTCAGGTTAAATTCACATTCTAAATGACCCATGGCCATCATGTTAAAGGAAACCAAATAGGATAGAATATGATGATGAATAGGTGTTTGAAGATTTTTGTGCTTAAAACAAGGATGAAAATTCTAAATTATAGATAATTTTCAAATATTTAGATAAAAAAACTAACAGAAGATCTATTTAATTTCACTGGAAGGTGTGAAGTGAAAATTGAAAATTAAAACTTAAATGTTGATCATTTTTAAAATTATGGATATTTTTTAGCTTGAAAAAAAAGGTCAAATAGGTTTCTTCCTGTGAAACTTTTAGATTTCAGTCGATTTCATCACCATTTTTTAAATAAATAATATTGGAAATAGTCTTGTAAATTATGCAGATACAAAAACATGGGATGTAGTCCGATTTGTGACATTTTTCTTGGGGTGAGTTCTGTGCCCATAGTTCCTGAACACCCAGTTCTGAAAGGTTTCACCAAATGTTTCAACACCTGATGTTAAAAATATAATTGAGGGGAGGCACATTTTTTGGCAGTCCCAACTGCATGCTCTTCTGTAACATTGTAAAATTACAGCATTGATCAAAGAACCAGAGTGACTCACCCACAAACGCCAGCCCAGTTATGGGATCTTACAGCGTTTATCTCTTAGAATATCTTCTGGGAAAGTCTAGTCGTGGAGTGAAATTTTTACTGCTTGTTACACGTTGTTAAGGGCAGGAAAACCCCACTGCTGCAGCCTCAAAACCAGCTTTACCATATTCATTAGACAGCACAAGGGCCATCCATCGGAGCAGGGAATCACTGCATTCCTCAGGAGGAAAGGCAGGATCTGCCATAGCCTCCAGGAGACTTTTAATTTGGAGGCACAAACAGTTTGATGGCCATTAAACGTAACAGCTGGCAGCAGGAGGAGCCAAGAGGGAACGCGGAGCCAAGGAGAGATATTTCTGCTTTCCTGGGATGAAGTGTGAGAGAGTTCACTGATACTCCATGCTGGATTTCCAATGGATGGTAACAGCAAGTGAGACACTCTCACATGAGTCACCCTCCCTGTCTGTGGCGTAACAGTGATGGAAAGTGAACTTTTTGTGTTATGGGCTGGCAGAGGTTGTGCCGACTGCAGAGCTTGGATGCTGGAAGCAGCAACCAAGTTGGCAGATGAAGCAATGATTGGGTTTTACATCCTTAACCAGCTCCTGTTTAGGGGGAGGGAAAGGGGATCCTGCTTTATCATGATGATTTGTCTGCTTTAAACAAAGCTGTGATTCTTGGGGATTAGGAGATTGTTCTGTCAGAGATCCCTTTTCACTCCTGCATCTGCTTTTAGTGGCTGTCAATCACTGTTTAGACACTAAATCTGGTATGATCCATCAAATATTTTCCTTCTTCTTAAAACACAGTAAATGTCCCATCCCTCTGAAGTGTTCAAGGCCAGGTTGGAAGGGGCTTGGAGCAGCCTGGGATAGTGGAAGGTGTCCCTGCCCATGGCAGGGATGAGCTTTAAGGCCCCTTCCAACCCAAAGCATTCTGTGATTCTGTGACATATCTGGAGGTTATAAGAAGATAGAAACTGGGGCTTTAGAAATGGGCCATGCTGATGTCCAAGCATGATCTTCACCTATGGGTTATAAATCAGTGTCGGCCTTGACAGAATTTCCAGTTTTAGTGCTGGAGTTAAGAAAAATAGTGCAGGATTCCTGTTATTTTATATTCTCACCCATAACTTTGTGAGATTCATTCTGGAGAACAAAGATTTAGACACAAAAGTTCAAAGTCTTGAGTGTGAGTCTGCTCTACACCCCTCACACAATGTAAAAAGGAGTAAAAAATTGCATAAAATATCCTTTTGCTCACTCTTATTTGCCTTTTGCACTACTAGAGAGGCATTAGGAGGCCTTAGCATATATGACAATCAGTTTTAGCTGCTTTTTTAGCTCTTTGTTCTGCATACTCAAAAGGATGAGCACTGAGAAGTGAAATCTGAAGACAAACACACACCTGCAACAAAAGGATGTACATTTTAGATTTGATTTTTTCCTTTTCTTTTTTCTTTTTCTTAGTTGCAACAATTAGGTCTGGGAAGGGAGAGGTGAAGATACGTGCTGGCAGGAAGCTCTGCAGCATTTGAAAACTCTTTCTGCAGTAGAGTCTCAGAGTTTATCTCTTACAGTTTACCCTCTGTTGCAGGAGGAGTTCTGATGCTCCTGAGGGAGAAAAAATATCTCAGGAAAGAAGTTGCCTCTAAGTATGAGCATAGAGACATGTGCATGGGCACATCTGAGTGCGTATGCACGTGGTAGATGTGCCTCATGTTAAAACCTTCACATATAAAAAATGTAAAATGTGACATCTCATAATATTTTCATATTGGGTAACTACAGAGAATATTTTGGCAAGGGTGCTTAATCTAAAATGTTCAATTTTAATCAGCTTGAACTATGGTCTGTCTTTCTGCAAACTGAAAACCACCAATCAATTTTCCTTTATCTTTTTTTCTGTTTTTCTTACCCAAGGCGATGCCTTTTGTAAAAGGGTATTTATTTTTAATGGATTTTTTAATGAATTTTTCAGTCAAGCTATTAATAATGCCATTAATTATAGGCAGCTTGTATTAAAGTGCATGCTGGCCTCTTAATCCTGACCCCCAGCTATTGGCTCCCAGCTAATCCAGCCCGGTGCTTGGCAGCGGTGCCGGCCGCAGCCCGTGGCTGCTCGGGAGCGGGGAAAAGCCGGGACTAAAGGATAAGGAGGGACGGGGAGGAGCGGGGAGGGGGCGAGCGGCGCTCGGAGCCTGCGCTTCGCCAGAGGGGTTGAAGTTTAAAGCCAGATGATGTGTTGATGCAGGGGGGGATAATCCTGGAGATGCGGTGGCAGCACTTGGGAGGACCTTTCCCGGCGGAAGGCTTTGCTCTGCCCCAAGCCCTGGCAGGTTCGATAACCCCCGGGAGCCCCGCGCCGCCTTCACCTGGGGCGCTGGAGCGCCACGGCCGCCCCGCTCCAATCTGCTTAAGAGATCGGGCAGACAGAAGGCTCTGGCCACATAATAGATTCCTTTCCCTTCCCCAGGCTGCTCATCTGACAGGATTGTTACGAAACTTGCTAATTATCGGCTGGTTGAAAGATAATGAAAGGGCCCCATCATGAGCGGTCAGAGGAGAGAAACTCCTGTGATCAGGAGCAGGAGCGGATCCAAAGAGTTTCCAGCCTTTGTGCACGGATGCACATCCCTGCGTTTTGATTTCTGGGGTGATTGAAGGTGTTAGAGAAATCTTAGAATTCATCATTTCGTGCCTGTGAAGTTTTAACCCCTTTTCCCCCCCCTTAAACATCCTTTTTATTCCTGTTCAGAGTTTTGTTTGCTTTACCTTTTTGCTTTACAATTTCTGTCTATGTACACTGCAAAAATGAAAAAAATTAAAAGGTGCATTATTCCCATTTTAAGTATTTGTGGAACAAAGGATGGTGCATTTTCTCCACTACAGAGCTGTCTCTAGGCTGTTCTTCATGGCTGCAGGGTGCAAGTTTCATATTCAGGAGCTCAAGGAGGAAAACATCTTATCTGTTAAAGATCAGGCACTCATAGAGATGTTAATCTGATATTTTAGGGTAATTAATGTGAGCATTTAAATATGTGGTTTGGCCACTGGATTTGTTAATGGTTTTTAAAAGACAACAACATGAGGGGCATGAGACCGATCCTGACCAAAGAAATAGAAAATTTGTAGCTGGGAAGTTCTGGAAAGAAAATAAACTGAGTTTATGTTCTTTAGTTTGAAAGTTTCTCTAATTTTGTCTTTGTTTTTGTATTTATTACAGAAATGTGTCCTTTGGAATCACGGAATCACTGTTATTGGAAAAGATCTCTAAAGATCATAAGGTCCATCCATACCTCAGGAAGATGTTTGATCCCTGGTGTGTGTTTGGGGCTTCACTGCTCAACACAGGCTTTGGAAATGTTGTTTGTGCATCCTGAGCCCAGCTGTCCCCATGCCCAACACCAGCACCCTCAAAGCCTTTCACTCTTTCCAGTCACTGAGCAAGTTTCTAACTGCAGCCCCAAACATGGTGCATTTTATGGAAAAAGGCTTGGGAAACACGTGGCCCCTCTGATACCATCATCCTGCATTAATTGTCTGTCCCTGTCTGCTTTCCAGTGGAGGAGCTCTGTGTCTCAGTGACTGCCTCTGGATTTAGGGATCAGCATTTAACAAGATGGACACAGGTATGATTTCAGTAACTGTGCGAGGAGTTATGCCTGGCAAGGATTTGCTCTTAACACTATTTCTTTATTTTTGTTGCCTTTTCTCTCTATTGTAAACAGATTACCTTGACTTTAGTAGAATCACAGGAAAAATCAGAATAGTGTGAACATTTTCCCAGAAAAAAAAAAAAAAAACCAAAACAAAAAAACAACCAAGCAAACATAAAAAACACCTAGCATTGGATTTTGTAACTGCTGCTCCTCTTTACTCACCAGTGCTGCTGTCCCCACATCCTGTTAAAGAGTAAATGCCAGGTAAGGGCGGCCGACCACTACGGATGGGTCCACCACTCCTAAATCCTTCCCCAGAACATCAATGTGAGGAATTCAGGCACTGCTCTAGTGTAAGATATCCCTGCACATGGCAGAATGTCCCATCCAACACAAACCATTCCACGACTCTCTGATTCTACACTGCAATGTTCTGCTGTAAAACAGCAACAGATTAAGAAGGTGCAAATGCATCCCAGAGCTGTAGAATGTGTTGGATACTGTACCCATATTGCCAAAGAGAAAAGGACAATCACATGAAAAATAAATTTAAAATATCAATACATTCTTAGCCTTTTTTTGTCTTGAGTTAAAATTTTAGTTGTAGGGTTTTGTTTTTTTTTTTTTTTTCGCAGTCTGTGTGAGGATATCCAAGATTTGACTAGTGGAAAAAGAACTGAAACAAATGTATGGCCTTTTTAAAGAAAAACAAATGAATTACAGAAAGTACTTCAACAGTACCTTTTCTTTTTCCTATATTCCTAAATAAAATACATTTCAAAAAAATGCAACAAATAAGACTTTGTTAATTTTACTTACTTTATGTATTTCAGGTTCATTTCTTGTTGAAATTAGATCAACAGATACACAAGTGCAACAAACTAGGAAGGACCTCAGGGCTTTTTATGGAATTATAGACTCACAGAATTGTTTAGGTTAGAAAAAATGTTTTACATTTTGTCCAAGTGTTTAGCCAGCTCAGCCAAGGCCACCTCTAAACCAGGTCCCCAGTTGCCACATCCTTTAAATCCCTACAGGGATGGTGATTCCAGCTCACAGGTATCACAGTGGATCAATTCTCAAATCCAAGAGAACCACCTGGATATTTGGGATGGGGTCAGCTGTGTCCCTCTTCCCACAGTTAGTCCATACAGTGATAGATATGTTGGCACTACTGAACTCATTGCAGGTAGTGTTTGTACCTAATTTTTAGATGAACCGGGATTTTTGGAGATTTACCTGAAGGAAATTATGAAACTTTTGATATTCACCTGTTGGTAGCATTCTCTCTGCTTGCCAGTTTTCTGAGAGATCAGGGATTTCACAGTCCCCTTTGAAAGGGATGTATCAGCCTGTTATTCTGAAGGTCAGATTGAAGCTGTGCTTGATCAGACAAGAACGAATGAATAACCATGTGTTCTGGCAAGATAACTGTAAACATATCTAAGAGAAGAGAGTGAGATGGTCTCAGCAAGTTTTCCTCAGAATTGTGACCTTTTTTTTTTTGCCATCAGAAGATTATAAATTACTTGGAAATTTGTTATGAGTTAAAAATGTCCTGTTTTGGCTCCAGTATTGGCTGAACTTTCACTAAATATACATATACACATACATCATTTTTGATAAAAGTGAGGACCCTGATGATTATCAGAGGCTTTAAACTTCATTTTAATTTCCCCCCCTCCACTGCTGAAGGAGTATTTTTACCAATTTTTATAGATGTTTAAAAAGGACAGGAGAGGATAAAACTGATCCAAATTAATTTTAGGTATATTTCTGCATAATGTAACTGTGAATCTTTTCCCACAAGATTTCTCTCAGTTTGGGATTTTTTTTTCTAATTCACACTAATTTAGTAATTTGTATTAGTGAGTGCCTAGTTTGGAGGGTAAAGGGAGTTACATGTGTGCTCAAGCTCTTGCTAAATTGGATCTTGATTAATTTTTTTACATCTATCTTATTCCTGGCATAGCTCAGGAAAGCTGTCAGTCCCTTCCTGCAGTGGAAACCTGAAAGGCTTTCAGCACATTAGAGAGTTGGCTTTTCAGGTCAAGGCTGAGATCCAGTGAAAGGGAGGAGGGATTGCATTGTGCTTGCTTGACCTATGCAATATTTTATTTTTGGATAAACAGAGCACTGCAGCTTCCAGTTCTTTTCTGATCCATCAGGCTTCACAAAGGCTACATTCAGCAAATAGGGCACACAGTTTCAATATGTGCTCTGTTTCTCTTTCTATCCATCTCACTCATTTCTTTTTGTAAACCTCCTCGTGGACTATATACATTTAATTGTAGATCTCATTTGATTCTTTTTTCTTTTCCTTCCTTGAACTTGAAGTGAAAAAAAAAGAAACAGAAGAATGATAGGTTTTGATTCTTTACTTGCCTCAGTGTGGGTCAAGGATTTATAACCTTAGACCAAAAATTGCATTCTGACAAGAGCAGTTTAGCTGAAATCAAGCAGTTGGATCATGTAAATCTGTGTAACTATATTAATTTGAACAGACTTCTCAGATTTATACCAGCTGAGGACCTGCCTTAGAGGAAAAACTTTAAGAGAAAGTTTCCTCTAGCTGGCATAAGCAGTTTGGCTCCTAACAACCAATTAATTTTATTTTTTAAAGTACAAGGCAATA
The DNA here is from genome assembly GCF_031753505.1 of Anomalospiza imberbis. Classification (NCBI taxonomy): domain Eukaryota; kingdom Metazoa; phylum Chordata; class Aves; order Passeriformes; family Viduidae; genus Anomalospiza; species Anomalospiza imberbis. Next base: position 4,559,257 of record NC_089683.1, read on the forward strand.
TAGTGCAGTGTCCTGAGTTGTAGGATGCTTTTCCCCTGGCATTTAAATGGGAGCCAACTTCCAGAATACTGGATTACAGAAGGGAAATAGGGCAAAGTGTCATTCACACTGCTCCTGATTTCTCAAACCCCCCCCCACCAAAAAAAAAAAAAAAAATCCAAAAAAAAAACAACAGAAAAAACCCCAGAGTGTAAAGATAAAACATTCAATGTTTGCCAAGTAGATTTCTTCCTGTGAATCATTTCTGGGATGCAACTGCTCATGTAATTCCTGAGGAGTTTTTGTCCACCCTAACTGATCTTTCCAAGACCAGATTGAAAACCTCTCAGAGAAATAATCACTGAGGCTAAAAATGGTGGGACTTTAAAATATGGATAATTTCCACCTGTACATGCCCTAATGACATCAAATCTGCAAGTAAAATGGAAAGGACAGTGAGGTGCTGCCTATTTTCCTGGAATGAGCCATAATAGCAGCATCCAGGGGCTTCCTTTTCCTGTACTGACAAATCCTGACTGAGTCTGGTCATTTTGAGTTTTCATTTTAGCCCCAGATCAGAATACTGTAATGTTCTTTCATTTGTCAGGAGATACATATTTTAGATATGTTATTTAATTTATTATTAGCATTCTACTGCATTCCTGCACATGCTCTAGAAGATTCTATCACACAAAGTTCCAAGATTTTGGAAATTAAATCCCAAACAAATAAATTTTAGTTTTTTATTTTCCCATGAGGTAGAGTTGCAGTCCGTTCTAATCCTTTATGTACAGTGAGAATCACTGGTGTTTCACTCATATGTGTAAGATTCAGACCTTCATTAGAGATACCTTAAAATAGATAAGACTTAGCTCAAACTTTACATTTTGGTTTTGGCCTGCTGTTGCCCTTGGCATTTTGTGGCACAGAATTCACATTTTTGAGGATGTCTATTCTTTCTTTATAAGATATAGACATCTGTATCATAGAATCACAGAATGGTTTGGGTTGGAAGGGACCTTTAAGATCATCCAGTTCCAACCCCAACTGCTAAAAACGTTTGTTACATGCTAAACACTATTAATTTTTTGATGCATAAACCTATATAATTTTATTTCTATTTGTAAGCATATTCAAGATTCCATTCCATAGTTTAAATAATAATAATAATAATGGTTATCCCCTATAAATTATCCTGGGACAAGGATAGAACATCAAATACTGGCACATTAACAGCAAATCACTGTCTCTGTTCTTCCACCAAGTCTGAAATAATTTGCAGGTTGAAATAATTTCACTTTCACAACAGATGGGAAAAATTCCTGATTCTTCCCTACAGAACGAAGTGTTGAAAGACGAAGAAGCTGTTGAAGAGATTGAAAACATCAGAATAATTTTTAAGCATTTTGACACTGTGAGTGTTAAACCACAGTTGTGTACTCCTGGTGCAGAAGATAAATGGCAGTGAATCAAGCTCTCATAGTGACTCAGGATTTGCTGTGCCTCTCTGACTGGAAATTACTCTTTTTGAGACTAAATTATCATAAAAAGGGGCTCAGCATAACAGAACATTTTCTCTCTTTGCCTTTTTCTTTTCCAGTACTTCTTTTCTTATTCTAATAAGGACTTAAAAATACGACCCAAATGACCAACTGAAACCACAAAGCAGCATTTTCTAGCATTACTGTGCAGAATGGACCACACTATTAAACTCTTTTTCTTTTCTCACAAAACTGCACAATGTTCACATCCTCTTGTGAGTGTGGATGATGTTCCTTTCTGTGCAAGGCAACCAAGTCAGAAGAACACAAAGGCTTTTCTAGGGCTTATGGCACCACTAGAAACCAGGAACAGTATTCATTTGCAAGGTCTCAGAAAACGTGGTGATAGGTTCTGTTTTATACATATTGAGATATTCCTTTTCCCAGAAAAATTACAGCCTCCTGCAGGACATGAGTAGCTCATTATTGGAGCTTCTCTAATGGCAGGTTTTCCCATGTCTACTCATTCTCCAATGTTTTTCCTCTGCAAACTACATGAAATCCCCTTAAATGAGCAATGTTCTGACTCTGGAAGCAATCACATATTTTTATAGCCAGTGAAAAAAAAGCACCCACATTTGATTGTTGAATCTAATTTTCTGTGTAAAACAGGTGATAAAGTTTTACCTATTAACATCTGTTTTGAGCTAATTATCCATTTCTGGCTAAATCATATCCCTTGGTGAGCCAGTCTTTCTTTATATGAAAATACCAAAAATGGAGGCATTCATGGCACCCTTTTGATGTTTATGTCATGTCTTGGCCATGATAAGCATTGGAACTCTCTTCTTATTTTTTCCTTGTCTACCTTCAGCATTTTCCCACCAGACTTCTCTAGTATATTTCTCTGTTACAATAAAGGTTTACTTAAAACCTTATATTTTATTTAAAAGACACAGATTTTAAATTAAAACCTTCCTGCAATCTTCTTTGCAGACCGTTAGACAAAATGAGGCTCTTAATTATCCCACTGTTAGACTTTTCTCTGAGCCACATCCAATTTAGGGCATCCTTCTAAGAGACAGACTGTAAATGAGCTCTGGTGGACTGAGATCAGTCTGAGCAATGCCATACACAAAAGCAAGACTTGTTCGCTGATTGTCCACTTTATTCCTGTGTTTCTTGCCCAAGGATTACTGAGTCTACCTGTCTCAGCACAGTTTTAGATATTCTCATCCAGCTACTTTTTCTTTTGTGTGAGCTCTTCTCCTGGCTATCCAGAGATGGGACACCTGGGAATGGTTCAAAGTTGCACCAGGGTAGTTTTAGACTGGGAACTAGGAAGCAATTCTTTACCTAAAGGATGATCAAACATGGAAGAGGTTCCCAGAAGTTGTTGATATTCCAGTCAGTCAGGGTTGAAGCGGTATTTGGACAATGCCCTTAACAACCTGTTTGAACTTTTGATCATCCCTGACCCCCAGGTGAACTAGATGATCATTACAGGCTTCTTCCAACCGAAAATATCTCACCTCTAAGGTGGCAGAAGGCCTGCATGGATGAACAAGGAGCTCCCAAAAAACTCAAAATGAAGGCTCAGAAAACCCCAGAAGGAAGCATGCAAGAGCTGGAAGCAGGGTGGGGTGATCTAGGACAAATGACACTGGCCAAGTGCAGGGACAAGGGTAGTAGAGCAAAAATCCACCTGGAGCAGAATTTCACAGGTGAAGTGCAGCAGGAAAAGCTTTTGCAAGCACATACAGATCAGAAGAAAGCCCAGAGGGAATTTTGGTTTGCTTTTGAATGGGACTGGGGACCTGGTGACAAAGAACACTAAAAAAGATGAAGTACTCTATGCCTTCTCCATCTGTATTTACCAATCAGACTGCCTTTCATGAATCTTGGGGCCCCAAGAGCAGGGCAAATTCCAAAGCAAGGAAGACTCACCTTCAGTGGAGGAGAATCAGGTTTGGGAACATCTAAACAGACTGAACCATGAGTGCTGAGGTATCTGGACAAGGTCATTGCAAGGACACTTTGCGTTTTCTTTGAAAGGTGGCAGCAGTTCTGGAAGGTTCCTGAGTACTATTAGAAAGCAAATGTCACTCCTATCTTCAAAAACAGCAAGGGGGAGAATCCTAACACATCCAAGGAAAAAAAAAAAACAACAATAATTTCTAAAAAACTCTACCTTGGGTAGTCAAAAGCAACAAGCAGAATCCCATTTAGCTTTCTGTTCTCAAGATAAATACATTTCCCTCCGCATCTTTTCATACATCTCTGCATGTTCCAGCTCTGTAGCTGTATTAGCAGTAGTTCTTGGACTTTCTCCAGTTTTCAATCTCTCTCTTCCACAAAGAAGCACAGAATTGGGCAGACTATTCAGATGACTGGATGCAGAATATTCAGACTATTCATGAGAGCCAAAGAGTGGGGTAGAGTGGGAAATAATCTCTTCTTTTGACTTACTGGCTGCAGTCTTTTTGTGGCAGCCTGTATTTTTCAGAAGGCTGAAAGTAGAAGAGCTATACCTGCACAGGCCTGGTATGGATCAAATTCTATTTGCTGTCCAAGGTGGAATAAACCTGGAATGGATCCATTTGGCTCCAAGGTGAGACACAAGGGATGATACATCAGCCTATGGGTGTCAATGGTCTGTGGGCATATTTTTCATCTGTGGCAATTCTGCAGGTAATTTGTGCCAGCTTTAACTTATTTCTCTAGAAGGTAACATGATTCTCATTAGTTCAAATATGTCATGGGCTAAGAATGTGCACAAAATCTCCTACTGTGGCTCAGCTGACTCACAGCAACACTCTCCTCTGAGTCCTCAGACCCAGTTTTCTATTCCTTAAGTCCTGGCAAAAAGAAGAGATGAAAGCGGCTCTCTCTGATATGTCACGAACATCTCAGACACAAACCCTGGAAGGACTTCAGAGGCGGGTTTGGTTTGAGGCACCCTTCCTGGTCAGCTGCTTTGATGAACTGATCCAAAATCCTGACCTCAGTCACACACGAAATGTGGAACCAGGTCTGAACTGGACTCTGCCTGTAATGTGTAAATTCTCATCTGTCTCAGCTATTAATAAATCATTATCTGAATGAAGTTTGGACAGGTTTTCTCTGATCTCTGCTTTGTTGATATCTCCTGAAAAAGAACTTTTTCATTATGAAAGCAACTTCTCTGTTTAATCTCTTTGCTCTTTTATGCAGCCATGAGAAACATTACTGTGGAAAGTCATACTCTTTTCAACATGAAAATTTGGCTAACTTTTTTTAGTAAAAGAGATTTAAAAAAAATTAATATTTTTTTCCTTACTGTCCAAAAAGCAAATGTAATATGCAGAGGGAAAACCTGCTTACACAAAGCACACATATTTCTGGGCATCTCCATAGTAAGCAGAGGGAGGATGTTCAATTAGTCTCTTTACCACAAGCTCCCCAGTTAGTCTCCCTCTGGAAAATAGGTGAGAAATTCTTATATTCCTCTCAATATGTTAATCAGACAACTGGTATCACAGTTCTCTAACTGTGTAATACCAGTCCCCCTTGGCAGATATATTTTATTTGGATAATGATGTGAAATTTAAGATCTACGTTTCAATTGTAGAGAGCCATAGGCAGTTGTCAATTTTAGTGACAGACATGAACCTGGAGCTAAATTCCTGTGCACAAGCAAAAATTCCAACAGGCGTAGAGCAATTCTGGTCCCTTAATAGAAATACGTTTTCTCCCATTGAGGGGCAGTATTTTTAAACTGCATGTTGCTTTTCCTGGTACTGCCAAATCCCAAATGATCCCAGCTGCTTCCTTTTATCTGGAGAATTTGGTGGCCTCAGCTACCAAAGAATTTCCTGTGAAATCTAGTGGTTTTCTGCTTTTCCTGCCTAAAGTGGCCATTGCTTAGGTACCTAAGCACTGACACATTAATCTCCCGCACTTTTTTCCTATTTATAAATGCAATCCTACCCTGTCATGACCCTTTAAGTCCTGTGTCTTCCTGGGCAGATCATAGAATAGAATCATAGAACTATTAGGGTGGGAGAAGTCAAAGAAGATCATCAACTCCAACCTTTGAATTTTATGAATACAATGATTTTCAATGCACACTACACTTTCTGTCTCCAATTCACTTCAAAATGTCTTAACGTTGAGACAGCTTCTGTATCGAGTGCAAAGGAGGGTTTTCTTTTACTGGCTAAAATCTTGCAGACTTGCCCAGAGTGGTTATTTATACCTCTCTTTCCTTTTTTTTTTTTTTTTTTTTTTTTTTTTTTACAGGCAATAGCCAACAGAAAATCTTTTCCTTTTCCTTTAAATACCAAATTTTAGGTATAAAATTTTAGGTTTCTTCTTTGAGATGCCTTCCAACCCAAACCATTCTGCAATTCCATGATTTTTATAATTTAGTCTCCCATATTATGCAGCTGTACACACAGAAAAAGTTCTCCCAGAAAAAGTTCTCCCAGACCTTCCTCTTCTCAAGGCTGAAATGAATCACTCCAAGCCTCTCTGCAGTCCTCAGTGAGAGAAAACTCCCTGGAACAAACATTTCTGCAGCAGGGTGAGTCCTAAACTCTGGGCAAATTTCTCCCACACAGGCTCACAGATCTCCAAGCTAGGGACAGATTGAGGCATCTGCTCTCTGGCTGAAGAACACCTTAGCAGATATTCTGGAAGTAGCCACACTTGTTTAGAGGTTATAAATCATGTGATGAGAGGTGGGTGGTGACCATTAGCTCAGGATCTGGCAGTATTTACTTTCTGGTATAGCTGTAGCCATTGTCCACACGGGTGCTGGCTGGGTGACGCCTGTCACCAGAGCAGAGATTTGCATCTGACTGAATCATCCCAACCACCTCCAGAGAGGCAGGAGGGGAAAAGGTCCTTCTGGGATGCAGTTTGTCTCATCCCCAGGCACGTCTCTAAAGCAGGTCAGATGGGTCAAGCCCTGGAAATGTCTGCTCCTCTCTGTGACTGCAAAGTGATTAAAGCAGACACGAATCTGCTGTAGGCGTCTGGAGGCAGCCCAGGTGAGGGTGGGCGCCGCCGATTTTGCTGTTCCAAGTCCCCAGGCACCAGAGAGTGAGACATGGCCAGAACAAGCACATCCCTCTTGAATGGCTGAAACACTCAATGCCCATGCCATAGGCAAATGCCAGCCCTGAGCACGTCTCCCTCACTGGGTGCCATGCTCAGGGCTGATTTTTGCTCTGGGTCAGTGATGAGCCCATGGAAGAATGGTGTTCACAGTTTCCTTTGCTCCTGCAAAACCTCAAATCCTCTCTTCCTTTCTATGGGGTGACTGACTCATTGGAGCCAAGCACCTCATCTACTTCAGGAGCTCTTCAAAACCTTTCTAGACCTGTGTATTTACCAAAATATTTAAATACCAAAGATACAGAGTTAATATTCTTTGGAGTCAGACACCAGTTTACATATCTGGCTGCCATGATGTGCATTTCACGATGAAATTTCCTCATTTTGGGCACACTCTTTGTCACGTTAACACCTGCAGGTGTTTTGATATCACCATGAAAGTAGCAGAGAGATGTGTCACCATAACTCGTATTTCTGTCATAGAAGCAGTTTGTCCTCTGAGCTGTTTCCCCACAAAAAGCCCAGCACTTCAGAAGAATGCAACGTGTGCTAGAAAGGTTTCCATTTTCCCAAAGAATCAAGGAAACCATGAGCTTTAATCATATTTATGATTCCTTTAAACTGGATTAGTTGTTCCTGTTATTAATGAGACCATGGTGCTTTTTGTCACGTTGGAATTGTGATGAGCTTTAGCACATCCGGATTTGAGAACAGAAGCTGACAGGTTTTTATTCACAATTGTTTTGATAGTAGATTTTTTTTCCCTACACCATTCTTTCTTCTTCAGATTCCATCTCTATTGATCTTTAATGGCTTCCAGATGGGATCACGTTTGGCCATTTTATTGGCTGAGCTCTGAAAGACTAAGCAAATATGGTGTAAGCAAACAGCCCATTAGCTAATAAAAAATAAAAAGGCACTGCAAATATACTAATAAAGTCTGTAATGTCATAATATATTAAGGAGATGACAACTGCACAGGAAATGGGCCTGGCCTGGCTGCATGGAATAATGAGAGATTTTTAACAGCTTATGGTAGAGGTAACAGCTGCTGGGTAAGAGGGAAACATTGCTTACATTTTATGTTGTAGATGAAACAATACATTAACCGACCTTCACGCTAAGGCCTTGACTGTCAGCTAATCCTGCAATTCCTTTGTGGGAGAAGGAATCTTCCCACCCTTCTGGTTTCTACCAGGCTGGGGATGCCAGCGGCGGGAACAAGCTGTTGAACACCACAGTATTGTGCAGATTGTGCCACACAGTTTATCCCAGCCACAGAGGAGTTCTGTCACTCCAGACTCTTATCCCAAGACCCTCTCCAGCTCTCTTGGAACCCCTTTAGGTTCTGGAAGGGGCTCTAAGATCTCTCTGGGGCATCACTGCTTCAGACTGAAGACTCTTAACCTGTCTCTATAGACTAGGTGTTCTGGCCCTCTTGTCACCAGAGAACAGCCATTCCTGCGTAAATCCTGCAACAAGTACCCTGGAAAAGGGGCTTTCAGTTTGAACAGCACATAGATGTGTCAGCCTGTGTGTGTTTGAATGAGCATGGGATGGGAGAATGTCCGTTCCAGAGCTCTTGGTGTCTGCTTGCATGTGGTGGCATGGGAGGAATGACATAGAACATTTCGGGATGTCTCTGCAGGTCTAAGTACCTGATAGGACCAGGGTGAATTAGAGGTTGCAGTGGCAAGTGACAAAGCTAAAGAGAAAGAAACCTTTCCCAGTCCAGAACAGGTATATACTCAGAGAGAGCTGCCTGAGTGTTTCAGGCAGACCTTCCCTCAGCATAAATCCAAGGTTTTGGCTGTCCACAGTTGTGGCAGAACTGGGAGTAAAACTCACATTTTTCTCTTGCAGTTCTCTTTACTCATAAATCTCAAGTTTCTTTCCTTTGGAACAAGCTGCATTAAATTCCTGAGATACAGACTTAGACTACCTGCCATTGAGGTCCTGTGTGTCTTTACAGTGTCAACCCTGGAGGCAAATATAAAAAAAAAGAAAAAGATATTTTTTGGCTGTATTCTGTTTTATTGCTTGGAAATAATAAATATTTGGTTTCCCTGTCACTTCTGGTCTCCTAATTGCAGTTCTAATATGAATTCATACAACAGCACTGTGTCTCTATGTCTGTACAGAAAATGACAATAAGATTAAGAACATGGGCTTGATTATAAAGGCACCGTTAAATTTTGGCATCATCCACTTTGTGCACTCCCTTCCTTCTCTTCACAAACAAATGGTGCTGCTGTTTGTTTTTGGTTGCAGAAATCTTCATTAAATTTGAGGAATTAAATATAGCACTTTAGCTAATTAATTATGGTTTGATCATTTTGACACCTCCAAATGACTCAGCCACATACCTGGAAGCTTTGTCAACTCAATTGCATCTTTATTTTTGTTGCCTTTAACCAACAATGAAGACTAATGCCACTCTTTCTAGTTTTCAATCACCTCTACAGAAGTGCTCCCCTGGCAATGTGCAGGGACAGACCTAATTAATCCCTCATCTGCCCTGCGCCGTGTCTATGCATCACACTGGCAGTTGGAACTGCTGCTTGTTTTAAGGCTATTGCTGCAATGAAATGCTCATCTGTTTTTCAATAATTTTACCACAGGTGGTGATTTGTAATTAGAAAGGGCAGAATCCAAATTTTGATTTTTTTTTTCTTATTATCATTATTTTTGTAATTATTGCTATTTGTTAGGAGAAGCGAGGTAACAGTGGGAATAATGATTATAATAATGATAATAATAACTGCTACACGGCAGGGAGGCAGCATTAACTTCTGGCACCATGAACAATAGTGGATTTTGAGCTCATTGAACGAAAAGAACAAAGATTTGCACTGATGTATCTGCGCACAGGTTAAAGATCAAAGATTTGGAGAAGTCAACAGATTTTTGATGAACAGAGAGGAGCTTTGGAAGCTCAGAACCTATGCAGAGCACTGAGAAAATCCCACTACCAAGAGTCACAGAACCACAGAATATTTTGTGTTGGAAGGAACCTTAAAAATCATCTACATCCAACTCCCTGCCACAGGCAGGGACACCTTCCACTATCCCAGGTTCCTCCAAGCCCTATCCAGCCTGGCCTTGGACACTTCCAGGGATCCAGGGGCAGCCACAGCTTCTCTGGGCAACCTGTGCCAGGGCCTCAGCACCCTAACAGGGAACAATTTCTTCTTAAGATTTAATCTAAATGTAGCCTTCTTCAGGTTAAGGCCATTCCCCCTTGTCCTATCACTCCATACCCTTGTGGAAAGTCCCTCTCCATCTCTCTCCAAAGCTCCCTCTAGGTCATGGATGGTCTCCCTGCAGCCTTTGCTTCTCACTTTTCTACATCTACATTTTTTTCCCTACATTTTCTAGTCCAGTTTCTGCCTTTTTTCCACCATCTGCCTCATCTGCTACTGTTCCCTGCATCAAAGAATCTCCTGGCTGATCAGCTGTAGGTGCACAGGTCCTTACTGTCTGACACCAAGTTTTGGAATTTACCTAACAGCAGGGCATGTGCCAAAATTCCTGGATTGCTTTAGAACAACATCACAGAATCAAGGAATACTTTGGGTTGTAAGGATCTTAAAGAACATCTCATTCCAACTCTTTCCTGGACCATGCAAGTTGTTCAGACTGAGATTTTTAGAGATCTTGGTGTGTTTCAGGAGCATTTTCAGGAGAACATAGGTTCTAATGCTCTTTTATTTAAGTTTATAGGAATTTGAGATCTTAGCAAATATTTCTGTCTTTAGTACTCTCCTGAGCCCAGAACACCTCATGTTCCTCTAACTTCCTTGTTGACTCCTTGTTTCCTTTGAAAACCACACAGTGATGTAGGAAAAGGTTTAGGTTCTACTACTTTCTGAATAGGCCCATGGTGCCTTTTAATGAAGACTTACCTCACATTTCACAGTAAAGCTGAATTAATTCAGCTTTTCATAAGGCAATGAAATATGAATTAACTTAAGGAATATAAAGCCATAGCTCTTACATTAGCACAGTCCAGTGAGAGAGCTGGCTTGCAGGCCTTTCTTTAACTGTTTTATGTGAGCTGGAACAGTTTCAAAAGCACAGGCCTATCCCACACCATCCTATTGTTTCAGGAACAGCAAAATCTTCAAGGAAGTAGAAAATCTGGGTTGCAGTTCCAAGCTCCAAAACAGACATTAAATCTCTCTCTGCTGGTTATGAGGGGTGTACCACTCTTCTGAGAGGTTTTACCCTGTTGTGGGGATAAAGGGCTGAGTAAAAATGAGTTTAAAGTCTCCTCTTTGTGGTGTTAGAGGTCTTTTCCAAACTTTGAGATTCTGAGTGTTGCTGGTAAGGAAAGGAGAAGAGTAGGTTGGTTTGCTGCTTCTGCTGCCAGCAAGGATGGGATGTGCAAGAGAAATTCATGTTTCCGCTTGGCCAGACCCTCTTTCCATCTCAGCAGCCTCAATGAACCTGGTTTTCAACATGTGCACCTTAAGTAAAATATTTTCCATGATGGTAGGCTCAGCACCTGCCTGGCTTTCTCATACTTAGACCTGGCTTATGCTGGCCTGTTGTGGTTATTTGGTGTTAGGAAAAGCTTCCCAGCTGGTCTTCCAGGTAAGGTGGGTTCTTCACCTGTGTTCAGAATCCCATTTTAAATGTTCTCCATTCAATCTCATCTGTTCTCCTTGATCTTCTCACTTGTGACCTCACAGTTCCCTGACCAAAATCCACCATGACCTGAAGGACAGAACTCTGTGAGCCCTAAATATTTGATCAGCCTAAAAGTCTTGGTGTTTGAGTGTTTTATTTGTTTTCTTGCTTTAATTTTGGCCTATTAAAGGAGAAATAGATTAAATGGGAAAAAAATAAAGCCCAAGAGACAGGGATGTACTTCCCCCTCCTCTCTGTCCCCAAACCAAAGTCATGAACTGAGCACCCAGACAAGTCACAGGCTCTGGGAACTACCAGACAGACCTCATGTGTTTTTCTGGCTCAGCTTATTCCTGAATATTGCTTTTCTCTTTCCGTTTTCCTCTCTCTCAGGGCACCGTGCCCATTTCCTAATGCTCTGAAATCTCTTTCTACGTGGCCAGGCATTTTGTTTTAATTTTTTTTAATGAATTCAGCTCAGCGCCCACACATCCCCTTAACCATGGATTTGTACGCTCAAGAGAAGACATGGAGAGATGTTGATGTTTTTGGCTGGCATTCATGCCCTCAGTACCCTTTTTTTTTTTTTTCCTAATTTTTTCAGTTTTTTTTTTTTTATGAATATACATGTTTTCTTGGCTGTTTGCACTGGAGCCCATCTGTTAGAATGGCATGGTTCCTGCTCACAAGTGGAATCAGACCCTTGCTGGAGGGGGTGGGTTTCAGACAGTGCTGGGATTTTAAGCAGCAGGAGCCCTCCAGGAAGGTGCTCCCCTGTGTCAGTGCTGGCACCACCTGCCTCTCTCCACATCCATGCACCAGTTGACACCATGGTACACAAGGCCAGTGGGGCCAAATGGTTTAGGGGAGGAAGGCACAGGGCTTGGGGGCTGCCAGGAAAACCGCTGGCTTTGGAACAGTGTCCCAGAAAGAACACAGGAAGCTTTGAAAACCCCACATGTATCTAATAACTGAAAAGGAAAACAACGCTGGTGTGAGACAGAGCAGGAGACATCAATTCCTAGACAGTTCAAGGCATCAGCTGAGATCTGAGGAGCTGATTTTTCTGTGTTTGAATAGACATCTGAGACAAATTGCTCAGGGCTGGGTTGAAGGAAGGGTTGTTTGCAGGCAACACACAGTAAGGAGCACATGAGCCATCCTAAGTCATTTAGGCAAAAAAGACCAGCAGCTCTGCTGAGACAGGTGATGCAGGAGGGCCTGGAGTGTAGGGAAGACCCTGGAATATTTTGTTTGCTTTAAAAACAAACAAAAACCCCACCTTTTTTCTTTTTTTCCCCATTTCATTGCAAAACCCCTTTCCTCTCCAGAGGGAGCTTCAGCAGAAAAAAATGTTGGCCAGGGAAGTGGTGGAGTCACCCTCCATGGAAGTGCTCAAAAAACACTTGGGAAAATTGTTTAGTGTGAATATGGTGGTACTGGGTTGATGGTTAGAATTGGTGTTCTCAGAAATCTTTTCTAACATGAATTATCCTGTGGTTCTCCAATTAAAAAATTTCTCCATTTGGTGCCTTGTACTGCAGTTAGTGAAAATTCAAAAGAACTTCATAAAGGATGTGTGGCCTGAAATCCTCAAAAAACAGAGACTTAAAATTTAGTCCATCAGTTTAAATTTCTTTATGGGGACATATTACAGAACTGACTGTTGCTGGTAATTCTTAACACTGAGTTTAATATAGTCTTTAGATTTCTTTAGAGAAGTTCAATGTCCGTCTTTACCTCTTCACCAAAAAAAAAAACAAAAACAAAAACATAATTTTTCACTTTTTTTTTGTCCAAACTTCTCTTTCAGCACTCACTCAACCAGTGTGACCCTGCCTTCATGATCCTGGAAAACAAGTGTACAGTGAAGAGCAAAAAAGAGTGAGTTAGTGAGTTGAAAGATTCTTAATTGATCAAACCAGAAAAACTCAAAGATAAAAGAGAAGGAAGTTCCACTTTTTAAAAAAAGATAAGTGGACAAAAGTGCCTTTGGTAACTTGTGCCTGGTTTCTCTGGCTGGATATCAGGTATGTCCTGTGCTTTCTTTGCAGGTGGGATTTCCTGTGACACCTGCATGGATCTTTGCCAGGGAAAAGTGCAGAACTGGGCCACAATCAGCTCTCAAATGTAGATTATTTCAGATGAGACTGCCTGGTTTATCCTTTGGGCAACAGAACAAAGATTTTTTCCCCCTGCCTTAAAGATACTGACTAGCTTTCATTCCCCAGTTTTTAAAGTTTTAAATTTCAGATTCTTCAATCATAAATACAAAACTCTACATGTTGTAAGAAACAATGTGTCTGCTTACAGACACATCCAGGCTTCTCTTTTTGGGAATATGACTTCAAGTGCTTCAGGAGAGCAGTTAAGGACAAGTCCAGGTGGCTGGAGTGCTTAACTGGTGGCAATCATCTTCCAAGCACTGGGAATAACATTATAAACAGCAGGTAAAATCCACAGAAGAATGAAAACTCAAATCCAGGATTTCCCCAGTTTAGGTGGCTTTTTTTTTTCAAATGTTCAGGGTAATTTCTGGTTGTATTAATGAGAGAAGGAAGACCTCAAAATGTTGTGAGGAGAGAGCAATAATTCTGCTGTTACACCAAAGCTGTGTGTGTGGTCCTCATTCAGTTAAATTTTGGCTTTTTCCTTATTTATTTTATTTAAAGAAAGTAAAAAAAAATACAAACAAAAATGACCTGTAACCTTGTAAAGGTGAAGACCACGTTAAAAATAAAACCTATTAATAATCTGGATTTATCAGCTAATGGCCAGCAGATACAGAGACTAAATAACTCCCTGGTCTCCAGACAGGGAAGGTGGGATCCACTCCCATGGTTGCTCCAGGAAACTTGTTTTTCAGCTGCTCAAGCTGTAGTTATTTAAACTCTGTTAGTAAATTTAATATCTCTCATTCTGTCTCCTTTTTATCATGAACTCTGAATTTGAACATGGTCTCAGGGGGAAAGGAATAAGAAAACCTAAATATCTGGGTGGTTCTGTCCCAACATACCCTGTATCAGAAAGTAGGATCCTGATTTGTCTTTTGATTTAAAATTCAGCAGCTTCTCAGATAATTATGTAGTAACTTTCTTTCAAGTTAATCCTGGATATAAGGAATAATTTAAAAAAACCTACCAGAGCTGCTTCTTACTGCAGCTTTTTTTGCTTTTCTAGCATTAAGGTTGGTAAATATTAATCAAATATTTTTAGTTAAATATATGATGAATTGTTCTCATCCTAAAGTGAGTCTCTAAGAAGCAGAGAATCCTGAATTCTTCCCTCAGTGGATTGAGAGCATGGTTCCTCCATTGATTCAGGACACTGGTGGGACAATGAAGGAATTGCATGTTGGCAACTCACATTTCCTCTAGCCTCTGGATAAAAGATTTGAGTTTTGTGCTTGCTGCCAATCCTTTAATGATCTTACACACCCTATAATCACCCTAAAAATTTGGAATAAAAGGGGGAAAAAAAGAACTAAAAAGGAAAAGAAAAATCCTGCAGGCTGCCCTAGCCAAATATCTTGGACTTGAGAGCTATTTGATCATTAGTCTAAGTATGGATAATCAGTGTAATGGTAAATAAAGAAATTATACACTGAAATTGAAAAATCACTGAGTAAAAGCCCAAAGAATTATTTATTTTCTGGAAGCTAACATTCCCAGTGAAAGGAAAATGTTATTTCCCCCTCATTGTGCATCACTTCTTGAGGTGTTTCGCTGCTCTGTGTGTTTGTAGTTTTATAGCACTTCAATACTGGGATTTCCCTATGAAATGTGGCTTCACAGTCTGCCAAAAATGTTGAGATGTACAGAGAAGCTACATTTTCATCATGCAGAGCTAACAGACATTAAATTCAGCTCAAGCTTTTAATATTACCTTATCACCAACATTTGATTTTCCCTGATTTTTTTCCCCTAAGTTTTGTCTTTTATATTGTAGAATAAAATTGGAAAGATCTTTTCATTCAGGTTTACATTGCTAATCTTTGTGATGAGGATGCTATGGGAGACTGAAGAGTGTTCACAAGAGATCAATTCACAAGAAGCCACTGGAAGAAGAATTCCAAACACATAAATTTGTAGAAAGCAGGGATTTGAGCCTGAAATCTTTGCAACTGGGACAAGAGGATGCAATGACAAGGTTTAACTGTTAATAGGCAGGCAGGGCCAAGGAGTGTTCAGACTTCACACCATCTCTCTTGGTTATCTCTACATTGGAGATGTAAGAGAAAACCTTTGCCCCAAAAAAATCACAATCCAGAAATGAACAGAAAGAAGGAACAAAGTTATTACATATAATCATAAGATCATGGAATCATAGAATGCTTTTTTGTGGAAGGGGCCATTAAAAGTCATCTGGCCTACCCCCCTGCAATATGCAGGGATATCTTCAACTAGATCTGGTTGCTCATAGCCTCAAAGGAGGTGTGGGGAAGATGGATAGAGATAGATGAGGAAAGGTTTTTGGAGAAGTATGGGGAGAAAGGAAGGAGACGTGGAAGATGACATGACTGGAAACACATCTGGAGGAAGGTGCCCTGTGAAAAAGGATGTGCAGCTCTGTGGGGACTGTGATCCATGGGCGACCTGTGCCAGGGCAGGAAAAAATACATGCCCATGATAGATGAAAAAAAAAAAAAAAAAAGTCTGATGCATACAGCATCTAAATCACTTTATTTTTAGGTGTGCTTGGCTGGATCAGGGTGCTGTGATACAGGTATATATGGAATGAGGAGAGATTCACATTGCTCTGAAGCAGTGAGTTGTGCAGGTTTCTTAACTTTGGCTCTAGAAATGCAGCAGTCACACACCAGTGTGTAGCTCCATGATAGACTGAAAAAAAAAAATTCAATGCATACAACACCTAAATCCTCTTTTTTTAAGTACCAAGTCCACACAGCCACTGATACTAGGAACAGGCTACTCTAGTATCTTCTCAGTATTCCTCT
Source organism: Anomalospiza imberbis (assembly GCF_031753505.1). Lineage (NCBI taxonomy): Eukaryota > Metazoa > Chordata > Aves > Passeriformes > Viduidae > Anomalospiza > Anomalospiza imberbis. The sequence goes on from NC_089683.1 coordinate 4,575,406, forward strand.
GGATGTTCTACTCTGTGTGCTGTGACCATATTTCTGGTGATTTGCTCAACCCTAATGAAAGAGTTATTTACAGCACTGGACATGAAAGTTCACCTCAAATTATGCAGAAACTGTCCTCAGTACAAAACCAGTTTTCTCTGCCTCATATAGCCTATTATCTTGATATTCTCCTTTTTAATCAAATCAAGTATTTCCCACTTTAAATAGGCTACTGGGCTGTTAAGCACAACCTCTACCTCAGAAACACCACAGTCTTTAAACATCTTCTGGAGACAATCCCCATCTTTCTCACTGTTTAGCTGCAGCTCTAAATCTTTGACCTGTTTCCATCTCCTTTTTAATCCCAACACCTCTCTTGCCCAATTTTAGACCACCTGAATTTGTCCTGGAAGAAAACAAAAGAAAAAATTCTGCTTTTCTGCAGGAAAACCCATCTCACAGCTCAAATTTATTTGTGGTATTTAAACACTGTTATTTCATTTAAGTTGAGCAGTTAAATATTAATGCTAGGTGTACAAAGAAAGCAGACCTGGATGCGTTTCTTTTTTTGTGTCACTTATCTCACCTGAGAGTACAGACAGAAAATAATGCAACTAAAATCATAGAATCACAAAATCATTAAGGTTGGAAAAGACCTGTAAGGCCTTTTTAAGGTTAAGTCCAACCATTAAGCCAGCATTTCCAGGTCCACCACAAAACCATGTCCCTCAGCTCCACATCTACACATTTTTGAGCACTTCCAGGAACAGTGACTCCACCATTTCTCTGGACAGCCTGTTCAAAATTCAGGGCAAAGTAATGGTGAGTGCGGCTTCATACCGTGTTTTCACCTTGGATGTTTATGGTAGATAAGAAGTAATATCCCCTTTCAAATATAATAATGTACTTTGCCTGTACAGTCAAATTGTCTATAAAATTCTGAAGACATAAGGGGGAGAATGATGTTGAATCCCTCTGAAATCTTGAATACTCACATATTCTATGGTTGCCTTCATGCTATACATTAAATTTGTGATATCACAGTTGTATTGTCCTCATGATATCATGTGACCCATTTGTACAGAGCCATTTTCCTAATATGGTGAGAATAAAGTTCCACCATTGTTTCTAGGGATTCAGTTTTCTGGAGATACTTGACAGTACATTGGGCACAAAATGCAGGAGCTCTTCCACCCCACAAACTAAGATCATAATTTGTATAAGAAATGTCCAACCACCCACGTTTATTGAGACCTCTATGATCATGCTGAGGGTTGTGTTTTGACAGCTAGAAGCCAAAATGTATATTTATTTCTGGTAAAATAAACAGGATATAACCACATAAATGGGCAGTAATCAGTAACTACGTGCTAATCACAGTGTGGGATGTACCAAGAGACACATTTTTGCTTTAATAAAATTACTCTATCTAGGAAAAAGTGAAAAGGCCAATTCCTGGATCTCATACCTCTTCCTCCTCCTCTAATTTGTTCAGCTTCCACCGGTCCAAGAATTCACCAAGACCTGTTGCAGGATAAAATAGAAAATGGGGATTGAATAATGATGGAGATTTTCCAAGAGTGAGATCTGCAGGAGTAATTGAAAATCCAGTGGCATCCTACATGCAGTTAAATGTGAGTGGACAGAGGACTGGAGGACATTCCCATCGGTGCATAGGGAGAGCAATCCTGAGTTGTCAGGAGTGGAGAGAGCACTGACCTCAGAGGCTTTTGCCATCTCTAATTTTGATGGCTCCTCGAGTTGCATAGCTCAGGAATACAGGGAGATGTATTTAAATAATGATTTGTGAGGTTTGCACATCCAAGGAATATTTTAGCTGTTGTGACATCCCGTAATGGGCTTGGCGCAGAGAAGGCAGGAAAAGCAAACCATCCTCTTGGCCTGAATTTGCCAGAAAACTCACTGCTTTCTCTCTCTGATGAAAGTTGTCATTTCTCCTGTAGTTCCCAGTGTGTGTCACTGGCAGAGAGGAGGGAGATGGAAAAGGGGAAAACGAAAAAGAATTAAAAAAAAATAAAAAAGAAAAGAAAAGAAAACCTCAAATCCTAAAAGTCATCATAACAAACTTGCCGCTGAGTGAAGCTGCTGTTTGGCTGAGCGTGGTGACTGCTGTGCTGTGACAGATCCTGTCAGGGAGGCACTGCCCCAGCTTGCAGGTGTAAGCATGACCTATCAAACTGAATGGGAGCTGACAGAAGGGATTTCTGCGACGTGAAATGGAGAGCTGACATGAAAACAATGACGTGTGAGGGACCGAATCACCGCGAGCACAACTGTCACAGATGATGTCCAGAGAAATGACAGGAGAATACTAACTTTACTTGATGTCAGTTTAGTTGTCCTTTGTGTTTGGAAGAGTAACTGCTAGGAAGAGAATAAAATTTTAAAACATACAAGGGAGAAAAAAAAAGTGGCAAAAAATCCCCATGCACATCCATTTCAGCTCAACATCCAAAGCAGTTTTTATGTCTTCTCGCAATGTTATTAGCAGAAACAATTTTATTTGTTGGACTTTTTTGACATGCCATCTTCTGGCTAGAATGGTAGGTTTATATAAGCTATTTTATTTAGTCTACTGACAACAACAATGAAGACCTGCTGTGACCACTGCTATCAGCTAATTACTGCTACTTCTACAAGAATGAAATCAGTTACCTTTTCACAGCAAGAAGTGAATATTTTCAGTATTTTCTAAATATAAAAATTAAAACCATTCCCTAAGATATCTAAAGTTTGTGTCACAATATTTTGCAGACTTACGGCATTAAAAAACACTTTGTCCCTCCTCCTGCCATGCTTTTGGGTAGCTTTTCAACTCCCTGGGCCAGGAACAATCTCTTCCTTGTACTTTTCTAAGTGCAATAAAATCTCATCTAGAACAGGCATCTCTAGTCTGTGTCTCATGGAAATATCCTCATTGTAGAGTATAAATGGTTTAAACATGTTGAGATTACAATAAAAACATAAACCTTCTCATCTTTTCATGGATTACTCAGCCTGACTGGGATGCTGATGTTGGACAAACTCTAAAGACCCTGTAGTTCAAGAGACAGGAGATGAGTCAGGACCTCCCTGCTGCCTCTGCCTGTGCCAGGTTGGATGGCAGGGTTGGCATGAGGGCAGTGAGGTGGGAGGGCAGCCCTTGAAAGGAAAAAGGCTCCCACTTTTCCCATGGTTCCAACTAGAACACACCAAAAACATTCCTCCAAGCCTGAAAGCAAAGTGGATTCTAAAATCCTTCCTTCCTCTTTGACCAAAGTGCCCCAAAGTAGATTCAAACCCATAATCTTATTTTTCTGAGCAAGCAGACATTGCCCAGGACAGATTACAGATGATGAGTAAAATATAGACTGGAGAGAGAGCCCCATATTATAAATTTCTTATTCTGTTGCCTTAGTGATTTGATGTGGTTTAAAAAGCAAACCAACCAACCAGACAAAAATCCCCAAAATTCAAACAACTTTCAGGGGCAAGCTGGAAGGGTCTTGGAGCAACCTGGTCTAGTGGAAAGTGTACCTGCTCATGGCAGGGGGTGAGATGAGCATTAAGGTCCCTTCCAATCCAAACCATTCTTGGATTCTGGGATTCTGTGGATGGGGGGTAACCAGAATATTTTTGTCTGGCCTTGGCTGAGTCCCCTTTTCTTCCTTCACCTTTTGTCCCTGGATCTCAGCTGCTTGATGGAGAGATCCATTTTCTTTCTGAGTCAAATTCCAAGTCTACAGAAGTCTGTAGGAGTATTTCCATTGACATCTCAGGTCCCTGGACCAGCCCATCAGGAATTGTGCCATGCCTTGTTCAGATGTGGAAAAATTGCATTTGAAGACTCCAAATGCTTCTACATTGTAAATAATAGTCAACATTTCATCAAATTAATTCAGCTGGCTATCAAATCAGATCATGGTTGCAGCTGATCAGAGCCTGAAACATTTGTTTAGAAGCACTGTCTTTATTTTCATTTGTTCCAGTTAAGGAGGGAAAAAAGCCAAAAATTCAGAAATGTCTTAGAAAGTGGTATTGCTGAAGCATTTTCTTTCAGAAAAGTAATACAACCTAATTAAAATTATATATATATACACAGTTTGAAATGTCTTTTTTATCAGGTGTATAACATTTTGAAGCAAACCAGACAAAATTATTAAATTTGAAACTCTTGAAACAGTGTCAAATTATTCTTGATGTGCTGGATTTTGTTGAATTACTGTGCATCAACAGTATGTTAGAATTCAGTGAAACCCCCCCATTTTCTGATAGAAAACGATTTTATCCAAAACCAATTGAGCCTTTTCTAACATCTATTAATTCTGATCATAGAACAAATCACATAATAAATGGTACATGTGATCAAAGGTCTAACAAGTTGTTCAGAAATGTTGAGATTATGTGATAGATTTTCTTTCTTTGAGAATCATGAGCAGATATGGCAGAGGCCATAATATGATAAAAGACTTGGAAGAAACAAACTACCTGTAAACATTTCCCATTCATTATCTTGAGTTTCTGCTACTGTGTGACAAATCATTAGTCGTAGTGTAAGGCAAGCTTTAAAAATGTAATTACTTAATCATGCAGTTAGTTCCCCATCAATCCTACAAGCACTTGTTCTTAACTAGCTTTAAAGAACAAAATTAGGAGTAATTTGTAAGCAAAAGTAATTGAGGAAAAGCTGATATTGCCAAGGTGTTGACAGCAGTGCACATGGTGGTTTTTTTTTTTTTCTTTTAATTCCCTGGCAAGGCAGTGGTCTGCAAACTTTGCTGAACATCACTGCTGGCTGGTAGAGACTTAAAACATGTCCTGGTGTCCCAGGACTGAGGTGAGGAATGGAAATTGTTTTCAGTTTGTGTCACCACCTTCACGGACAGCAGAAAGGAAGCATGGGATGAAGAATGGATGGGTCCATGAGACCTGGATATTAGTTATGCTATTAATCCTGTTTGGATTTCAGAGGTTATAGCATCAGTAACAGCACAGAGTCAGAAAAGGCTCTGTTGAGAGCAGGAAGAAACAGAGCTTGTAGTCAGTGGATGTCATATTTCATAAAACTCTAGGGGACCTAAAATAGGGTAAAGTAAAAATGGTTGGTGAATGGAAACTTTTTAATGCAATCTGTTTCATTGGAGAGTGTAGATTAATCAAAGCTTGAACTATCAGAAGGGGGAAAAATGTATTTTGAACCCTCTTTTCACCTGTGAAAGTTATGAAAAATGATTTGAAATTATTCAAGAGTCTGGTTTTGTCATTGGCAAGGATGAAAAAATCTAGTGCCTTGATTATAATCCACTTGTGAACTGCATTGTCTACATGTGGAAAAACCAGTGTGGCCAGCAGGTCCAGGGCAGGGATTGTCCTTCTCTGCTGGGCATGGGTGAGGCCACACCTTGAGTCCTGTGTCCAGTTCAGGGCCTCTCTACTCAGGAAAGACCTGGAGGAGATGGAGCATGTCCAGGGAAGGGAACAGAGCTGGGGAAGGGGCTGGAGCACCAGGAGGGGCTGAGGGAGCTGGGAAAGGGGCTCAGCCTGGAGAAAAGGAGGCTCGGGGGACCTTCTGGCTCTGCACAACTCCCTGACAGGAGGGGACAGCCAGGGGGGGTCAGGCTCTGCTCCCAGAGAACAGGGACAGGAGGAGAGGAAAGGACCTCAAGCTGTGCAAATATTTATGAAACCAGGCAGGATTATTTTTTTTTTAATTTAAAGAAACAAAAACAAAAACAACAACAAACACAAAAACCAAACCAAACCAAACCAAAGCAAGAAAATCCAGATGGATTTTTTGCAAGATTTCTTCTTCTTGGGAAGATTAAATTTCCACGCAGGATACTGTAGATGGAGGTAGAGTGTTCAGAGACATTTCTCTATACCTGTCAAGTATGCCATGGAGGAGAAAAAGACTGAGAATAGCCAAGTCAAATGGAAAAATAAAAGTGGAGTTATCCAAAGGAAATATGCTTACTTTTTATCAAATATTCCACGAGAATTTATTTCAAGGTGTGTCTATTTTGAAAATTGGTTACTTATTTTTGGTTACTTTTTCTTCCTAATTTAGGAGGAGGAAGAGGTGTTTAATCAGTTTTCACTCTTTTGCAGCAGTCAGCAAGGCATGATGAACTAAGGAAAGAGCAAAATTAAGAGTTTTCTGATACTGTGATCCATGCCCTCCCAAATGTTTGCAGGGATACAATGGAAGAGAGTGTTTTTTCAGAAAAGAGAATCCTTTTCTGAAAGATCCTTTTTCAGAAAGAGAATCATCATCAGGGATGAGTGCTGGACAAGGATATTCAAAGGGAATGTGATCTGAAGAAGTGGAAATGGCTGGTGAAGGTTAAATTTCACTTAGAAAGTGTCTCTGTCCCAGCTCAACTGAAACTAATTAAGTGTGATTGCAACCTATTTCTTTTCAATAATTGTGCCGTGGATTTATTTAGGACATGATGTTGAATGATCTCTAAAGGCACAGTCCTTGTGACACCTGATATGATTGCAGCGTGTTTGTGTCAGCCACCTCTTGTGTCCACCAAGGGCTGGGGGGTTTAATAAGAACCACACAATCATCTCATTTCAGTAACTTCTAAATTACTTGAAACTCTGGCTATTATTAAAACCCTTTTTCACATACTCCTGTCTTGACTGTGAGTTGCAAATAGGGAGGGAACAGAAGGAAAGTTCCTTTGATAGGGCAAGGATCATTTGGCTTCAGAATGCAAAAAGAAATATTTAGATGAGATATTAGGAAGAAAATTTTCCTTGTGAGGGTGGTGAGGCCCTGGCACAAGTTGTCCAGAGAAGCTGTGGCTGCCCCATCTCTGGAAGTGTTCAAGGCCAGGTTGGACAGAGCTTGGAGGAATCTGATCTGATGGAAGGAGTTCCTGGCCATGGAAGGAAGGTTGGAACTTGTTTGTCTTTGAGGTCCCTTCCAACCCAAACGATTCCAGGCTTCCATGAAGTGCTGTACACTCACAGTGTGGTGCTTTGCATCGTGGCATTTCAGAGGCATGGAGGAAATCATCCCAAGCAATGCGCTCAGGTAATTGAACTTCTTCTTTTCCTCAGAGACATTGTGTGTGTGGACCACTATTTTCACTTGCTGTTTCAACCAGCAGGTATTTCAGCAACAGAAACAAGAGTGTTTGCCTCTAAGGAGGGGGGTTTTGTACTCAGCAACATTTAAGGAAAGTCAGCTTGACACATCCAAAACCCAGGAAAAAGGCAAAGTGAACTCACCCAACAGAAACCATTTTCTCCTCATGAACTCTCACCCCAAAGTACACACTTTCTAAACTCTAAGGATGGGTTTTGTTTAAACAAATCATAATGTGATGGCACCCAGTATTTAATAAAAGCACTGAAACTCTTTCACAGTGCCACAGATTCACTTGCTGAACATGTCATGAGGCAAAATTTTATAGGCATTGTAAAATCTTTTTACCACACACAGCTGCATTACCCAAAATGACTCAAATCTGCAGGGCATCTGAAACACACACTACAGCAATAATAGGCTTTGCTGCTTAAAAAGTGATTATGACTAATGCACAAAAACAATTATCACCAAGCTTAATTGCAAAGGATTAAGCACAGCATATATATGTATATAACTATACTACATACATTTAAATTTATGTTCATATACATCACATTCCATATCTAGGATCTTACTAGGAAAGAGGCTCTAACAAAAATAAAGATGAGGGGAATATGAGTATTTCTGGAGGAAAAGAAAAAAGAAAATAATGTAAAGCAAAAAATAATCCCACAAAACCAAGAAAGAGCATGTTCAACAGAAGATATGGAAGTCAGCCAGAAAGCAGAGACAGTGATCTGAGTGTTAAGGGGGTTCACTGAGAATGATTATATTGAGTTCTGTTGGAGCTGAAAGTTCATTAACAGCACTTTCATTTTGGGAGGGATTTGCAATGGATCCTCATGTGAAGACTGCAAAACATGAAAAAGGTTAAATTCTATTTATTCCCTGCATATATATTCCCATCCTCCAGGAACATTAGTCTTAAAAGAGTTTATAAGCCAGAGGTACTACCTGTGTCTTTATTTATTCCCGTCCTTGGAAGTGTCCAAGGCCAGGCTGGACAGGGCTTGGAGCAAACTGGTCTAGTGAAGCTGTCTCTGCCCACAGCAGAGGATCAAATGGAATTAATTTTAGGATCCCTTCCACCCAAACTGTGCTATCTTCTATGATTTCTAAAGTCTGAATTAACTTGTCATTCATGATTTTTTGCTAGCTGCTTTATGAAATAACTTTAATTTTTTGCCTCAATTACCATATTTTCATGAACTTCCATTCCTAAATTATCTGCCCCATGTACTGATATTCTTTCAGGCTATCAAGATTGTCTGGCAGTATGATTTGGAGAAAAGTGCTGTATTCTTACACTGGCTAAATCCAGGACAGCACATACATTTCACCTGGCTACTGCCCAACCCCACCAGGTCGAGTCAACTCAGTGTATGTTTAAACTTCTCCCATTAACCAGAGAACAGGTACCAACTGCTTTATTACAATCATTGTTTGAAAAGGTTATTGTTATTTTTTTTCTGAGCTTCCAGTTGTGATGGTCCTTAAGGAAGGAGGCAGTTGTGATTAAAGCACAAACAATTAGGAAAAATGAGCTAAACCCTCAACTGTTGCCAGCTTCATTGACTTCAAGAAAATTAGGTCAACTGATGTCAATTGGGGGCCCCACCAGTTGAGTTATCTCTTCCTTCTGCTTCAGGCTTTTGCTGTGACCTTCAGTAATTACACCATGCAGCAGGCACACAAGTGGAGAGACTAAGTTGTTTAAAATGAGGTGGATAAAAGAGAAGAAAAAAAATACAATGATTGTTATTAGTATGAATTGCAGTAAGGCCCATAGGCTGGGAAAGGCAATATTTGTAGTGTGCAATCAAACATGGATAGGATGATGCCTGGGAACACTCTGTTCCACCAGCAAGGCTCTGTCAAGCAATCCTTTCACCCCTGGCTGTGGATCACTGTGTTAATAACTGTGTCAAGGCTTCCTTGATTGTGCTGCTACAGATGAGTCGTTTGATGCAGGTTTTTAGACTGAGGCTGTGTTTGAATTAGCAAACCTGCAGCAGCAGGTCAGTGGCACAGTGTATCTCCTCCCATTAAATCCTTAGCACAGCCACTGGATTGTGTTTAGCTATATTTTTGTAGAAAAACTCACACAAATCATTTGGGCAACAGCACTGGAGCACTCCCCATCAGCAATTTGGATTTGAGGGTGATAGTGACTGTGTGTGTGGATATAAACACTGCTGTGCCAGGTGCTCTGACTCTCAGAATGATCCCTGGCTCTGTTGAAACATATGAAGCTGAAGACAATCCAGTGTAGCTCTGTGGTGTCTGTTTACTCTATACTCAGATATCTTCTATTGAAAACTGAGGTTCCTGAATTTATGGAGGACAAAAATTATGTAAAGACCAGCAAAACACAGGCATTCTGCTTGCTTGGCTGCTCTACAGGTATGGATCTTAGGATTGTTTTGGCTGGACTTATTATATTTTAAATAATTAGAATGCCAAAACTTTGGGGCCCATAGTGATGCTTCATTATTTATGTTTTATTAAAGATTGATTACATTCAATCTAAAATTTAGGCATGTGGCATTGACTCACCAGCTGCTACAGTGGAAGCAGAGACAGACTTCTACAGAAGAAAATTTGCCCCACATCTCTTAGACGTGTCTCTCCAGATGGGACAAATTTCCTTCTGGATGTGCACATCCCCCTCTATCAACCATTAAGGGAGCCCAGATGAGTTGCTTGGAATGCATGTCTGGTGTTTTAATGATAAAATTAAGGAATTAATCACATTCACAGACCTGAGGTTTGTTAAAGGAGGATAGAACTTCCAAAACTCTATGAAAGTTAATGGGAATTAGGTGTTAAAAGTCAAAATTTGCACAGAACAGGGCTGGTTCTCCTAGAGAAATACATTTTTTTTTTCCCTGATTTTTTTTTCCAGTGAGACTCACTCCACATGACATTCTGGTTAGGTAGAACTACATCTTGAACTTTTGAAGGATATCTTAAAAGTTGAAATTCAGTTGTTTGGAAACCAGAACAAAAGTTATGCAAAGCCCAAAAGAGTTAAAAATTGATGTCTTTATTTTTTTCATAGACTTTTAAATATATTTATGTGATTTTTTTCATATTAATGTTATATTTGAAGAATTCTGGTTTTTTTTTATTTACTGGTGATAAACTAGACATTGCTTGTTAAAAATCTGATGTCTTTTAAAAATTCAAGTTTGAGAAAATGCCAGCAGAAAAATCTGATATTTTACTCAAAGGCTGCCGTGTTTTGCATTTCTGATGGAAAAAAAATCAGGAAAAAAAAATTTATTAGCTCTTTAGGAGAACATCTGTTTGTGATTGACTTAAGTCATTAGTCTGGTGTTTTTGTTTTGCTTCTTTTTTTTTTTTTTTTTCTCTTGAGAACCAATCTTCAATCTTGTTTCTATCCTTTCTAATAAAAATCTCAGATTTTCCTCTATCACTTTTGAAGAGACTAAAACGCTCCATTTTCACGAGGGGTAGAAAATAGCTGTGATTAAGTCGAGCTCTACACCTCTCAATAGAAAACAGATATTTTTTATGGAAAGCGGCCACAGCTGCACATAACAACATGCATTAGTGCATCTTGCAGGGAAATGAAATCGAACAGCAAGACACGATCATAAGCCTATCTTGGAGTGTAGTCAATTTGTCCAGTAAATATTGTGGCATTAACAGTTTTATTTGTTGATCATTTCTGATGTTAATGGTAATGGGCCCCTTTGGTATTGGGATATTTATGTCTGACAGCGTGGTGCAATTTACATTAATAAGACTCATTAATTTCAGATGGTTTCTACTATGGAGGAAGGAAATATTAGAAGTGTTTTGAGGGTTTTTTTTTCAGCATTAGTCTCTCTCTCCATGCAGCACAGAGCCACTAAGCTACATGGCTGTACAACAATGAATGCTCCCTTGTTGTTGCTATTAATGATCTCCTTGCCTGCCGAAGTTGAGGGTGGATAGCTGCCTCTTGGAGGAACTATCTTGCTTCTACATTTTCTTAGATTTTTCTTCTTTTTCTTAATTTTTCTTTTTCCTATTCCCCCTCGCTTTTTTCTTCTTTTTTGAGTTTTTTTTTTTCTTTCTTTCTTTTTGGGTTTTTAAAGTTATTTGGTTCACTGGCTTTTTGGTCTGTAGAATTCATAATCTCAAGCAAAACCAAGAGGCATTTCTATTTCCTTCTCCCATTTCCTACATCCTCTTGGCTTCCATGATGATGACAATTCTGGCCATCATTTAGAATCTGGATGCTAAAATTAATTACAACTTTGTGGGAGGATCTATAAGAGAAATGACAATTCCTTCCTTGAAAATGGTACGAATGACTCAGTTCTTTCCTGTGTTCAATTTTTATAACAGGAAATAGAAAGCTAATTACTGGTTATTAAGGGCTTTCTAAATCTCCCTCTCTTTTATTAGTTGGACAATGAACAGTTACTTCGTATGAGATGGGAAAAGTCAAAGCAAATAATTTATTGGGACTGATTTCCATAATGGTTTTCCAGGCACAGGCTTACAGCACTGGCAGCTGACATGACAGGCACTGTCCTGCCTTAGCTGCAAAATGGTTTTCATTCTTCATGAAAATGGAAAATTCAGTATTTTAGCTCTTTAAAACTGAGACAGATTCACTGAACAAAAGTGCACTGACTCACACTATCTAATTCCACAATGTGATGATTCTGGTTTCATTTGGGTTGAGGGTTGATCTTTGTTGTTTTTTTTGGGTTTTTTTCAATATCTTCTCTTATTTTATTTTGCAGTCACTAAAAAACATAAATTTGAAATTGTGATCTTTTTCAAGAAACCCAGAAAACATGATGCTTTCCTAAGGAACTAATTTAAGCAATTAATTATATAGGTAAAGCTGAGGAGTAGGGCTTTGGAATTAAAATGTAAGGGTTTAGTTCTAGGAAAAAAATCCAAAACAAACACTGAGGTTTTTAGTCAGATCTGATTGAAAAAAAGAGCATTGGAGTTGTTCAGCCTGGAGAAGAGAAGGTTGCAGGGAGACCTTAGAACCCCTTCTGGTGCCTAGAGGGGCTCCAAGAGAACTGGAGAGGGACTTTGAACGAGGACAGGAAGTGACAAGACATGGGAGAATGGATTCAAACAGACAGACCGCAGGGTTGGATCATAGATGAGGAATAAATTCTTTCCTGTGAGGGTGGTGAGGCCCAGAAAAGCTGTGGCTGCCCATCCCTGGAAGTGTCTGAGGCCAGGATCTTATGATGGTTTGGGTTGGAAGGGACCTTAAAGGTGATTTCATTTCATACCCTGCCATGGGCAGGGACACCTTCCTCTATCCCAGGTTGCTCCAAGCCCCATCCAAACTGACCTGAACACCTCCAGGCATCCAGGGGCAGCCACAGCTTCTCTGTGCCACCTGTGCCAGGGCCTCACCACCCTCAAATACTTCCTATACCTTCATATTCTCTCCAGGTTTTTATAACAACCTTCGTTTTTCCATCAGTTCCTCTTTCACTGATTGAATAAAGAGATGAGGTTTGATGAGCACAAATAGCCCTGCAGAGATTTCCCCCTTTTTCATAACTCCTTGACAGTTTCATTATTTCTGTTCAAATGAACCGGAAGCATAAATTCACGCTCTTCCCTTTTGCCTGACTGTGGGCAGACGCTGAACAGCAGTGGGAAAAATAACTGTCTCCCCATTTCCCTGGAGCAAACCAAAATTGCTACCCCTGGAGCTGAGTGAGATTTCAGGGGCAAGCTGAGAAATGCACATTTCTCATGATGATGCACTGATTAAACTTTCCTCTTTGTGTGTTCATGTCCTTTATTTGCACCCAGGACCAGAGTGGCACTGTCTGTAACGCAAACTCCCCCTCTGTGGGTACTTTCTAATGCTGCCAACAAAAAAATGCAATAAAACAGTAAAGGGAGATATAAAATAAAAATAACAATGCAATGGAACAAGTTTACTATGCTGAATTAATGTCCTTATGGTACCATCATATTAACGCTCCAATTCATATTTACATGGTGACTGCACAGAAATACAGATAAGTTTTATTTTCTCCCAGTGTCCCTCCTTCTTTGCAGCCATACAGTTGTCATTCATATGAGCAGCTTGTGGGTGTCACCTACTAATTCCCCAAGATGCAACTTTACAAATGCACCAGGCAATAGCAGGGTAAGTTTTCTGCAGGCTGGGGAATGAACCGATGAAGAGCTGAACTGCGAAGGAGGACTTGGGGTGCTTGGGATGTTTGGAGGTGCTGGTGGGGGAGAGCTGGCCATGTCCCATCTGTGTGCTCTGGGACCCAGAAATGCCCCATGCCCTGGGCTGATCCCTCAGTGTAGGCAGCAGGGAAGAGGGGAATTCTGCCCCTCTGCCCTGATCAGGTGAGACCCCCACCTGCAGAGCTGCTCCAGCCCTGGGGTCCAGCACAGGACACAGACCTGACACAACCACTAAGATTATCACAAGGATGGATGGTCTCTCCTATGAGGAAAGGCTGAGACAATTGGGATTCTTTGGCTGGGAGAAGAGAAGGCTTCAGGGTGACCTCATTGTGCTGTTCCAGTACCTGACGGAGCTGACAGAAAAGGTGAAGACAGTCTGTTTTCAGGGGCATGGAGTAATAGGCCAGAAGGGAATGGCTTCAGACCGAAGGTAGGTTTAGATTGGATTTCAGTAGGAAATTCTTAACTCAGCTGGTTGTGAGGACGAGGCACAGGTTGCCCAGGGAAGCTGTGGCTGCCCCTGGATCCCTGGAAGTGTCCAAGGCCAGGTTGGACAGGGCTTGGAGCAACCTGGGATTAGTGGAAGGTGTCCCTGCCCATGGCAGGGGGTTGGAACAAGATAAGCTTTAAGGTCCCTTCCAACCTAAAGCTCTTGATGATTCTGTGATTCTAATAAACCACAGTCAATAACCCACTTTTATCAACCCAAGGATGTACCTTAAGATAATTTTTCTGTTTAGGAGCAGATTCACCGCCTATGAGAATTAAGACCTAATTCTGGCTGTCTTCTCCAACCAAATCTTACCAATACTTTAAAGTGATGTAGTGTTTAATGTAAGTGAATAAGAATCAGAGACTTATTTTTCATTTTTTAGGATAGCAGTAGATGGGAATCATATTAGATTAAAAATATAAAAATCTACAATTATTTATTTGTAATTTTTCCAAAGAGATATTTGGCTAGAAAATTATTTGTCCAGCGTTTACATCCCGCTGCTTGCTTTTTATTTTGGTTCTAGCATTTTTCCTCCTGAAGGGTAGTGACTGATTTTTTTTTTTATTTTTTTTTTTTAAATCTTTTGAAGTCCTTCTACTAAAAGACCATACTATTCAAAAGAACAAGAAGAAAGAATCATGAAGATATTATTAGTCCTGCTTGAGGAATCACTTAAGATCAGGGATGTTGTTTGTGTGAAACCTTCCCAGATTTGGCCAAACTATAAGTTTTTGGAAACTGCTCAGTAATAAGACAGTGCAATTATCCAGTGGTTTAGTCTGAGCTCAGCATGATTCAGCCCCTCACGTCTCCTGGAAGACTGTAGATCCTTGTCTGCTTTTCCCAGCTCCTTGGTTTCAGGGCTGGGCAGCCTGGGACTGGAAGGCTGTAAAGTACATGGAGACAAGGGAAAGCCTTACGAGCTGTTTAGCAGGGGGCTTTTGATGTGGTGGTAGAGAACTGCAGCCAACTCTTGCTGCTGGATACCTCTGTCAATGGGAGCTGAGGTTTGATTCCTGTGGGTAGATTTATTCTGCCAGAGTGCAGATCAGAGGAAGGAAAAAGAAACTGCAGAGTCCATTAAAAACTTATGTGATGTAGAAATATGAGTCTGATTTTGTTGTTGTTTCTAGGTTTTAAACCTTAGATGATCACCTGGACTGAGAAATAATTCTGGCTGGGTTTTTTTTTATGGAAACCAAACTACAACATGCTATTGGAGCCAGTGCAGAGGAGAGCACAAAGATGCTCTGATTGCTGGAGCCCCTCTGCCCTGGAGACAGGCTGAGAGCTGGGGGTGTCCAGCCTGGAAAGAAGAAGGCCAAGGGGACACTTTAGTGACCCTTCCAGTGCTTAAAGGGACTCCAGGAGAGCTGGAGAGGGACTTGGGACAAGGGCCTGTGGGGGTAGGAGAAGGGAATGGCTTCCCACTACCAGAGGGCAGGGTCAGATGGGATAGTGGGAAGGAATTCTTTCCTGTGAGGGTGGTGAGGCCCTGGCACAGATTTCCCAGAGAAGCTGTGGCTGCCCCTGGATCCCTGGAAGTGTCCAAGGCCAGATTGAATGGATCTTGGAGCAATGTGGTCTAGTAGAAGATGTCCCTGCCCATGGCAGAGTGTAATGAGAGAATATACTGATAATATACCTTCCAACCCAAATCTTTGAATCTATGATTCTATGCTATCAGGTCTTTTAAAAATTATCTTAAGGAGTAGTTGTATGCTGGCAACCTTCATCCTGGAAGTGCCAAGTTTCATAATTTTCATATTTAGCATTCTGGGATGATTCTTTATTTGCTTAATTTTTTTATTAGCTGAAATTTGTCACCGTCCAAGTGAACCCACTAATTTTTGCCTGTAGTTCTGAGTCTATCCATGTCCTGTTTCAAAGAAGAGGCACTTGACTATTGGGCTTTTCACAGTGCCCTAAAAGCTGCAGCCTGCTTTCTCCAAGAAAACTGAGGAAAAGGAAATAAATTAGTTGTAACCACTCCCAATGCCAATTATCAAGTTATATACAAATATTGTTGTCCCCACTCAGTGACACAGACAACTACTTAGAGGTAGCAGTACAGAAATCACCTTCTGAAAGGTGCCTGTGTCCTTGACAAGAGCACCAGGATATTTTCATGGGACAGCTGCATTTGCAGTTGTTCCTCCATATCTGAACATATTCCCTAAGTGGATTTGCTGTTGGTTCTCTGCTGAAAACAAGGTTGTCATTCTCAGTGGTGATACAGCTTGAAATAAATCTACGTTACTTAAAAAAAAAAAAAGGAAAAAAGCCACCGTTAAGAGTAAATTAAAGCAGATACGTGGGCTTTGATCAAGTTACAAGCGGGCAGAAGTGTTAATATACTGGAGCATTTTCACAGCGGAAATGAATTACACCATAGGCCATGCAACTGTAAAGTCGAGCGGAAATTGTAACAAAAAAAAAAAATCAACGACTGAGTCTAAACTGTGAAGGATGTTGGCAAATGTCCAGGAAAAGGTATGCCTGGTGCCAAGCTTGCATAAAAGAATGGTTTAACAGTCACTCCAATTGCTATAACTGCTGCTTTTTTTTTTTCTTTTATCTTTTTTTTTTTTTCCTTTTAGCTGTTTTTCCTATTGTAACTAATCTCATTAAATAAGGCCCATTGTCTCTCCCCCTCAGACAACAGGCTCATTCAGAGGAGCTGTGCCATGCATTGAGATCCTCCAGCAGGGTCTGAAAGGGACAGCAGCACATCGTAAAAAATAGGATGGATTGAGTGTGTTCCACCCTGAAAGGCAGGAAAAAGCCTTCACAGCATGTCTGAAATTCATCACCATTTGAAGACATCTATTGGAAAAGCTTGTGTGAAATCCTATCAATGTTTGAGGTTACTGGGAGGTGGGAGACAGGAGAGTTTTGGGCATGTCTGATGATTCCATAAACCTATGACAGTGTGACAAAAGAGGGGATCAGCCACCAGGATTAGTGTGAGGGTAACAGAAGGAAGGCAAAATGTAATGCACAGAAAGGTCAAGTTTGAGGATCTAATACAACTACCTCAAAGGAAATGGGAAGTTTTGCATGAAGTAATTAAAGAATTCAAGCAACTCTGTTATAAAATACCTCATCCACCCCTTCCCGTTATTACAAGAACACTTGGTTTTATGAATGCTGATCATGGAAAAGCTTCTCAGAACGTAAAAGAAATAACACAAAACTTAATTCTATCAAGATCACAGAGACAGATAAAATAACATCCTTATAGCGATTACTATATGTAACCAGTGTTTGTAACTAAAATTCCGAGACAAATCTAAGTATTTGGCATCATATATCATTCTGACACCCTGGGAGAAGAGGCCAACCCCCACCGCTGTTCAACCCTTTCTTTTAGGTGTTTAAATGTTCAGTTCAAACTCTCTGCACCTCCCCTGTAGGATCTTATAGAAAGCTGCTGTCTAATAGACTGCATATTCTATTTAAGGGAAAAATAATTAAGAATTTAACTTAAAATTTCTTTATCTGAGCATGACCAATACCTTTCAATCTTACTACAGGAAGCCAAGATCTTTTGGACTTTTGACTATCACTGAGCAGCACATGCTGTTGTTGAGGAAAATATCCCTGGTTAGGAGAAAACCAGCATCTGGATAGAAAAACGAATGTATGGGCAGATAATCCTCAGGTATGAATATTATCCTCAGTTCAATGATAGCTAAAATGTCAACTTCCAGGCAAGTTTCCATTCAGTGTTGCACCTATGGAGGACACTAAGTGGAGTCCATGTGAATTAAATAACTTTTATTGTGGAAAAGGATGTTCTTACTAAGGAAATGCAGCACAGAGCAACACTGAAACATCACAGAACCTGTAGCAATAGGAATAAATCACAAGTATTAAGTAGATTAATAATAACTGTCATGTTACATCCCAGAAGTTTTATCCCTCAGCCTTGGAACTTCTCTCCACAGTGGTTTTCATTAGTGGTTGCAGCAAGAATTTGTTCTTTCCATTTCAATTAATATTTTAAGAGTCATAGGCATTGTGGGCAAATCAAACTCAACTGGAACATGAGGTAAATCCCTCAGCCACAGCCAATTTGGATCCCATTTTACACAGAACTAATCTAGATTTAAACCTCCTGAATTAGACATGAGGTCTCACAGTCAAGTCAGCCAGAGCTGACTCAGATTGTTTTTATCAGGTGTAAGAAGACTCTGGATGCTCATCTGGTGTGAGCCATCTATGTACAGCACTGGAATCAACAGAGCTATTTATATTTAATTATCTATACAGGGAGATAAAATTATTCATAATTTATACCTCTTGATCTGCATCCCCCATGGTTTTAGTGCTTTACATAAAAGTTTAGTACCTGGACAGTTGCTGTGTGATACATCTGGTCTGCTGGTTCAGTGACAGAGATGTTTCCACTAGCATTAGTTTAAACTATTTTCAGAGCCAGGAAAAATATTACTGATTACTTTTAATATTTGGATCCTCCAATAAAGTGTTTGACTTTAATAAAAATACTTTTCATGTCTTGCCTATGATATTGCCTGGGTAATACACTAGTAAGTGGGAACACACTGAAGAATTATTTGATAACATCATGGACCTCTCCTGCATATTTGTGTAGATGGATAAATGTTGAATTCTTTCAATAAAAAGTGGTGGTTGTGAAAAGGTATGGCCTTACCACCATTAAAATTCCTTAGAGAAATTCTGGGAATTTCCTTCCAGCTACCACATGTGAATTGCAAGGTAGATAATTTCCATGCATTGACATTCTTTCAAATATTTACAGCTCTTTGCATTCCTTTATAGAAAGATTTTGTTGGTTTTTTTTAAAGGAATAAAGCTCACCCAGTGTGAAATAAGGTAATGAGAGTTAAAACTTTGTAGGATGCAAAACCTTTGAGAAATTTTTGTTACTTTGTGGCTCTTACATATAACAAGGAGCAAGAAGGAGCACTTCTTGACATAACACCAGGGATAATGTGTATAATAAACAATAACAATTCACCCCCAGGCACATTATTAGTACCAGCTTTTATGTAGGCTCACACAATCAGAAGAGTCCATGGTGTTCTTCACTGTTCATCCACTGCTGGGATGGGCACTGGTGCTGTTGGGCAGTACTACCATGAGCATGGTCCATTGGTTTTTGTAAGGTCAGGCTGCTCTAGAATCTCGCCCCACCAAATCTGAGAATCTCAGAATGGTCTGAATTGGAAGGGACCTTATAGCTCATTTTATTTCAACTCCCTGCTATGGGCAGGGACACCTTCCACTATCCCAGGTTGCTCCAAGCCCTGTCCAACCTGGCCTTGGACACTTCCAGGGATCCAGGGGCAGCCACAGCTTCTCTGGGCAACCTGTGCCAGGGCCTCCTCACCCTCACAGGGAGCAATTTCTTCCTAATATCCCATCTAAATGTACTCTCCTTCAGCTTAAGGCCATTCCCCCTTGTCCTGGCAGAGTCTGCCCTTGCAAAAACTTCTTTTACAGCCATATTGAAGGTTCTCTTGATGTACTGGGAGGTGCTATAAAATTTCCCCAAAAATTCCTCTCTTTCCTCATCCATCACTGAAGTGAACAGCATGGTTTGGGTAACAGAATAATTCTTTCATTCAAGAAGTTCTTAGACCTTCCCATTCCTTATTTACAGGCAGCTTTTCTATTCCTTATCCACAGCTCAAATACATTTACCTATCCTTTTACTGCTATGTTATGAATTTTTAGCATTGCCTATTCCACCCACATGCCAATAGGATATGATGGTATTTGGGACAGGAAGAGTGGGATCAACTTCAGCTAACTCCAACAGCCACAGAAATGCATTTTTAAATCTCAGTCATTTACCTCATCTCCTTTTAACTTCTTTAAAGCATCAGCTCTACTCCGAGGATGTTGGTTTCAAGCATTGCATTTTTAATTACTCGCAGGTGTTTCCACACTGCCCCCCTCTTGTCAGTGGCACTGAGGCAGATTTTGGAGGGCAGTTCAGCTGTATGAATGCACAGTCTTCCTTCAGGATTCATTGTGACATTCTTCCCATCCTATTGACTGAATTAACTCACTCTTAGACTGAAACTAGGATCCAAAATACTCAAGTGGGAATAAATATCATACATGTCTGGAGTTAGGAAAGCTGAGTCACAGCTCAAGGATTACATTGGATGTAGTTGTCTGTGTGTGGAGTCACTATCCTGCTCAGATTTAATTTCATTTTAATTAAAATTTGATTTCTTTGATATATACTTTTTAAATTGTTTCTGTCACCAATTGGCTCCCAACTTTCACTGCAGTTAAAATAAATGGTTTTTAAGTGTAATACATTTCCAATTCTCAATCTGACTTGCAGAATAAAACTCCAAACCCAGAAGAAAATCTGATCTCTCCAAACCTTATGAAGAAAAATATCCCTTTTTTATTGAACTTCTTGCTCTGTTCTGATTCGCTCTTATTATAAACTGCTGTTGATTATCTAATTCTTCTGGGCATATGAGCAATGCCAGAATGTCAGTTTTACATTAAAAGGATGTAGTTTAAAAAACAAAACAAAACCCTAAATACAGAAATAAAATATGTGCTTAATTAGGGCTTTAATCTTTCCTGAGCTCATTAAAGAAAAAAAAAAAAAAAAAAAGTGGGGAATGGATGCCCATGGGGTCTGATAATATTTTCCTAGAGTGAAAACTGCTTCTACAATATATATTAGTAAACAACCATTTGTGTTAGTAATTAACTTCAGTGTTTTGGTTTCCATTTATTTCTCCTGATTTCATGTTCTGGTCCAGATCATTGTTAAATGAGCAGCACCATAATAGCCCTGACAGAACTGTTTGGACAATTGTTTTTCAGTTAAAGCTGAGCCATAGCTGATCCCTATTTGCCCCACAGCTGGGCTTGCAGATCACTCCAGACTTTTGCTTTTAGGCAGATGAGCTGGACAGAGAAAAAATCTATTAAAATTCCTATATTTTGAGGCTAGTGAACCCAAAATTAAGAATATTGAATTTCTCCAGGAAATAAAAATATAGTTTTTGTTAGGCTGTCATAACATTTAAGAAATAGATAAAGAACAGGGGAAAAAAAGGACAAACAAAAAGAACCATTTCAGGGAAAAAATGTTCATAATACATAGAAAAAAGGCTTCTAGTATATAAATCTGTAACCACAAACTGGTAAGCAAAGCACAAGAGGCATGAGGAAGCAAGTGAAATTCCTTCCTCCATTGGAGAAGCCTGATTGAAAATGTCTGATGAAACCATAAATAAATAATCCCAGCACATAAATCTGGAGAAAATAGGGAAATATATTGAAGGAGTAAGCATCATTGTGAAATTTCCAAATATTGTCCTGAAAAATCCAGAGATATTTTTCAGTCACAGGTGTTGAAAGTGTTTCACTGACAGGTGGTTAATGTATCTCAAAGACAGGAACAAAGTGAAGGAAATTAATATTACTAAGTGGTTTAGAGGAAACTGAAAGTACTTTACTGGTCACATGAAGGACCAAAACAAAATATAAAAAATAAATTAAAATGTTAATATTGTTCCTTAAATTATCAAATCTGAGCAAATCTGCACATATTCTTATGTCTATGTCCCCTGTCTACAGATTTGTAGCATGCATATTTAATGAGAAATGTAGAATTGTGTGTGTTGTTTTATATAATTAAACTCTTTTTTTCTCAGTCCTTTCCTAAAGGAAATATTTCCTATAGATTACTTACTATGAAAAAATATTTGTAAAATTATGGAAAATTTAAATCTCACTAATGTAAAAAAGTTAGAACTGTTCTAACAGTTCTAAGGAAAATGACCAAGGGATATTTTCAAACCATCCTGTCCAGTCAAATATTTTTGTTTCAATTACTTCTTTCTTTTTACTCAAGGTAAAGGTGTTACAAGGATCTCTTTTGAACATGCAGCATCCTGAGGTTTTGTGTGTGAACTCAGCCCGTTCCTGGTCATTTTTTTGATGACTGCCAGGAAGATTTATCCAAAACCTTGGCAGAGAGCAAGCCAACAACTACGATCTATATCAGACTTTGGAAAAATATCTCAGTCTGTGTTATGGCTCCTGTTAACTGCAATAGACAGAAAAATGTAATGTTAATTTTCTGTGTAATATTGGCTGAGCCAATTAGGTTTTCAAACCTTTGTGCCTGAAGTTAAGCATATAAATTATTTTTAAGGTATTTAAATAAAATTGGCTAGGTTTTCTGAGAATCTTCTCAGTCAATTTGCTTTAGACTTCATTAAAACTTTAGACGATCGGTGTAGCAGCATCATCCATGTCTGGGTTAAACTGAGACTTTTCCTTTTTATATTTTAAATCCCAATTTGGATTAGGAACTCAATTCTGAATTATGTCCTGATCTTATTTCTAAACTTGCCAAGAGCAAAATTATTATAAAGAATCCCAGACAGATATCTTGTTCAGGACAGGGACTTAATCCATATAGGAAAACAAGAATTATCCTGCATATTTTAACATGGAAATTTCAGCATGTGTTTTCATTTGAAACCAAAAGTTTTAAACTTTTTTTCTCAGGGCAAAATAAGATGCACTTCCTTTCTCTAATGCTTCATACACTTATCTGGGAAGTGGGCACCAGATGCACAATTTTGCTTTTATTTGAGTAAACTGGGATATCCCAGCTGACTTTGGTTACTGGTATTATTACCGAGCTATTGGTATAATTGGTACTGGTATTATTACTGGGATATTGATATCATAACCTGAATATATTTTGACCAGTAAATTTGACCACAGAACACTTTGCTAGACTTGAGGAGTTATTCCAAAACTCCTGTGGGAACTGTGGGAACTTGGTCTTAAATAACTGGTCTTTTCCAAGCACAATGTTT
Organism: Anomalospiza imberbis; assembly: GCF_031753505.1. NCBI lineage: Eukaryota > Metazoa > Chordata > Aves > Passeriformes > Viduidae > Anomalospiza > Anomalospiza imberbis. The sequence goes on from NC_089683.1 coordinate 4,598,051, forward strand.
TATTCCAATTTCTAGGGTCTTGGAATTGGTATTTTATGACATATTAGATTAATTGCTTGGGATCATCCACACTGTTTGAAAGATCTGTCTTCAACAGGAATGGATTTTGCCTGTCAATTTGCCAAACAGACACAGGGAGATAAGTTTATCCAACTGCTGCAAGGTTGTAATGTGATCCCATTTATATGTACATACCACACATAGCAAAGTGGAACCTCAGTTCCTTATTAGAGTCTCTGAGTGCTGTGATAAAGTGAAAAGGATCAAAAAGACAAGAGAAATATATAGCTGGATTTTCAGAGCAGCCACAGCTTCCCTGAGATTGAAACTTTATTGCTTTAGACAGTGTGTGCAGATGCAATAATAAGTGGTCACTGCCCCCAAAAATCACAGAATCATGGAATGCTTTGGGTAAGAAGGCACCTTAAAGACCATTTATTTCCAGCCCTCTGCCTTGGGCAGGGACAACTTTATCCTGCTTCTGGCCAGGATAGGGTTAATTTTTGCAGTAGCCAGCAAGGAGAAGGTGATGACCAGGACTTAGAGGTGGTTCTATACCTCCTCACATCATTTTCTGGGGATGGGACACAGGTTTCCTTCCAGGCTGGGGTAGTGTGGGAGAGGTCAGGTATTTTCTGGTTTTGGGGGTGTTCCTCAGGGTTGAGAAGTGATATTTCCTTTCTTGTACCCTCTGTCATCACAGTATTGTGGTTGTTACTGTTCATTTGCTTACTCACTGCTGTTCCCAGTAAATGGTTCTTACCTCAACCCACTATCTTCACCTTCTGTGCCTCTACTTCTCTCCAGCCCTCTGCAGCAGAAGGGGAGAGGGAAGTGAGTGAGTAGCACATGGTTTGGAGTGGTTTCACTGGGAACACTAAATAGGAGAATATAATTCCTAAACCATGACACGTTCCACCAGACCAGGTTGCTCCAAGCCCCATCCAACCTGGCCTTGGACACTTCCAGGGATGAGGCAGCCACAGCTTTTCTGAGCAGCCTGTAACAGGGCCTCACCACTCTCACAGAGTGAGAATTCCTTCCTAAGTACAACAGAAATTAATACTAGGACTCATAACCTCTACAGTAGATAGTCTGTGGAACAATTTGCCAAGAATACAAATAAATTCATGTTTGAGTGCAATCTGAAACTATGAAATAGCAGTGTCTCTGAAAGCTGTGTTTCAACTGAATGAGAAGTGATGAGCTTCCTGCAAGAACTTGAAGGTACAAGGTGTAAGACTTATCTTGCACCTTATTGAAAAGTTGTGCATGTAACACCAAATTTTCCCTATGGCCTGTGAAGGTAACTCCTCTTTTCCTAACATCAGCGTCTCAGATAGATGGGATGGATCACTTCCAGTAGAATGTCCTTTCCTAACATTTTGGTGAGCAGCAGCAGAGGAAATTAATCCTCCCTCACGATCATCTTTATGGAGCCCTGAACCATCAAGATGACAGACTTGCTTAGCCCCTGACAGCAGTACTGGTAATTGTGGTGGGATCTGTGTAGCAGAAAGGATTACTCCATTTGGTGGTTATTCCCTTTACCAGATGGAAGAAAAGCCTTCATAAAATGAGGCAGAACCATTTAATTTTATCCTTTTAATGTAGCTGCTATTTTTTTGAGGCTTTTCTTAATCAAGGATGGAATTTTATTGTGATCTGGAGGTTGGAGAAAAAGCTTGGAAGCATTGTTATTGCTATTTATATCACTGTTTAGTTAGCAGTAGTGGGAGGTATTAATATCATGCTCTGCATTATTAGAGTGAAATAAATGTTGGGAAACATTGGTCATGACAGAATGAAAAAAAAAAAAAAAAAAAGAGAAAAATGTTCTCCGTTCTGTTTTTATAGTAACAATAACATCTATAAACCAGACCAAAGAATAAGAAATATCATGTTAGAAACAAACATGGATATAAAAATAGTAACAAGAACAATCACCAAATCTGCTCTTTAGACAGAAAACAAGGTAATTAACTCTGCTCCCATCCTGATAGCCTCATTTGAATTTATGCGACTTCTTTTATTTTCTCCTTTGTTTGTTCTATTCTCCTTTACCCGTGTGCTTTTATAATTTCTGTTGTTTATTCATGGTGGAGCTGGTTGGAGCTTTCAATCAAAAAAAGAAAAAAAAAAAAAAAAACTAGAAAAGAAAAAAAAAGAGAAAAAACCTAAACAACTGCACTATCCTCCAACTGGCCAACATGGAGGTTGGAGACCACACGGGGATCAAAGCGATATGAGGACAACAGGGGTTTCATTAAAATGTTCTCCTCGCTGCCTGAGGAAAGAGCAGTGAGGACAGAGCGAGAGGGGGAGGGGGGAAGGGAAATCATCTGGTCCAAACAAGTTTAACTAAAAAAAAATCCAAGCAAACCACCTGTGGTCTCCTTGGAAACTGGCTTGCAACCCCTCCAGCCACCTTTTAATGAAACCCCAGAGCCCCTTTATTAATTTATTAAAGAATCTATTTTCTGAAGATTCATAAACCGCGCATAACTCATATTCCAACACATCTCTGCTATGCTAATAGCGCGTGCTGCCATGAATAATTAATTCTTTAATTAGTAATAATTAGAGGTTGTTGTATAGGTCAAACCATTGGGCTGACAGCATGCTACTGTCAAAATGTCATTTGAATTAACAGGACTGTGGCCCTTTCTACACAGAATGATTCGTTGTTTGGGGTCTGTTGTCCCCTCCCCTCCAAATTTTATTGTTTTAAGAGTGAGTTGCTTTAGAAGATGTGGAACACTTAAAAGGAAATGTTTAATAGCATTTACAGCACAAAAGAAAAGGCTGCAGACCTTCAGCAGATGCTTATAATGGTGGATCTTGGTCTGGGCATTGTTTGTTCCTTTTGTGGGGATAAAAAAAAAAGGAAAGGGATAAAAGCAGTTGCACTAACATTCTGGACTAAGCTAAATCAAAGCTTTTTGGTCAAAACTCATTAATTTTGAGTCAAAATCACTCTCCACATCCTTGCAAGTGCTGCATTTGTGGGTCTGGTTCTTCTACTCAATGGGTGACTAGAAGAATTTAATCCTTGGAACTGATACACCAAGGTGTAGGTTTAATTCCTTGTCTGTTTATAGCCTGAAGGAATCTGAACCATTTTCCCCCACTTTTTCAAGGGAATATAGAAGCCACTGGTATAGACAGGCTTGAAAACTGAGTTTAGTCCTGCTTTGCACTATGGGAAACAAACTGTCCCCACCAAGAGAAAGGTAACAAGTCACCCTATGAGTTAAACCACTTGACTGGAAATAAGACAGCTAAGAAGCAAAGGGAAAACACCAAATTTATGAGAAAAATATGCTGAAAGTATTAATTCTGCCTCTATTTTTTTTCGCTCCTGGGTGCAGCAACTTCTGGAGAAGGACAGCAGCTCAAACCAAGGCTGCAAATTTCCCAGAAGAGTTCTTCCCTTGGGACACAAACTGCACCAGAATTTCTCCTTTTAGGTACAAAGGGGCTTATCTGAACTTTGGAACAGGCTCTCTAGGGAAGTGGCAGACTCACCATCCTTGGATGTGTTCATAATTGGCACTTTGTGATATGGTTTAGTGAACATGGTGGAGTTTGGGCAAAGGTTGTATTTGATAATATTGGAGGTCTTTTCCAACCTTAGTGATTCTATGAAATGGTGGGTTGGCTGGACCTTCAATCTCACCTAACACAGACATTCCGTTACAAATAAAAATACCTATATGAGGAATTTGATACACGTAGACATCCTTTTCTGTTTTCTTTGTATATTTTTTGGCAGAGGGAGCAGATATCTTCAAATGCAGTGGGGTTATTACCAAACTTGCACAAGTGAAGTGCTGGGGGAAGGTAAATGCTCAAATGAATGATGAGAATCTGTCCTGATTTGAAGGGGGAAAGAGAAGACAGAAAGGAACGGCAATGGTAGCACAAGATAGAGAAAATGTGCATCAGACGTGGTGGGGTAAATCACTTGGGCAGAGACCCACACTGTCACAATTCCACTGAGCTCTGTTCAGCTCAAAGACTCTTCACGTCGCTGCTGTGCACGACAGACCCACACACAAAGCTCTGATGGAGCAAGGGATTTGAATCATGCATTTCATTCCACTTGAAAGACCCCAACCTGAATGGGTCGGTGCTGCTGCAGTCATCACAGAAATACAAACACACAGCCTTAATCCAAACTAAAGTGAGTGAAATTAAGTCCATAACTCGCAGTAGAATGGATTGGAGCCCAAGAGCCCACTTTTTTCCATTCCTGCTCTGACTGAAAAACACACATACTTTCTTTCTAGGAACAACCAGAAGCCTTTTTATTTCTCACTTCCTTGCCTGCTAACAGAAAAATTAATAAGTAGAGGCTAAGCAAATGCAAAAAGGGCTTGAGAATGTTTTCCAGTTAAAAGGATATTAGAAACAACCTTTTCCATAAAGAGGGAGAAAAGAAGAAAAATATGACAAGATAATAAACACATACTAATAATATGCAGTGGAGTGAAGTGGCAGCTATTTTGCTGCTAGTCAAAAAAAAATATTATCAGAAATCCTTTTGTATCATTACATATTGATGTTTAAAAAAATATGAAACAAAAAGAAAGCCACCAGAGACTGTACATAAAGGTTGTTTTCTGTTGAAAATGCAACAAGGTCAAGAAGGATTTTACATGAAAGCTCTTTGAAATCTATATCAAGGGTCTGGTTTGTAAAGCAGCACAAGTATGGTGCTGGTGGTGGTGAACATCATTGTAGATATGCTGCTTGCAGTACAGGGGACGATTTATATTCTCCTTCTGAAAAAGTACAAAGGTTTATTGGTGTGCAAATGATTTAAATTAATATGTTCATCAAATTTTCAAAGTCAACAGCTTTTGTTGGGTTGTCAAAATACCCCCAGTGAACAGTAATAGCAATAGTAGAGTATTGACACCAGTGTTAAAAATGGGACAGAACTTGAACATTTGTCACCAGAGGAAGCATGATCAGAGCCATGGTCACTGACCACAGTTATTAGCCCAAAGTTAGACAGCAGTTGTTTTCCTCAGAGAACATAGAATCACTAAGGTGGGAAATGGCTTTCAAGATCATCAATTCCAGCCTTAAGACCATTTATCCCCATGCCCACTAAACTATATCACTCTACTCATTTTTTGGACATTCCCAGGTTTGGTGATGCCTCCCTGGGCAGCCTGTTCCAATGCTTGACCACTCTTTCAGTGAGGGAATTTTTTCTGATATCCATCCTGGACCCCTGCTGGCACATCTTTAGACCATTTCACCTTGTGCTATCCTGAGTTACCTTGGAGGTCGCGCCATATCTCCCCACAACCTCATACATGTCTCTAGTCTAGAAAGCACACATTGATTAATCCACATGTCTCTTTTTCCTCATCAAGGCCCAGGAAACACAGGGGAGCAGATAAATATATGTTCTCGCACAGTTTATTTTTTACCCCTTATGTGCTTTTTCCTGGCAGAAGACCCAGTCTTTTGTTCTCTCTACCCACTTGATAGGTCTTGTAATTCTCCCCCACAAAAGTCCACAGCCACACATGGCTTTGTGGAGCTACCATGAACTCTGTGAACCACAATCTGTCTCTTCTGTTCCTCCTTCTGTCCAAAGAACTTCCCTTTTTCTGTTTTCTCATAACCAGCTGCACACCATTTCTTCTTAGGTTTTTCGCTGCTGTCTCTCAATCTCTTTTTATCTCTTTTTGTACGACAGAATTGTTCTGCATTTTTTTTTCTTTTCCACCTGTTTTTCTACTTGTTATTTTCACAGTTCTTTTCTTCAGAAAACTTTTTTTCCAACTCACTCTTCCAACAAAGAAACTCTTATTTTGCCTTGTTTTCATACTTTTACAGTCATCTGCTCAGTCTCTTGCCCTCTTCTTTTTCAATGGTTATCAAAACATCCTGAATTACCTAAATGTTTGATCTCTTAGACCATTCCCTGTCTCAAGTCATCTTTGTATCCAGGAGTGTCCTTCTGCCCAGACCTTCTTAGCTAACAGCAAAGGCAGAGGAGGACCATGGGAATATTCAAAGGGCTGGAGCACTTCTGTTCTGGACACAGGTTGAGAGAGCTGGAGGTGTTCAACCTGGAGAGGAGACAGCTCCAGTGCCTAAAACTGCTCCAAGAAAGCTGGTGAGGGACACTGGAAAAGGGCATACACTGATAGGAAAGGTGGCAATGACTTTAGGCTGAAGGAGGATAGATTTAGATTGGATATTAGGAAGAAATTGTTCCCTGTGAGGGTGGTGAGGCCCTGGCACAGGTTGCCCAGAAAAGCTGTGGCTGCCCCTGGATCCCTGGCAGTGTCCAAGGCCAGGTTTGACAGGACTTGGACCAGTCTGGGCTAGTGGGAGGTGTCTCTGCCTATAGCATGGAGTTGAACAAGATGATCATTCAGGTCCCTTCCAACACAAATGGTTCAAATGGTTCTGTTATTCTATGATTCCATGAACTTTATGGACAAAATACTTCCTACCTTAATTGCAGTGTAAATATATGTAAAATGAGACTTCAGATTCTGCTTTCAGGCCTCTGTTGTCGGTGGCACTTTGTGTTAGTTTGGGTCAGGGTTGTATTGAGTGACGCCAGTTTCTCTTCCTCTTCCTAAATATGTGGCCATTTTCCTCAAAATACTTAGTATTCACTAAGATTCTCCTTATTCCCTTATATCACCTTATGATGAATCTCAGTTTATGAAGTCCTCTAGTCAAAAGTTGCTTGTTCTTGGTGTCTGTGGTCCAAATCATCCTGTTAGAACTGTGTCTTAGCTGTGCTCAAACAGCTTCTACCACATGGCACCTCCCAGCTCATTTGACCCATCCACTGAGAGTTAAATACTCAATGTCACGATTCTAATACACTAACTTTCAGAATTATTATTTATTCAACCAGATCTTTTGCTCTGGTCATTATCCCTGCAGATGAATTATCACCATGTATAACACAATGCAGATAATACAGCCCCTTGCAGCAGGCTTCACTTGGAAGGACTTGTGTTCATGCAAAGACTTGCATGGTGTGTTCATGCACAGATCTGTAGGCCCTGCTGTACAACACCAGCTCTATTACAGAATCACAGGATGGTTTGGGTTGGAAGGAACCTTAAAGTTCATCCAGTTCCAACCCCCTGCCATGGGCAGGGACCCCTTTCACTAGAAGAGATTTCTCCATATCCCACCTAACCTGGCCTTGGTTGGATGTTTTAGATGAATTGAAGCAGTCTCTTATAGTGACCTTGAGTCAGCAGATTCTTGCCAGGTTTTTCTGTGAGGAATGGCAAAGCCAAGAACACAAACCAAACTTTTGGGGACGGTACCAACTAATGCTATGAAGAGTCTGTCTTGCCAAGGATCTCAAGCAGTGTTGGCTCTGACTTCAAATCCAAGGTGTTGGCTTAACTTCCTTTGTTTCATTTGTCATGAGAATAGGAGAAGAAAAAGTCTGCTTTTGACTTTTTTCCTTAACTTCCTGTCCATGACTAGAAGAAGGTCCTCACCACTGGTCCTAATTTTTTTTTTTTTTTTTTTTTACTTTTTCCTTCATCTTTTTCCTTAGTCTTTCTTCTTCCTTCTTTCTTCTTTCTTCTTTCTTCTTTCTTCTTGTTGTTTTTCTAATAGAAGGACTGCAATGCTTCAGGTATTTCATGAAATATACTCATCCCAAACACAGATCAGGAAGGTCTAGGATCCAAAATTGTCAGTTCCTGTCTGAATTCTAAAATTATTTTGGTTTTGTGCTTATAAATCTTATAAGTAAATGGACCTTCATACTGGGCACAGGATGTGTCCTGGTTAGTGTGGTATCACTTTGGGCCTCACATTTCCCCTTTCTGGTTATTATCAGAGCTATTATAGATACACAGGTTGATTAAAACATAAAACATTGCCCTGAGGTGCCCATTTTATTTTTAGCTCAGAGGAGACTCAGTAGCCTTGGAGAGCTTCTGTGTGACTTCTGTGGATTCCTCCTGTGTTTCAGGCCTCCAGGGCCAAGGCAGCAGCACTGGGACATTACTGAGCATCTCAGCATTTTAGGACATCTGGTCACACCTTCCCAAAGCTGTAAATGAACAAGACTTGCCATGAATTTAATAAAGGGTTTCTTGACATTTCTTTCTTGAACTGAAAAGCCTAAATGGTCTCTCTGATTGGCATTGCCACACAGAAAGTCTGCATTGTGGCTGAGCCACAATTCTGTCATCCCCATTCCTCTTTCCCAAAGTGCAGAGCAGAAGTACAGGACCATTGTGAAGACACTTAAAAATCTCTGTATTTGACCATGCCAAAGATTCTCCAGGTAGGAAACACAGAAAAGTAGAATTTTCTCCAAAAAGGGAACATTTTAATACATTCACATTTTTATTCAAAGAGTCATTCCCGTGCAAATGAAATGCTGGTTGGGTTTGATGGGCTCTTAATGGGCATTGTCCCACTGAGAGTACTGGAAGTGGGGCTGCAGTGATCCTTCTGCTCTGCTTTTGGGTTTCAGAGGGAGCAGGTAAAGTCAAAACTCAGTTTCAACTGAAGAACAAAAAAAAAATCAGCTCGAAGAGTGCATCTGTACATCTTAGATATTTTTTCTGTCTGAATCACTGGGTTTTTATTCCATAAAGAGTATGTAGATGACATGTAAATGTTATGTAAATTGGGTCCATAGTCCATTAAAGGGCAATATTATAATCACTAATACCCTATAGGCATGGACAGATCTACCAACCAAGTTTTATTTGATCTTTGTCAGAGGCACTGAGCCCTTTTATGCAATATTTTGTGTACATGCCTTTATTGTGAAGATCATAATTTCAAAATGTGCCCATTTGGGATAAATAGATATTGTTGATGTGCAATGCAGCAAAGTTCAGCAAGGATATTGCTACCAAAAATACTAATTTTATAGACTGACCAAAATGAAGGAATCCTGCCTTACATGGAGAAATTTCATCTGAAGTGATCACCTAATCAGCAGACTTGAACAGCCTCAAACTGGACACAACACTTAGCCTTCAACACCTGCTACTTCCACTATTCAAATTAAATGAAAACACAGATATACAAAAAAAGACTGGAGGGCTGTTTGGCCCTTGCCTTGGAAAAATATATTCCTTACTAATTGGCACAATTCTGTTAATAAATATTCACTGGTTTACACAGCCCTCCTGTTTACTTAATGAAATGGTAGTGGAGGGGTTAATGGGTTAATTGGGGAAAGGAAATGAGTCTCCAAATGTATCAAAATCTGATAAGTGATTTAGCCTAATTAATAATTTTCCTGTCAACATTTTTCTGGGTGCCACATACACTTTGGGAATATAAATAATAAAAAACAAAAACTAGGTAAAGTCATAGAAATTGAAGGCACCAGTTGAAAAGAATGTGAAACTTTGTGTATTGCAACCTCTTTCCTAAGGTTTTTACAGAATTGTTCTTGCAATATTCAATGATGTGTGTAAGGTAGTAAACTACGGAATCACAGAACGATTTGGGTTGGAAAGGACCTTGAAATCAGCCTGTTCCAAGCCCCTGCCATGGGCAGGGACATCTTCCACTATCCCAGGTTGCTCCAAGCCCTGTGCAACCTGGCCTTGGACACTTCCAGAGATAGGGAAGTTTGTAAGCTTGTCTTGGATGCTTGTTCAAAGGTGGTGAGCAATCAGATCTCTGTCAGTAGGAGTTACTAAATACAGAGCAGAATACACAATATTTCTGCAATTAGTTCTGGAATATTAATATTATCTTAATATTTAAGCTCGTAATATTAAGGATCTAGGCTCCATGAGCAGGGAATTGTCAAGATGCATTCTTGGATATATGACAGTTATATGTGAACTAGAAATTAGACACACAAGATTAGAAGTCTGGGGTGTCAGGAATCAGTGACATGATTAAATTAAAAAGGCACTACTACCTCAACCCATGCAAACTTGATCTTAAGCACAAAGTAGGTGAATCTCTCTTCTCCAGCATGAAGCTGTGCTGGATTTTCATTCCATTCTGTATTATGGACTGCGTAATATAACACTTCTATAAACTTTGCATACATTTGTGCAACTAGACCCATATTTTTAATTCTCATTTTAAAATAATTAACCCTTAATCAATGTGACAACGTTTTTGGGTTATATTTGGAATCTTTAATTGTTCAGTTTCTAGATTTCAAAGAAAACTAAGAGAAGATAACTGTTAACATTTATGGATATATACCAGATCCTGAAACTTCTGTTAGATATAGTATCATCTTGTTTTAGGCAAATCTGTTAATGTTGATGTTAATGTGCTAGGTCTTCTGTGAAACACAATAATTCTTCTAGGCTGAGATTACTATGTCTTAGTGATGGAAGGAGCAATCCCTTCATACACCCTGAAACAATGACATGGGATATGAGAGGCACAAAAAATATAAAGAATTGAGTGTTGATAGTTAAAAATTTTGGAAATATAAATTCTTTCTGAAGAGAAGACAAATACATGGATTTATATTGAGGGATAAGATAAGCCTTTGTCTTAAATTCCTCCTATTTTGAGGACTTTATCACGTTTGCTATGAAGCAGCTTCTTGGTTAAGGGATTATCAGGCATTCTGTTTGTTTGAGTGATGGGAGGACAGAAGATGCATTTTGCTATCCTTAAACCATCCCTGACACCACCAGATGAATGTCAGGTCTAGTCAGGAGAAACAGAAATGATAGGCATTCCTCTGCCTCCTTGAGCAACTTACTCTATTGGAAATGACATTTACCCCTCATGAATGGGTCCTGTACAAAGGCTTTTGTACCACAGACATGGCACAAACTTCTTTGGAGCTTTCCAGAAGGGCATATGCACCAGAGTGGGTTTCATCTTGCAGAAGCAGTCCCATAATTTTGCATCAGTAAAGCCACTGAGGTGCTCAACTTCTATTATATTTCTATTATATCAATAATAATTTCTCCAAGTGAGAAAAGTACCTCTATACATTTACAACTTCCAGACTGCTTCATCCCACCATATGATGGGATTGACTTTGGAAATGCCTAAACTGACATACAGATTTTCTGATTAAAATAATACACCTGAATTTTGCATTAGTAATGGTGAAAAAAAAAATTAAACTAGTTACAATTGTTGACATGCAGGACAATTGCAACACCAGTTAATTAATTTATTAATTATTTTCCCATTTATCTCATCTTTGTCTTCTTCCTGCTTCTTCTGCCTGTCTGTCTACCCAGCTATCAATCGATTAATCTTCAAACCACATACAAAGTACAGCTAAAACCACAAAGCTCTCATTCAGGGTTTCACATATCCAAGGAACCTAAGTGTTCCCCTAATACTAACATTCCTCTGGCACACTATTTATAAAACTTTCCTTCCTTTTCTATAGACTTTGACTATGTGCCCTTGTCAGGACATGTGAGGTCACTGATGTTGTCAAAGATGATCCTTGTCAGTTATTGAAATGAGAACTAATTTGACCTAATATAAACTGACAGACAAAATAGTTCATTGGTAAAACAAGCCAGTTCCAGAAACCAGCGCTAAAGAAGAGTACAGGATCCAAAAATGTGTATTTACTCTCTCAGTTCAGGTTTTGAAAACTAGACTTTTAATAGGGCTTAGCAAAATACACCCACCTAGATACTGGTGAGAAGAACGTCTGATATTGTACTTCTTTCACTGTATTTGCACTTTCTATCTGGTTTGTAGTGGTTTGTTCTTTTACAATTTTATACAGTTAATTTCACTACAAGAATATTATCTCTATGATTAGTGATACCATTGTAGAACCCATGACACACTGACATTATGACTAGGGAATTATTCTGAAAAATCTATATCCCAGCAAATTTTGTTCTGCCAGGATAGAAAATTATTGTTAGGTAGATCACATAAATCAGGAATTCTTCATCCTTATTGTGTCAGGAAAAAAAAAAAAAAAAAAAAAAAAAAAAAAAAAAAAAAAAAAAGAAGTGGATTTTCTTGAAAGTGATAAGGCTGATAAGGCTGATTGACTTTTCTTCAGGTGCTAAACTTTCCTGAGCAGAGGACTGTGCTCTCTGTACCCAGTCCCAGCTCTCCTGCCTCTGTGAGTAAACTAGAGATGAACTTTAGTGCTTGTGGGATTAAGGCCAGGGAAGACAGGCAGTGCAAGGAAGATTAATGCAAGTCTGCATGCCATTAAAATTAATCACTTAAAATTAAAGATCTCCTATCTTCTGCTGCCCCTCGAATTTTGTTGATATGACAGTGTCATAACTGATCTATCCAGCTCGTGTTTATCTCTTAAAAGATAAATTGAGATATTCCATTTCTGCGCAGTCTCAGCATGATCTGAATCCAGCAGATTTCACATGTATGTGCACATTCCTTCTATACAGCTCTGACTCATAAAAAGCAAAGGAAGAGAGCAAAGATAAAATAATATTAAACACTTGAGCCTAATATTTAGCAAGTGACTGCCATTCCCAAGGATCCTATAAAGCTTTCTGAAAGTGACATCTCTTAAGCATTCGCTTCACCCATCAGTGAAAGGCAGTCACCTAAGGCTGCTTAGACTGCTCTGAACATTTTCCTTTAAACAGCTTTGAATGGAAATTGGCTCTTTGTTCAGAGCAAGAATGTTTATGGAAAATATTCATCTCATTGAATAATAATAAAAAAATGTTGTTTTCCACTGTCAAAACAAGCTTGTTTTGTTGTTTTTGCTTTGCTTTGGTTTGTTTTCTGTCTCAAAACAGACAACTCTTGAGAGTACATGTAGAGATAAAAATGCTTTAAAAAATTTTTACAAAAAAAAAAAAAAGGATTTGTTTTTAATTGCTGAAACCCTCGTGTTAATTACAGATACCAATGGTTCATGCCTTAATTTGATAGATAAACTACATGCACCTATGCATGAGGACCACTTAAGTACCTAAAACACCAAATGTATTTCCCAATCCTGTAATGGAAGTCACAGGTTCTTTAAGTGTTCAGGATTAAATTCAATAACTAACCAGAATTCAACAAGTCAATAATTAAAATAATTCAATAAGTGAAAAATATTAAAAAGTGAGCGAACTATGTAAAATTTAAAGTCAGAAAAACATGACCTGGCCACAAAATTAGGGCTGGCCAAGCAGTGGCTTATTAGAGTTTGATGACATATGTATAAAGGAAAATGTCTGAGGAAAATAATACATCAAGAAAATAAAATGTAAATGTGTTTTTTACACTGAGTTGAACAAACTGAACTGTTTTACTTAAATGAAGAAACTACAATTTCACTTCTGACAAATTTTATTAATTTTAAACTTGTAAAATTATTTATATATTATTTTGAATTGAAGATTTGTCTAAGTAGAAAAAAAATTAATATGGTAATATATTTTCAGTTTATAGATTTTCCTTACATATGTGCACCTTCCCAAAAAAAAAGTATGAGAAATTTCATTATTCACTGATAATATTAAGGTTTTTCTAAGAAGCTTTGATTCAAAACTTCCCTTCAAAGATCCAATTCAGAAAATCCTGAGAATTATTATATCATAAATATATTATAACATGTATAATCCATTCTTTTATAGAGACAGATCTTTCTAAGACTGTTTGATGTGTTAACCAAAAAAATTACTTACCTTCGCTCAGAACTTAAACTATTACTGGGGTTTCTTTGAAACACTGTTGTTTTCCTGACACCTTGGCCTAAAGCAAAAAAGGTCAGGAAAGGAGCCTTAGATGCTAAAAACCAACTAACTTGTTTTCTGGGAAGAGGAGCAGTTTCAGGTGTTCCTGTGTATCAACAGAAGCCACTTCTTTTCTGTTCTAATGTTTCAGTGACTGATGAGAGGGGACAGCCTCTGATATTGGCAAACAGAGATTAGGGCAGGTAAAAAGACATACCAATGCATTTCCCTTTTCTTGATTCAAGACACACGGTGCAAAAATCTGTCTGTTTTCCCAATGTGTCTGAATTTGTATGGATATATTTACAGTTTTATGTGACACGACTTCTTCTGCAGGCAGGCTCCTCTATTATGCATCAGATCCATTCTCTGTACTGTTTTATGGCGTGTAATTTTCCCTTACAGTACAAGCCAGATTGCAACAGTGATATATTTAATAAAAAATTAGTTACACTTCCACTGCCTTACTTTTTTTCCCCTTCATCCATTATACTGACCACATCAAGTCAGTGTTTAAAATAAAATTACTCAAATCACTGCTGAATAAGTAAGATACTCAGCATGCTATGGGTTCTGTCTTGGCCATGAAGGATGAAGATGTTTTTTAAAGAGCTAATGCCTGCCACACTCCTGAGTTATGGGTCACTAAAGAAGCTGAACACTCACCTGAGGGATAAAACTATCCCTCACCTAATATATTTTCCAAAAGTGCAATGTGCTCATAATTTCTGGATATCTGTAAACTCACAAGTTGTTACTACTGCTCTAGTTTGGTTCAGGGCTTCTATCCAGACCCATGTTTCGTGAAATCTCCCTCCCTCTCAACTCTTGCAATTAATGTACAGGTTAAAAGGTTAATCAAAAAAATTAGCCAGCAAAATACAAGCCCTGTTTAACCCTATAAAACCTATAAAGTGCTTTCAAGTCACTTTTCTTTCGGGGAGGAGTGAAAATGGACACCTCCTGTCATGGTCTGAAGATCAAAACCCTTGGGATATTGGAGATCCAAGCCTGGGAGTGCAGGTGCTGAAATGTGTTGTCTCACATATACTGAACCGTACTGCCAGCACCTTCTACCACCACTGCCACTTTTTTCCATTGAGCACCCAGTCTCAGTTCACTGTGCAGTAAAACAGTCTTGAAGTTTACACATAATCAAATTCATGTGTAAGACTAACATGCAGTCTCAAAATGGTTGCAATTCTTTGCTCAGCAAGAGCTGCCTTCTGTCTCAGTGTTGATCTGTGTTACTCATCCCCTAACTTCTTCAATAAATTCCAGTCATGGAGCAAATCCCTCGCATGCCTTCATGTTCATGAGTGGATACCCATCAGAGTTAGTCTGGGTAACGAACTCGCTGAGGCACAAGAACTGGGCATGACCCAAACCAACCTAATAGTTGGGCTTGTGTTGATGGTTGATTGCACCATGCAGCATCCAGAAGTTACTTCCAATCTAAATTATCTTATGGATTTATGGTTGATATTCTATGGCTTACATTAAGCTGATAGCACACATTTATGTTTCAGCATGTTGGGGGTGTTTTTGTTCAACAGCAACAGCAAAACTTCTTCTCAGGTAGGAAGTTATTAGAAAAAGCTCTGAGGCAGGAACTGGAGAATTGTTAGAGAAAAGATTAAGAAAGTCCCAAAGGACATGAGACCAGAAACCATGAGAGGTTCACTAAAGCTAAGAAAGTAGCAGGGACACAGAGCTGAAAGAAGCTTGATGTTTTTTCTAGGCTGGAGGATTTGGAATGTCTTAGAGAACATGACAGCCTGCTCTTAAGTAGCACCATAACAATAGGAAAGGCTGCTCAGATGGGGTTGGGACCTGTGTGAGCTGGGAATTACAGTGATGCTGTGGAGACATGAATGGATCATAATATGATAATGAATATACAGATACATCTACCCTGTTAAAAAGTGCTAGTCTATGAACATGGGGAAATTATCTTGGTTATTCCTCTTAAATGGTAGTTTGGTGCCTGTTCTGGTTTTGGCACAAACAGCTGGCCTTCTTCTAAACCATTCCATTTGGGAATTAAAAAAATAAAGGGCCTTTTTTTTTCAGCGTGCACATGTATGTGATCAGCTTCTTTTGGAGGCAAAAAGAAACTAATAAATTATGTGGGTAAAAGACAGCAAACCTGTCCTGGCACTGGTTAACTTGCATTTAACTTGTCATTAAAGCATCCAATAAGTTTCATTGAGTCTCAGAGAGGAACATGGACTGACATCCAGAAAGGGAGAAGGGATCTAATTTCAGTACCTGCTTTGCCCATCTTTCATCTTTTGAAAGTACTTATGCAATAGCATAAAGACACAGCTGTGCCCCAATAGGAATAATTTTTTAACTCCTTTTTCAGCTGCTACCTGGATCACTGATCCTCAGAATGGATGATTTGGGGAGCTCAAATAGAACACTTTACCTTCAGTGTAGTGACCAGTGGGAATATTTCTGGGTTGTAGGAATTGATATCAAGGGGAAATTGCTTTATTCAGGTGTAAAATGTAAAGGAAGAGAAGGAAAGTTAACAACTAGTCCAAGTAATTAATCTATGACTTAGATTAATTAATCTTCGACTATAAACCAGGGAGGAAGATGAGTGCCTCCAGAAGTGATACCTCTTCTGGCCTTCAGTTCCTGGTCCAGAAGCATGAACTCTCCTTTGTCCCATCCTATGGCTGTCAGCAGGTGTCCAGTACCATTCAGACAGGTGTTGACCACATATAAGGACCATCATTACTCTATATATGTATTATTTCCATTTCCAAAAGTGAGATGAATGAATCTCACACTCTCTGGATTTGATGAGTGGGCTTCGTTTTAGCTCTTCATGGGTGCCAGTAGAAGACAGACATGTAGGAAATTTTTCAGCTCTCAGGAATATGAACTTCAGCAGAATCTGGGAAGCTGAAACCTATAAAACATCTGGGACAGTGAAATCAGGTCATTTGAATTAGTCTGCTTTGCTTTTATCAAGCTCTTCAGGTAGGTCTGCAATGGACTGGGATAAAACTGGACACTATGTTTAGGTGGAACCACCACTTTTTGAAGTAAAAGAAGCCAATCCATTTAGATGCATCAGAGACAGACCAGTAAAGTCAGGGAAGTGGCAGACTTAATCTGGAGTTGAGTCCTATGCCCTCAGGAAAGAAGAGGACTTCAGAAAACCTGTGCTGTGTAGGATTGCTGTCATGGGATTTTGCAAAGGTCAAGAAGACCAGCACAGATGTATCTTCATTAAGAGTCAGCTTTAAGGAGAAAAAGGTCTGGGATTAAGAGGTCCATAGCAAGGTAAGATGCATTCTTTGTCACCCCATGGGACACGGTTGCTCTTGTGGCAAGGGTTTCCCACCCCCTAGCTCATGTCTATAGGAAGACTGGTCTACCCTATTTATAAGTTCTGGGCTCTTCCTGCTGTCTGAGTGTGTGGGACAAAGGGCCAGCTGGAGTCCAGGGTGGCATTGCCTTCTCCATCCAGTGTGGCCACATTTGTGTTGCTACCTGGGAGCTAGTAGGGCAGGGGCTTTTCCCTGAATGATGCTGGCATGTTGGGCATTGCTCCTGACCTGCACCACCTCTTCCTCTCACAGAAACTGTGCCAACACCTCCAGACCACCTCTCAGCAGGACTCTGCTTTTCCCAGGAATGGAGATGAGGTGCTGTGCAGAGTTCATGCCTGGCAGGAGCTTGCAGCTGAAAGCCATCCCTTTGAACCACCATACTGGAGCATGAGCTTCATCAAAAAGCGCTCTCCAGACCCAGCAATTTGTGACAATATCAGAGCAGGGCTGCTATCAGCTGCCTGTAACTCTGTTGCACACCGAGGCTGCATCCCCAGGTGCATCCCCCCCAGCTAAGGTGTGGGACCCTGCTGAATACCAGATCCCTTTGTTGCACATTGCCGTGTGCGCTGAGCTGTCACCAGAGTTACCGGTACACATGCAGAGCACAGAGATTAATCCGATTAAACCTCCACTGACTTTTCCACATTCCTCGTGGTGCAGCCCCTGTCTCTTCTCAGGTAGGTGTTGGAGCATGGGGAAGGTTAATCAAATGGTGTTTCTGGCATGGAAACCCATCAGAAAGCGTGACATAATGAGAGGGAGAGTAGGAGGGAGTGATTAGCTAAGCTTTAACCCACCATAAGTGCCCTGATCCTTGACCTTTTGGTGTCAGTTTTAATTGTAGGGATGGACTTAAAAAAAAAAAAAAAAAAAGAAGTCATAAAGGTTAAAGTATTGCACTCCCTGACCACAGGTTTACAAATAATACAGGTTTCAGAGTTTTTTTCTGACATCTAAAGAAGACCACTAAAGAATTTGTATGATTTATACAATGAAAGCTAATATGAATAACAGCTTTAGTGACAAAAAATATATATATCTGGGAATTAAAACTAACAAATATGTTCTTATTGAAATTGATGTAGTCACATAATGACACAGATGGTAAATTTTACTGATATATATTTTTCCCTGGTGTAGAACACACAGTGGCAATCCAGCATGACAGATTGTATCCTAGGCTAAAACTGTGTCAGACACACAGTAATCAGAAGATGGTATCATAGAATTTGCACTGGGGCCAGCCTCAATCTTGTAAGTGTTCTTTGTTCAGCTGCACTGAGTTGTTTTTCAACTAGATTTCCCTTCTGTAAAATAATTTTTGTAGTTTTTCTGGTATTAAGCTTTTTTTTCCAAGTGATGGTATCCCTAATATTTAGCTACTGATATTATTGTTGTTGCTATGTAACACATAATAATACTAATTATTACTAATACTACTGATACCATAGAGTGGATGACTTCAGCCTGTTCTGCAGACAGATCTGAGGTTAAATACAAAGATTTAAGTCACCACTGAATGTGCAGAGCTAGATATGAGATTAATTTCTGTTAGTTCAGCCATTCAGGCTAAATTAGACTCTCTAATTAGGATCCTGTTATTGAAAAGGTAAAAGAAATGCTTCTCCAGAGACTTTTTTACCTCATCCCTTTCAGAAATTTATTTTAGGATGGGCAAACAACCTTGTGAGGGTGTTCAGCTCATCTCCAAAAGAATGACTCAAATGAAATTCCTAAAATTTTAATTGCTAAAGTTAGAAAGGATTAATGCCTTCTGTGTCAATTAATACCTTCTGTTTTCACACACTACTCATACTCATATCTGGATTTTATGGATATGTAGAAATTTGTATCAACAGTTGTCATTCTGCAAAACCTTATATGTTGTTTTCAATTCATGTGGTGTTAATGATCCTTCCAAAGCTAAATTCTTCTCAGCGGGTCTCAAAAAACCACAGAACTAGACATTTTCCCCATGAAATCTTTGAATCTTGAGTTCAAGTTTACTATATACCCTTTCCTTTCCTTCTGTTTTAGAGGAAGAATGAGAAAGAACTGATGATTAAGGGACTTTCTCACATTAAACGTCACTTCAAAAATTTTTTTTTTTTACTGTTCAGGAATTTTCTTTCTGTGGTCTGTGTATGCTGAACAAAGATTCAGGAAATGCCACATACATGGGTTTTTCTGGAACAATTCCAGGGATGGAGACTCCACTACTTCCATGGGCAGCCTGGTGAATTTTCAAGGATTCATAGATATGTTGGAGCAGAGAATCATAGAATGATTTGAGTTGGATGGGACCTTAAACATCACCCAGTTCCAACACACTGCCCTGGGCAGGGACACCTCCCACTATCCCAAGACCTGCTCAGCCTGGCCTTGGACACTTTCAGGGATGGGGACTCCACAATCTCTCTGGAAAAAACTGACTCCTTCATTGCTCAAAGAGTGCCGTAAAGAGAGTTGTAAAATTAAAAGCCTGATTAAACACAGTGAATGACAAAATGAATGTGATTTTAGGAAATAGGAAAAAAAAGCCAAAAATTTTGCAGATGGGCATGACTTATTTATAGAGGGCTGAGGGCTCTAGCAGAAAATGCCACCCAAAATCCATGGAGCGGGGTCTAGACTGTAAACAACAACAAAACACATATCAATGATCATAATTAGCTATCAAATCAACTCACCCAGGAAGAGAGGGGACTGTGTATTGCTTGAAGTGCTTAAATCAGAACAATCTGCAGATTGAAAGGTACAGTGTAATTCAGAAAAGTTATGGGCCAGGAATAAGAATAAAATTATAATGTCTTTAGGAAAGATGATTGTAATGATCCTTTCTGGCCTTAAAAATCAAAGAATATATGAAACTATTTATTTATTTATTTCCAGAACACCTCGGGGAGGGGAAAAGCAAAGATACCAAAGACATATTTGTGTAATGGCTTAAAAATAGAGCTGCACTGATTTAATTCTGTACTTGTATATGATTGCTATAAATTAGCAGTGGGAAGCAGTAGCATTTATTATTAATAGTAACAGTAAAATAATAATGATAACATATTTTGCTTCTAATAGCTATCTGTTCTATTCCCTTTTCTTCTCCTACTTCTCCTGTGAGTACAAGAGTTTCTTGGAACACCTGGATCTTTTCATTTGGCTGTGTTTTAATGCTGTTTCTAGTCAAATATGACAAACCAAGGGACTCAAACTCTCCATTACAAATGCTGCCCGTTTTCCCATCATTCTCTTAAGCATCCCTTTAGTGGGAGGCAGTTTGCTTAAGGAAATATTTCAGTCCTGGTGTTTAAATACTTGTGATATATATTTACATTTATAAATACACTTAAAAAATGTTTTAAAACTGATGCATATTTGGATGCATTTGTATGTGAGAGCAGCACTCGAATTTCTTAAAATTACTCTTTCTTTCTCTCTCTTTGTGTGTACAGAATTGGAAGACAGACCCTTCAAGGTCTTGAGCACTTGAAGCAATGTTAAACCTTGTGATTACAAAGCCTGTTAAAGAGAAAGGCAGTTTAGCCAGAACCTAGAGCTGTGCTTATCTAGCCATAAAAATACATGTGATTTTATTTAGGCTGATGGAGGATGTCCAAAGGAAGTGTTATTCTTTATAAAGCCACTGGCTGATGCAGTGAACACAACTTCCCATAGCATCGTTGTTGCCCTTCAGTTCTTCTAGTTAGGCCCCACATATTGGAGAGGTTAAATTAATCCAAGTCCAAAGTGATGCCATCCTGGAAGTCTTCAAGGCCAGGCTGGATGGGGCTTGGAGAAATCTGGCTTAGTGGAAGGTGTCCCTGCCCATGGCAGAAGGGCTGGAAATAGAATAATTTTAAGGTCCCTTCCAACCAAAATAATTTCATGATTCCATGGTCTTCTCTTCCCTACTCCAGTGTGACAGACCTTCTCTCTCCTCTTCAGCTGAAAAAATGTTGAATAAATGTTGTTAAAAGTTCATATGTTTCTTGTCCTGGATTAGTTTTGAGTCAGACCACCCAGTCCCACATTTGGATTACCTGAGTCAAGGTGGATGGGAAAATGTGACTGGCAGATCCAAACAGAACCACACTAGCCCATGTTTCAGGATTAGCTACACTCATTAAGAGGTAGAACCATTCCATTCCATAGTAATTCTGAAGACACATGAAAAAACATTGCTTGTACTGATGTCTTACCACACCAAAAAATAAAATAGTTAACTGATGCAAATCCCTCTTTCCTGTTAATCTTGGTCTATGACCAGGCACAGACGGTGCTGGTTGACTTGGATCAAAACTACAGTAGCTGTGCTAAGTGGATCAGTAGGGGTGAAAAGAGGCAGAGACTGATCCCTGTACGCAGCTGATGGTGGATTTCTTTGGCACAGACATAGCCAGGCTCGCTTAGGCTGCCATGGAGATGCAGGCTCAGCTCATGCTGGTGTCCATCAGACTGCAGGCAGCAGCTGGCTCATGTAAGGACAGACTAAAATGCAAGTTTGCAGCTGTCTGCACCTTTCCATACAGGTGTTATACCTTTCCCCACCTACATGTGCCTGAGGGAGGTCAAGTCATAGTTCACAGTGGAGCACTGGTGTTCAGGCTCTCCTGGTTCCTGCTGGCTTAACTTCCAAACATTCAGCTCCAGATGTCATAATCATGGAATCATAGAATGGTTTGGGTTGGAAAGGACCTTAAAAATCACCCAGTTCCAACCCCCTGCCATGGGCAGGGACACCTTCCACTATCCCAGGTTGCTCCAAGCCCCATCCAACCTGGCCTTGGATACTTCCAGGGATGGGGCAGCCACAGCTTCTCTGGGCAATCTGTGCCAGGGCCTCCCCATCCTCACAGAGAAGAATTTCTTCCTAATATCCAATTTAAGCCTACTCTGTCTTTGTGAAGCCATTCCCCTTGTCCTGTCACACCAGGGCCTTGTAAATAGTGTCTCTCCATCCTTCCTGTAGGATTCCTTCAGGTACTGGAAAGCTGCAAATATAAGGATTCGTAAAGATGTAGAACGGATTTTTAAAAGAGTGGGCACCAATATTGTGAATTACAAGAAAAAAAATCTCAAAAAAAAAATCAAGTACTCAACAACATGTAAATCTTGCCTGTGAAAGCAACTTCTCACCCGTGTTCAAGCAGTGTGACTTCCACAAGCTGGTGGGAAGGGGAAGAGGCTGCGGCTGGAATTGCTTAGGAAATGTCACATGCTTCCCCCTGATGTGTGTGTGCCTGTGTTCAGCATCACAAAATCCTTAAGTTTGGAAAAAAGCTTTAAGACCATCAGGTCCAACCATGGATTTGTGCATATCTTCATGGGCTGAGTGCCAATAAACAAACCAGCACCGTGGCACAGAGGTAAACGCTGGAATCTGCCAGACTTCGGGACTGGTCAGATGGTCTGTGGCACGCTGCCAATCCATGGTCGCTTGTGCTGTCCCAGACAATTCCCAGGCACAGCTCAGGAGCCAGCATGCACCAGGCACTGTCCCCAGTAGGCAGGTTGGAATTGACTATTTTATTTTGGAGGCGAGGTTGTTTAATACTAAGGAAATGTCTGGATTGTGCCAGCTGGCCTCAGGGATGGAGAGCTGATCCTGACACTTCCTTAGCTGACGAGCAGAGATGTAGCCAAAATGTCTGGCAGGAGATTTGTCTTGGTCTCACTTCTGCAGGCTCACCTGGCAGTAAACACACAAGTTCCTTTCTCCTCTGCTGTGGTTGAGCAGCGAGGAACAAAAATACTGAATTTTGTTGATCCAAGGAGGAGGAGAGGTCTGTGCCTTCATCATGATGGGAAGAAATGAAGGGGCCAATCTGAGACAGAGAGCTTGGAAAAAAAACCCACTAGCATCCACTAACTATAGTCCTGTTCCAAATATGGCCCACGATTGTCTATCTACAGAGAGGTTTTCTTGAGCATTTGGCTTCATCTTTTTTCTGCCTATGGCCACTTGAATGAGAGACTGATTTCAGATGGGAGAAATGATGGAAAGGAGTGGAGGGAAGAAATTTCCTTTCAGGTTTTCTTCTCTCTCTAATTAAATACAGACTTCTGTTTCTTCAAGTTCAAGATATAGTATCCATTTAAAAATAATAATAATTAAAGATTCTACTTATCATTTTATCTCACAGAAGGCTCACGAGGAGTTGTTCTATAGCCTGAGGCTAAAGCTAGCCCAGATATTAGCTGAACCAAACAGGGCTGTCATTGTAAGCCAGTCTGCACCCCTGCGATGTTAAAAAAAAAAAAAAAAAAAAAAAAAAAAAAAAAAGTTAAATTAATGCCAAGAGATGAACACTAGGAAAGCATCTAAACTGTACAGGAAAACAGGGATTGCAGAGGAAGAGGGACAAATACATGTATTTAGTCATCTGCTAAGGTGGACTTCGATTATGGGCTCTGAGGGAAAGAGCTCCGTGGTTTATCCAGCTTTCCTGCAATACCTGGTTACATGACCCTGACTCCCCAGATACCAAGAAGAAGAAGGTTTTGTATTCAAAGCATTGTTTATAAATGTCCTTTAGCTATTGCATCTGGCTTTCCTCTCTGGTTCTACAGGGAAATAGAACCTGGCTGTCTGAATAATAGGTGAAATTAATTCTTCTTTTTGGGCACACGCTCCACAGCAATTATACATGTTCATTTCAGGCGGCACAGAAAGCTGCTTTGTGCAGCACAGGTAGTGGGTTTGTAACCAGCCAGGAGAGGAGCAGGCAGGCCTGTTGCTGAGGGGAAGTGTCACCAAGCAGCCTGGCAGGAGCTGAGCTGTCAGTGCTGTGCCTTGCCATGGACCCTGCAGCTCCAAGGGGCAGAGGCACCACAATATGTCAAGGGCACCGCTGAGTTTCGGCTCAGTGGAGAGGACAACACACACCTGGGGACTGGGGAACATCTGCTGGAAGAAGTCACTTGAAAAATAACCTTGCAATGGCTTGGGAGAAACATCTGTGCAGCAAATGCCATACTACCAGTAGTGGAGGGATAGAAAGGCAGAAGTCAGAGAAAGCATAAAGAACCATCTTGTGTCAATAATGCAGGGAGCTGGTGGCACAGGGGGAATTTAGGTCAGCACAAACTTCTTTGGCTCTACAGCTTTGTGCACAGGAGCTGGTTCAGCAGCTAATTGAAATGTGCAGTCATTTTTCCACTCACCAAAGTGAACATCAGGGAGTCAAACTTTCCTCCTTTTCCCCATTCTCCACACTGAAACTCTCTTTTTTGTTGTTTATTTCTTACAGGAGTTTGCTCACATGTGTTTCCTACTCTTTACATAAATAGCAGGAATATGGGAAGGATATGAGTGTTTTACACCCAATGAATTTTGTATCTTTCTGACAGAAGTGGAATCTAAGGCATAGGATGATATATTTTGTCCAGAACAAAACTTGCTGATATATATAATATGGAAAAAAAAATCCCAAACCTCTCATGCCTTCACATTAACTCTTATTTTATCCATTATTTTGACCAACAGCATCAGCCAGGCAGTGCAAAGATTCAAATGAAACATCTTCTGACAAGATGCATTCCTCTGGGTGAAATCCCACAGGCTACATATTTGGGAAAGTCAAATTAGGTGGTTACTGTTGGTTTGCATGTGCCTGAAGATTTGAAGAGCAGGAAACAATTTCATTCATCTGAATTAGCAGAAGTCAAAATCACAGCAGGGAATGTGTTAGTAGTTTAGCAGTGCCTATGACTGAGAGTCAGAAATGTACTCTGGACTTCTTTAGTTCACTTTAATGACAGCCAGAGCATCCTAAAGAGGTATATTGGCATCCAGCTGTAGTTAAAGTTGAGACAGGAGCTGGTTCCATTCTGCTCAGCTTCCACATCCAGCTGGTGTGGGCTCAAAGCTGACACGGCCCAAGTACAAACAGGTGAAAAGGAAGATCGGTAGGACAACATCTCAAAATTGCAAGATTATTTTTACCTGTTGGCCTCTGCTCTTGCAGACACACACTGCAAAAAGGCTGGGAGAGACAACATACTCACAATATTTCAGCCACAGAGAAGGCAGAAGCACTTTCCTGAAATGTGAAATGGGAAGGCTCAGGGAGGTGAACTCGTGGGAAGAGTTTGAATCACAAGGGTTATATGGTACAGATATAAGGAGTATAAAGATTAAATTATATTTAAAGTCCTTTCCAACCCAAACCATTCTATGATTCTAAATGATATCAAGGAAGGAGAACAGGTATGAAGTATGCTGAGTATTGGAAAAATGGAAGAGAAATCAAATGCAATTTGGGCAATATAGGTTTGGAGGTAAAAAAAACAACAACCAAACAAAAAAAGATCCCAAACCAAACTGAACAATTACTCTGGATTTTGTGTCTTTTATCCAGATGTTAATTCATGGAAGGTGTTGAAGAAAGAGCCCTGGATTAGATGAAGTTTTCTTTTTTTTTTTTTTTTAGAGATACATTTCCTGAAGATAGCAGAACAGCTATCCCATTCACCTGAATACTTTCCTGACAAAATTTTTTTGACTGCTGCCTTTTGGTTGTTTTCTAGATGGACAATGGGAAGGATGGGAGAGGGACAAAGGAAAAGAATGAGAGACTAGGAGCAGGAGACTGAGAAATCTCCATTAGCTGCACATGAATTTTGAGAACATGGGGTTTCTACAAGTGAACAGATGCAATATAGTTAAAGAGAGATCTTTAACCTTCAGAGCAAGAACCTGCATTAAGTGAAGTGGAAAAACAGGACAGAAGGAAGAAAACTAAATTAACAGGCTTCAGAGGACTTCTGTCACTCACCACAGTGCTGTGAGAAGGAGACTGAAGTCAAGAAGTCAAAAGCCTTAGGCAGGTGTTTACTAATTTTGTCTCCTTATCTTCCTTTCTTCTTTCTTGACCAGCTCATTATGGCTGCATGAATCAGCTCAACAAGTTATTGGCACCAAAGAAATGTATGTGTAAAAGGAAAGTTTTGGTTATGCTGAATACTTGGGGTCTTACTATTCCAAAAAAAATATTGAAATGACAATGTCATAATGAACTTCTTCAGTTCATTGTTCTCATAGCAACTACTTCGTGACAGTAAGGGAACAATAAATTTCACTTGATATAACTTGTGAAGTAGGAGACAATATTTGCTTTGTAATATCAAAGGACTAGGACTCAAATTGGTGAACTCCTTATCTTTGTGGCTGTCACCAAAGTACAGATTCTGTTTGTCTCTGTTCTCCTACCAGAACTCTGTTAACTCCTCATCAATATAACTTTCCTTGTCTCATTGTTTCTCTCTTTTTACTCATGAGCCAATTTCAGGTTCTATGCACTTTCCTTAAAGTAGTCCATTTTTTCATTTGTATTTCTATACATTTTCTACTTTTCATGAGACAGGGAAGCCAGGATTAAATCACATTTAGCCATCCCTGGAGGCGTACCTTATTTCACAGAATCACAGGATCACAGAATGTTTGAGTTGGAAGGACCCTTAAAGCTCATCTTGTTCCAAACTCTGCCATGAGCAGGGACATCCCCCGCTATCCCAGGGTGCTCCAAGCCCTGTCCCGCCCAGCCTTGAACACTACCAGAGATGTGCACATCCCTCTTGCTATTTGTCACCCTTTGTGCTCAAATGAGTGCCACAAAATTAAAGCTGTCACAGGACCACAGAAACAGCATTTGGGATGCTGAAATTTCCAGGCCAAATGCTGGTCCACATGAAATGTTTAGAGTGCTGTAGACACAATGAAGCTGTGTCAGGGGAGGTTTAGGGTGGGTTTTAGGAAGATTTTCTTAACCCAGAGAGTGCTTGGACACTGGACAGAGGAGTGGTCACAGCCTCAAGCCTGCCAGAGATTAAGAAATGTTTGGACAAAGCTCTCAGGCACATGGTAGGATTGCTGGGACATCCTGTGCAGGACCAGGAGCTGGATTTTGATGATCCTTGTGATCCTTCGAACTTAGAATATTCTCTGACTCTCTGAAGTAATTTAGATGAGAGGGGAGAATATCCTTGATACAGACTACAAGGAAAATATAAAAATACGAAAATAAGAATTTGGCTTTGGTCTGGCCTCCTTGATAAACCAAATGGACATCTTTCCACTTTGATAGATTTCACACGGTTTGCATAAATGAAAGGATTTGGGCCTTTTGAAATGAAAAGGAGATTTCTGCTGCACGCCAGCATGCTGCTGATGAGGGCTCATCCAAAATGCACCATGACCACGTCTCACCCTCTGTTCCTCTGTAACACGTGTAGCAACCTGTGTCTGCACCACAGGAAAAGCTGTTTGAACAGATCGTCCTGGGGACTTGACACCAAATGCGGCGCCGCGCTCGAGAGCCTGTGTAGTGCTTTGTGTTTGTGGCTCTGTTTATCATACTACAAGTCTTGATTATTCTAATGGCACTGGAACTCTTCAGAAACACATTGTTCATACCCCCAAGGAGTTTGCTGCGCACACAAACATTCTCAATCTACTGTATAAACAAATGTGTTATTCAGCAGACAGCATCGGTTCTGCTGCTGATAACTGGGAAAGGGGCTGACAACAACACAGAGAATATTACCTCCTCCTCTGAGTAGTTTGTACAGTTTGTTGGGATTAATTCTCCATCATTTCAGTGGGATCTGGAGCTCTTATTGCTGTCTGCTTTGGGTTCCTCAGTGGATTTTTGCACAAACCAAAAACTTAACTCTTGAGCATTGTTAAACTTCCTTTTTGTTCGTAATCTACAGCTTCCTCACAAGGGGGAGAGATGGGGCAGGAACTGATCTCCTCTCTGGTTCCCAGTGACAGGACCCAGGGGAGTGGCCTGAAGTTTCATCGTGGGACATTTAGATTGAATATTAGGAAAAAGATTCTTCACCCAGAGGGTGGTTGGGCACTGGAACAGGCTCCCCAGGAAGTGGTCACAGCACAAAGCCTGACAGATTTCCAGAAGAATTTCTGGAACATTTCAGGCACATGGTGGGATGCTCGAGGTTGTTCAGTGCAGGGCCAGGATTTGGACTGGATGATCCTTGTGGCTCCCTTCCAAATCAGGTTAATCTATTATTTTATGATTTTTGGCTTATTTGAGCAAACACCTGCTCATATCTTTGGTAAAAAGAGTGAGTTGTGAGACCCACACTTCGGGAATACATCAAACACAGAAGCTTCTCTCTTGAAAGCACCCAAGATGCAAGAAGATAAGAGCTGTCAAATAGTGGAGATGTTTTTTTTCACTGGAATTGTGGTGGTGTTGGCCTTCTCTGCTCCAGTTACCCTCTGCTGATTCCTAGAGGTCTTTTGTTAGGATACAGCTTTTAGAAATAGACCTTCTCAGAGGCTTTAAGTGTTTAAATGTTGAATCCCATGTGAGGTGAATGAATATGTGGGGAGAGGGGAAACTGAAAGAGATAAAAAGGAAAGGAAGTAGAGAAGATAGATTCTCCAGTCAGTTGTACAACATTACACGAAGATGACTGAAATGATTCAGAAGAAAATGACTGAATTTGATAGGCTAATTATGGTTGAAAATGTTTGAAATTGCATTCTAGCCCATAGAAATGGGAGCCAGTGGAGATTTTCAAAGGAATTTGGGGGCTGAAATCAATTTGACTTAGCAATTGCATATTGGTTTGTAGTTTCTCACCCTTGTCAATGCAATGTGGACATCCCTCTATCATTCTAAAGTTTTTTGGGGGGGAATACCAAGGTTATGTCTCCTTCATTCTTTCCTTTGAAAGGAAAAAATTTTATGGATATTCTTTCCATGTGGAGAGAATTTGAGGACACCTATAAACCAATCAAAATTACCATTTCTTCCAAGAAAGTAGAAAATCCACTCTTGTTGATCCATCATGAAATCAAGGTACAAAGTCACTCTGTTCAACAATAATGACTAAGAACTTCAACACTGCTCAGTTGTTTCAAGCAAATCAAGTCTACACCCACAAACACAGATTCCCATCAATCAACCTTAACTATTTTTGGATACTCCTCAAAAGACTAAGCTGATCTCAGAGATCCATGTTCTGAGTCCTTACTTCTGATCTTTTTTGTGTGTTCTTGCTATTTTTTCCTCCAATATTGCATTCCTTACATGTACACCTGTCCTTCTCTAAATGAAGAGGTGCAACAAAGCAAAGTGTGAACAAAAGGGGCAGCATATAAATATAAGATTGTCATTACTTGCTCTTTCCTGTCTTCTTTGGCTCACACAGACAATAATTCTACCAGGAAAGGTTTATAAATGTGGAAGAAAAATAGAGAAATAAAGCAAATTTTTCAATTAATACTGCTTCTTTTCTCATTGCGGCTTCATTTCAAGTCACTGTATTAAGTCACTTCTGATTGCTCAGTTGGTATTTTTATTGCCTATTTAATTTTGGTTTTAAGTGTGCATGCCAAGCTTCATATTAACATCTAATATATCTCTGGAGTTGTGGTTTGGACTTATGGGAGAAATTTGTCCCACCATGCCAAGACAACCAAAGTATTGATCCCTCTGTGAATGCAATCAGCAGTGAAGCCTTCTCAGAATTTTAGGCAGAAAACACAAGAACTGTGATCAAGCCAAAGCTGGAGGGAAATACAGAGTTGGGAGAGACCATGGGAAAAGTCCTCAGATGCAAACTGTTCCTGAGCAAAGGCAAGCAGGGGCAGTGGCCGAAATGCAGTGAGGACCTGGCTCCCAGCAGAAGTTCTGCCTTGTCAGGGCCCTGGCAATGAGACAATCGTGGCTCTGGCCATTCCATGGCCTGAAGCGGTCTGCTCTCCTGGCCCCCATCTGCCTTGGATCAGGGCTGGTGCTCATCAGGGAAAAAGGAATACACAAAATTCACCCCAATTTATTATCATTCCCTGTTCTCTGCCAATGCCAGGATTCCAGCTCTGATGCAGCTGAAAGCCCGGCTCAGTGCTTGAACTCTGAGAGGCTGAACAGAGCAACTCTGCAGAGAAATGTCCATAATGAAATTTAGAGGTGGGATAGGAACAATCCTTCACTGACAGGGGAACGATCACATTAAAAAAATTTAAATTCCAAAATATTCAAAAGTGACATAGAAAATAGGACTCTTGGAAATATCTGAGATAGATTCCAGGAAGAAAGGCACTACAGGGCCATATTTTTAATGCTCAGCCAGTGCTCACTTTGTCCTTAGTTCATTGTCCTTTCCTTCAGACCAAGGTTCAAATCAACAATTTATATTTTCATCATGAGTATATTAACAGCTTTATACTGTCTTTGCCTCCCTAGCTAAAACTACTGTCTTTTTATCACACTCCCATAAATTTGAAGGCCAGAAGAGCCATTATTTCAGTATAGTTTGGGTTTTCCCCTCCTGCAAGAGACAGGATTTAAGCAGTGATCCTTCTATCAGGCCTCTAACTCGAGGCTGAACTAGGGAGTCTCTTTAGGAAAGACATCTAATCCTGATTTAAAGACTCCTTTAAAGACTACTTAACAACTCATCAAGCTTGTCTGGGGTTTCTTCTTTGGTTTATAGAAGTAATGAAGCGAGTCCCCCATCCTCCCCTCCTGGAGATCCTTCTTAATGGAAAGTAAAAATGCTACAATTACAACACACCATGTGTGGGACATAAAACCTCACTCTCACTCCAGTATCTGTATTGTATTTAATAAAGTACCAACAGAGCAACAATAATGTACGCTGGGAATCGGGCATCATAAATAAAAGGAGAAAAATGTAATAATGGGTAGTTGGAGAAAAATATGAAAGCAGCTGTAAGAACTGAAACAGACAAGGGGAAAAGGGAAAAAAAAAATAGAAAAAAGAATCAAAATCCCTCACAGCCAGGCATGGAAATAATGTATTTTAAAGTGGGTGCACTTTTGGAGGATTCTTCCTGAAGAGAGGAACAGATACACAGGCAAGCATGTACACACACACACACTTGCCAGATCTTACCAGATGATGTAGTTGAGGCTGGCTGAACTTAATTAACTTGGATGAGTGCTTTTAGATTTTAACCTTCCTTGTTTATTTGCTTTCACTCTGCAGCAGTAAAGACTTTCAAACATGAAGGGAAGGAAGAAAAGGAGGGGTGAAATGACTCTTGAAGAAAACAATAAGATCTGTTTGTCCAGTTGTTTGTTTTTAAGGGTGCAAGGTAACTGCTCAGTTTGTGTAAGCCAGAGCACAGCTCTGATACTGATTTATACCACCTGATATCTGGCCCTGGGAAGCTTTTCCTTTCTGGATTTCAAAAATAATTAATAAATCCTCTATGCAATAACCTTGTCTTTGTTGCCAGAATCATCACAACAGGGGCCTGTTGTCTGGCATGGAATCAACCTGACTTGGTTTACCACTTAAGTAGTTCTCGTAGTTCCCAAAATAAGCTGTTCACATCCAAATTCATACATGGGAAAGGTCCCTGGCTCTTGCTACCTCTCAGAACATGTCTGGGAACTACTTTGTCTGGGCTAAAGGCTCGGCTATGAATGGAGAAATTTGGAAGAATGAGCTCCAAAGCCAAGTTCTGTGGCCTGACTCTGGCTCTAGGAATTCCCAAATTTAGGCATTGCCTAAAATCTAGAAATAAAAATTTATATACTGACAGCATGGGTCCTTCATGTCTAAGTAGACCAGGACCTTTAACTCTACTAAATCATGGAAACATAAAATGTTTTGGCTTTGAATGGGCCTTTAGAGACAACAGAACAATAGAATCATAAAATCAAACTCAAAGTAAAATAGAATGGTTTTAGATTTGAGAAAGATTTTCCTTAGTCTCTGAAAAATTCAGGTTTTGACATAGTCTCCAGCACGATCTGGAAGGCTGACCCTAACACAACTTTTTCCAAGTCTTTAAACTTTTTGTTGCTCATTGCAGAGGATTGTAATGGGAGGGATCTTTCCAGGGGAGCTGATGGATTCTTCTTAATCAAGGGCTTGTTTACTGAAGTCTGGGGTTTTCTGAAGAGATAATCATCTGTATTTGGGAAAGAGAAAAATCATTCTGTGTAATCTGGGGAGGATTTGTGAGCAGAGCTTAACCCTGATGAATATTATTGAGGTCCAAGGTACAAAGTCCAAGGTACAGCTGAGGTGGATGCTGGTTCCTACCTGTTCCCAAGAGATTCCTACTGCTCCTCTCCTGCCTGTCAAAAACAGATCTGGGCTGGGCTGAGTAGCAACAGTCTGGCAATGACTGTCAAAGAAAATTAAAACAGCCACAAGAAGCAACAGAGGGCTGCAAATGTTGGTCCATCTGTAATGTCAGACCTTTGTTCTGGCCTTTTGCTCCTAACTGAGAACCTCAGATCAATGCTCCCAAAGAAGGTGGGTTAGTCCATCACATGGAAAGGCCCTGGCAAATTTGCTATGGGGAGGGACGAGCTCACTCCTGACCTCCACATTGACAGTTGGTGTGGATGAGAAGGAATCAGCACGGGTGAGGATTCAACGTGACAGTGGATGACTGAGAGCCCTGGGTACAAATGCAGTTCAGACCCAATGTGTAAAAATGGCCTTTTCTCACTCAGCATAGCAGCTCCTTGGGCCTTATTGCTGCCCCAGAATTCAGAAACAATAAGAAGCACCCAGAAGGGAGATTTATTTGTGCCAGCCCCATTGAAATACCATTCTTCTACTTTCAGGTCGAGTGTATACTGAAGTTCCTCATTACTACAGTGAAGTTTTTCAATGCAGGTAGGGGAGCCCAAAAAGGAGCAGATGTTCCCACCTGGCTTCTCAGGTGTTGCTGTCAAGGCAGTTGGTGTCAGGGACCACAATATGAAATCCAGGCTGCAGAGATTTCAATTTATACTCATGGGTGGGAGGGAGAGGGGAAGGAAGGGAATGCAAGCCTAAGTGTCTGTGCTTTCTCGTTAATTCAGTGGAGAAAAGGATAATGCCACTGAAAACTTGGAAAACTTCAAGGCTTCTCAAGATAACCATGGTGACTCAAGACAGTCTGGGGTGACTCTGCAGGAAGCCAGTAGAAGTGAAGAGGTGCCAATGGTTGCTCAAGATCCCAGAATTGTGAAACCATAGAATGGTTTGTCTTGAAGGGGACCTTAGAGTTCATCTCACCCTGTCATGGGCAGGGACACCTTCCTCTACATCAGGTCACTCCAAGCCCCATCCAGCCTGGCTGTCAATACAGACTTGTTGGAAACATGTTTAATGTGAAAGAATGGGTTGCTTAAAACAAAACTAAAGAAAAGAAAAAAGATTGTGTTAGAAGTTTCACTTTAGCACCACAACCTGGCACTTGGTAAACTCTTCTTGGCAAAAGACCAAAGTGCTGGGTCCACCTGAGGCTGGAGTTGTTTCAACTACAAGACCTCATACACAAGGTACTACCTGCTCTCTGAAATGTTTTATCTTAGATCAATTCTTGGATAAGAAACAGAAACAATTTCTGCGCTGGAGGTGAAAACTCCGGGTGTTTGCTGACGATCTTAAAGGTCCTTTCCAACCCAAACCATTCTGTTATTCTAAGATTTTTTCAGCAATTTGTTTGGTTTTTTCAGCAATTTGGTATATTTAACCCTATAGATATCCAGTGGTGGATATTGGACACTCACAAGGTCTCTACCTATATTAACTACTTAATGGATCCAAGAAGATAATTGCAATAAAATGCAATAAATTATTACTGATTCAATTGCTGCATTTTCAGGTCCAAAGACTTACAAACCAGACACGTGACTCACCCCAGAACTATGTAAAATTTTGCAGCACTGCACAGCACAAGGCCTCTTTTCCCAAAATACAGACTGATTTTTATCTCATGAGGTGCTTGCAGGGTGGTATCAGCCAGCTGTCACTGGAGGATCAGATGATATTAATGGCAACTGGCATGTCTATTCAGCGAGCTGAGCTCATCCCTGCAAAATCAGATGGAGTTTATTTCAAACAAAAAAAGGAAATCAGGAGAAGCCAAGTGAAATAACAAAACTGCTGCCAACTTGAACAATCCAGCAATTCATCACCTCAATGAGGTCCTTGTGAATGCGAGGAAGCCACAGAACAAGGCTGGGTCTGCAAAAGATTTTCTCATCTCTTGTACCAAGGATTTTATTGAAGCTCAGTCATTGCCTTCCAAAGACCCAGGTCTGAGTATCTGAGCCTGTGACTGTAGCAGTGCAGTAACATCTTGTCTGGCAGGAACTGTGGCTTGTCAGTCAAAATGCATCCTGCATCCTGCTGGACTTGTTTTCCATGTGTGCCCCAGGACACCAAGCACTGGCTCTACCATTCCCCCAAGGCCATGCATAACTTAAAGTGTGTGAGTAGTCCCATGGATTTCAGTGGGAATGCAAATGTGTTTACACACCTTAGCAGTTCCCTCATTAGCGCACAAAAAACGTATTATATTTCTGTCAAAAGGCAATTTGAAGTTCACTTTTCAAATGCCAAAGGCCTGCGCATTTACCAAGAACAACATTTAGCTTTTCTAGCCTCTGCTCCTCAGGGCCAGAAAACTTGCACAAAGGAGGAAAATCACCCCAAATGGGCTTTTCTTGTAGCACGAGGAGGAAAGCAAAAAATCATTAGATAAAAAGGTGGTCTACATTCATGGTTAAATATTGGATGTGTAATTTAAATGAGAGAGTCAAGTTGAATGCAAAGCAATTACCAGCACTTAATATTAGTCAGACTAATAAAGCAGCAATTAAACCTCATTATACAGCCATAAAATTGAAGTGTAATAGATTGATTGCACCAAATGTTCATACCAATGTATGATGGCATACCATAGGCAAGGTGAAGTGGTTCATTTAATCAGCAGATCAAAATAATTCCCTGAGATGGATTTAACCTTATTGCATTTCTTGGCTTCACATGACATCCATGACAGAACAAACAAATAAATAAACACAATGAAAGAAGAGAAAAAAAAAAGCTTATAGACCAGCTTGCTCTATGGCAAATACTCTCTATTCCATAGTATAATATTCCTTCTCCCGAGAGATCCACAGTTATTTGAGAATCTTCTTGCCAGCAGCACAATTTGGATCTTGCACAGCAGTGCTGCTTCATTGTTCACTCCTTGAATTGAATATGAGGCACTGAAGGAAGCCAACATGTAAATGTTTTGCTGCCTGTTTACAGCTGACATGGAATTCAGCACCTTGGAGTATATTAAGTCCAGTGATTAAAAGAAATTGCTGTTGGAAACCAAAAGGGTAAGCAGTGAGGGGACCATTAATAAAAATCTTCTAAACTCCTCTAAAATCACATCTAAACACTTTTACTTTGGCAATAGCGTCAGATTTCATCATTATAGTCAATCAGTGTCCATAAGTCCAGCATGTTAAGTTTACTGCCTTTTTTAATAAATATTATTTATTTAGGTTCACATGATGAATATTTTTTTTTTAGGTTTAAAAGATTGCTTGGTGGTTATAAAACACCCTATTTGCTGAAGACAAAATTTTGTGCTTTGGTTCTTATGGATTTTCATAACCCATTAACCTTAGCTTCCCATCTTTGCATTCCACAGCATCATTACTGCATCAGAGCCACCATGCAGCAATAAAGATAAATAAATCAACTTATTTTCTCCTCAGCAACATTTTTCTTGGTCAAAAGAGCTTGATCTTCCTGCATTGACCTCATCTTGGCAGTAGCTGAAGGGTTCACAAACTACATATCTTCATGATTAACCTTTAAAAGGGGAAGAAATTATCTGAAAGACAAAAGTACCTTGACTTACAAAAGGATTCTGTGGCCAAGTAGGATTTTAAATCCTGATCTCCTGTATGGCTGGACAGTACACAGTAAGTATTTTCTGTAAGGGAAAAAAAATCTATTTTAAAAAATCAGAAAGTGAGGTCAACAGAAAGTTTAATTTTGACAGTCAGGGTTGTGACAGTCAGGGTCTCCAGGCATGGATGGAAAAGAGATGAGAAGTTTATAGCCCATCCTTCATTTTAGTGGTTTAGTTAGTAAATTTTCCTCTACAAACTAAAAATCATAGAATAAGAAAATGGACAACTTTTAATCAAGCTTTGAGTTTCCAACTGATTCTGTGAGAAAGTCATAATTGGCAAAATCCTGTTGCTCTTTCCCTTGTCTGTGCTGTCCTTTGGTTCATGCTGATCAGTCGTGGTTTGAACTTGGTCTGGGTTCCTGCAGAGCAATAATCTGAGGACAGATTCATTGCTCCCTCATCCTACAGAGCTGAAGTTCCTTATTTGCAGATTCCTGGAGATTCCCAATGACAGCTTTTGTAGAAATGCATGTGCTACATCACTTCATGGTGAAGTGAAATGGCTCTGAGCTCACACTCAACATCTTGTCCTGGGTTCACCACCAATGGCATGGAAATTGAAGAACATGCTGGAAGAGTGGGACACTGCACATACCTGTAAGACCCTGACGTTTCCATTGAAAAATGGGGAAAATATTATATGGAAATAAAAAGAAGAAATTCCTTGATATACCTACTTGCACAACATTTTTCTAGTACAATTTAGGTAAGAAAAAAAAACCTTGATGCTTCTTAAAACTTGGTACTTAAATCCCTTGTAAGGGTGCTGGCAGCACAGATCTCATACTTCCATCTAGGCAGCAAATGTTCTACTGCTTTAAGGTAAGATTCTCAGAAGCAGAATTTAGCATTTCCATCCATATTTGTCTTCCCCAACCTATGGACAGTTTTAGAAATTATGCTCACCCAATTTACATGGAACTGACAAAAATATTGCCTCTTTCAGAAGTCAGACCTCCTTTATATTAATAATATTTATAGTCTAAATATTAGTATTGGAGCTGGATTTTTGGCACCTGTACTTGAAAACCTCGATCCATGTTTTGTGAAATGTCCTTTAGATTACAGCTTCAGCATTTAATTATACCTCATGGTAATATACCAGTTTTCCTGTTGCATATTTTTATAATTTCCTCCCTCTGTTCACTTCAATGTAAAACCTATTGGAATTTATAACATGTGAAAATGCAATATATTTATATGGACATTTTCCAAACATTGTATCCAAAGTATCCAAGTTTTTACTCCTCTTTTCTGAGCTGCTTCCTGTGAAACCTGAAGCTGCTGTTCTAAATCAGTAAGGTCATCCCAGCCAGCATGTGTTCTGGATCCCAAATGCCTCTTCTGGGTTGGTATGCAGCACCTTGAACACGCTGCTGCTTGTTCAAGCCTTATCAATATCTCCATCTCAAACAGTGCTGTTCTTTAAGAAATTTTTAATTGGATTTATTTAGTCTAAAATGGGCTAAATATTTATGCAGAGACACAACAGCTGTCTTTGAAGAGGTAAAAGGATTGCTGCAAAGGACAGAAATGAACTGTTCTTTATATAGCAGGTGGTTGGAACCAGATCTTTAACGTCCATTCCAACTCAAACCATTCCATGATTCTATGATATTTTCTGAGGAGTGAAAAATTAAGAAACTTAAAGCCAAGCCAGGGAGATTCATGAGAGGTCTCAGATAAAATATGCTGACTGCAGACCTGAAACAGATTGTCCTGAGGGGTTGTTGAAGCTTAACAAGTTTTTAAGAACAAGTCAGATAAGCATCTAACAGGAATCACTTAACTGTAGCTGATCCTGTTTGGGGGCAAGAGAATGATCTAAGAAAGGTGATGAAATTTCCTCCTACCTTGATTTCTCTGAAATTACATATTTTAAGAAGAAAGACTTTCTCCACTAGAAAGGAATCACTGACAAGCTGATAAATGTGATTCTTAGTGCTGTTGGCAAGCAGGTCTAACCTTCCCACACCCCAGGATTTAATATGACCTTTTAGTTAAAGAAGGATTTGATGGGAGGTTAATGGTGTTTTGGCTAAGGTTTCCAAAAGGATAAACGTGTTTAGGAAACAGTAAGTTCTCTAATAGAACGTTAAATCCACTGAAGAAAGCAATTCTGAGTCAGGATTGAAATTATTTTCAAATTATTTCCATATATGGGGGGCAGGGTGGGAAATAACATCAGAAAATTAAGATAATGTTTCAAAATGTGTCGTTCAAATTGTTAAGGCAGTCAGTATTGATTTTGTCTTAAAATAGCTTTAAAATAAGAACAACAAATAGCTCTCCAGCATGCTCAGCCCCCTCTTTGGCTAACTTGGACCTGGCAGCCCTCTCTTAGAAGGCTGAGGTGAACTGGGATAATTTGTCTCCTGAAACACCCACGAGAAATCCCTGTGTGATGTTTACAGATCCCTCTCTTCAGCAGCAAAGGACAGCCACGTTCTGTTAGCATGGCCCCTGATATGCAGGGTTGTCCCAGCTGTGTGCCAGACCAGGCATCCTTGTGGATGCAGACACACGTGTTCCTTCAGCTGATGCCCCAGTTGCCTCCAGGGAGGTGGGAAAGGAAGGTGGAGACTGCTGTCCCGGTGTCAGCCCTCTCTATAAGCAGGAGCTGCAACCTTCTTCTCCCTCACCCCTACCTCTGTGGTGGCAGCAGCTTTCCAGGCTGGCCAAAGTGGGATGTGGAGTCTGGGGTTTGCTGTTTCCAGCAGCCTGCTGGCCTAGGCAAATACAGAGCATTTCTGTCAGTAAGAGACAAAACCAAACAGATATGATGCTTCTAGTTTTAGGAAATAGTAGAGGTGGTGGGAATAATTGTCCCTATTTTTATGTGTAGATAATCTGTAAATCAAAGTTGGGGCTTTTACATCTCTATGTGGTGTCACTTTGAATTATTTGAGACAGATTTTTGACAAGGGCATGCAGTGACAGGAGGAATGTCTTCAAACTGGCATACAACAGGTTTAGATTGGATATTAGGAAAAAATTCTTCCCTGAATAGGTGGGGAGGCCTTGGCACAGATTGCCCAGAGAAGCTGTGGCTGCCCCATCCCTGGAAGTGTTCAAGGCCAGGTTGAATGGATCTTGGAGCAATTTGATCTAGTTGAACATGGCCCTGTTCATGGCAGGGGGGTTGCAGATGGTCTTTAAGGTCCCTTCTGATCAAATTCATTCTTGCCTCTCTGATCTGATGTCAACCAGTCCAGCAGCTCAAGTACCATGAATACCATATGAATTTTCCGTAACTCTTGTGCTTCCGGTGGCTGAAGTGATGCTTATATACTGTGAGAGAGGAAGAACCAAGGGCTCTTGAACAGCAGCAGTAAGAATGTCCAGCTCTGCTGGTTCCTTTAAACTGAAAATCATCCCAGTGGTCTCTGTGACTGAAATGAAGGAGGACATTCCAGCCCATGTTAACAAAATGCAGCAGATGCACTTGGAATAAATTTGTAAGCACTGTAAATCTTTGCTGGATGATCTCCAAAGAGAGAAAGCTGCATTAGTCCAGCCAAGATGTAAGGCAGCCACAGCAAAGTGATCTGACATCCTCCTCAGAGAGGCAGAAAGGCAGCCTGATTGCATTCCCAAGATGGAGAAACTGAGCTGATCTGGATTCTAAAAATAGTCAGGACACTCTGATCATACAGAAATGTTTTTTCACTGGCATAGACATATTAAAAAAAATTACAGGGCAAGAAAGAGACAGGAATAACCAGTGGAAACAACACCAAAAGACCTTATCATATGGCTCTTTTTCTGCCAGTAGTAACATGCATTAATGAAGCATTAATTATTTGTCTGAATTAAG
The DNA here is from genome assembly GCF_031753505.1 of Anomalospiza imberbis. Classification (NCBI taxonomy): domain Eukaryota; kingdom Metazoa; phylum Chordata; class Aves; order Passeriformes; family Viduidae; genus Anomalospiza; species Anomalospiza imberbis. Next base: position 4,637,585 of record NC_089683.1, read on the forward strand.
CAAGCTTAAGTCATTGTGTACTGGCCACAAATTATACCAACGCAGATCCAAGTCTGATAATTCATATCCACTTTCACAACATTAAGGACCAGTTTGGATCTCCACTTTGGTTTCACATATGAAAGTTTCTGGTCAGGAAACATTGTGTTTGCATGTTCAGATGACCTTGATTTTCTACTATGTAAAAATCTGACACTTCTTCTTTACAAAGATTGTCCCTAAAAAATCGCCTTTGTATATAAAGATATTTAACTAAAATATTTTTTCTATTATTGTATTTAGATATACAAGATGATCTATTTTTTTATTTTAATTTTTTTTCCTCTGTCAGTTGTTCAAGATTTCTTTGCAAGTGGGAGAATAACAGAAATGAGAGAGAAAAATGAAACGGAGAAAACACTGAAAGGCTTCAGATTGCTTTCATCCAACATTTGAAATTTTCAGATAGCTCAGGAAAATAATTCAAAATTATGTCAATGTACAGATATTACAAAAATCATTAAATGGATGCTTTTAAATCAATTCTACTCGTAGGATTAAAATCTGAGTGCCTTGGGGGACACTGTATGAGCAGTATTTGTGGACTGGCTGGAAATATGAAACAAGCAGACATGTCCTGAGCTGAATCCATTCCTGTAAGATTTCCAGCCTAGGGCAGCATTCCTTGAAGGATATACATATATCTGCTTAACTATACATATGATGCTCCATCCCACTGAAGCCAACAGGAGCATTCACTCTTCATCAAGTTAAGTATTTACATAAATCTCTGGGATAATGCAGTTTAATCAAAGACTCAAGTGCTTGGATAAATCTTAGGTTATTCAAAGTAAACTTCAAAGCTTTTTATGTTCACTTAGCACCAATTATTACCCAAACAAATCAAATGGACTGTATTATATTAGAGGTTTTAAATTCATAAATGTAACAGTACAGTGTTTTTTTTCTATTCATCTGCATCTTTTTTACCTTGCTGAGAAAGGATCCCTTATTAAAGCTGGTTGAAAAAAAAAAAAAAAGCCAGAAAATGCCTGGAACAAAGTAACTGTAACTGTAAAATGTCCTTAAAGGCCAATTAGAAATTGCAATACTGGGAGTTTTATTACAACTAACTCCTCCTTAATTATCAATCAATGGATTCTGTTGGAGAAAAATTCTCAAATTCACAGCTGGGAAAATGATGCTAATTATTTTCTGTTAATTAAGGCTGTGCTGGGATTCAGACTTGCCATCCTTCAAATACAGGATTGACATATCAATGCTAACATAATGCTTAGGGTCTTTTCCGAAGGCTTTATTTCTAATGGTAATAAATTGGTGTCACGTTATTTTAAGTGTCTTAAGCTATCGTGCTGCTACCCAACCTTGATATATATAAAGTGTATATCTATCTTGGTATTCACACCAAGTTCTGATCTGGAAGTTGAATATTCATCATTTTTCACTGTAGCTGTTCTATTGTGAGGGTGAAGGAGCATTAAATTACTTGGAGTTAAAAGGAGTAAGGCAAAAATATTGAATGGTGGCAGGATTCCCTAAATAGCAAAATTTGAGAGAATTGAACACTTGAGTAAAATTTTGAACACTTTATCTTCAGTTACACAGTTCCTGTTGACCTTCACAGACCAGAATCTCCAGTCCAACACCTGGTCCTCCTTCATTGTGGGAGTTCTCTAAATTACAGGCTGTTAATTTAGTCTCCTTATTTTTTTGCAGTAAAAACAGCCAAACTTAACTTTCTTTAGAAATCTCTTGCTTGCTTCATGTTTGATCCTCATGATCTACTGCATATCTTATAGCCAAGACTGATGAAAATCAGAAATATGAGAGTGAAACAGATAAATAGAGGGGGAAAACTATTAAAAATTAATATTCTACCAGACTTGGTGTGGTATATATAAGAAATAAAGCTCATGAACCCAAACAGAACCTTAGGCATGCTTGGCCTAAGATTCAGACAAGTTTTGAAGATCTGTTACCAGTTTGAGGCAAAATAGGCAGGAGGGTGGTGCTTTGTTTTGTGTTTTGCTTAACAGCTCTGAAAAAATACACTCCTCTGCCAGATTCTTGGAAACCATAATATTCAGCATTTCAAGACTTCTGGAAAGTTTGTAGAGGTGCTCTAAGCGACAGATCAGGACAGTCTGGCCTACTTGTGGGTTTGCCACCCCAATGGCTACACAGGTGAGAACTGTTTGTGTGGGATTTTAGACTGTGGAGCCTGAGCCTGTTTGAGAGAAGCCATAAAAATGATTTGATCACTCTACTGCAATTGGCCAATTAAGATAAACCAAGGGACCAGGTGAGTGGGTCACCCACCGAACCTTGGCATGTACAAGTCTGAAGTGTGGCCTCTACCTTCCTTCCTAACAAGCAGAGAGAAACAGGAAAATACCTCCCCAAAGTAACTTCTTCTCACTGGAAAATAACATCTAAAGTCAAAGCTATTTCTCAGAGGTCATGGTGTGCTACCTTTCCCCAGCGACCAAAAATTGATTCTGTCTTGCTCTGACTTGGATGTTCACTTTTAAGGTGTCCTTAATTAGCAGTTCCAATATTCCCAGTCTGTATGCCTATTGAAACTCATAACTTCTTTAAAGTCCAGGACTGGAGAGAATGCAGCACCCAACCAGTGCAGAAGTTTGGTCTTGATGATCTTGGAGGTCTTTTCCAGCCCTAATTGTTCTATGCTTCTATGTTTGCCACTTCAGCTATTTTCTGACCTGCAACATTAATCTTTTACTTTGTGTACAAAGAGGCTGTTGAGGGTATTTCTGGTGGGTGAAGGTTGACAAGGCTGTTAAAGGTTTTTGTGAATCTAAACTCTACCAAAATCTCCTCCAGGCTCTTTCTGAAACAGTCTACTCAATGACCTAACTGGTCCTATTTGGTCCTGTTCTCCTACAGGTATGAACTTCCATTTCAGAGTCATATTTGTGTAGCATAAATGCATAAATGCAAGTCAAAAAATACATAAAGGTGAGTTAGGACAATAGATTTAATTCAACTTTTACCATATCTTGAAAAAACACACTGAATGAAATCTGGACTGTGTATCTTTACATCTACCTGATCCTTATCTACCCCTAAATAAAAAATATTTTACCTGTGCTTACTGATTACAAAGCATTCTCTCAGCTTTTGTAATTCATTTGTGCCTTCCAGCAGTCATGAGTCATGGGTCTTTTACACTTGTCAAGTACACCTAATCCCTACCCTTCATGGCATAGAAATCCTAAAGATGGCTGAACATGTAATTGCCTTGAAGTGTAAAATATTTCCCACATTATTTATTATAGCATTGCCTGCTAGCACCTCGATAGTTAAGGTTGTGTCAGCATTTTTATTATAAGTCCCTATTTTCAGCTGTAAAAATGTGCTTCAGGCTGGGACCAGCAATGGAAGTGATTTTATTTTTTTACTGTTTTTTAAAATAAAATTACCTTGGACGTTTTTAAGTTATTCCATCTGTAGTCAACAACACACCCACTCATGTCTATTTACAACTGCACATGCAAGTGTATAAGTAAGATCTAGCATGGTATAATTGTATAAATTTAGATATTATCAAAATAACCCCCATTAGTGTTCACTTATGTTTTCATCTCTTGCTCATGCGAAGATCCGTGTGGGAGCAATTTTAGTCATAGCACAAACTTTATTTTGAGTTGATGCAGTGTCCTTTATCCAATGATTTCTATAGATGGCAATAATAAAATGTTTATTTGGTTTTACATCTTATATTTAATTTCTGTGTGAATCAAACTGTCTTCTGGAATAATTTCAGCAAAAGTATTTTCTCTCTGTTCTTGGATCATGAGACTACACCCAGGTGTTATTCCACTAAGTCCCTGTGATTTAGTCCAGTGTAAAAGTTTATTTCATGCCCGTCTTTCACATAGATCCAAGACTAGGATGGAAACACCTTTTGAGGTCTTGTTGCTGAGCACTCATCTATGTCTGAGCTTACACCACACTGCTCTTTTCTACACCAAGGTTGCACTGAATGAGTAGAGTTAACATCAACTTTGTCAATTTACATCTCTCCTACAAACTGATTTACTGAATCTAGTAGAAACTCTCACTTAGAGGAACTGCATACAAATACCTTATTATGCAGCCTCTGTATAGGATGGATCATGGATTACATGGTCAAGTTTCTATGAAATTTGGAGTTCTGTTTTGTCTTTATTGCTATTATTGTTAGTGCTAGCAATCCCTTTGAACAGAGGATAGTTTATCATTCTATGATTCTAATATGACTAAAATAAAGAATATGAACAAAACAAAATAAAGAGATTAATTTTAGGTCCATTGTTGTTAGTGTTTAGCAATGTGTTTCTAGAACAAATGCTAACCTTAGTCCTCTTGTCATCCAACTGAACACGTGCCTTCATTCTGAAAACTGGAAGGGGAAGTTTTCTTGTTACTTCATCCATAGTTAATGTGGTGCTCTAACCCTCAAAACATAAAACTCCATCTTAAAGATTTTGAATGTCATTATACTTTACAGCCTTAGCGTACTTTACCAGTCTTTCCCCAACTATTTCAGAACTGCTACCACTTCTAAGTCAGATAAAAATCAAAAATATGTGGGTTTTTGTTGGAGTTTTTTGGGGAGGTTTTCTGGTTCATTGGTTAGATTTTTTTGATGGTGTATTTATTGTTGGGGTTTTTTTGTTTGTTTTGTTGCTGTTGTTGTGGGGAGGGCTTTTTAGAACCATTCTGGACAGATCTTTGAATCAAATCATTATTAAAGACATAACAGTTCATGGAAGTTCTCCAGAACATGTGAATTAGCATCATCTTGATTTGAAACCTGGTGGGACTATGCTTTTAATTTAATTTCATTGTGAAGGTTTAGGTTTGTTCAGCCCTTGGACTCCCCATTCTGTGCAAGAACACACTCTGAAAAAAAAGTGTTTCCTAATTCTCAGTCTAGAATAAATAGGTTTCATGCAGAATTTCCAAGAGCATTCTCAGCTTAAAATGGGTTGTCTCAAACTATTATCAAGGTGCAACTTGAACCATTGTTAGTGTGTTCTAAATAGAGTGGATCCAAAAGAAAGAGACACAATTTTCAGCTGTGCTAAAACTCTTCAAAAACACATAAAGGAAAAATAAATCAATGGCAGAAATCTTTAGTAAAGTTATTCTTATACATCTGTTGATGATTTATGAATATGTTTATGAAAGACCATTGAAATTATATGCCTTCTACTGCATGACTTCTATATGATATTATGTTATTCATAAAGTATTATTCTTAGTAAGAGGTGTTTCCAAAGCTTAAACTTTAGATGATTAGAAATATTCCTCTAAAGAGAAAAGTGGAATTTTTCTGGTCAAATGAAGATATGATGGTCTTCATATGAAGCCTAAATTCACCTGGATCTCTCTTATTATTCAATTAAAAGAAATAGTTGTCTGTAAGTCTGATTCATTTATCTTTAGTATTTTATCTTAGAATGGAATAGGACCTAGATATACCTGTCAAATTATATTGATTATATGTAAAGCCAAGGGCAATGTAACCATGTGCATTAAGAGATATTTACATTAAACTCTGTTTTCTAGATGTTATATATATCTATATATGTATAGTGGCCAAACCTTGCAAATCCTTATATCAGTGGTTTTGTCCTTACGGACAGAAGAGAATCCAGCTTAGACACAGAAATTTCATGGGGTTTTTTTTGTTTATGTTATTTCTTAATTTCTACCATGGTGTCACATAGGATTTTAAGGGAAAGGACTCAGATTGAGGCTGCACAAATGCAATACAGGAAAAATGCAATTTGGTCCTTATCCACACTAGCAAAAAATAAGAGAAAACGGGTGAACATGGTCATGAAAACACAGTTTTAAAGAATACCTGAGACAAAATTGTAGTTTCTTATTGATCACCAAAAATTATGTAGCCTTCATCCGCCAAGGACTCTCCATGGACATCAATTCATGCCTGTGTTGCTCCAAACTTCTCTCCTCCCAGATTCAAGCAATAATTCATGTGTAATTCATGACATGTGATTCAAAGCTTTCCTTGTTTTGAGAAGGAGCAAATTTTTCCACATTTATTAAGGCTGATATGGGAAAGGAAGCAGAATTTATCTCTGACTCATGTTAGAGTATTTTGGATTGGGATTTATCTTTTCTTGGTTTAGGTGTCTAACATTCAATCATTTTAGTACCATCTACAAGGGTGTCCTGAGAAACAGGCAGACAAATCTGAAAGGAGATTTATCCCACCTGATTTAGACAGAAAGACAAAGAATTACCTCAGCTAATGCATCCACTGAAATTGTAGTCATTGAGTTTGAGTTTATAATCTAAAAGATGACTGGTTCAAAAGCAATGCCCTTAGAAGAAATTCATTTCTTATTTTAACACAAAATAAAACCACAGCATAAGAGCAAAATAAGAAAAGAAACCCTTAAAAACAGTAAAGATTTCTACGTCTGTTGTATCTAAATCCCTACAGAGCATGATTTTATCCCAACCCCAATTGCTTTAGCATTTCCCATATATCAGTGAGAGTTTATATTTTAGACTAAAGAGGATCAGAGACTGTCCTGAGATGGAAGGGACCCCCAAAGCTCCTCTAGGCTGGATTCAAGGTGTTTGCTTTCCTCTTCTCAGGCTTTGTGTTTATTGACAAAACCGGGCCAATTCACTCAGATTCCGGAGTTGGGGCACACAGTTCTCACCTTGTTATGGAAACTACCTCTAATAGTCCTTACCTTACAGGCAACTCCTGTGATTGTTAAATTCTTCTTAATTTAAGTCCACTGTTTAGCTGCATAACTGAACAAGCAATTTCACTTGAGACACACAGGTCGCCAGCTCCAAACACTATCTTGGGCAGTTTTATTTTGTTCTCTGAAGATTTCTTTGATATAAAAGGTGATATTTAATAGGATGACCCATAACCCTGTCCAGTCTGTAATAGTTTAATATCTTTTCCTCGCCTTACTGGTTGTGTCTATAGGAACTCTGTGTCTGCAAGACAAAATGAAAGAATTCTTTGTGGAAATAATTATTAAAAGCACCTCTGTTCCCAAGTCCCTTTTCCACTGCACAGCCTCATGAGAGAAATAGCTAAAATTATGGGATTACTTACCTATTTCTTTTCACTAACTGCAGAAGAAAATATTACACAGCCTACTACTGTGTAATATTTTGGTTGTGAGGCTGAGCCATGATGAAAATCAGACTTTGCATCTTTTATTAGCTATTTTGGATAGATGAGAAAGGGAAGAAAACACACACACCTTACAGTTACCATTTCTCTTTGAGTATCAAATTTGCTGCCATTGCTTTCATTGGAGTGTCAGACTAGTTTTCCCATTTCATTGGAGGAAGTTCCTTTAATACATAAAGCTAGATGTATTTTACCCACCAATTTGAATGCCATGTGTTCCACAGGTATGTTTATTACCTTTTCTCTTCAAAGTATAGTTGCCTTGATCTGAGTGATGTAGCAACTGGCATTTGAAGAAGGAGACTCAATGAATCAATCAGTAGAGCACAGACCTGAAACCACAACTCTTCCATGACTTCCTTGGCACAGTGCTCTGTAACATTAAATGAGATATAAAGAATGGATTGTATTTTGAGACTGTAACAGGTCATTCCACATCTGCCACATCACACTTTCTGTGGTTAGTTCTATTTTTTTTTCCCTTTTGGCCTAGTACACTTGTGAATTTTACTGTATAATTTTTGACTTTACCAAAGAAAGAATAATTAAAGCTGATCATCAGGGATTTCTCTTTACATGACCTTTTATGCATTATCAAATAGGTGAAAGTTCTGTGAAACCATGCTGGTGACATTTTATCATTATCATTTCCTTCAGATCTCATCAACAACATTTCAAAACTCATTGTGGCAATATCTAAGAACTTCCATGTGATAGGATAAAGGGATTTAAGAAAAGAGAAATAATAATATTCATCATCATCATCATCATTTGTTTCTAATAACTACATGGAAAACTACATGGAAAAAAAGGTCTTCCCAAGTTTGAAGCCTCAAAAGAAAAATAAATTAGCAATTGCTGTCATATCAGTAATTTCAAAAACTTTGGGGATGGTGAGGAAACAAATCTCCCTCTGCTTTTTTGCTTTTATTTTTTTTTTCCTACAAAAGAAATAAAATCTCAATATTCTTGAGACTTCTAGGTTAGGTTTAGAATTCCAGACTCTCCAGGGAAAGAATGATTGAAAAACATGTTCAGTGACAGATCTCAAAGTAGCAGACAGATTTCTACTTCTCTGTGGATGTGAGTCTCTTCAACAGGGCTAGAAAAAGAGTTTGCTGATGCACACAGGAAACTATATTAAGAAAAAAATTAATTATTAAATTAAAGCTGCAAAAGGATGGTCTAAATGATGGAATTGAATGTGTTGTGTGTGATTAATTTTCTTTTGCAATTTGTAGCTCTGTAGTAACAGGATCTAATCCAAAGCCTCTTGCATTCCACAGGGCTCTTTCCAGTAGCTCCAATTTTCAGACATATCATTTGGCACCAAAGGTTGTGCAAGCCCTACTTGGAAAAGTGTTTTTTATGAACTTGCTTTATTCTTTTTTTTCTTTTCTTTTCTTTTTTTTTTTTTTTTTTTTTTTTTTTTTTTTTTTTTTTTTTTTTTTGACAAACACAGCAATCAGAATTCCGAATGTGGATTCAGAACTCCCTCTGCACCTGAACTTCAGGGAGCTGAAATCTGGTGCTGGAGTCCTGACCTTGTTAACAAACAACAGGAATTTTGCTACTGGCTTGAATTAAATCAAGATTTTACTCTAGAAGACTAAGACCTAGGACTTATTTCTTGGATCAAACAAGAACACTAGCCCTAAACATTTATCTTTGATGAGGAAGTGCAGTTTCAAGTCAGTTTGGGCTTTGAAATCTACAGTTCGGACTTATTTCAAAGATGAGCTCACATGATGCAGCAGGCTTTGTAATCTGGGAATTTCATGCTTTAAAAAAAAGAAAAAAAAAAATAGCTGGGAGCAGAATTAGTATGTACAGCATAATAATAGTCCAGTTCAATTGCTATTTAGTTTGGAATGGTTGCTTTGAGAGCTTGTTGGAAAAGGGGGAAAAATGTGATGAGAAGAAATATTTACTGTGCAAACTTTGCATGCCAATAAAGAAATTATAGAGAGACTATTGTTAGGCTTGACTCTGTAATTATAATGAAGCACAAAAATGATCAAATGAAAGACCATTTACAGTTAATCATTTTGACATTGCTTGATTTTTCCTATGAACCATAGAAGAGAAGAATCAAACATTATACCACAAAAGTCTAAACCTTAGGTGGTGCAAATCAACTTGACTCCTTCACTTTAAACAATCAAGCCCCTTTGCCTCAGCTGGTGGCTTGGCTTCACATATCTTTGTTACAGTTTGAATCAGCTTTACTAGAGGGAAAAATATAAGTTTGATGTCAACATGATCTAGCAAAGAACTTGCTATGCAACAGAATCTATTTATAACTGTCTGGATTATAGATTACAAAAACAATGTAAAACTGTTTTTCACATCAGAAATGGTTTCATTATTTAGAATATTTATATTTTTTGAACATGAAAAGCAAAACAACATTTGTGCTGGGAAGTAAATTACATTGCAATCACACTTACAGGCTCCTGGTGAGCCCAGCATTCCATGGTGGTAAACATATAACTGGAATTGATCTCACATAGTTATTACCATCTAGAAGTACATGACCTAGTCTGCTTTTTTCACTAGCTAAGCTTCATCAAAAAACTTCTTATCTCACTTAAAATGGGAGAAGTTGGTCTGTAGATACGTTTTTCAAATAAAGGTAGCCTGAGAGCAGCTTATATGAAACACCTTTAGGAGTCCAGCTCTAGCTGAAATGAGTCCCATATTCACCTTATCAACTCAGAAAATTCCAGCTAAATCATATTGAAAAGAGGGAATGGGGCTAAAAGTTGGCACACAGCTGCACAGAGATAGAAAGATACTTTCATAAAGGATCCTTTAGTTCCCATGTCCATTTTTACTTAAAAAATACTTATGGTCTTATGATAAATTTCTCCAAAAAGATCTTATCCTTCTTAACAGTGAGGACAGAAGTCGAACTGCAAAACTACTCTGTTTCTCTTCTAGGGTCCAAGTTTCAGATTTGATATTAAACTTCT